>NC_138198.1:7167963-7842330 GCF_964194105.1 Spermophilus citellus
GTCTTGGGAACATAGTAATTCATGGTATGTTTAAATGATGGCTTTGGAAGGACATAGTCAATGTTGCTATTATGCACAACAGCCAGATCAATTACTAAGTATTACCAGTTGTCGAAGCATGAGTTAATTGTTCAAAAACTGTAATCTGGCTGAGCGTGGTGTCACACGCCTGTAATCTCAGAGACATAGTAGACTGAGGCAAGAGGATTGCAAGTTTGAGGCCAACATTAGCAACTTAGTGAGACCCTCAGCAACTTAGCAAGACCCTGTCTCAAAATAAAAAATAAAAAGGACTGGGCATGTGGATCAGTGTAAAGTACCTCTGGGTTCATCCCCAGAATACAAAAAAGTACACTCTGCTTTCTCATGTCCATTTCAAGAAATATGAATAGGAGAAATTATTCATAATTAATTTTATGGCCCTGTATAAATCTTTTTCCATTTAGTTTCTCATTTTTCCTTTGAAAATCCTGAAGGTTTGCAAATTTATTTCTGTTTTGTTTAGGATTACTGTTAATATCAACTTTGGACAACTCATGAGTTGATCCAGTTCACCCTGGGGAACAGGGAGATGGAACTCTTGACCCAACAGCCATTTTAGCAAAGAATACAAGGGTCCAAAAAATGACTTTTTTCTTTTCTCCTAAGCTTTATGATCTTTTTGGAGAAGCAGCTATTTTACAACACCCACATATACAAAGAAATAATCAATATCTAACTAGTACTACTAGGTAATCAATACAGACCTAATTAATATGCACAGATCTGTCCCAGGTGGTGGAGCACTGAGGACTGATGGGCAAGTGCTTGTGGAAACTTTCTGAGGAGCTGGACTTTAGGCACAACTCTTCCATTGTCCAGTAGGAAGGGAGCCTGGTAGGGACTCTGGGAGATCAGAGGCTTAAATCATGAAGACTGCCATAAAGTTTGCTTCCCCCCACCCCAAATGAGTGTCACCTGCCCTTTTGTTCCCAGACCCCTCCAGGCATGTGTCCTAACCTGGCTTTGGGCTACATCCTGTGCCTTCCTGTCATTACCATCCTCCCCATCCTGTGGTGTAAACCCCACCATGACGCTCCAGCTTCAGTCACTGTTTTCTTACAAATGGCTCTTTTTCACAATTTCCCAACAGTAGCATAAGACTTGGTTCAGCTGTCCTGTCTGGTAACTTCTCTGTGTGTCCCCTTATTTGTTCAAACAGCTACTTATTTGAATTCCTTTTGGAGTCCTTCTTGTATCTGTGCTGTGTAGGTTCCCACTCACTCTGTTTCTGGCTTTTTTTTTTTTTTTTTTTTTGTATTGGAGACAGAACTCTGGGGCACTTTACACTGAGCTATTTTGAGACAGGGTCTCACTAAGTTGCTGAAACTGACCTTCAACCTGTGATTCCCCTGCCTCAGCCTCCCAAGTTGCTGCGTGTTCTAGATTTTTGCCGTGGTTGGTTATCTTTTTCCCTTTCTTACACCGCTGCTTTCATAGGAGCCTTCCCCCTTCAGGGTGTTTTGGTGGCATGCTACACTTCTGCCTGGATTTGGTAGACCTCCCCTTGCTACTCATTCCTGCTGCAGTGAGGCCAGCTTCCTGTTGATCAGTGAGCCCAGATCTAAGACATGCTTGAGTTATGCTCCTTCATCCCCTGCCCTCTATTGATACATCTCCTGTCTCTAAGCCTAGCTCAGACCTGTTGACCTTTTCTTCTCTGAACTGCATGTGTATATTGTAGGAGTTAGTGTTAATTATATCCCATGTTATATCACAGGCATCCTTTTTTATCCCTAAGTTTCTCAATTCAGTGAAAACATTTTTGCCTATAGCACTGTGCTTACAGAGTGTGCTGCCAGTAAATGTTTTTTTCTTTAGCCATGTTCTTAAATTTTGTGGCTTAAAATTTCATATACTTACCAAATCTAAAGTAATCTTAAAACAAGTATTGTCATATTTATTAACACTTCAAATGGATTCAAAGGTTTACAGAACATGTTATTAAAAAGTTACTAGAGGGGAGCCCAGGATATAGCTCAGTGGTACAGTGCTTGCCTGGCATACACAAGGCCCTGGGTTTGATCCCAGCACTGGGGGTTGGAGGGAGTTACTGGAATAACTATGCGTGAATGGGAATAATTTTCCTGCCCTGATAATAGGTGGGGGTACCTATGCTATGCTCATGCGATTTTTCAGTTCTATAATATTGTGGGCATTTTCCCCAAACTTAATAAAAGCACTCATCTTAACTAGTAATTAACTCTGATTTAATGAGAAAGACCTCTAAGATGTATATGGTGCCATCTGACAATACCAGCCCAAGGAGAGGTGGTTTTGACTATCTTTCACCTCTGTGTTGGTAGTGCTTTCTAAGTAAGCATCAGCTACCATGACTGGGATACTTCGCAGGGCAGCGCTCTAGGTTCCCCAGACTTTTTGACCAAACACTCAGGGAGACAGCATGGTCCAATAGGAAGGGAGCATGCTTCAGAGTCAGAAAATGAAGGTCGAGTCCAGATTTGATCACATACTCCCCTGTCACTGTCTTTTGTTACCTGTACATTCTGAGTCCAATGTTGTCACCTGTCTGCTTCACAGTAGGTCTGTGAGCTCTGTGGCATTGTGCCTCTCCCTTCAGAAGGAGCACTCAGGACTTATGGGCAACAAGCTGCTCAGGGCTAACTCTGCTCCCCTGTGCTTGTTCAAGTTCCAAAGGAACAACAGGCAGCCCCTGCCTAAGACCAGGGCTCTCTAGTCTGGTTGTCTGGGAGTGTAGGTAGAGCTGGGGAAAGGGGAAGGAAGATGGCTATATGCTTGGTAGATTGTAAAAGCTGGTATGTCATTTAGATAGTACCTAGTCCATTGATTTTTTAAGAAGAAAAAAAGGGTGAGGGGGAGCGCACCCTTTCTGATGAGAGCAAAACTGCCTAATTTGGAAGACATGTACTTACTTCCTTGTCAGAAACACAGAGCCCCAAGTGTGCTAAACATTGATCTGTTCCAAATATGTTATTTTTATAACTGAATCAAATGAATCCCAGAGTGGTAAAATGACTGCATAATTTGTCACTGAAGAATATACATGGGCTTCCAGGTTTCCTGGTTCCTGATATAATTATTTCTTCATGATACCTGGCTATATATGTCCTGTACTATAGCATACCTTATTGCTTTCAAAAGTATTCATATATATAATGAGTCACACCTCAAAATTTAAAATACAGCCAGACTGGCGCACACCTGTAATCACAGTAGCTTGGGTGGCTGAGGCAGGAGGATTGCAAGTTTGATCAAAGCCAGCCTCAGCAAAAGCAAGACACTAAGCAACTCAGTGAGATCCTGTCTCTAAGTAAAATACAAAAATAGGGCTGGGGATGTGGCTTAGTGGTCGAGTGCCCCAAGTTCAATCCCCAGTACCTCAAATTAATTTTTAAAAATACAATTAGCATCCTTTGTATATATATATATATATGAAGATTATATTTTTAGACCATGGCTAGGCCAGGACTTCCTTGGTGTACATATGTATTAGTAGTTACAGTACATTTATGAGGCCAAATCAAACATTGTTTGTTATCTTATATCATGGAGAATGTTTGCTATAAGAACATTTATCACTGTTTTTTATTGGGCTTAAAACATTTCATTCAGAACATGATGAAATTTCAAGACTGAACAAGTTCCATGTTGGATATGTTTTTAAAACTATAAAAACAGTTGAAAAACATGAATCTTCCAACTGAAGAGCAAAGTTCCAATCAGGTATTCTAATTTTAGGCTCTTACTAGGAATTCTGTTACCTTTGTAAGGCTGGGAAGAGATGTGCCTGCTCCTCAGATATCAGCCTTGCCTGTTGTCTCTGTAGGCCATTGGGTATGGCCACATCCTCCCTGGGAATCTCCAGGCCCAGGCAGAGAAGGCCTAGCCTAGTGTCCTATATGCATTGCCTCCTGAATGACTGACTCATCATTTTCCTGGTTTCTTGATTTCTTGCTTATTGCCCTAGCAGAGAGGAGAGACCTTTGTTCTGTCACGCGCTAGAGAACAGCATCTGAAATGCTGCTGAATGAGGTCGGAATAAGAAATGAATGGAGGAATGGCTGGTAATCTCTCTGTGTCAATTCAGTTGACTTACCTTATTCAGTTTGAGGCCCTTTTATGGCTTAGATGTCCTTCAGCCACTTATGTCAATGTGTTTATAGTCAAGCAGAAAATATTGCACAAATATTCTTATTGAATGGATATGTAAGCTTATCTTCTATCTTAAATTATGTTCAGCCAGTTTAAATTAGTGATGCTCCTATATTCCTAAACTGATTATGAATCCAAGCTTTTTGTTTCCAGAAGATTCTACCTGCAGTCTTTTACCCTTGAGCCTAATAGTTATATTCATATATTATTCTATTCATGTTAAAATCTCAGAATCCTAGATATCAAAGAAAGATGCTTAGAAACAAAAGTTTAGAAATAACATTAACTCAGATGCCTTGAAAGTTAACCATGAGGGAGGAGTAGGGAGGATAGGAAGGGCAGCAGAATAGAATAGACAACATGATTGATGTGTGTACATTCCACGTATGTATTATATATCAAAATGCATTCTACTGTCATGTATGACTAAAAAAAAATAAAAAATAAAAAAAAGAAAGTTAACCATGAAATTGCCAAACTGGTTGAATATGCTGGTTACTTTCAGGTTTGCATGAAATATTGATGATAATAACTACAGTCAGTTTTCCAAAATGCTTTACATTTTTCTTTGGTTCTCATAATAGCCCTGTGAAGTCATGATGGAGGTTCCTGGGGTGATGGGAAAACTATTAAAAGATTAAACCAGTGCAGTGTTACATGTTTATAATCCCAGCTACTTGGGAGGCAAAGGCAGGAGGTTTTGCAAGTTCAAGGCCAGCCTGGGCAACTTAGATCTTATCTTAAAATATGAAAAATAAAGTGGGCTGGGATGTAGCTCAGTGGTAAAGCAACTCTGAGTTCAATCCCTCAAACTAACAAAAAGAGAGAGAGAGATTAAATAACAAAGAGAGGAAGAAAGAGATTAAATAACTGAAATCTTAAAAATTAGAGGAAGCTGCTCAAGGTGGGGCCAAGTCTAAAATTTAAGTTTTGAGTCTGGTGTCTGGCTTCGAGACACAACACTGAGAGAGTAACAATAGAAGTGAAGTTAACATAGTTTCTGTGTTATTTTAGCAATGCAAAGATAAAAGGTCATTGTGGAATGAAAACTTTAATATGTGGTTTGGGTAGGGTATGGTAAATGAAAACACTACTTAAGTTGGGTTTAGTTGAACTGAATAAAGGATACATTTCAGTAGATTAGAGCAAAAGTGATAGGTGCTAACTTTGATTAGTGGAGCAAAGGTTTTCGAAAGTACATGTGGGTTGGGGTTGTGGCTCAGTGATAGAGTGCTCGCCTAGCATGCACAAGGCACCGAGCTCAATCCTCAGCACAACATAAATGTAAAATAAAGATATTGTATCCACCTAAAGCTTAAGAATAAATATTTTAAAAAAGAAAGTACATGTATTAGATTCACATTTAATAAGAGTATAGTCAAAAATAATTTATATTTTTAACAAACTCTACTGCTTTCCATAATCTTTTGATCTTGAGTGAAGAATAATGAAGATGATCTGAAAGTACTATTTTTTTTATCTTTAAAAAATAAATTTAGACTTACAAAACTTTCAGAGATAGTATAGAGTTCATATGTACCCTTCAACTAGCTTTCCTTAATGCTAACTATGTACATAACCACAGTGCAGTTATCTAAACCAGGAAGTTACCATTACAATAGTGTTTTAAATTCACACATATAATTAATAGAAGAACTAAAGCTAACCCAATAGTGAGATATATTTTTACCAGTAATTATAGCGCGGGATCTTACAGAAATTAACAAATCATTATTTTAACAGAATAATAATTCATAAATTCTGTTTTTTCTTTTTTCCTGGGAGTGTGTTTCTTGGTCTTAAATCATAACATGCATAATTTTTAAAGGGACTTGAGGAGTTCTCAGCTAACAGCAGGAGTCAGATCAACCATTGTTGGATCCTTATTTGTTCCAGACTATCCTGGTCTAGCTAGGCATATATAACGTTATATTTTAGTGAGGTGGCTTTTTTCTAGAGGTGGGAAACGGAGGGTTTTCACCTTCCATAAAGCTAGAAGACTACACCCTTTGCATTATGTCTATTTCGTTGTTCATCTGTGGATTGGCAAATCAGTTGACAACATAATGATATTGAGTATAACATGAGGATTATATTTCTTATTAATGATAAATGCTACTACAACAAATACATGAGTAAAATTTATAAATGTCACAAGAAATCTTGGAATTACTTAATGTTTTGTGGTTTGAGAACAACACTTGAATATGATCTTATGCATGAAAATGCGTAGGGTGATATTTCTCTAACTTTAATATAGTTGTTTTCAAGATGAAGATGTTCCAGAGTTGAGTCACTGTCCTCTTCAACGTTGCAAATTTGTTCTGGAAGAATATTCCTAAGGAAAAATAGATGTGCAAATCATAAATGGTCCAAGTAATAATCTGCCTTCATGATTTAGGAGTTGAAGTTTTACATTTGTTTAAAAAAATGCTTTTGTTCTTAAAATAAAGTTGGATCCTTTTCTCATATCATAAACCAAAATGTATTCCAACTATATTAAAGATTGAAATGTGAAAAATGAAGCTATAAATACATTTGAATGGAGCATGATAACACCCTGCAAGTGGGGGAAATCTTCCTATCTGTGATTTGAAAACCAGAAGCACTGTGTTAAGATTTGAAGTGCTTAGTCTCCCCAAGGATTCATTTCCTGGAGGATTGGTCTCCTGGGTAGCAATTTGAAAAGCTGGTAGGATCATTGCCCTTGCAAGGAATTAATGCAGCTCTTTTGAGGGGCATTAATTACCATATAATTGGGTTTTAAAAAGTCCTAGACTGGGCTGAGGTTGTGGCTCAGTGGCACAGTGCTTGCCTTGCATGTGTGAGGCACTGGGTTCCATTCTCAGCACCACATATAAATAAATAAATAAAGGTCCGTCAACAACTAAAAAAAAAAAAGTCTAAGACTGGCCCTTCTCCAGTCTCCGGCTTACCATATGGACCTCATGCATGTGTTCATTCTCCAGGGAAAGAGGGCATCTCAAAACAAAATATTAAAGTAGAATACCATAGGCATTAACTTATTCTGACTGGCATTGTAAAGGAAAGAATTGAGTGTTTGTCCATCCTTTCAGAGTAGCAAAACAGCCCTAGTTGATGAGCAAAATTTCTTTAGAGAGGGATTCCAGCTAATAAGCATGGAAAGAATGGTAAAAATAGAAATTCATAGTTTCATTACCTCTAATGAAATAATAGATTCAAGCAATAACCTTCTCTGAATGAAACCATTGGTTCAATGATGAGAAGAAAGTTTGTGCTAAGAGTCCCCAGGCTGTGACCACATAAATCCACTGATAAATTTTAGAATCACTAACAGTGAGACAAATACATTATGTCTCCTGATACATAACCTCTAAAATCATTTGGCCCCCAAAGTTTGAAGCTGAATTTTAACAAAGCCTTCCTCATCCGCCACTTCCTCCAGTACTTCTAAAAATTCTTAAACCTTTCTTTTACTTTGTTTTTTAGGCATTTAGTTTGGAATTTTAGAAATAGGGAAGGGGAAAGGGGCATAATTCTGAGAGAGCTTAAGTTTCCCTCTTCCTCATTGCCAATGGTAAAGATCACATTCACAAAATGTCCAGCTTAATTCTTAAGTTAGTTGTGCTATCTAGGGACAGGTAATTTCTGAAAATATGCAAAAAAAAAATATATCCCTAAAAGCGAACAAAATTGTCTCAATAAATTCATTCAGAATTTTTCCTTCAGAAAAAAACTTTTTGCCTTCAGAAAAATCTAGATAGAATGTATTTTAATTTTAGCATATATTTGTTTGTGCTGTGCAGATAAGTTTCTTTCAAATTTCATATGTAGTAGCATAGTCTGTTTATTACTTCACAACCTTATTTGAACCTGTCCTCAATGTTCTGAAGTATTGTGTAATAATATTCAGTAATACTATAAAAATTTGCAAACATGGAAAAAAAGAAAAAAACATAATGAATTCTTATGTACCTATCACCTTGCTTCAAGAGTTATTAGCATTGCCAATTTTTTTTAACCCAACCCCATTTAATCCATCCCATCCACCCCTTTTTTTCTTTTTTTAGGTAAATCCCAAAGTTCATGTCATGGCTGTTTAATGATATAAATATTTTGTCAACCACAATTTTAATTGATACTTGAAAAGGCCAAAATTTACCGAATCTTATTGTTGTTCAGTCTCAGAAAATGTAGTGCTTTCATCTCTTGCACCCCAGGTGGTATAGATTTTAAGTCATTGTGATCCAGAAATAACTCTCTCAGAGAATGATATGCCCCATAGAATGAGACTCGGTCCAAACCATCATCATTGAGTCTGTTAAATGACAGGTACAAGTATTCCAGGCCTGGTTCCATGTGACCAAACACATAGCCAGGTATCCGTTCAATCTGGTTCCCAATGAGCACGAGGTGCAGCAGAGACTTGGGCAGGTAGGAAGGCACGTGGTAGAGCTTGTTGTAGGACAGGTCGATGGATTCTAGGTTTCTGTGGCAAAGAAAAAGGGAACAGGGTAGGAAATGTCAGAGTAGTGACTAGCAACTCTGAATTTTGATAGGGCCAAATGTGATGCTAGCTGTTTTCTTATAAACACCAGTCTGCAGTGATGATCCTAAACATAACTGTGTGCTGGTATGGGTCCGTCTGTTTGCAAGGCTCATCTTCTTCCCATCACCCACACTGCCTTCTAGCTACAGATTTGCCTCCCTAGGGCATACCAGAAATTCACATCTTTGGGTTAATGGGGAGGCCCAAAGATGTCCCTGAAATATTTCTAAGGTTGAACTGAATCAGAAATGAAATCCAGGCCTGGGATTTTGGCTCAGAGGAAGAGCACTTGCCTCACATGCACTGGGTTTGATCCTCAGCGCCACATAAAAATAAAATAAAGATATTGTATCCACCTATAACTAAAAAATAAATATTAAAAAAAGAAATTAATTAGAAAAAAGAGAGAGAGATGAAATCCAGGAGCCCTGGGCAAGAAAGTTTTTTGCTTGGGTTTTTTGTTTGTTTTTTACTTATTTTGTATTTCTCCCCACATTTTCATTTCACATTTGATTTGATGATGTGCCACATCTAGAACTTGGGATAAGACTGAGGAATCTAGAAGTTGTTACTCGTTAGAGCACCTGGGGAATGTGTTGAATTCCTGGCTTGTTCCAGGAGCCTCCCCTGAGTCTTCTGGGGTTTCTACCCATCTCTTTTCACTTAAGGAAGACTCCTCTACACACAGGGGCCTCAGGTACCCTCCAATTACCAGCAAAGGCCTCTTTTCATTTCTTTCCATTCCACCTCTGAACAACCTTTGTTTCAGAGGCTGTGCTACTTGTGGTACATTGTTCCAGGACATACCCAGCCTGTCCAGATCATCTGTGACATGCTGCCAAGGCTCACCCCAGCTGCCTCCTACTTACTTCACTGAGGGCTGCAGTGAGCCTGCTGATTCCTGTCCAGGAAGATGGATTCTACTCTCTGCTTCCATTGTTAGGCCAAAGAAAGAGAAAGTTTGGATAAAAGAAGGCAGTGAGGTACAGGAGGACCTCCTGACAACCTGTGTGGAAGGCAGAGCTAGGGTGGCATTTGTGTGCTAGCAGCTCAGCATTTGGCATGCAATAGGGTGTCCAGTAGGCAGTAGTGATCCTAATACTAGTCATGTCATGAACAACTCTACAGAGTAATCAAACCTGGGGTGGGGTGAGAGCTCACTAAGAAAGTGAAGAGGTAGAATATACTTACTCTTGATTGATCCAGGCTAAAGGAGCAATCCTATTTTCTTCTATGTTATTATAACGTAGTACAATCACATTAATCTTTCTGGTTTGATTAAAACAAATTTCAGTTATCTCTTCAATTTGGTTATTTTCCAAGTATAATTCCTATAATTAAGAGAAAAGACTTATTTTTCTTTCATTTGTGTTAGTTGATAAATATTTTCACTTTCAGAGACTAAAATTCTAATGAAGAGTTCTTATTTAGTGTTATCTAGAGTTTTATTGCTCTTTCAAGTGAGTTCATACTTATAAGTTGTCATATTTTATAACTAGTAAAATAAAAAGTACTGTCTATCCTGATTATGGAATTAAATGAATTTCATTTAATTTTTTAGCCATAATATGTTATAAAATATAGCATGCCACATTCTTTTATAAAACTTTCTAGTATGAAGTATGTTATGTCAAGAGCTTTGTAATGTTGTGAACAACCAATAAATAAATAAATAAATAAATAAATAAATAAATAAAACTTTCTAATTTATAAAACTGATTCACAATATCTTATTTATACTTCAAAACTCTAGAAAGTAGGTGAAATTATTTATCTCCACTCACTAGTTAGGAACTTGAGCCTAGAGAGACAGCAATGCTTGCCCAAGGTCCAGAGCTGGTGCCCAAGAGGGGCTCGTCCTCCAGAACAGCTTCCCACGACCCCATGTGGTAATCAATTTTTTTAGGCTCATGTTTTTAGACTTATTTGAATTTAATTTAATTAAAAGTTAATTTTAATTAGTTAAGAGCCTTAATTTAGAACCAGCCGAGTTTGCTAGAGTTTGTTAGAACTATTAGTTGGATAGAGTTTAGATAAATTTTTTTCTTTTCTTTTCTTTTTTTTTTTTTTTTTTTTGTGTGTGTGTGTGTGTGGTGCTGGGAATTGAACCCATGGCCTTGTGCATATCCTCAGACCCCAGTTAGTAAATTTTTAATAGCTTTAGCTGTCTTCAAGATAAATTAGTTGGCATTGAAGGAATTTTTAGCTAAAAGATATGAATTGTAAAATTCTTATTTTCAACAGAATTCAGAAGAATTGGCATTACGTATTCATTGTAACTTTTCATCATGGTAACTTTTCTGTTGTCATTTAGTTCAGGTATTATTAAAGTAACTTGCAGCTTTTCACTTTTACCTTCATATGTATTAAGAGTGAACTAGATCATTGGTCCCCAAATTTGTCTGTACATTAGGATCACCTCATGAGCTTTTTAAAGTTTACAATTCAGGGTTGAGATTGTAGTTCAGTGGTAGAGCACTTGCCTTGCATATGTGAGGCACTGGTTTGGTCCTCAGCACCACATAAAAATAAATAAATAAAGATATTGTGTCTATCTACAACTAAAAAAATATTTTTAAAAAGTTTACATTCTGGGCTGGGGATGTGGCTCAAGCGGTAGCGCGCTCGCCTGGTGTGCGTGCGGCCCGGGTTCGATCCTCAGCACCACATACCAACAAAGATGTTGTGTCCGCCGAGAACTAAAAAATAAATATTAAAAAAAATTCTCTCTCTCTCTCTCTCTCTCTCTCTCTCTCTCTCTCTCTCTCTCTCTCCTCTCTCACTGTCTCTTTAAAAAAAAAAAATTTACATTCTAACCTAAATATACCTCAGTCAGGAACTAAGTCATGGCATACCCATTCCTGTGCTGACAACTGCAGCTATAGGAAAGAATGATGTGAGACCGACTTCAGGGGTGGAATTGGGGGAGGCTGGCATGCAGCAGTGACTTAGGAAGGATTTATGGTGTTTGCTTTGCACTTGTATGCTTGCATGCCCAGCGCTCCCAGGTAGGTCTCTTTGGAGAGAGAAGCCAGAAAGAGATCAGGTATGGGAATGGGCACATTGTTCTTACATATCATCCAAGTTGTATGTGTTTTACCAATTGCATGGATTATCTATATAAAATTTTGATACTTAAGAAAATTCTATCAGGGTGTGTTGGCACCTGCTTATAATCTCAATTAATTTGGGAGGCTAAAGTTGGAGGGTCCCAAGTTTGAGTCCAGCCTTGGCAACTTAATGAGACCCTGTCTCAAAATTTTTAAAAGTACCAGAGTGAGTTCAGAGGTAGAGTACTTGCTTAGCAAGTGCAAGACCCTGGATTCAATCCCCAGTAGTCCTTTCAAAGAAAAAAAAATCTAAATTTCTACCCTGTTCTGTAAAGGATCTGACTTAGGATGTCTGAAATAGGTCCAGGAGTCTATACATCTTGAGAACCCAGGTAATTCTGATGTAAAGCCAAGTGTCGGTAAATTCCAGTGTTACGTAACTACTAATTTCCAAACATCTCTAGTTTGGAAATATGAGAAAGAGGGAAGGAGGTAGCCATGAAGTGACAATAGATGACCTTTTTCTGGCTCACTAGAGCCACTGCCAGGGTGAGCTCTATCCTGGGTTCTGATGGAATGATCATACAGTGTGGTAGAAACGAAGCTCAGATAGGGAACCTGACTTCTGGCTGGGTCTGTCAGTGTTTACAGACACTCTGGGTCCCAGTGTTCCTAATGTAAGAAATGAGGAGTGTTGACACTAACTGGCCATAGATGACCTAAGCCGCCCCCCCCCCCACACACACACACACACACACAACACCAGCAGCAAGGAAACTGCACCTCTGGAAACTGCTGGGGAGGTGCTGCAGGGGTGAAATGAGGATGGGGCTCTGGGCCTGGAGATGGTCACAAGACCGTTTTGATAGGGATCCATCAAAATTTTTAAGCTATAGAGTTGCTGGAATGATCAAAGCCTTTGTGGTTGCTATTCAGTCTGAGTATCTGTGATTCTATCTGCTGCTTGTGAGTGGAGACAGGAGGTCTATGAGTTTTGAGCTTCATCTGTGTTGAAATTCATGGTTCTGGTTTGGGATAGTTTAAGCTGTTTTGGGACTCAGAGTACCTTTTGGAAGTTGGGGTTTCTATTCATATTCTCAGTTCCCCTTCCTCATTCCCTCCAAGAGCTGTCAGCAGCATCATTTTTCACTTTTTTCAGGACATAGAAGCTCAGGTTATAGTGAATTCTGTATACAGCACCAAAACTCTACTGAGTTTAATGGATATCACCATAGTCTTTTAAGATTTATTGTTTGTTGTATATTGTATTTAAAGTATAATACATTTAAAACATTAGAAGAAGAATAGTGGTACCTCAATAGAAGCAGGAAGACCCTGTGGTATAATTCTAAATTTATTTTTTCCCAGACGCAGATAAGATAGGCTCTTCAAAGATTTAAAAGCTAAAGGATCGACATTGATTTCACTGAGATTGTTTCCTTCCAATTCTAAGGTGACCAGTTGATTTAAGTCTACAAAAAAATAAAGTTATCAGGATATTACAATAATTTTTAAAACCATGCAGTTTGGTCTAGAATTATAAGCTCAGGAGAGTGCTTGTCTAGCCTGCATAAGGCCCTGGGTTCCATCTCTAACACCACCCCCCCCAAAAAAAAGGAAAAAGAAATACCAGTATTATAGTATGCATGTGAAAATTTTAGTTTATTCAGAGTGTGTAGTTTCTTTATCTTTGCCCCCCGCCCCGCCTTTCCAAAGTACTTCACATATCTCAAATGCACCATTCAAGCAGGGCAAAAGGCATGGTCCAGAAAAGAAATGACTCTAGTGCTATACATTACAAATATGTATAAGGAACAGAAGCAAAAGGGGGTAGGAGGAGGAAGAAGGCAGGGAGAGGGTCAGAGTCATCTACAGAGGCTGCACTGATCAAGCAGGAATTTGAAATTCAGATGGGCAAGGAGTAGAAAGTCATGTAAGATCATTGGAAGCATTTGCAGAGACATGTAGGTATGAATTGGCAGCATGATAGTAAAGGGTTGATGAGGGATTCCTTTTTCCAGGAAAAAGAAAGCAACCTTCTTTCCCTGGAAAACCCTCAAAATCTCTGAGCAAGGGAGTTAGAAATAAAGCAGAGCAGTGAATTCCCATCGTAGTTATTCACTTATTGGCGCAGAGTGCAGCCAAATGGAAGTTTTGAAAGAAAGATGATGAAAAAATTCTCCACGCATCCAGATTGAGCTATTAAGAAAGGCCTTTATACAAACAAGTCTTTTCTACACTGTTTCTAGTGGCCTCAGGAGTGGTACCATCCAGGTCAATTGGACATGTGGCACTGGATCACACCACTCAACAGTGACATACCCAGAGGAATCTGACTCAGAGATTCAAGGCATGGTCAAGATTCCCAGAATAGGGATGTTTTCCTATTTAACTCCTGTCATGGGTCTTGCACCAAATGTCCTGTGCAATCCATTCCTATGTTTAGGCAGCAGCAAGAGTAGGGACAGTGAATGCTGGAAGAGAAAGAAGTATAGATTCGAGTGGGATGGAAGTGGTAAGATTTGGGGTTAAAAAGATTTAGATAAAAGTGGGAGAAGCTTGTACACTGAAACACACTCAGGCGAAGGGCCCAGTGGTGAACTGGGGGTGGGGGCTTCACCCTGCAGTGGGCTATGGGCAATGGGGTAAAGTCGGTCCTCTGGGAGAAGTACTCTGGAACAGGCCTTTGTGCCCTAGGTGCAAGTTTGGCTCCCGTTCTCTAGGCTCAGGAGAAAGGCCTGGGTGGCATGGCAAAAGCCACGTGGTAAACTGGTGGTGGAGCTCAAGATCAGTTGAAGGGCTGTATGACAGGAAGTAGGGAGACCAGCCAAGAATCTGCAATAAGTGGATATATTTCCTCATATTTTCCTATTTCCAAAACTAAAGGTACCAATAAGCCAACATTTCTCTTATACATAGGTGAGATATTTTAAACGGTGAAAGTTTTCCATTAAAAAGTAGGTAACAAGGGGACTGACAGTCATGCATGACCTCCTGAGAGAAACAGGCAAATGCACAACACTGTATGTGTGTATAGCAACAAGATGGAGTTAGAGGACGTTTCTGGTTGATGTTGAAAACGGATTTGTGAGCAGGAACTAGGCAGAGGTAAGAAGACCTTTGTTTTGGGTGAGGTGCCATGACCTGTTTTGGACATGGTGACATGTCAGTGTTAATGGTGGCCTACAGGAAACCTGAGTGATGGTGCTTTGTTCGTTCTGGTTACTAGTCAAGACAGGAATGTTTCTGAAGCATGCCCAGTTTCCCATTGCCCCTCCTCTTCCTTTCATTGTTCTCCCTCGATTGTTGACCTTCTCTTTCTCCTCAGTGTGTGCACACATCTGCAGTGATCTCCCCACACCTCACGTGGTAGGCACATTTATCCTCTTGTGTTCACCTGCCCTGCACCCTTATCATATGCCTGCCTCAGTTGTCATAGCACCTAGAATCAGCCTGTCTCTTCATGTCTTTTATGTGCTGTCTTCTATTCCTGGACTGCTCTCCTCCCCACTTCTCTGGAACTATAATCTGCCATAAGTGGGGAGATGCCAGAGAGGGATTCTGGGAGAGCAACAGCCACCTCAGGCCAAGCGAGGGGCCCTCACACAGGCAGCTGCATCTTGGAACTGGGTAGAGCTGTGCTTGGGCCCACCTGCCCATTGTCAGCCCGCCCTACCGTCCAGAGCAGCAGGCCTCACAGGGACAAGGGAGGGCCTGGATCCAGGGATCCAGCACCACAGTAGGTTTAAGATACAGCCCACCCAGGAAGTACAAGAAGGTTTTCTGGGCAAGAGCAACGCAGAAAGCTTCCTTTCTTGCCACCTGTGTGGGATCAGTGCCATCTCCATGCTTCAAGTATGAGATAGGGTAGGCAGCCAGTTCTCCCTGGACTACACATCAACACTGGGAATACAGAAGCTTTAGTGTGCGAGGGAGAAAAGTTCACTGAGAAGCAGTTCCAGGGATATAGGAGAGTGCCTTCAAAATAAGGACTTATGTTTTATCTTGTCGTGTGACAGTACTGCTAGAAATGTGAACCCACGTGGCATTCCTAAGTAGCCTGTCAGTATTCTTGGTCTAAATTTCATGTTCCCTTCAGTCTAACGAAGCAGTTAGAAATTAAATTTTCCAATGTCTTTTCCATATGACAAAGCCCATCAAAACTTGTGCTTATTAATGTTTTTCATGTGTACCCTGAAATCCATCTGGAAATTGAGCATTTCCATAACTTCATTATCCTCAGATTTGGCAAGTCTCATGATTAGTTTTCTCATCACCAGAAGTGTTTTGTTTCTATAAAATTTTGGGGGAGCTGAAGGAAATAGAAGAATGGTCTTATTCCTTTAAATGCTTGACTTATCAACATTTACATTTAAATATGTTTTAAATGAAGTTAGCAGCAAGTGTTGAGTCCTTCAAGAGTTAGGCTAAATGGGATATTAAAAGAAAACTTAAGCAGTCTTTGTCTTAAGGAAGCATGCCGTCTAACCAAAGGTGTCAGAGTATGTGAAAAGTAGAGTATAACCAAGCCTCTTCTGTACAGCCCCATTGTGCCAACTTTGGCTACCTCACCAAGTCCAGAAAAAGCAGCAGAGCATCACAGCTGGTTCAAATGCACCTCACCAAAGTCCATCCATCAGAAAGCTGGGCCTCTGTGCAGCCTGGTTCCACATACCATGGAGTGAGGACATGGCAGAACCCTAGTGCTGGCCCACGCACCCTCAGAAACAAAGCCAGGGTTGCTGTGGGAGATGCACTGCCTTCATTCCTGCAGGACTTCAGCCTCATACTATGTCCACTTACTCTTCATACATAATTCTTGTGTGACTGGACTCTGGTTTCAACACCAAACAGAGCACCAAAATGTGCAGTATTGTGGAAGGTATTAGTGCAGCCCTTCAGATAGTAGGGATTTGTCAGAGAGTATTATGAATGATGAGAACCTGGGATCAATAAGAGAATTTTTTTTTTCTTTTTGGTACAGGGGATCTGAGCTGGGGCTCTGTACACCGAGCTCCAGCTCGCTTCCTTTTATTTCCCCCCAGACAGTGTCACTAAATTGCTAAGACTGGCCTCAACCTTGTGATCCTCATGCCTAAGCCTCCCGAGTCACTAGGATTACATCCATGGGCCACTGTGTCTGGCTACTTTTATTTATTTATTTTTTAAAGACAACAGACAGCTTAAAATATACTTTAAGATTAAGTTTACCAGAGGCTGGAGTTGTTGCTCAGTGGTAGACCACTTGCCTCACATGTGTGAGGCACTAGGTTTCATCCTTAGCACTATATAAATAAATAAAAATAAGTAAACGGTATTGTGTCCATATACAACTAAAAATATTTTAAAAATAAAAAGGCTAAGTTTTACCAATCAAAAGTAGTGGCCACTGATGGTCAACTGAAATGATAAAGTGACCTAATTTTTTTTCTAGTTATATACTTGACAATACTATAAATCAGATTTCTATACAACAATGGAAGAAAGGTTCTAAGGAAACATGTAAAAAAAACAAATGTTAAATACCTGATAAACTTTCTTCATCAATAGCCTGAAGATTGTTCTCATTGATTTTAAGTTCTTCTAATGTAGATGGTAGTTCTGAAGGAATTCGTACCAAATTATTTCCATCCATATTCAGACGCGTTAACTTCTTCAAAAGCTAAAAAAGCAGATCTCAAAATTACCATTTTATCTGGTCACATTTATACAATAATGTATCTATCTCACATAATGGTGAGATACATTACTGTATCTTTATTTTAAAGTAGGGACTAAGTTTTACAATTCTGCACTTCCTTAGGCTTAAACAGTGATGTCCAGGCCACACCCCATTCCCCTGCCAAGTAATAGCATTGATTATCAAGCATTTGCAGCAGGCTGCATTTGATGACTCGTATTCTACTCACACATATTACACCTTTAGAAAGCTACTATATATAAGGGGTCAGTTGTGTTTTGTTGAGGTCTGAGGTGTTCACCTTCACAGCAAGAGACAGAAATTTTTTTAAGTCATGCAATACTGTGAATCTGTTGTGGATTACTATGGTAATATTTATGTTAGAAAAGGGTCATAAAATAGCACTAATTACTGTGAAAAGTTTACAAAACAAAGTGCAACAAATGTCACAAGCTGTTCATGTATGGTACCCAAACAACTGACCTCTGAAAAAGCATGTTTCCACATTTGTAGTTGCATACCTCTTGGACAAAGCTCGCCTGCAACCTCCAAAAGCAGAGTACTGAAACTGGGTAAATTTTAGTGAAGCCACATGGAATAATTCTCTTCTCCATTTATCATATTCAAATTGCAGCAGTTTTGGAACAACACAGAAAATCTCAAAGCAAGAAATCTTGCTTTGATCAAGAAATCTCTTGATCAAGCATAGGAAATGTGTGGGGCAGGGGGAATGCAGCTCAATGATAGAGTGCTTGCCTAGTATGTGTAAGGCCCTGGGTTCAAACCCCAGCATCACAGGGCAGGGGGTATGAAGAAAACGAGCAAAGGGGAGAGAGAGACAGAGAAAGAGAATTAGTTTTTATTTATACACAAAATCCTTTTCCTCTCTTGCTTCTATTTTTTGTTTTCCTGAAATTCCTTGATCCTCTCTTCTCCTTTTTTTAAAAAAATTTTACTCAAATCTGTTCCATTTAAATATTTGCTGTACTATTTCCTATCATTTCTCTTTCCCTCTTCTTTTCCAGCCTATCCCATGCTAATTTGTTCTAAACCCATTTATTTTTCCAGAATCCACTCTGCCAAAGTATCCTCCATCAGATTTTGCCCACGCACAAAAATAAGAAAGCAATAGCTTCCTGACCTGAAAATGTTAATAGAGTTTCCAGATGAGCACTCATTTGTTCCTAGACAATACTTTATATACTAAGGGATCGGATTTCAACATGTTTCCAGCTATTTGGGGAGAAACTAGTTCATAAATTCAAAATATTAGTTATGTCACTGATGTTATTGCTGGTGTTCTTAGGGTAAGACTATGAATATGTAAACCAACAAACTGTATTCAAGAGAAAACTTAAATGCGATTTAGGAACATCAGAGAGGAAGTTTTTTTAAAAATCTTTCTTTTTTTTAAATACTTTAGTTGCAGATGGACACAACACCTTTATTTTAATTATTTTTATGTGGTGTTGAGGATTGAACTCAGTGCCTCACTTGTGCTAGGCAAATGCTCTACTACTGAGCCACAACCCTAGCCCAGGAAACTTTTTTTAATGTAGAAGAAAACTACCAATTAAAACTTTGCTTTTTCTCCCTTCCCCACTCCACCAACAGCCAGTGCAAGTCCACATAGATTGTTATTCACAAATTGGAGCATGTGATTACCTTGAATGCTTTTGGGCCTATTCCTGAAGAGGTTATATTGTTTTTGCTTAGATCAAGCCTTTCCAAATTCGGTAATCCATTAAATGCTTCATCCGGGATGGAGGTGATGGAATTCCCTAGGACACACAGCAGTTGTGTTAGGCCCATGTGCACATACATACATGTTAACATGTGTAAGGGGTGTATGCATGCATGCATGTACATGGTTATTGATTATCTGGAGGAGAAAGCAATGTGCAGAACAAGGACAGAAAATATATAAACAAATGCATGTTCACAGTAATAACTAGACAATTCAACATAATCAGAATTTTCTCTCAAAAGTTCATAATGGTCAGTACTTCATGTTTCACATGACTCTGATTAAGACAGCCAGAATGCAGTCTGCTGGATAGTATTGGTAGCATTCTGCATCTACAACAAAAGTATGTTTCTGCAAGGTTATATAGAAACTGATTTTTCTTTTTCATATTTTTTCATTTCTGTCTTGGAAATGGACTGGCAACATGTTACTATCTTTATCCAAGAAATCACAGGCAAGTCACTAACTTCCTGTAAGCATGTTTCCTTCTTTGTATAAGAAGCCTGGGAAGGAGGCTGGAGCTTCCTGGGGCTAGAGCTCAGTGGCAGAGTGCTTGCCTAGCACATGTAAGTCACTGGATTCTATCCTTAACACCACATTAAAAACAAATAAAATAAAGGCATTCTGTCCATCTACAAATACAAAAAAAAATTTAAAAAAAAAAAAGCTTGGGAAGATCATCTCTCAGACCACACCCCTCAAACTAATGTTATCCTCTGTTTTCATTCTGCTTCAGTTTGATAAGTTTTTGTTGATAAGTTTTTGTTTTGACATTTAGTTAAGTATGGTAGTTGATTATTTTAAGCACAAAACATGACCGTTCAGAAATAATACATTCTATAAAAACCATGTGATGACCTTCTTGTAAAACCTAGATAGGATGGTCCAGCATGGGTTGTTCATCCTTCCCAAGACTTTGAATTTTCACAAATTGGGTTTTCTTAGGGCAGTCCATACTTGGCATGTAGCCTGCAGGAGGAGGGGCCTTAGTGGGCATGAGAGGAATTTTTGAGGTGATCATATGAAAGTGGGATGAAAGCCTGTGTCAGGAAGGCTATGGAAGCTATCTGCAACAGGACTCTGCCAGTGTCAAAGGTGTTAGCAGAGTCCTATTGCAGATAGCCGTCCCTGCACAAACGTTACACCCATTAGATCCCCTCACTCCTGCTTCCTCAGGACCACCCCTACTGTGTCCCATCAGCCGGTCTCTCGCAACTGGTCTTGCTGTTCTTCCACTCTGAACCTGTCTGGTGGCCCTCTGGGCAAGATCTGTATACCACATTCCCACTGAAATGGCTAAAGTGAGCGGAAACAACTGACACTAGTGCTGGCAGGTGGTGGAGCCTCGGGAACTCTCCAACACTTCTGGGGCAAATGGTGTGGCCAGTTGGAGTTGAGCAGTTTCTTACTAAGTTAAATGTGAATTTGCCACATTGCTCAGCACTTCAGCTCCTGGACATAACCCCAGAGAAATAAAGACTCAAGTCCATACAATCATCTGTATGTGGATGTTTAGAGCAACTTTGTATATAAGCACTCCACTAGAAACACCCGGCTGTTCCCCAGCTGGCCACTGGTTCATCCATACAATGAAACATTGCTCAGCAATAAAGAAGGACTGGCCAGGCACAGTGGGGCACTGTGGCTTGGAAGGCTGAGGCAGGAGAATTGCAAGTTAGAAGCCAGTCTCTGTAATTTATCGAGACCCTGTTTCAAAAAGGGATGGGGATGTAGCTCAGTGGTAGAACAACCTAGGTTCAATTCCCAATACCACGAAAAAGAAAACAAAAAGCCCAACTGAAAACTGTGCAATTTCATTTATGTGACATTCTCTAAAAGCCAAAGATATGGGGACAGAAAACAGATCAGTTTTTTTAATGAGATAGAGACACGAAGAATTTTGAGGAGTAATGGAAATATTCTGTATCTTGATTATGGTGGTATTTATATAACTGTATGTATTTGTTGAAACTATAGAACTAGACACTAAAATAAGTTTTACCATACATAAATTGTACCTCATTAAAAGTGACTTTTTTAAAAGATCCATGGAAAAACATCATTTGGTTTGAAGTTTGCTTTCCACCTAACTGAGCTGTTCTATGGTGAGCATCTGTCTTCTGCAAAGAACACATGTGTGATGAAATTAGTCTCTGGTGAAATTAAAATGTAAAACATGCGTTGAGCAGTGAGAGTCACCATTTACATCTAAAGCACAAAATAAAACAAGTCAACATCTCTTACCAAGGAGCTCCAGACTTGTTATCTCTGGTGCTGTGAGTGGTGGGATGTGGCTGAGGGCTGTGTGGACACAGCTGATGGTCCTGTAGGACAGGGAGCAGCTGCTGGGCAGGCGAGGCTTGCCTCTACGGGGAGCAGCAGTGGCGAACCGGGAGGGCAGGCGGAACACATCTCCTCTCACAGCATCTTCCTCTTCTTCCTCCTCTCCTTCCTCTTCATTCTCCTCTTCCTCCTCCTCCTCCCCCCTTCCATGGTAGAGCCACGGGTGTGCTGGCCTCCCCTCCCCAGGGCTTGGCTTCCTCCGTCTCCTGCTTTCCTCCTCACTGTGAAGCGTGCCCTGGTCTTGGGGTCCAACAGTCTCTTCCTGGTGCCCAGTAGTCTCTTCCTGGTGCCCAGTAGTCTCTTCCTGGTGCCCATTCTCTTTAACTTCTTCATCCTCCTCAGATTCAAGTGCTTCTTTTCTGAATACTTGGTCCATTTCCACCTGAGGAGGTGGCTTATGAAGTATATTGGTAGGTTCTCTTTGTTCTGAAGAATCACCAGAAAATTCATTTCTATCATTTAACACTTTACCACTGAGTAGGGAATAGGAGACTAATGACCACGCAAGAGCAGGTAGCAGGGGCAAGTTGAGGATGTTAATAAAAGGAAAAAAATCATAATGAAACTGAGGTTAGTAAATATTATTCCCTCCAATATTTGAGTGCCACTTTGAAATTTTTTGGGGCCGGGGGGGGGGGGGGATGGGTCTTAGTACTAGTTTCTACATTAGATAACTTAGCACTTATTTTGGCTAGAATTTAACACTATCTTATCTGGTGACTGAAGAGGGAATAATATTGCCACATGATGCAAAGTGGAAAGTAATGCTGTTGTGATATTGTGATATGATCAGATGTGATTCCTTTAAAATAGATACTGTTCCATTAATTGGAGCTATTGATAATGTAAGAATTTATAGCCTGCTATCAGATATTTATTTTAAAAGGTGAAACTTACATGTTTTCCTTGCTTATAGTTTTTATTTATAGATTTATTATTATTTTCATCCAATTTTCTTTTAGCTCCTTGGGCCTGATGGGATGCTCTGAAATTCAGAATTATAGACAGAAAATTCTCTTTTGGGGGGCTAGGGAGAGCTTGCCTAGCATGTGCAAGACCCAGGGTTCAAGCCCCAATACTGCAAATTAAAGAAAGAAAAAGTTCTGTCTTTTCTGGACTCTATATAAATCAGTTTTATCATCAAGGATGTCCTGGCCCTAAGTGGTATTGTTTTAACTTAGACATATGCACAGGAGTGCTGCTCATCATTCCATGACGGTGAGAGAAGGATCATAGAAAACAGATCTACACTTGTATTTAGTTTTATATCTTTGGCAGGAAGTGAAGAAAATGTGACGTAGGTTTTAGATTCAGTCTTACCCTTAAGTAAAGAGTTCTAAGGAAAAGTGAGTTCACAGTGCCTAGGTTTTCATCCATCAAAATTTATAAATTAATCATCTTTCTTCTTTCACATAATACTATATACAAACTACCCCTAAAAAGAACTTAAAAAATATAATCACTTGGAAAAATTACTTGTGGTATTAATTCAGCATATATTATAAAGTCAGTTATTTTTTCACATCTCTAACAAAGCATGTAGAAGGAGAATAGGAAAAAGTAAGGGAAGTGAAAACTATCATATTGAAGTATTTAAAATCCTTCCTGTATATCCAAGTTTATTTTTCCAAAATAACTACAACATTTCAAAAGTACTCCATGTCCTTTGAAAAATGTCTGAGAATTTCTGGATCTTGCCCTATAGACCTTGTATTTCACTCCAAGGAATCATTTTCATTAAACACTTTTATTTTCTAACATTTTTGACAAAGCATGTTTTAGTAAGTAATTGGCAGGGTGAAGCAAAATACAATTCCTAAATATTCTAAAGTTCGTGCTGGCAAGACTTTTATAGATACTTACTTTGTGAATAACTGTGTACTTCTGTAGGAGCACTCTGCCGGGTTTTAGAAAAGAGAAAATGTCTCTATCTCTCCCTCTCAAATTATTTAAAAAGTGCTTGTTTCTTTTTACAAGTCATTGACTTGGCTTTTCTCACAAGAGGACTGGACCTTCCTCCAAAGGACCTCTACTTGGTTAGGTACCAGCCTCACTGGAGAGGGGTCAGTGAGGATCTAAGAAAACTGCTCCACACAAAACCTGTATTTCCCTGGAGATTACTCAGGCCATGAAGCAGGTTCCTGTGCTGCCCTGGAGTGTTTGGGAATAGCCAGGAGACTTGAAGCTTTGTTCTCATGACTTCAGTATCTTGATTTGAAACGATAACTGTACCCATGGTGAGTTGGATTAAGTGAGATAATGCCTGTACAGATCAGACCAAAGTGCTTAATTCATAATAACCCATGGTCTACTGTAAAAATTCTGTCACTGTATGTTTAAAGCTAGAAGTCACATGTGGAATGTAGTCTGGTCCTACTCTAGTAGAGTCACAGTCATGATGTTCTATACCCTGCCTACATACTTCCTAAGACTCTGTGTTTATGAGCACTGTGCCTTATTTTAAGTAGGTTGATAGCTAGTTCATCATCACTTACAGCTTAAAGTAATGACAAAATAAAAACAAGTAGAAGTTAAAGACACATGTGATGTTTTGTTTTGGATAAATCTCTGTACCAGTATCAGTGCAGACGGGGCAGCATTCCCCTTCAGGTACAACAGTGTGGGGGCACATCTGGGGGTGGCACATGGTTTCATCACAGAGCACTTTTCCATCTGAGCAGAGGCAGGTGGTGCAGGGCTCAGGAGACCATACAGCTTTGTTGTACATAGTTATGCCCTTTACCAAGCAGTGTCCCTTTTTTCCTAGAAGAGAATAATAACACATTTAAATTTCTTAAGTAGTTACCAGCATTTGTGAATGGACGTGGGCAAGATGTGAAGTCAAACTGATATAACCGGCCAAGAGCAGAATCTGTGTGCACACGGTAAACATTTGTACACAGGGTAAAAAGGGCGTCTGAAATGTTTTTCACTGGCTGTCTTTTCAGCTTTCACTAAGCCTCTGAAAATGATCTCCCCATGGTAACTTGACTGTGAACCACACATTCAGCCTGTCTTTCAGGATAGGCTAAGTTACACAACAGAAGGAACAACCTCTAAATCTCAGTTGTTTCTTGTTCAATTTGACAACAAGCAGGCTTCCCAGATTGCCACAGTGATAAGAAAGAGGTTGAAAATCACACTTGAGTTCCAAGTGTCTAATCGTACTGGCCAAAGCAAATTGTGTGGCTATATCTAACTTCAGAGGGGGAAGCAGTGCAGTTCTATGGCGTCCCCAGAGAGCTGGAATAGCACCAGTAACCACCCACATCCCATGCTTGTGGATATAAACACGGGAAAGGTGAAACAGACAGCCTGTTTCTGTGGACATCTCAGTAAGACATTGCAGCTGTCTCTTTTCCAGTTCTTATATTATTCAAATAAAATTTGCATACCATAATAGTTGCCCTTTTAAAGTGCACAGTGCAGTGGTATTTAGTATATTCACTTCTGTACCTATGCTTGTCCACTTATCTGCAACCCCGTATCAGCTAGCTGTAATAGAGAATATTAAGGAATATTTTCTTTCCACCCCAGGTATCATTGCTGATGCCTTTCCTCCATCTGAGCCACCGTCCTCAAATTCTACCCCGAGATGAGCTCTCACTGGTCTCCTCTTTACCCAACCCCTGCCACTGTCTCAGCCCATTCAGGACCTATCTGTCTCTCATTTTGATACTTGCAAATAAACTAATCTCACCCATCTATTCACTCTGGAAAAAAATAAACATGATTTTCCCCCCTAATTTTATAAGCACTATAGCTAAACCCTTTCAAAACTCATAACAGTTTGTTTTACAGAAATGAAAAAGCTGATCTTCAAATTTTTATTGAATTATAAAGGATATAAAATAGCCAAAATAATTTTAAGAAAAAGCTAGAGGCCTCACACTTCCATATTTTAAGAAACTACAAAATGTTTACTACAAAGCTACAGTGACCAGCTTATGCTAGTGTGAATATTGAAAGACCACACATCTATGGCCAATTAATTTTCAAGAAGGATAGAAAAACCACTTACTGAAGAAAGGAAAGTCTCTTCACCAAGTGGTGCTGGGACAACTGGATTTCCATATGCAAAAGAATGAGGTTGAACTTCTACCTTGCACCAAAAACAAAATATAACTCAAAATGGATCAAAAAACCTAAATATATAAAAGCTAAGACTATAAAGTTCTTTGAAGAAGATATAGGGGTAAATCTTCATGACCTCATGTTTGGCAACAGATTCTTAGATATGAAACCAAAAACACAAGCAATGAAAGAAAACAAAAGATACTGTCAAGAAATAAAAAGGCAGCATACACAGGGAGAGAAAATGATTGCAAGTCATATAAGGTCTCTTATCTAAACATATATCTTTAGAGAAAAAGACAACACAATTTAAAAATGGGCAAAGAGTGTTGGGGCTGTAGCTCATTGGTGGAGCGCTTGCCCAGCATGCATGGGGCACTGGGTTCAATCCTCAGCACAACATAAAAATTAACAAATAAAATAAAGGCATTCTGTCCATCTACAATGACAAAAAAAATTAAAAATGGGCAAAGAGCTTGAATAGACATTTCTCCAAAGAAGATGAACAATGGACTGTAAGTCATAAAGTCTGATGCCCAACATTATTTGTCAGTACAGATGTACAAATCAAAATCACAATGAGTTTCTACTTCATACTCACTAGAATGATAAGAGTTAAAATTTTTTTTTAATATTTTTTTGTTGTAGATGGACACAGTACCTTTATTTATTTATTTATTTTTGTGTGGTGCTGAGGATCACACCCAGTGCCTCATACATGCCAGGCAAGCACTCTACCACTGAGCTACAGCCTCAGCCATAAAACAATATATTAAATTTAGCATTACCTTATGGCCCAGAACTTTCACTTCTAGGAGTTGAAACAGGTGTTCAAATAAAATTCAACAAATGTCCATTGCTACACTACTCACATTAGCCAAAGGGTAGAAGCAACCCAAATGTCTATGAAGTGATGAATGGATAAATAAACAAAAAATGTAATTTTCCATAAATGGAATATTATTTTCAGCTATAAAAAGGAATGAAGTTCTGATACATAGTAAACATGGCTGAGCCTAAAAATGTCACATATTGTATGATTCCATTTATGTGAAATTTTCAGAATAGGCAGATTCGTAGAGACAGTTAACAGATGAGGGGTTGCCAAGTGTTGTAGGTAGGAAGGAATGAGGATTTTTTTTGTCCCGGGTTTGTTTTTTTTTTATATTTTTTCCTTTAGTTATTGATAGATCTTTATTTTTTATTTATTTAAACATGGTGCTGAGAATTGAACCCAGTGCCTCACACATAAGGCAAGTACACTACCACTGAGCCACAATCCCAGCCCCCAGGGTTTTCTTTTGAGGTGATGAAAATGTTCAGGAACAGATAGTGGTCATTGTGAATTTACTATAAATACGACTGAATTTACTTTAAAATGGTAAAGTTTATGTTATTTGTAGTAATACAGTAAAAAAAGAAATATTTGGGCTGGGGCTGTAGCTCAGTGGCAGAGTGCTTGCCTAGCATGTGTGAGGCACTGGGTTTAATCCTTAGCATCATATAAAAATAAACAAGTAAAGGTATTCTGTGCTATAAAAATTTTTTAAAAAAAGAAATATTTTAAGATCACTGTGAAAACATTTTTTTGACAATTTAGAATGTTTCATATACATCTTCTGTACTTTTTATGCATATCATCCTATATTACATATATTTAAAATTTTTTTCAGATGGGCATAGAGCTATGAGGATTATGTGCCTATAATTCCAGCTACTGAGAGGCTGAGGCAAGGTGGTTGCTGGAACCCACAAGTTAGGGTCTTGCTGTGTTGCTCAGTCTGATCTCTATCTCAAAAATAAATAAATATGAAAATAAATTTTTAAACAGATGTGAGATCACATTATGTGTACTACTTTTAGATCTTTTAATTTTTTTATTATTATAGCCTGGATATCTTTTTCCTTAACTAAGAAAATTTACTTTATCTTTCTTTAGTGGTTATGGATACACTTCTATAACAATGACTGTTTTAGTTGATTTCTTTGCCTCTCATTTCCCACTTATGGTGTAAATGTCGCCTAAATCACCAGTTTTTGTGATAATGGTATGTTTTTTTCTGTTAACTCAATGGAAATAATAATTTAGAAGCATTTGGTCTTATTGAGATAATGTATGAATTACTGGCCATAGAAAATTATATGATGTTGTTTTCTTTTGTCTTTTCAAAGTTCTGTTTAATGGTGACATACCTATAATTACTTTTTTCTTATAAACTTAGAAAAATGTGGTTCATTAAATACTAGTTTTTAAAAATACCTAATTGAAACCTTTAGCAGTATTTCCAGTCTTTTCAATGTTTAAAAAGGTAGTAATTTAGTCTTTTTTATTATTTATTTTTTAGTTGTAGTTGGACATAATACCCTTATTTTATTTATTTATTTTTATGTGGTGCTGAGGACTGAACCCAGGGTCTCGCTCGTGCTAGGTGAGCGCTCTACCGCTGAGCCACAACCTCAGCCCGTAATTTAGTCTTTTTATAAAATAAATTCAGTGGCTTTCACTGCATTTCTGAAAAAAAAATTGGATTGAAATATTTAATAACTGTGTGTTCATAAAATCATTTAAATAATTTATTTCTGTTCTATATAATCTGTAGTTACAAATGAAGAAGCCCCTTAAATATTTTTTAATTTAGCTGAATTACGATTATAACTATTTAAAATGCGTAAAATGCATTCAAACTGGAAAGAAATAACCCAAAATGATAGCTTTGATTTTATTAGCATAGTGATAGGATAATTTTTTTATTTTTCCAATAATTTTGTATAATTATGTTTCTTAAATTAATTTTTTTACATTATTCTAAAATGTACATTTTTAGATTAAACCAAAAGTTAGGAAGTGTGCTAACTTGGATTTTTCTTTTAAAATTTAATTTCATGGAGGTTCTCTTTCTCTCTCTCTCTTGCCTCTCCCAATCTTCTTTCTCTCTCACACTATTCTCTTACCTGGTAAAACATCATAGCTTGATTCTACTCCAGGAAAACTTGAAATTGATTCAAACTTTTCCTGTGTGCTGTAATCAAAGTGAACTGTGGGAAATGTTCTTGCTACTGGTGCAAAAGTTGTTTGTGGAATTCCAGAGTGTCTGTTTGACCTGTGGTTGAGTGAGGAACTTTTTCTCAGTCTTCGATAATACATCTTCCTCCTTTGCTTTCTAGGAGTGTCTTCATTTTGTCCAAAGTCAGGTTGGAAAATGATAAGCAGAACAAAACAGAACCAAACTGCAAACTTCATGTTTGCTTTAGTGAATCTGGTTTCTAGAATGAAACAAAATTTCAAAGTTAGTGCTGACTGAATTTTTATCCTGAAAATTGGCTTGTTATTGCTAGTAATTCCTCAGTAGGAAGGCTTTGAGAAATAATGTTGATGTGATGCATGGGTTATATCCTATGATATTACTGCCAAATCAAAATTTGGACTTTTTCTATAAAAATCAAAGAACGTTTCACATCTTTATCTCTAGACCAGGTTTGAGCAAACTTGGACCATAAAAGGCCAAATAGTAAATATTTTAGGCATTATAACTGTGTTCTCTGTTGTGACTATTCAGCTGTGCCACTGTAGCATAAAGTCAGCCACAGATGATATGCAAATGAATGAGTATGTCTTTGTTCCAATAAAATGCTCATTACTGTCAAAGACAGACTTGGCACCTGGGCTGCAGTCAGCTGACTCCTCTCTGGGCCTCACTATGCTCTGGGTTTTTGGCAATTACTTAAGAGATTTCTCTTCACCTGTCTGCTAAGGCATTCTGTGACTGAAATCACCTACAACCCATTTCACCTGTCGTTTTGGTTTTTTGTTTTTTGGTTTGGTTTTTGATTTTTGGTACTGGGGATTGAACTCAGGTGTACTCAACCGCTGAGCCATATCCCCAGCCCTATTTTTGTATTTTATTTAGAGGCAGAGTCTCACTGAGTTGCTTAGTCCCTTGCCTTTGCTGAGGCTGGCTTTGAATTCACAATCCTCCTGCCTCAGCCTCCTGAGCTGCTGGGATTACAGGTGTGTACCTCTACACCCAGCTCCTGTCTTTCTATTTTGATATCTTATTCTCTAGCTTTCTAATTTATTGGGGAATGACCTGATTGTACCACATAAAAGTAACAGTGACATGACATCAGTGATAAACAAAAGAAAGAGAGTAACTCTTAATTGGCAGGTCTAGTGGCCAGTGCAGGGCCAAGCATGTTGTGAAACTAAAAAAGGACTTTGAGAAAATAAGTATTTAGGCACAGTTTAGCCATCAGCATTGGGTCAGATGACTGGTGCATTCCAGTGAAGTTGGGTAGTATAGACAGGTAAAGAGAAATTTCCACAGGTAATTGCCAGGACTGCAGTCAGAGCTCCCCTGAACTTCAATTAGTTCTGCCAGCGAAGCTGGTGCAACTTCCACTGCCTCTCAAAAGTCAGCTGAGACACCTTTTTTAAATGCACACACCCTACCCCCACCCCCATGCACCACTTGCTGCCCCATCCTGACAGCCCTTCTGCAGTCTTCAGCAATGGTTCTCTCAAGGCCCACCCTGAGATGGAGAGCTGCTGCACAAAGTCCAACATCCATTCCTGATAAAATCTCAGCACTAGGAATGAAAGGGAAAAGTCATCCCTGTGATAATTGTCGTTTTTAAAAAACTTACAGCTAACCTCATACTTAGTAGTAAAAATTCAATCTTTTCTACTTAAGATCAGGCACAATGCAAGGACATCAGTTCACAGCACTTCTTTCTGCTCAACATTTTACTGCATTTTCTAGCCAGTATAATAATACAAGTTCAAGAAATAAAATATGTGTCCATATTGTACATAAATACCATTTTATAATCTCTGAACAGATAGTTTTTATTGTTGTTCTTGGGGAGGCTTCATTTTGTTTTGTTTTTGGTACTGGGAATTGAACTCAGGGGCAGCACCACCGAGCTACATTCCCTAACTTGCTGAGGCTGGCCTCAAACTTATGACCCTCCTGCCTCAGCAAGAATTACAGGTGTGTGCCTCTTCACCCAGCAGAAAATACATTTTTAATGTGGAACAGGGCATATTTACTAACAGACCCAAATATATTTTGTCTTCCTATAACATTTAAGAAGACTAGGATTTTTTTTTTTTTTTTTTGAGAGAGAGAGAGAGAGAGAGAGAATTTTTAAAATATTTATTTATTTATTTATTTATTTTAGTTCTCGGCGGACACAACATCTTTGTTGGTATGTGGTGCTGAGGATCGAACCCGGGCCGCACACATGCCAGGCGAGCGCGCTACCGCTTGAGCTACATCCCCAGCCCAAGACTAGGATTTTAATTCTTATAAACCTGCCCTTTTTAGAAAATGCATCCAGAATGAAAAAAAAAAGAAAGAAAGAAAACTGGCTTTATTTACAAATGTCTTAGTCATTTATATAGAAAATCTCATGGAATTCACCAAAAAAGCTCCTACAACTAATAAGAGAATTTAGCAAGGTGTTAGGATGTAAGATCAATCTACAAAAATCAAGGCCATTTCTATGTACTAACTACAATCAGAAATAGAAGTAAAAAATACAGTACCATTTATAATAGCATAAAAATGTGAAATACTAAAGAATACTTCTGACAAAAGATTGGCACAGTGTTCATCTTGGAACTTATAAAAGTGTTGCTAAAAACAATGAAGACCTCTAAGTAGAAATACATACCATGTATGTGGATCAGATGACTCAATGTTGTTAAATTCTCAATTCTTCCCCATATTAATCTATAGACTTATCACAAAACCAATTCTAGCAGGCTGTTTTGGTTAAAAATTGACAAGTTAGTTCTAATTTTATCTGGAAACTGTAGAAGGTATAGACTACCCTGTAGTGAAAACATGTCTGTGTTTGCCTCAAGACAGGGGTGAGGGTTTATCTGTGAGACAGGTGGCAATCACCAAAGGTCATGAGGGAGCTTTTGAAGGTGGTGATGTTCATTTTCTGGATTGTGGTAGTAGTTTTACAGGTACCTTTATGTATGCTTTAATTTTCAGTTGTCTTCGCTATTGCACTTGGACAGGACTATCACTTTATGTTATGAGGAAGTAACACATTTAAGTTGTGTATTAACAAAAGCCATAGTCTACACTAGTCCCAGGTACTTAACAATGTTGTATGATCTACATTTTAATCAGGGAGGGAAAATCATGTCATGTAGGACCTTAGGAGGTAGGCCATGGAGCTGATAGTAGTTGCAGCTAGGGCTGAGAAATTACAGCCCAGAAGACACATTGGGCCTGCTAACTTGTTTCTGTACAACCTTCAAGCTAAAATGTTTTTGTTGTTTTTAAATAGTTAAAAAAAATATATAGCTGGGATGTTTCTCAGTGGTAGAATACTTATCAAACATATACAAGTCCTTGGATATGATTCCCTGCTCTGCTAAAAAAAAAAAAAAACATTTTATGATAGATGAAATCATATGAAATTAAAATTTCAGGGCTGGGGTTGTGGCTCAGAGGTAGACCGCTCGCCTAGCATGTCTAAGGCACTGGGTTCGATCCTCAGCACCACATAAAAATAAAATAAAGATATTGTGTGCACCTATAACTAAAAAATAAAAATAAATTTCAGTGTACATAAAGTATATACACTGGAACACACCATGCTCATTTGTTTCTGTATTGTTTATGGTTAGGTCTACAGCAGCAGGGCTCAGTAGTTGCAATCAAGACTCATAATCTAAAGTCATTTACAGCAAATGGTTGCCAGCTCATAGTTTAGAGCAGTGCTTCTCAGTTGTGGAGGGATTTTGTCCTCTGGGGATATTTGGCGATTTCTGGAGACATTTTTAGTAGGCATAGTTGGGAAGGGCAATGTAGGTGTCCAGTGGGAAGAGGCCAGGAATGCTGCTGTTACACATCTTACTGTGTGCAGGGCAGCCTGCTGCAACAGAGAATCAGCTGGCCCAAATATCAATTGTGCTGAGGTCCATGAAACCTGATTTAGAGAAATAAAGAGTTATTCTAGGCTTTTAATCAAGACAATCACATGTTGCTATAGGCAAAACATAATGAATTATAATTGGATGGAGTCTTTCTTTGGTTAGTTATCAAAAGAAACAGTGCAAAATAATCATCATTTCCATATGGTAACCTCCTTCCCAAAGTTTTCTCCCAAGTCCAAGACTTTGTTTTCATTTGATCTATTTCCAAGTCTTGTACTGCATGTCAGAGAGGAAAAATCCAGACTCATTATCCTCCATATTGATCTTTAAATTCTTTTTTTTTTTAAAGAGAGAGTGAGAGAGGAGAGAGAGAGAGAGAGAGAGAGAATTTTTAATATTTATTTTTAGTTCTCGGCGGACACAACATCTTTGTTGGTATGTGGTGCTGAGGATCGAACCCGGGCCACATGCATGCCAGGCGAGCGCGCTACCGCTTGAGCCACATCCCCAGCCCAATCTTTAAATTCTTAATGGCAGATGGCACTACTGCTGGTGTCATTGTCCACATTATGCATGCAATTTCTGCAGTCAGAATTCTGATCCTTGATTTCTGAACCTCCCTGGAGTTTGTTGTGTTTCTCTTATGTCTAGGTGATTCTATTGGTTCCTAGCACGCTCTATGGAACTTGCTTTGATTGAACTTCTGACATCATCCACTTTTCTGTAGTGGGGAACTCTAATTCCTTGGGCCTCACCTTGTATTCACATAGCATTGGCAGAAAGTTCCTCCTTAGCTTAAGATACAATTTGTTGTCCACATGATAGCCCATGTGAGATTTAAAAGCCGGGTGCAATGGCACACTCCTCCCTGAATCCCAGCGGCTCGGGATACTGAGGCAGGAGGATCATGAGCTCAAAGGCAGCCTCAGCAAAAGTGAGGCCCTAAGCAACTCAGTGAGACCCTGCCTGTAAATAAAATACAAAATAGGGCCAGAATGTGGCTTAGTAGTTGAGTGTCCCTGAGTTCAATCCCCAGTACCCCCCAAAAAGAGATTTAAAGATAAAACCATGTTCACAGTTTTTTTCCTGAGTTCTTAATATTTTTCATCAGTGATTTTTAAAATGTGTTTAAATTTAGAAAAACAATACATATTTTTTAAAACCAAAATGATACAGAAGTCTATAAGGCAGAAAAGACAAGTTGCCTTCACCATAATTCATAGTTTAGTACAAGGGTAGTCAAATGTTTTCATTAAGGGCCAGAGAGTAAATATTTTGGGGTTTGCAGGCCAGTGTTCTCTGTCACAGCTACTCAGCTTTGTTACTGTAGCCACAAAGTAACCCTTAAAAATAAGGAAATGGGTAGGCATAACTGTGTTCTGATGGCATTTTGTTTAAAAACAGTATTTGGTCTGTGGGCTACAGCTTTCCAACCCCAAGTTTAGTATGTCTTTCATGACCCCTTCTAATGAACATATACATTTGAGCATAAATGGCATTGTTGCATATATCATGTATCACCTAGAAGTATTCTTAATTTTATTTTTAAATTTTTAATTTACAAATAATAGTAAAGTCTCTGTTGTTTTAAAACTATATTATTTTGGGTTGACTTTTTGATGTAGTTTAGCATTTATGAATCACTTTGGTCAAGCTTATTAATAAATCTTGGAGCCCTGTTATAGGTAGCTACAAGTGCAGAATTGTTATCTTTCTGGTACTTTTATCATTACATCAATATTCTTCACATCTCTAGTACTGCTTTTTGCCAAAATAGCTACTTTGTCTAATGTTGGTATAGTTGCTTTCTTTTGGTTAATATCTGCTTTATATAAATGTGTACATACTTAATGTGTGTATCCTTTTTTTTTTGTATCATTTTTCTTTCAGCCTTTCTATTTTTTTTTTTTTTCATTTTTATGTTGCTGGGCCAGGGCCTCCTGTGTGCTAGGTAAGTGTTCTAGCACTGAGCTACATCCCCAGCCCTATTATATTTTTGATACGCTTTTTTTATTAGTAGCATTTTTAATGAAGTCTGGTAATCTTTGAATCTTGATTGGAACATATAACTTGTTTATATTTAATGTAATAGTTGATATGTTTGAGTTTAAACCTACTTTTTGATGATTCGCTTTCTATTTTTTTCCTGTTTATTCTATATTCCTTTTTCCATTTTATTGCTCTCTTTTTAACTGACTTCATTTTTTTTGTCATTCCATGATATACTTTCTACTATTCCGTTTTTTTGTAGAAATTACCACGTACATCCTTGACTTATCAATGTCTAATATAAATTAGTACCTTGTCCTTTTCCTGGACAATCCAAAAACTAGTACAAACTTGACTCCAGTTGGCCCATCCTGGCACATATGCCACTCTTAGTTTTTTAATTCTAGGTAGATCTTAAACCCTCAAAAGATTATTATCATCGTTATGTACTCAAAGTTCATCTAGATCTTTTTCAACCTTGCCACTATTATTTGGAGCTAGTAACTCTTTTTTTTTTTTTTTCCCTGAGGAGCTGCTGCCTTTTGTTGTCACAGGCTATTTAACAGCATTGCTGGCCTCAACCCACTAGATGCCACAAGCACCTCCCCACCAGTTGAGACGACCAAATCTGTTTCCAGACATTACCAAGTATGGCCTGCCCTGCAGTTGAGGCCACTTACGCAGATTTACCTAACGTATTTATCCTATTCAGTTCTTCTCACTCCTTCCTTATCGCCAGTCTTTTTGAGGATTTTTTTTTCTTCTGGTTAAAGAATATCTTTTAGTATTTATTTCTGTGCAGATCTGTTGAGGATCAGTTCTCTTTTTGTTTTTCTGAAAATGTTTAGATATCACCTTCATTTTGAAAGTATATATTTTCTGGATATAGAATTTTAGGTTGAAAAGTGTTTCTAGACCATTTTGAAGATACTCTTCCTATATCTTTATTGTTTCTGTTGATTCTGTTGAGAAGACATATCTCAGACTAATTATTAATTCTTTAAAAGAAACTTTTGCCCCCCTGACTGCTAAGATGTTCTCTTTGTCTTTGGTTTTCAGCTGTTTTGCTCCAATGTACATAGGTATGATTCTCATATCTGGGATTCATAGGACTTTCTGAATTTGTGTCCTAATGTTCATCAAATTTAGGACCATCTCAGCCCTTATCTCTTTGCACACAGGTCTATCATGCTTCTCTCATCTCCTTGTCATGACTGCACTTACTGGTGTGACAGCCTCCTCATTATGATTTCAATGTCACTTTGCCTCCTAATACTTTTTGTTCTGATGCTTCACGATTTACTTCAATCATTCTCCTCACTCATCTTTTGGTTCATTAATACTCTCTTCAGCTGTAGTTTATGTACTGTTAACTCCAGCTATTGACTTCTATTGTTTCTTTTTATTGTTTCCAATTCTGTTGAAATTTTTACTCTTGTCTTTTACTTTTTTAATATATTTTTCGTGTTTGCTATAAAGTCTGTGTTTGAAGAATAGTTTTCTGGACTCTCTATTATCATCTATTATTTCTTTAGGCTTGTAGTCATGTTGTTCTTTTTCTTCATTTGCCTAAAGACCTTTGATTTGCTGCCAGACATAGTAGGAAAATTACTGAAAAATAGGATTTATGTATTTTCTATCCAAAGATTTACATTTTTGGTATGAGGTTGAGGGCACTACCAATCATACACTGAATTATTTGAAGCTGACCTTCTATTTAATAATTACACTTTGGTTCCCATTTGAAACTGTCAATTTCACCAGCACTACTGTTCTCACCACCCCCACTTTTTGGCCCTTTTCTTTGTTTTTATATCTCTCCTGCCTCATCAGACTATTCTAAAGATCTGCTAACATTCTCAGCCACCTCCTCTGGAATCCACAGATTGCTCCAGAAGAAAAGCTCTTCCAAACCTCCCTGGATTTTAGGCCTAATCCAAACACTGGTCCTGTTGTTTTTCTCATCTTCCTACCTAGTTATTGTCAGCAGAACAATGAGTCTGACTTGCCTTGTAAGAGTAGCTGCTTATTGCAGAAATATGTATCCTCTTAGAAAAAGTTACAGGTTGCAAAAGTTTGTGATTCTTATGTGTCTAAAAATACTTTCTATGTGATTGAAAATAGAATTATGGTTTCAGAATTATTTTAATCGTTTTTCCATAGTACTTTGCAGATTATCAGCCCATTATTTTCTTATTTAGTGTTGATGAGACATTTGACTTGATATCTGATTCACATCCCTTTGTAGAAATTTCTCCTCGTATGATTTTTTAAAAAATTTTTTCAATGTATCTTTGATATTCAGAAATTTTCCTATGATATGCCTAGAAATAGTTTATTGTTGTTGTTCAGTTTTTCCTTCTTGGGATTTTTTTTTTTAACTAAAAACTTCTCCCTTCAAGCTCTCTTTACTATCTGCTCTGTCCTATGCCTTTTCAAGACTACATTTTCACTCCTTTTTGGGGGTGGGGGGGGTTACCAGGGATTGACCTTAGGGGCACTTGGCCACTGAGGGACATCCCAACCCTATTTTGTATTTTATTTAGAGACAGGGTCTCGCTGAGTTGCTTAGTACCTCACCATTGCCAAGGCTGGCTTTGAACGCTCGATCCTCCTGCCTCAGCCTCCTGAGCTGCTGGGATTACAGGCATGGGGCAGCTACATTTTCCCTCTTTAAACTCAATTCCATCTTCCCTCTATGAAGGACTCCTTAGTTTCTGTCCCACCAGGAATCCACTTATTTCCCAGTATAGCTATTTATATTCATGCACTTACTTGTTTGTAACATATCTTCTGTTATTTCTATGGACTTTGTAAGAGAAAAAGGGGCACAGTGTCTTTTGGTTTGCCCTCTTGAATCTCAGTCATTCTAAACTTCTTCTGCCAAAGTCACCCTCTAAGTTAGGTTTCACCTGCATGGACCTGCCACTCCATCATCTTGGCTCAGCAGCCAACAGTCTCTGAGGCAGCCCCTGTCCACTTTAGCAGTAAGCTTCATACATCATGTATGTATGTTAATTACTGCAGTGGTGTCAAATCCATTGCTGTAGGTCATTGAAATGACATACTTGAATAGCTTTTTATGATCTACTTTAGTTTCAGAAAAATTAACATGGGCTATATAAAGAAGCCTATTGGTACCCGAAATTGTAAGTTAACTCGTAGAGCAAGGTAGCATGTTGAAAAGGAGTAGCATTAGCAGCAGGGGAAAGCAATATAAAAATTTGAGCTGTGGGGCAGAGTAGAGCTAGAATTTGCGGAGGCAAGTGAACTCTGATGGACACACAGCATTAATGCTCTGCACGATATAAACTGTGTACACTGACATTTTCTTGGTTTGACAGTCATATGTGCAGACCCACTATCCTGTGAAAGGTGAGGGTCTTGAGAAGGCAGGCCCTGATCTCAGAGCTCGAGGACAAACTCCCAGGAAGGTCTCCGGCATCTGGTTGTCCCAGCCTCCTAGAAGCACCCACTTGCCAGGGCATGGCCTACGTGAGTGTGCAGGAGGGTGTGCCTGCTGTGACCCTAGTATTCACATCCCGGTAACATCGCTCATTCTCTCTTTGTCCCTCAAGTCGACTCATTTTTCTTATCCAGAAATGTAATAGAAATGTACAGAAGTAAATTGACAAATATGTATCTTAATTTTGACAAAATTAGTGTCTCATTAAAATTTTAAATGAATTTTATGAAATGACCTCTTAAAAGTAATTTTATAATTGATGTTTAGGTCCTTGTTATTTTCAGTGGCCTATAGAATTTTGCTTTACATTTAATGTTTGCCTCAAAAAGCAACATTACAGTGGAGTGAATACGTTTCCAGAGCTAAAATTTTATGACACTCTAATCACAATATCATTTTTATCAGTAAAGTTTTTTCTTTTTAGCACTTTTGTGTTTATCCCAACATTAAATAGCATCTGTAAACTTGATTAACTTATCATTTTTCTCCAAAGTTTTTCATTAATTCTTAAGTAAAATTCTAAAATATTTAGAATTTTTACCTTCTGTTTGAAGTCATCAGCTATTATTTCTCCTTCTCATCACCCAACAGTTTTAAAATGAAAAACATCTTTTATTAATTCTTTGTTTTTTAGGACTTAAAAGTCAAGAAAGAATGAACTCTTCAAATAAATTTATACTTCTAGTCACATAATTCTATCTGAATATATGAAAATAATTTAATTCTTATTCTATAAAGTTTGAAATACTTGGGAAGTAGTCATCCTGGGTCGGGGGGAAGAAACAAGTAAACAGAATAATGCACACTTCGAACTTTTAAAATCTATTAGTAAAGAGCTAATTTTCTCAAGAATTAAACATATTTGCACATAAAATACCCAGCTATCAAAACCATTCCACATGCTTTAGCAGAAACTTAAAATTTAAAGCTTTTTTACCTGGAAATCTAAACTAAGTAGACTTTTCTTGGTGTCATTTAAGTCTCCAGCTGAAAATGAAACAAAATCAGAGCTTTCTTTAAAAACAAAGAAAGAAGGGAATGTTGAAAATGTTAGCTGACTTCTTAGTAAAATCTAAAATAACTCCTTCCCTTGGGAATAAATGCCTTTCAGTTCTTTGTGCAGAAAATCAGCCAAGAAAGTAACCAGGGAAATGGTTACCAAGGGAAAAATTTTTTTTTTTTTTTAAACTCAGGAAAAGTGGAAAACATCAGCGGGGTTTGGGGGGAGTGTTTCCTTTGCAGGCTGACAAGGCAGAGCTGAAAACACAAAAAGGAGCTTAAGAAATTTGTGGTTTTATAGGCTGTCTGCATAAAAAGTTTTGAAGTTCATGCCCACCAGCATATCACTTGAGCTTTATCAGTCTGTAGGGATGGTGCTCTTGTCTGACTAAAGGCTGCATGTGTCTGGGATCCTTTTTAAATTTAAATCTCTCATCCTCTCTCTGCCAGCCCACCCCAGTCTCACACAATGTTGTAAACAAAACAATAACTGGCTACATCTAAATGCCATTGGAAATTATGTAACTCCTAACCACTAAGTAATAAAAAGAAACAGTGGGAAGAAGCTGTAAGGCTCCTAATTACCTGTTATTCTGGCAAATTAGTTAGTTGTCTACTTTGGCCTCAGTTTCTTCGGCTGCACATGAGCAAGTTAGAGACAGGTCAGCACTCCACGCCCAATACTGCTGCCTGCGGGGCTCGGAGGGAGTTACTTAATGCTTCTGACTAAAGGTTCTTCCTCTGTACAGCTGGGATGCGGATATCCTTTTAATTTTTTGTGTGAAAATGAAAAGAGTAACATAAGAAAAGTGAGTAATTCACGGCCTGTCATAAACTAAGTAATTACATAAGAACTATCAGGGATACAAATTATTTGACAGAGAAGGGCTGAATTTCTATTTTCACCAAATCTTAAAATGACCTGAACAGACTGAATTAAGATATGGACTAAGTACATTGATTACCCAAATTCTTGTAAATAATGAAAACTCTTTCATTTTTAAAAATGTAAATCTTCACTGCAGAATAATAAGTAGTGTTCTTAGAAGACAAGTAATTTTAATAAACTCTTTAAAGACTGAAGGCAGCTAGGTGTGGTGGCGCATACTTGTAATTACAGCAACTTGGGAAGCTGAGGCAGGAGGATTATAGCCAGCCTCAGCAACTTAGCAAGACCCTGTCTCAAAATAAAAAGGGCTGGTAGAGCACACCTCAGTTTAGTACCACAATTACCACAATTACCAGAAATGACCAAAGGTAGGAAGGCTTCATCTGAAGAAAGGCACCACAGCACAAAATATGTGAGAGAGGACAGCTCTGTAGGTCTTCCAGGTTTAGGAGGGTCCTGGGGGCAGTGACATTGACTGGGAAGGTATACACAAGAGGAACAGGGAAGAGGAACCAACTTCTCCTGATGTTCCAAGTATTCCACATTTGTCTGCACATAAGAACCATGTGCTGGTCCACTTGGCTGGAGTGGCTGGACAGTGAGGTGGGTGCCGGGAGGAACAGGGAGCCCCCATGTTCAGAGCCCAAACTAGCTATGAATACAACCCAACTCCAAGCACAATCTTGACAAGCTTGGTCTACATGTTCAGAGATTTTGGTCAGTGTTTTATTAATCTTCAATTCTTATTCATAAGTAGATAGTCTGGGATTACCAAGCATTTGGAAAGAGTCTAACATTAGTGATGGGAACCTCTTCCCTTGCAATATACATTCACACATCTGATGATGACTTTGGAGATTAAAAATTTGATAACAGGGGCTGGGGTTGTAGCTCAGTGGTAGAGTGCTTGCCTTGCATGTGGAAGGCACTGGGTTTAATCCTCGACACCACATAAAAATAAAATAAAGGTATTATGTCCATCTATAACTAAAAAAAGTATATATTTAAAAAAAAACTTGATAACACACAAGAAGCTCAATAGTCATGTTAGGAGATAAAGGTAAGGAAGCCTCCTACAAAATAGGACCAAAGGCAGAAAGGTAGATGGGATATAGAAAAGATGCAATTAAAGGACAAGTCAAGGAAGTTCACCATCTAGTTAGGAATTCCAGGAAAGTAAAATGGAGGGAGTTGTGTGATCAATGGAAAAACATTTCAAGAACATGTTCCAGAACTGAAGGGAAGGGATATCTATTATGGAAGGACCTGGCAAGCATTCATCATAATAGATGAAGTTTGACCCTCATCAAGGCACATAATTTTCAAATTTAAGAGTTCTGGAGACCTAGAGAAAATCTTACATACTTGAAAGACAAAAAGTAAATCATAGGATACTGGATTACATTGACATCAGACTGCCGAGAACAACTCTAAAATTAGGCAGATCGGGGATAAATTCTCAAAGAGTTGTTTCCAGACCAAAAGAAAAAGACATCTGAGCTCACAAATGGGCAAAAAGCCATAAACCAGCAGTTCAGAGAAGAGGAAGTAGCAGTGATCGATAGAATTGCTTCTCAACCTCAGTAATACTCAAAAAATGTAAATTAAAACATTGTTTTTTTACTACCAAAGAGGAATATTGATGACAAACTTTGGGGGTAGAGTTTGTGCATCTGTATTTTTTTTAAAAAAATTTAGTTATAGATGGCACAATATCTTTATTTTGTTTACTTATTCTTATGTGGTGCTGAGGATCAAACCCAGTGCCTCATGTGTGCGAGGCAAATGCTCTGCCACTGAACCACAACCCCAGCCCCGTGCACCTGTATTTTTGAAAATTATCCAAATAATTTCAGTCTACAGTAGGGCTGAGGACCCCTGCAAATAAAAAATTATGGCCTGATTTTAAATACACATATTGGGTTTGTGTGATTTTTTGTTGTTGTTGATGTTTGGGGTTTTTTTGGGGTGTGTGTGTGTAGATGACAATGACATGCAGTATTGGCCAGTATGGGGGCAATAGGAAACTCTCCTACTTGAGAACAGCTTAACAATAGCTGTGCTATCTGTTCCCACATAGATACACAATTTCTATGCAAAAGAAACCTCCAGGAAAGTATTCTGAAGCACTATAGCCACAGATTTTTTTTAAAATAAAATAATTAACCCTGTTGTATATTGATAGCTTTATGGCAGACCAAGAGGAAAAAAGCAATTTTAAAAATTGTACATTCATTATGTTTTTGCTTTCTTTTCTTTTTTTTTTTTTTTTTTTTTTGGTGGAGTGGGATACCCGGATACCCGGAGTTGAGCTCAGGGGCACTCGACCACTGAGCTACATCCCCAGTCCTATTTTTTTTTTTTGTATTTATTTAGAGACAGGGTCTCACTGAGTTGTTTAGTGCCTCACTTTTTGCTAAAGCTGGCTTTGAACTCTGGATCATCCTGTCTCAGCCTCCCGAGTCTCTGGGATTGCAGACATGCATCACCACACCTGGCTCTTGCCGCCATCTTCTTTTTTTTTTTTTTTTTTTTTTTAATCTTTATGTGGTGCTGAGGATTGAACCCAGGGTTTTGCATGTGCTAGGCAAGCGCTCTCCCGCTGAGCCACAGCCCCATCCCCTCTTGCCTTCTTTTGATATATATAATTTAGCATCTTACTAGAGAAGAGGTTGGAAGGATTAAATAAAACTCTTGATAGTAGTTATTTTTGAGTGATGGAATTATGATGGGTATTTTACTATGTAATTGGGGGGGGGGAGCAATGTTTCAGGCTTTTTATAACCAGATGAGAAAAGAATAATATTTTAAAAGAATATAAACAATCAGCAAAGAAGTCGTTCTTAAAAGAATGAGCATAGAGGAGTAATAGTAACTACCATGCTGAGATTGACATGGTTGCAGAAAAACAAATTTTACAATTTCTGAAGTCACTGCTCTAAAAGTTTGTGGTTTAATGGACTGTTACATGACTCCTTTTGCAGTAACTATTTTAACCACAGGAGTGCATGGAAACTGCTGGTATTACGTTTTCTTTGCCCCCTTTATTATTGCAGACATAATTATGTCCTGAAACTTGGCTCTGCAGGAACATGATGTTGATCACCAGAAGAATGTGAGCAGAGCCAGCAGCACCCACATCACAGGGTGGTCTGCCTGTGAGGATTCAGACTGGGGATATTTCCTTTAGGTGCCATTTTAAAAAGGTGATCTTTTCAGTGTTTTCACCCTATGGTGTAGAATGCCAATGAGTTTGTTTTTATTTTAAGGGTGAAGTTGTTACAACATGACAACTTTATAGATATTAATCCCCCAGAAAAAGCTAAATTTTGGAGCTGTTAGATAGGACACTAAGTCAGGAGTCTTATCTTGACCCAGAGGTATTTTAGGACTATCCCGGCCTTTCTCGTGGCATAGTTCAAAGCCTTTTAAAGAATTCACAAGGAAATGTCACAGTTGTTTGTTTCCTTTTGTTAAACTTGCCCTCACAGTGGAATAGTTAAGTGAGTGATAATGTAGAAATATGCCATGATTTATCTAACCATCCTCCTATTGATGGATATTTGATTTATTTCCCCTTTTCCCCTGAAATAGAATGTGCTTTTTGAGTTTTGGTACATGTTTCTAGTTGCTCTCCAAAACAATTTTGATATGCCCTCACCAGAAATATATCAAATGCCCATTTTCCTGCCACTGTTTTTTTAAATGATTTCTACATTTTTAATGGTAGTGCATATAAGCATAAATTTTTAAAGTGCATAGTTTTCTATATTCTGAACTAATAAATTGGACGATTCTACCAGCCCCCTTGCATTGAAGAAACTAAAACTGCTAGATCACATACAAAAACATCTTAAAATCATCTGTGAGGTGAGAAGATGATGTAGAATCTCTGGTTCCAGATCTAGGAGATAACTGTGAGAAGACTTTGGCACTGGGAATGTTTACTAGAATATTAAAGAGCAAAAATATAAATGGAATTTTATAAAACAAATATGCAATACACAAGATCAGCAAAACCAAAAGTTTATTTTTTAATATTTTTTTAGTTGCAGACGCACACATTACCTTTATTTTATTTATTTATTTTTATGTGGTGCCAAGAATCAAACCCAGTACCTCACACATGCCAGGCACACTGAGCCACAACCCCAGCACCTAAAGTCCTTTTTTTTTTTTAAGTCCATCAACTCAAATACTTAAATTTATTTCTCCTGTCCAACTGAAACATTATACCCTTTGACTAACATCTCCCCAGCCTCTGGTAACCACCATTCTGCTTGCTGTTTGAGTTCAGTGGTTCTAGAGTCTGCATATGAGTGAGATCATGCAATATTTGCCTTTTATTTATTTTTGCAGCAAGGGGAAATCTAACCAAAGGCCTTGCACTTGCCCATAAAGCACTCTACCATTTAGCTATATCCCCAGCCTTGTATTTATCTTTTCTGTGCCTGGCTTATTTGATTTAGCATAATGACTTCCAGTTCAATCCATGTTGTTGCAAAGGATAGGGTTTTGTCCTTTTTTATGGCTATATTAATAGTATTACATTACTAATGTAGTGTAACACTTTTTAGCCATAAATAGTACTTACCATATTATCCATTCTTTAGTTAGTGGACACTTCAGTTATTTCCATTTCTTGGCTCTTGTGAATAGTGCAGCAATAAATGTGGAAGTGCAGATACCTCTTTGACCTACTAATTTTTATTTCCTTTGGATATATATTCAGTAGTGGGTTTGCTGGATCATATGGTAGTAATGTTTTTAATCTGTGGGGGAATTTCCATATTGTTTTCCATAATGATTCTCTTAATTTACATTCCTATCAAAAGTATGCACGTGTTCTCCTTTCTTCATATCCTTGACAACTTCTGTTATCTTTTGACTCTTTGATAATAACCATTCTATTCTAAATTCTAAGTGAGGTGTATCTCAATGTGGTTTTAGTGTGCATTTTCCTAATGATTAGAGATGTTGAGCATTTTTTCATATACCTCTTAACTACTGTTACGGTTTGGATGTAACATATCCCCCAAAAGCTTATGTGTAAGACAATGCAAGAAGGTTCAGAAGAGAAATGATTGGGTTGTAAGAGTCTTAACCCAATCAGTGAATTAATCCACTGAGAAGGATTAACTGCCTGGAACTGAAGTGGTAGGGTATGGCTGGATGAACTGGGAATTGTGGCTTTGGGTAGATATTTGTATCTGGCAAGTGGAGACCTCTCTTTCTCTACTTTCTGATCGTCATGGGAGCTGCTTTCCTCTGCCACATTTCTCCACCATTATGTCCTGCATCACCTTGAGCCCTGAGGAATGGAACCAGCCTCTTGTGGACTGAGACTTCTGAAACCATGAACCCTCAAATAAACTTTTCCTCTCCTATAATTGTACTGGTCGGGTCTTCTAGTCACAGTAGTGAAATAGCTGACTATAACAACCATTGTATGTCTTCTTTGTGAAATATCTGTTCTGATTACGTTCCCATTTTTACTTGTTTTCTTGCTATTGAGTCCTTTGTGTTCCTTATATATCATGGATAGTAGTCTCTTATCAGATGTGTAGTTTGCAAATATTTTCTCTTATTCTGTACATTGCCTCTTTACTCTTTTGATTGCTAACTTTGCAGTGCACAAACCTTTTAGTTTGTCTGTTTTGCCTTTGCTGCCTGGACCTTGGGAGTCATATCAAAAAAATAATTGCCTAGACCAATGTCAAAGAGTTTTCCCCTGTTTTGTTTTAGTAGTTTCAGAGTTTACGGTCTTATATTGAAGTCTTCATTTCACTCTATTTTTTGTATATGGCATTAGATGTGATCTAATTTCATTCTTCTGCATCTGGATATACGATTTTTCCAATTTAGGAGAGTATTCTTTCTCCGTATTCTTGGTAACTTTGTAAAAAATCAACTATAAACATAGATTTATTTCTAGGTTTTTCTATTCTGTTTCATTGGTCTCTGTTTATAAGCCAGTAGTATTCTGTTTTTGTTCCTCTAGCTTTGTAGTGTAATTTAAGTCAGGTAATGTGATGCCTCCAACTTTGTTCTTTTTACTCAAAGACTGCTTTGGCTATTTGGAGTCTTTTGTGTTTTCATATGTATTGGGGGGATTGAATTCTGTTTATTTGAAGAGTATCATTTGATTGCATCAAATCTGTAGATTACTTTAGATAGTGTGGATCCTTTACCAATATTTTAATCCATGAACATGGTATGTCCTTCCACTAATTTGTGTTCAACAGTACTTTTTAAGTTTCAATGTATAGATCTTTTACCTCCTTGGTTAAATCTATTCTTTTGGTTTGGGGAGATATTTTTAGCTCTTGTAAATGAAAATAATTTCTTGTATTTTTTTTCCAGATAGTTTGCTGTTAATATATAGACACTACTTAGTTTCCTGTATTGATTTTGTATCCTACAATTTCACTGAATTCATTTATTAGCTCTAAGAGGTTTGTTTTTGTTTTTTGTGTCTTTAGGATGTTCTGCATATAAGATTGGCTCATCTGCAAACAGGAACAATGTCACTTCATTTTCAATTTGAATGCCTTCTATTTTTTTCTCTTGCCTGGTTGCTTTGGCTAGGACTTCGAATGCTGTGTAGAATGGAAGTGACATCCTTGTCTTATTCCTGATCTTAATGAAAAAGTTTTCAGCTTTTCATTATTGAGTAGGATGTCAACTGTGGGACTTGTCACAAATGACCTATTTTGTGTTGAAATACATTCCTTCTACACATAATTGGTTTAGAGTTTCTATCATGAAAGGATGTTGGATTTTTGTTAAATGCTTTTTCTGCATCACAAAAGTTTGTTTTTTAAAATAAAACTAATGTTTAGTATGACTGATACACAAAGGGAGAAAGCACATTGTTAATGTGAGAATTAGAAAAATTGCTATAGCTACAGATTCTGAAAACTTTTAGAAAAGAGGATATTATAAGCAACTTTATGCCAATAAATGGCATATTTAGATGATTTGAATAATCCCTAGAAAAATAAAACTTGACAAAATTATCCCAAGAAGGAACAAAATCTGAATCATCTATAGTTATTTAAGGAAAACGAATTATAAATTTAGTCATTCCCATAAAGAATACTGCAGGCTATATTCTTCATGGTTAAATTCTTCCAGAATAACTTTACTACAAATTATCAGGGACATTGTCACAAAGGAAAATTATATAAGTCAATTTCACTAACAAACAGATTTAAAAAATAAAATATTGGGGCTGGGGTTGTAGCTCAGTAGTGGAGCATTTGCTTAGCATGTGTGGGGGACTGGGTTTAATCCTCAGCACCATATAAAAATAAATAAAATAAAGGTATTGTGTCCATCTACAAGTAAAAAATTTTTTAAAAAATATTAGCTCACCAAATCCCACAATATATAAATAGGTTAATATATCATAACTACACTGGGTTTATTCAGATAAAATTCTAAATACTACATGATCAAATAAAAGTACTTAATAAAATTTAACATCCACTAATGTTGGAAGAAGAAGAAAAAAGCATACATTTGCCATAGTAGGTATTAATAGAAGGAAACTTTAGTCTGACAAAGTATTCTTGAGTATCTTCAAAAGTCACAAGATATGTTCTAGCTCTATGTCCAAAAGGAGTAAAAATACACACACACGCACACACACACACACATTAAAACTTATATATGAATAGTCATAGCTGCAGTATTCCTAGCAGCCAAAATGTGGACACAACATGAATGTTCATCAACTGATAGATAAATGTGGCATCTCCAAATAATAAAATAGTACTCAGCAGTTAAAAAAATAAATCAATTGATGGGGGCAAGAATGATAGTAGAATGAACTGGACACTATTACCCTATGTGCATATATGGTTACACAACCTGTGTAACTCTACATCATGTACAACCAGAAGAATGAGAAGTTATACTCCATTTATATGTGATATGTCAAATTGCATTCTACTGTCATGTATAACTAATTAGAACAAATTTTTTTTTAATTTTTTTTAAATCACGTGTGGTAGCACAGACCTGTAATCCCAGCAGCTTGGGAAGCTGAGGCAGGAGGATTGCATGTTCAAGGCCAGCCTCAGCAACTTAGTGAGACCCTGTCTCAAAATAAAAAATAAGGCTGGGGATGTAGCCCAGTGGTTAACTGCTCCTGGGTTCAATCCCCAGTACAAAAGAATCAGTGATACATGCTATAATAGGGATGAATTTTAAAAAACATGTTACATGAGGGGCTGGGATTGTGGCTCAGAGGTAGAGCGCTCACCTAGCAGGGGCAGGGCCCTGGGTTCGATTCTCAGCACCACATAAAAGTAAATGAATGGAACAACGGTATTGTGTCCAACTACAACTAAAAAAATAAATATTAAAAAAAAAACATGCTACATGAGAGAAGCTAAACACAAAAGACCATCTATTGGATGATTGCAGGTATATGAAAAATCCAGAATAGGCAAATACATATAGAGAGGCACATGAGTGGTCACCTGAAGTGAGGGGGTGATGGGGTGAGAGGGTGGGGAGTGATGTTAATGAGTACAGGATTTCTTTGGGGGGCAAGTAAAATGTTCTAAAAATAGGTGGCAGAGGCTGAGGGTGTAACTCAATGGTAGAGTTCTTGTCTAACAAGTATGAGGTCCTGGTTTCAATTTCTAGCATTTAAAAATAAACATGTAAAAGATGGTGCCGCTGGCTCCCAACCATGAATAATTACACTAAGACCCACTGAGTTGTATACCTTAAATAGTGTAGGATTTTTGGTATGTAAATTGTATCTCAATACTTGGGTGAAATATTAAATTTTTTCCCTTTCCAGGTGTAAGTCCTGGCCACTACAGTAAAGCAAGAAAAACAAGAAGATGGAATAAAAGGAAATAAAGCAAAGAAAGTTATTATTATTTTGAGATTATGTGACTATGATGTACAAAATCCAAAAGAATTCAGTTAAATTATTTTTAAAATCTTTAGAATTTTTCAGATATATAATTAACATATAAAAGTAAATTGCAGCTGGGAAAGGTGCCACATGCCTATAATCCTAGCAGTTTGGAGGCTGAAGCAGGAGGATCACCAGCCTCAGCAGCAGTGAGGCGCCAAGCAACTCAGGGAGACCCTATCTCTAAATAAAATACAAAATAGGGCTAGGGATGTGGCTCAGTGGTCATGTGCCCACGAGTTCAATTCCTGATAACCACCCCAAAAAAGTAAATTACATTTTTATATAGTGAAAGAATGAAATCAATGAAAAGACATATTTTAAAATACCTAGTATTTTTAAAAAAATATATGAAGTACTTAGGAATAAATATAATAAAATTGCGGAAGTATCATTGTATAAATTTATAAAGTTTTGAGGGAAATCAAAGAAATCTTGAAGGTGGGGAAGAAGAGAAAGAGACTAATCGGGATGAAAACTTCATTGTTGTTAAGCTATCATTCATCCTTAAACTGATCTTTTGTTCGTGTTTGTGTGTGTGTGTGTGTGTGTGTGTGTTGTGGAACTTGACAAATTTTAAAATGTATCTGGAAACGTAAAGACCAAAGAAAGGCCAAGGTATGCTGAAGAACAAGACTGTATAACTTTCCCAAATGTCAACTCATTATAAAAAAGCTGTGCTGCGTTAGACAGTTGGTTAACCACAGAAGGATAAGCAGTGTAGCCACTGGCTTTGTGAGAGAAGAGGCTCTGCTCATGGTGGGGACCTCTTGCCTCATGTGGATTGTTTAAAAAAACTAAAGAGGGAGACACAGCTGACTGCAGATAGGAAAACAGGCTATCAGCTTGATCTGTTGTGCTCCAGAGACTAGTACTAGAGTCAAAAGACAGGCTGATTTGGGCATAATGAAAAAATAAAGCCCAGTACAATGTTGCATGCCTGTAATCGCAGCTCCTTGGGATGGTGAGGCAGGAGAATCCCAACATCAAGGCCAGCCTTGATGTTGCCAGGTGCTACCCTGTTCTGTGATCTAGGTGCATGTGAGCAGTTATTCCTCGTGGCAAAGTTGCTCACACAAGCAGCATCTGCCTTCCAGATGTCGGAGCCAGGGAAGAGGCCTGGCGACGTAAGCCCTAGAAATATTTGAGCAGGGGATTCTGGGATGCTAGACCCACCATGTGATCAAGAAGTGTTCACTGTGGTGAGCATGTAGATGCCTGGTTTAGTGGAAGAGGGCATAGTCAGAGACCCTTCCTGTTCAGGTCTAAGTGTGATACTGGGATTGGAATACAAGGGTGATTATAAGTGGAACCTGTAGCTTTCAGTTAAGAAAATATTCTGGGGCTGGGGATGTGGCTCCAGCGGTAGCGCGCTCACCTGGCATGCGTGCGGCCCGGGTTCGATCCTCAGCACCACATACAAACAACCATGTTGTGTCCGCCGAAAAACTAAAAAATAAATAAATTTCTCTCTCTCTCTCTCTCTCTCTCTCTCTCTCTCTCTCTCTCTCTCTCTCTCTCTCTCAAAAAAAAAAAGAAAATATTCTGAGAAACATATAGTACTGTTGTATGATAAGGAGTTTGATGAAATAGCCTCACCTAAATGTGATATATCATAGTCCCCCAAAATGATGTCCCAGGTTTTTAAATGTACTTTGCTCTTGAGATTATAGAAAATATACTGTAAGCATAACACAAATCACAATATTTTGAAATAATCTAGTTTGGAGGGGGAAAAAAAGAAGAAGATAAACCTGTGAGAAGCTGGTGAATTCTAATATGACTAAAGTAGGCATCATTGTGAACTTGTTTGTTGCAGCAAAAGGTCACACATATATGTAGAAAGGCGAATGATTCAGTGATAAGTCCTTCGCCCTTGGATTGTGTTGTTTGCTGATCTGGTCTTGGGTATAAATACACACCTCCCCAGTGTTCTTCCTTTGGATTTATAACCCAAACATGAATGCCTAATCTTGAGCTGAACTAACTAACCTGTCTGAAGAGAGTAATATCAGAGTCCAGGAACCAAGTGAAGGACAGTGACCATCCAGGTAGGGTCACACTATAGCCTGACAGCATCCTTGAATCAGAAGCATGGTAGTTTGCATAATCTTTGTTTGTTTGTTTGTTTCTCAGCCTACTAACATGCTCAAACTTCTCTGCCAGCCAACATTAATTTTCCTACATCTTGTTTGCCTGTTCTCAAAATGCCATCTATTCCTTCTTTCCATTCTCTACTCAGTTTCTTGAAAAAATAACCTATGGGAAATGCGTCCACATATTCACTCCCATTTACTCTTCATTCTCCTGCAGTGCTGCTACTGCATTTATTGCTCTGGGGAAATCGCTCTCTTGAAAGTCTGATTGGCTCTAAACCTATTGAATCAGACTTCTTTTTTCTTGTCCTTTCCTTATTGGCTACCCTATTCTTGGAGGTCAGTGTGCTCTTTCTTCCATGATTCTTTCTGAATATGTCATACTGATCCTCTCGCCAGTGTCCATACCTTAAACATCGATGTTCCTTATATCCCATATTGGCCTCTTGCCCACTTGTTCTCTCTCATAGTCTGTTTCATTTATTAAACATAATGGAGCACCTCCATTAATCACACTGCATTAACATGCTAATGAGTTGTATCAGTCACATGGCTCTAACTCACCCTAATGGTTACATATCCATTTTAAGTTCTAAGCTATTTTCTGAGCTTATATCAAAATTGCTGACTTCCAGTTGGTCACCTTGGCTTGGATTTCTCCCAGGCACCACATCAGCATATCCAGAAGAGAAAGACCTACTATCTTCCCTGCTGTCCCTCCAAACTTGTTATTCCTTATTGTAGGTACTTCATGGAACTACAGACATGCAAGATTTATGTAACCACTGGTTTTATTGGTTGGAGGGGTTTTTAAATTTAGCTTCATCATTCTTGTTAACAGCTGGTTATTTAAGCTTAGGCTTGGAAGGATATAGTGAGTTTATATTACATCTCTACAGCCAGGAACAACCTGTTTTAAAGCTTGTACTGTTCTGACAAGAGTTCAGGAAGAGTTTAAGTTATAGGACAAACTTATACAAAGAAAAGTATATTTGGTGTTTATAGTTTAATTTCCTTTCTCAAAAACCATATTGTTCCTTTTTTGCTATACGAATGCACATTTGAAACTAAAAATGTAATTTTTTTTTTTTTTTTTTTTTTTTTTGGTACTGGGGATTGAACCCAAGGGCACTTTACTGCTGAACTATGTCACAATCCTTTTTTATTTTTATTAGGTTCTTGCTCAGTTGCTATGAGTCTCACTAAATTGCTGAGGTTGGCTTTGAATTTACAATCCTCCTGTCTCAGCTCCCTGAGTCCCTAGGATTTCAGGCATGCACCACCATGCCAGGTTTTATTCAGCATTTAAATAGCTTTGTAGATTTTAAAGTAACCTAGGAACAGTCAGTCTGCTCATTGGCAGCATCAGGTACTGACCTAGTCCCCCTCAACATTATACATGATGAGCGATGGAGGGAGCCAGCATGCCTGAGTACCTCCTGGCTGCCAGATGCCTGGCTCTTTGCTGGGCACTGTACACATGTACTCTCAAATTCTTAAACCTGATGACATGCATTATTATTCTCCAATTTATGAACAAGGAAAACTAAAAACATCACAGAAGCTAAATGAGGAAATTACACTTTGGTGAGTTAAACCACCTGACTTACTGATCAATTAGAAAACTTCAAATGAACCCAAGCTGGTCTGATTTCCTTTTCTTGCACTCAAGGTGGAATCACCAGTCAGCACTTCTTTCTCCAGCAGACTGACTAGCACATTAACAGGCACCTATTCTCATGTGTATCAAGGCCTCCCCCTCCCTCAAATCCATAATATTCAGATGAAAATCAGATTGCTTAGTACCTGGAGAGAAATTTAGTGACTGATTGCTGCCGACAGAGTAGGTCAGGCCTCAGCTGGGTCACGTGCCTCAGCAAAACCAGGATGAGTCACGTTCTCCTTCTGGGACTCAGTCTTCTGATCTGTCATGTAGTACTATTAGAGAGATTTCCTAGGTTGTGCTCTTTTGCATTCCAGGGTGTGGTATTCTTGCTTTGGAAAGTGGGCAGCTGTAGACATGGCCTCTAGAATTGTTCTTTTCCCTGTAATTTTTCTTCTACAACTCCTGAAGCCCATGCTTAGTGTGAGGTTGGTGAGAGGATCTCACATATGGTAGTTTTAACATTTGCTGGGAATAGGAATTCTTTTCCACTGATACACTGTCTGAAAGAGATGGCTATAAACCAGGGCAACCACAATATTTACAAAGGTATTTAATGAAAAAAAAAAAAAGACTTTGGCAACTAACATAACCCATCACTCATGAGGGGATAAAAAAGACATTCACTTGAGGTTTAATAAATCCAAACATAGTGTGTTTGTCCACAGCCTCATTTTTTCCCCATTATTGGTGGGTGACATCATCATTTTCATTTCCCTTAATATCTTTTCGTGTCCAGGAAAAGGAAAAACTAATGTTGACTGCATTTATTATGCTGTATTTAAAGAGAATTTTTGTTTTAATTCTGCCATGTGTTTGAAGGAGGTCTTTTCTTTCCTTTGCTTTTGCTTTTCTTTTTGTGCTGAAGATCAATTCAGGGCACATGCACTACCACTGATTTACACCCTCATCCTCAGGAGGTTTTCAATTAATTTCTTTTCTCATTTTCCCCAAAGAAACTCCAATTTTTTTTAAAGAGAGAAAGAGAGAGAGAGAGAGAGAGCATTTTAATATTTATTTTTTAGTTTTCAGCGGATACAACATCTTTGTTTGTATGTGGTGCTGAGGATTGAATCCGGGCCGCACACATGCCACGCAAGCACGCTACCACTTGAGCCACATCCCCAGCCCAGAAACTCCAATCTTTAAAAACAAAAACAAAACAAAAAAAATAAAAACACTAAAATTTGTCCTTGTTAAAGCAGAAGGAAAAAATTGGAAATGGTTAGGAAATACAGAGATGAAAACAAAAAGGCATAATCACAACACTGTTGAGATAAGTAATAGTATTTTATAACATAATGTTCTGCTGTGCATACCTCTGGTAGAGTGAAGAATTTAGGCATGCCTACTTATAGGTTCAAATGTGTACAACCTCTGTCATGCCACACAGGGAAAAATTAACATTAAAAACAATTAAGTATCATTCTTTTAAAACCTCAAGTCCCCTCTTTCTGAGCACATTCTCTTTTCAGTCCCTTCATTAAATGTCATCCCTTCCAAGTGATCTCCAGCCCCACAGTGCTCTCTGCACCCCAGGCACACTACTTTGCCAGTACTCCTTTCACCCTGCTTTATATTATGAATGGTAATTTTCCTTTGTTTTCCCCAAATAGTACATAAATTCCTTGAGGAGTCAGACATATTCCTCTCAGTGATTAAGTCATTCATCAAACTTTTATTACATCTCGAGCTGATTGCTGAAATCTGTAACAATAACAGATTTAAGAAACTACAGTTGATTATAGTCACTACTCTCCGCTAGGGTATCAGACAAATCACTGCCTCTGAATTGAATAGTGTGATCGGGCTGGGTGTGCAGCACAGTGGGAGCATGAATGCTCAGTATGTCCACGGTCCTTAACCGCTGAGTCCCACCCAGCCCTTATTATTTTTTGAGACAGGGTCCTAAGATGCTAAGGCTGGCCTCAAACTTATGATTCTCCAGCCTCAGCTTCTTAAGTTGCTAGGATTATAGTCGTGTGCCACCATGCCCAGCTAACACTCCATTCTTTTTTTATTATTATTATTTTATAGTTTTAGATGGATACAGTGCCTTTATTTTATTTGTTTATTTTTATGTGGTGCTGAAGATCAAACCCAGTGCCCCATGCATGCTAGGCAAGCGCTCTCCACTGAGCTACAGCCCCAGCCCAAACACTCCATTCTTTAGGTGTTTTCAGCTCCCCTGTCTTATGTCTCACTCCTTAGTCCTTTTTACTGGTTGTTCCTCCTCCCGCAGGGAATGAACATGATCATGAGAGAGGAGGCTCAAAAAGAAATTGTCTGTATCATGCAAGGAAGGATTTGGAAATGATATTGATTTACCCAAAGGCTGTGAGGGGGGAAAAAAAAAAGTAACTGAGTCTACATTTTGGAAAGATCTCACTGATTGTAGTATGGCTTAAGAAGTCTATTAGAGGCATTGCACTTTTAAGGCTACTATGGTTATCCAAAAAAGGGAGAAGACTTCTTTACTCAGGTGGGGGCATTCAATATATAATTCGGAGGTAACAGCAGGACCTAAGATGTAGTTGGATATAGGGAAGGGGAAGGAAGAGGAATCAAATATATGAAGCCGGGGTTCCTGGCATATTCAGCTGCATTGTTGCCATTTCCTGAGGTGATCACAGATTTACAGAGAAGGAGAACATAATCAGTTCTGCAAAACAAAAGAGAAACCTGGGGAAAATATATAAGATTTCTCAGAATGTGTATAGATATTACTGAAGCCACAAAATTGCATGAGATCATAGACCATTATATATAATAAAACTGTTTGTCAAGGTTTTAAAAAATTAGAGAAACTAAAGAAAATTTTAAAACTCCCTCCTATCATATATTTGTTGTTAAGAAATGTGAAATGATAGACTGTTTGTCATTTCACTAACTTCTATAAAATGTCAAGCCTTTATGTTTCTAGGAATCCTACAAAAATTTTTGTACTGGGTTGGGGATGTGGCTCAAGCGGTAGCGCGCTTGCCTGGCATGCGTGCGGCCCGGGTTCGATCCTCAGCACCACATACCAACAAAAGATGTTGTGTCCGCCGAGAACTAAAAAATAAATATTAAAAATTCTCTCTCTCTCTCTCTCTCTCTCTCTCTCCTCTCTCACTCTCTCTTTAAAAAAAAAAAATTTTGTACAGAGAAATTTTTAAAAATCTCATACATGGATATTTATTATAGTATATAAAATAGTAAAAAATTGAAAATAGTATAAATGATTATCAATAGAGATTTGGTTAAATTATATTAGAGGATTCTGGGGAAATGGCACAGTAGGAAGCATCAAGAATCTGTCTCCCCGCCTAGACAGTAGTTGCACAGATACAGTCAGTTTGATGTAACTATTTTGGAATTCTGGAGTCTCTTGCAGGCTTGCAGCATTCAGAAGAAGGCTTAGATAGTAAATTGTAGTTGATTTGGTCAATTTCAGCTCTGAGCATAGTAGCAGCTACCCCCTTCCCCAACCTAGTCCCATGGCAGACATCTGTGCTTAATGAACCTGGGGGATCAACATTCTCCTCCGTGTATCAGGAATTGGTGCTTTGACTGCTGCCTCTGATCACAGAGGAGCAGACAAAGAGGCAGCTTTTGTGGCTGCCCCTCCTCCCTTGTTACAAGCCACCCACCTCCTACTAGAGCAACTTCCAGGGAACATAAAGGACTAGCACCCTTTCCCCCACCTTTTTTTTTCTTGTCCCCCTTTAAGATCCAGACAGGGAAGACCAGGACATTAAAAAGTAACTGCTGGGGCTGGGGCTCTGGCTCGGGCTGGGGCTCTGGCTCGGGCTGGGCTCAGGCTCAGTGGTAGAGCGCTTGACTAGCATGTGTGAGGCACTGGGTTCAATTCTTAGTACCACATAAAAAATAAATAAATAAAGGTATATAAAAATTGAAAAGTAACTGTATATACAGGGAAAATTAGCAATTGACCAGGCATACCCAGAAAAAGTACCAGTTCAGACCTGAGAAGATATAATTTTATACCTGAGTCTGATCTTTGTCACAAAAACACTCTACAACCACCAAAATAACAAAATAATTAAAAAACAAACCCTATAGACAGAAGAGAATCTGACTTCTTGTGTTATTACATTATTAGATTCATATGTCCAGTTTTCAACAATAAAATTGCAAGTCATATAAAGAAATGGAAAAGTATGGCCTATTCCAAGAGGGAAAATAAATCAATAGAAACTGTTCATGAAAAAGACCTCATGGCATATTATTAGAAAAAGACTCAAAAACTGTATTAAGACTGTTCAAAGAACCCAAGTAAAATGTGGAAAAAGTAAAAAAAAAAAAAAAGATGAATGAGCAAAATGGAAGTATTAATAAAGAGATTGAAAACTCAAGAAACTGAAAGAAATTCCAGAGAAGAAACATACAAAAGAAATGAAAAATTCTCTAGAGAGACTCAAAAGCAGATTTGAGCAGACAGAAGAAATAATCAGCAAACTTGAAGACGATAGAAAACACTGTCTGAGGAGCAGAGATAAAAAGGACTGTTAAAAACTAAGTGCTGAAAGAAAAAAATGCCAAGGACCCCATATCCAACAAAACTGTCTTTCAAATATTATAGAGAAATTAAGACGTTCCTGAGTAAACAAATTCCTGCTATACTTGCCCTGAAAGACAGGCTTGGGGAGTCCTACAGGTGAATGAAAGGACCCTAGATAGTAGCAGAAAGCTATATGAAGAAATAAAGATTTCAACAAGGTAAATACATGGTAAGTTATTAAAGTTAATATTGTGCTTGTGACTCCACTTTTTGTTTTCAAAATTGAAGAGACTATTCAGGTGCTGTGGTGTGTGCCTGTAATCCCAGAGGCTCAGGATGAGGAGGCTGAAGGATCTCAAGTTCAGAGCCAGCCTCAGTATCAACAAGGTGCTAAGCAACTCAGTGAGAGCTTGTCTTTAAATAAAATGCAAAAGAGGGCTAGAGATGTGGCTCAGTGGTCAGTTGCCCCTGAGTTCAATCCCCACTAATGCCCCCCCAAAAAAAAGATTGAAGAGACTAATGCATTTTTTAAAACCAATTTTTAGTACAGAAGTTACTATTGTTATAATTTTAGCTTATAACTCCACATATTGTTTCTATATAATTTAAGAGCTTGATGCATTTCAAAGAATTATTTATGTTTTGGGGCTTACCACATATAAAGATGTAATTTTGTGATATCAACAACCAAAGGGACAGAGCTGTTAAAGGGGCAGATTTTTGGTTGTTATTAAAATTGAGCTAATGTAAATTAAAATTAGAATTTTAATGTAATCCTCTTGGTAACCACAAAGAATGCCTATAGAAATAAGAAAGAAGTGTAAATGTTTTACTAACAAAACAGACTTCCAAAAAGTTAATGAAATACAAAAGAAAACAATAATGCAAGAAAAGAGGGCAAAGAAATAAAGGAAAAAAAAAATATATATATATATAAGGAGGGCATGTATAGTGGCACATGCCTGTAACCCCATCTACTCCAGAGGCTTAGGCAGGAAGATGGTAAGTTTGAGGCTAGTCTGAATAACATAGTGAGACCCTATTTCAAAACAAAACAAAATAAACTAATGGATTTAGTAAACAAATAGCAAAATGACAGAAGTAAATCTGTCCTTATTAGTAATTATACAATTGTAAAGGGATTAAACTCTCCAAAAGACAACATTGGCAGGATCGGTTTTTTAAATGATTCAACTAAATGCTATTTAAATCTCACTTAAAATTCAAGGACAGAAACAGATAGAAAGTAAAAGGATGGAAAAAGATATTTCTTGTAAAAGGAAACCAAAAGAAAATTTAGTGTCTATACTAATATCATTAAAAAAATAGACTTTTGAAATCAAAAAGATTTCAAGAGACAAATGAGAACATTATGTATTAATATTTAATACAGGAAGAAGGCATAAAAAATTAAAACATTACATGCTTAATGTAATGATAGACCAAAATATTTGAAACAAAAAATGATTGGATTTGTAAAGAAAAATGTACCAGTCTATAATAATAGTTTGAGGGTTCAATAACTCACTCTCATTAATGACTAGAACTGCTAGACAGACGATGTGTCAGGAAGCAAAAGACTTAAATGACACAATAAACTAATGAGGTCTAGCAAACATATGCAGAGCACATTACCCAAAAGATAAATCCTTCTCATCTGCACATGGGACATTTCCCAGCACATGCTAAATTTTAGGCCATAAATAAAGGCCCAATATATTTAAAGAGGTAGATATCATACAAAATATCTTCTCTGACTATAGCAGATTGAAGTAAGAAGTCAAAATAGAAAAAGATGATCTTGAAAGTAAAAGACGGACTATCGTGAGAAGAAGGGAGAGAGGGTGGGTGGAAAGGAAGGTATACATGATTAATGCAGGATGCTTGCATGTGTGGAAATGGCACAGTGAAGCCCATTTCTTTGTACAATTTATAGGTGTTAAAAATTATAAGACATCAATGACAGAAGTAAAACAGGGAACTTCACAAATTTGTGAATTTTAAACAACCCAGTCTTAAGCTGCCAATCAATTAAAGAAGAAATTACAAGAAAAAATTGAAAGCACAGCATATACAAACCCTGTGGAATAAAGTACAAAGCAGAGATAAATAAATTAGAAAATGGAAAAATATTAAAGAGAAAATCAGTAAACACAAAATTTGGTTTTTTAAAAAAAGACAAGCAAAGCTGACAATCCTTCTCTAGAGGCTGGGACTATAGCTTAGTGGTTTAGAACTTGCCTAGCATGTGCAGCGGTCCTGCATTCAGTCCTCAGCACTGTCAACAGAAAGCAGCCCTTTTTTTAGATGGACAAAATTATTAGAATCAGTAATGAAAGTGGAGACATTACTATCAATCTGTAATTATGAAGAGGACTACAGAGTACTGTGATCAGTTGTACACAAAGAAATTAAATGGCTCAGATGAAATGGACAAATTCCTAGAAATACAAAGCCTACCAAGACTAAATCATAAAGAAGCAGACCTATTACTAGTAAAGAAATTAAATCAGTAATCAAAAATCTCCCTGTAGTAAAGTTCCCAACCTATAGCTTCCCTGGTAAACAAATTGAAGGTGAGAGAACACTTCCTAACTCATTCTATGAGGCTAGCATTAATTACCCCAATACCAGTGCTAGACAAAGATATTTAAAAAATACAGATCAATATTCTCTATGAAAATTGATGCAAAAATCCTCAGCAAACCAAATTCAGCATCATATTTAGAAGATTACACACTATGCCCAAGTGGGATTTAATTCTGTAATACAGGATAGTTTAGCATATAAAACTTCATCAATTAATTTTAGAATTAATCAGTGAGATCAGCAAAATAGAAGAATATCAAGTCAATGTACAAAAATTAGCTGCATTTCTGTATGCTCACAACTACTTGCCTACCATGTGTGAAACACAGGGTTTGATTCTCAGCACCACATATAAATAAATAAATAAAGATCAAAATAGTACAATCTTTTTAAAAAATCCATCAATCCATCAATAATATACAGCCTTAACACAAGAATGGGGATATATCACCAGATTATCTGAATAGACACAGAAAAGACATTGACAAGATTTAACACCCTTTTGTGATTTAAAACAAAAGACAACAAAACCTCAAATTTGTAATAGAAGGAAACTACTCCCACATCTTAAAATCCTTAAAGGAAGAATCCACAGAAGAAGTCAGACTCAATGCTGAAAGACTGAAGGCAAGGATACCAGCTTTGATGCTTCTATTCAACACAATACCGGATATCCTAGCCAAAGAAATTAAGCAAGAAAAAGAAATAAGGCGCTGGAGTTGTAGCTCAGTGGTAGAGCACTTGCCTATGGGACACTGGGTTCAATCCTCAGCACCACATATAAATACATAAATAAAGGTATTTTGTCCATATACAACTAAAAATTTTTTATAGTACGCAAATTAGAAAGGAATTAAAATTATCTGTAGATGATTTAATCTTTATGTAGCACCATAAAGACTCCATTTAAAACAAAATTTTAGAATTAATCAGTGAGATCAGCAAAATAGAAGAATATCAAGTCAGTGTACAAAAATTAGCTACATTTCTGTATGCTCACAACTAACAAAATAAGGAAATTTCAAAAATAGCATAAAAAATAAAATACTTAGAAATTATTTAACCAAGGAGGTGAAAAATTTTTACAATGGAAACTACAAGACATTGCTGAAAGAAATTAAAGAGGATATAAATAAATGAAAACACATCCCAAGCTCATGGGTTGAAAAACTTGTGAAGATTTCGGCACCACCCAAAGGGATCTACAGATTCAACACAATCCCTGTTTAAATCCCAATAATGTGTTTTGTAGATATAGGAAAGCCTTTTCTAAAATTCATATGGAATCTCAAGGAACATTGGATACCTAAAATGATTGTGGGAAAAAAGAACAAAGTTGTAGGAATCATACTTCTTGATTTCACAACTTACCACCAAGCTACAATTATCAAACCAGTGAAGTACTACCATTAAGTACAGACATTAAGTACAAAAATTCCTGTCAGATAAATAGAAATGGAGCTTGCTGCCAGTAAGTATTTATTTTAGAATGAGAAGATAATCTTCATCTGAGACTAAGGCATGGATTAATTTAGACTTTGATGAGTAAGCATGACAAAATAAGTTATCCACTAAATGAACAGAAATACAGTAAGTAACTTTTGAACTAATAATAAAAATACACTTTATAAAAGCTAATCAAAAAGCAAAGAGGAAAAAGAATTTTAAAAAGAGTTATAAAAGTCAATTGTGGTAGGATTTCCACTATGGCAGAATTAAGAGGGCAGTGAATCATCCTCCCAAGAAAGCAACTATAAAACTGGAAAAATTATTCTAAAAACAATAACTGCTTGAGGGCAAGAGATTGACCAAAGGCAAAGAACAAATAATTTGGAGGCTGATTCTGCCCTCTTCTTTATTAACTATATTAATCACAATGTCCTAGATAGCCTTTGGTGGGGGGGGAGTCTCATTCCTATCCCATATTCCACATTGACACTAAAGGAATTGAAATGGCCATTGTGCTTATTGAAACTCTTTGGTGGAAAGTCATGGTAATCTTCTTCAAGTAAGCCCCCAAGTATACAAGAGAGTATTTTAGAGGAACACTGAAGGATTTCCTTGCTTTAAAGGGCAGGACAAATCACGGAAACTGCCGAGGTCCCAGGACTAGTAATGAGGCCTCTTCATGTCGACACAGGCTCTTTCTTGTTCTGGGGTCTTATTGCCTATCCCTCCCACTTTCTGCAATACTGTTTCATCCTCTTTCACAAAGTGTTGTCTTCTGCAGAACAGCTGTCACTGTTGACAGGCATGTGGCCAAAGGGTCGATCTGTGCATCTTCAAGTCTTTTTATCCTCAGTTCAAACAGCTTCCCGGATGGGTGGTCTGGCTCTCACTTTCAGGTTTCTCCAAGAGAATCTGCTTGGGCCAGCTTGGCTCATCCTTGGTCCTGTCAACTGTGATCTGTGTGGTCAAGGTCAAATGGAAGTTGTACAGGCGTGGCTGGGTGGTGGTAATAGTAGGGTAGTCTGTGAATGAACTTCCAAGTAGACTATCCCATGATAAAGCCTTGGTAACAGAGGAAAGTTATTAATGTTTATTTGACTTTCTTTAGTCAATATGTCTTTTTTTTAAAATATTTATTTTCTAGTTTTCGGCAGACACAACATCTTTGTTGGTATGTGGTGCTGAGGATCGAACCCGGGCCGCACGCATGCCAGGCGAGTGCGCTACCGCTTGAGCCACATCCCCAGCCCTAGTCAATATGTCTTTATCTTTATTTCCTGAAGAGAAGATCTTTATATTGGAGTACTTTGTTGCATAATATAGTAAAAACTTTGCATCTGTTAATCTGTCAGTATTTATTGATTTGATTATTTTTTTGGCTTGGTTCATTTACAGTATTTGTAACTAATTACAGGAATCTCATACAGTTTTTTCTTTAGCACAATCTCATGAGAATTGTCCTGTAATTATATACTAAGTTCAAAAACAGTAGTTGCTTGATTTCATTTTCAGCATTTTTTTCTGATTTAGAGAGGTGATGGTTTTTTCTTTTTTTTTTTTTTTCTTTAATATAGAGAGTAGTTTAAAAGTGTTAGTTATAACATACACTGTCCTCAGTGGGTAAGAATTATTTTGCTTTGAAATCAGCTAATTTCAAGCAGGCTTTAGTGAGACAAACAATATTTTCACTATGAAATCACCAGCACACTAGCTGGAGGAGCTGTGCCTTCATCTGTTCATGATGGTATGCCATTTAGTGTCTTTAATTCAGAACAGCAGAAGAAAACTGTAAATGTTTACATGCTGAAAATAGCTTCTAGATGTCTTAGGAGGGGAGCATGAGTGATGGCAAGCACGCGGCAGCAGCCAAGCTCTCTTCTCTCAGATGGACTTGATGGTGTACTTCATTCAGTGTCCCACCTATGTAGACACTGTGCTCAAAGTGAACCAAAGGCTGGTCACACCATGTGATTAGGTCCACATCCTCACCTGTCTGAGGGACTGTGCTGGCTCCCATGACCACCCCAGTCCTGGTCTGACCCATCTCATGAGGTACCATTCAATGATTCCCATCTGCAGTAACACAAGTTCCCTCCAAACAAGTATCTGTCAGTGACTCCCAGCATGTGTCAGCTTTATTCCACTTAATTTTTGCCTCCCAAATCAGACAAGGCCCTCGCCTAAGTATGTGTTTCATGTCCTGTTGGCACAGAGTAGATGCTTAGTGTTTCTTTATTCCATTGCTTCTTTACTTGTTTTAACCAACTAGATGTCATTCAGCAGGCACTTAGGTGCTAGGAATTACTAGTAGTTACTTCTGTCTCCAGCCAGTTGTCATTCATAAAGCTTTTTGGTTTTGTTTTAAATTTTTAACTGATACATAAAAACATAAAAGTTGTACAGATAAGCCCTAGAGCTTTTATATTAAAATGCCTGTAAAAATTTCCTTAATTTTACTTTCTTATTTAAATGTCTCATTCTCTTATATTTCCTAATTTCACTAAATCTCTTTTGATTCCCTTTAGCATTTTTATTTGTAGGTCATGAACATTCATGTATTCAACAAATGTTTGTCAAGCACCTCCTGTGTGCCTAGGTACTATGCTGGCAGTAAATGGTAAGATATTCTGACCAAATTGCAAATTTTGCAGGTGCTTCAGTGCTTTAGAATTTAGTTGTACACCAGTAATCAGAAAGAACAGAGAGATTTCGTAAAGAGATAGAATTTGGGTACAATGACAATTTTTACAGGTAGCACAAAATGGAAACCTGTGAATGGGGACCAGGGTGTGGTATCAGAATAAATGCTAGAAAGTATGTTTGGGGGAATTCCGTAGAGGACCTTGAATACCACAGTTTTGAAGTTTAGTCTTTATTTTAGCATCAGATAATCTCAACATTCATTTTTGAGGGGAATAACAAAATGAAAACACTCATACTTTAGGAAGGTAACTTTGGAAACTTAAGAGAATCAAGAGTCTGGTTGTTTTTGATGTTTGCTGACAGCCTTTAAACTTCACTCCTCCCATTTTCCCTGTCTCACCTTAAGTGGGCTGAGAGCCAGACACAAAAACACTTGGTGCTGCATGAAAAAAATCAGATACAAAAGACCACATTGTATGGTTCTATTTGGATGAATTATGTGTTTGTAAAAACAGAAATCAGATTATTGAGTGTGTGACCGGTAGGGCAAGGGGCTGGGGGAGAGGACAATTGGGATTAACTGGACAATGTGCAGGTTTTATTTTAGAGTGATAAAATTTTTTCTAAGTAAATAGAGGTGGTGATCGTACCATGCTGAGAATGCACTAAGTTTTGCCAAATTAGACACCTTCAATCATTAATTTTGTTATGTGAATTTTGTAAAAATAAAACAGACTGAGTAGCTTACGTTTAAGAAACTCCTCCCTGTTGTACCTTCTCCCTTTCCATTCTCCAAGTCCCAGGGCTCCAGAGAAGGTTTCTTGAGAAGAGAAAACATTGCCTTGTCAGATACCCTCAGTTGTTTGTCCCAGTCCAGAAAGGATGAAATAACAGGATTCACTGTGGAAAGGGAATCCAGGGTGGATTGAGAAAAGTATTGGGTAACCCACATCAAAGACAGTTTATGTCCCTCTAGCCTTGCCTCCCTGGAAGAAGTTCCAATGTTAGGGCCCAGAATTAGTGATACAGGAAGGTTTGAGAGATTGACCTTGTAAGAGAGCACATCCCCAGAGCTCCTGTGAGGAGGGTGTATATGTGGCTTATGAATAATAAGACACCCTGCATTACCAAGAAATAAAAAGGAACAGTTTTACTTAACACGGAAATGTATCATTTTAGATTTTGTAAAGGATATTAAAAGGAGAAAGAGGAAACCTCCAGCTGTTTTACAAAGTGTATATTTTCTCCTTCTTTTTATCACATTAACCTTCTCTTGTGTTATCTGCACTAACAGTGTGTGAGGCTCCATTTCTTCCCCATTCTGCCCACACTTATATTTTTTGCTCACAGCTATTTTTTTCAATTTTTTTAATATTTATTTTTTAGGGTTTTTTTTTCTTTTTTATTAGTTGCTCAAAACATTACAATGATCTTGACATCATATTTCATACATTTGATTCAAATGGGGTATGAATTCTTATTTTTCCCACGTGTACAGGTTGCAGGATCACATTGGTTATATGGCCACATTTATATATACTGCCATACTAGTGTCTGTTGTATTCTGCTGCCCTTCCTATCCACTACTATCCCACCTCCCCTCCCCTCCCCTCCCCTCCCACCACCTCTCTCTACCCCATCAACTGTAACACATTTCTCTCTTTTTTTTTCCCTTCCCCCTCACACCATCTTATATGTAATTTTGTATAGCAATGAGGGTCTCGAGACCTTCCATTTTCCGTGCGATTCCCCTTCTCTCTCCCATTCCCTCCCACCTCTCCTCCGTTTAATGGTAATCTTCTTCTCATGCTCTTCCTCCCTGCTCTGTTTTTGAGTCGCCCTCCTTATATCAAAGAAGACATTCGGCATTGGTTTTTTAGGGATTGGCTAGCTTCACTTAGCATAATCTGCTCTAATGCTATCCATTTCCCTGCAAATGCCATGATGTTGTCATTTTTTAGTGCTGAGTAATATTCCATTGTGTATAAATGCCACATTTTTAATCCATTCATCTATTGAAGGGCATCTAGGTTGGTTCCACAGTCTAGCTATTATGAATTGGCTCTCAGCTATTTTTTTCCTCCACATTTTTTTATTGGTACATTGTAGTTGTATATAGTGATGGGATTTGTTGTTACATATCCATACATGCAAGCAATGTAACAATATAATTTGCCAGTCTCCCTCCCCAGCACTTCCCTACTCCCTTCCACCCTCTGGTCCCTTTCCTGTACTGATTCCCCTTTGATTTCCATGAGATCCACCCCCATTTTTCTTTTTGTTTTTCCTCTCTAGCTTTTGCGTATGAGAGATACTATAAGACCCTTGGTCATCTGCATTTGATTTATTTTGCTTAACATAATGGTCTTTAGTTCTATCCATTTTCCTGCCAATCACATAATTTCATTCTTCTTTAAAGCTGAGTAAAACTCCATTGTGTATATACCACATTTTCTTTATCCATTCATCCATTGATAGATGCCTAGGCTGGTTCCATAGTTTGGCTATTGTGAACATGGGTATGCATGTATTGCTACAGTACGATGACTTTAATTCACTAGGGTAAATACTGTAATTCATGAGTGGTATAGCTGGGTCACTTGTTCCATGTCCAGTCTTTTGAGGAACCTCCATACTGAGTTCCATAGTAGTTGAACTAATTTACAATGCTATCAATAATATAAAAGTGTTACTACTTCTCCATTTGCTCTGCATCCTCTCTAGCTTTTATTAATATTTGTATTCTTTTCTCACTAGTGTGAGATGAAATCTGTGTAGTTTTGCATGAGTTCTTTATATATTCTAGATGTTAATCCTTTGTCAGAAGAGTAACTGGAAAAGATTTTCTCCCATTCCTAATTTACATTCCTAAATTATTCTTTGTGTGCAGAAGATTTTTTATGTGATGATGCCATCCCATTTATTAACTCTTGGCATTATTTCCTGAGCTTTAGGTCCTATTGAAAAAGTTGTTCTCTGTGCCTATATACTGATGTGTTGGTCCTACATTTTCTTCTTGTAGTTACATAGTTTCTGTTCTAATTCCTAGGTCTTCGATCCATTTTGAGTTGACTTTTGTACAGGGTGAGAGATAAGGATCTATTTTCATTCTTCTACTTAAGGATAACCAGTTTTCCCAGAACCATTTGTTTAAAAGACTGTCTTTTCACCAGTGATTGTTTTTGGCACCTTTGTCCAGGATCAGATGAATATATCTGTGGGTTTGTTTCCAAGTCTTCTGTTTTGTGCCATTGGTCTATGTCTGTTTTTATGCCAGTACCATGCAGTTTTTATTACTATATCTCTGTAGTATAATTTGAAGTCAGGTATTGTGATGCCTCCAGCATTGCTTTTTTTGGCTTAGAATTACTTTTGCTCTTCTGGGTCTTTTATTCTTCCAAATTAATTTTAGGACTGGTTTTTCTAGTTCTGTGAAAAATATTATTGGTATTTTGATGAGGATTGCATTGAATCAGTATATTGCTTTTGGTATTATGGCCATTTTAACAATATTAATTTTGCCTATCCATGAACATGGTAGGTCTTTCCATCTTCTGAGGCCTTCTTCAATTTCTTTCTCCAGTGGTCTATAGTTTTTATTGTAGAGGTCTGTTATGACTTAAATATTAGATGTCCCACAAAAGCTCCTGTGTGAGACAATGCAAGAGGATTTAGAGGTGAAATGATATTAAATTAGTTTTTTTATTTTTTTGGTGTCCTCTTGATTCAGTCTTGGCAGATGATATTTATCTACAAATGTATCCATTTTTCCTAGATTTTCCAATTTTTCAAAACAGTCCCTAATGATCCACTGGATTTCTGTAATGATTTCTTCTTTTTCATCTCTAATTTTATTAAATTTCATTTCTCCCTTCCCTTGGTTAGTTTAGCTAAAAACTAAAGATAGATATCTTGTTTATCTTTTCAAATAACCAACTCTTGTTTTATTGGTCCTTTATATTGTTTTTTATTCTCAAATTCATTGATTTCAGCTCTGATGTTAATTATTTCCTTCTGCTGGTTTTGGAATTGGTTGTACTTCTTTTTCAAGGGCCCTGAGATGCATCCTTAAGTTTTTTATTTGGGGTCTTTCTGATTTTCTTAGGTAGGCACTCATAGCTACAAGCTTTCCTCTTAGAACTGTATTCATAGTGTCCCAAGAGGTTCTGGTTTGTTGTAACACTACTCTCACTTGAATTTTTCTATTTCTCCCTTGATTTATTCTATTACCCCTTCATCATTTAAAAGAATATTGTTCAATATCTGTGTGTTTATATAATTTCTGTAGGGTTTGTTCGTGTTTTGTGTGTGTGTGTGTGCGCGCGCGCGCACACACACACGCCGGGAATTCAACCCAGGTCCTTGTGGATGTAAGGCAAGTACTCTACCAACTGAGCTATATCCACAGCCCTCATATTTATTTATAATTTCATTCCATTATGATCTGATAAGATGCAAGGAATTATGACTTTTTTTGGTATTTGCTAAAAGTTGCTTTGTGGCCTAAAATATGATCTATTTTGGAGAAAGTTCCATGAGCTGCTGAGAAGAAAGTGTATTCAGCTGTATCTTCTTATTAGATTGTTCCCTTTACCAATATAAAGTGACCTTCTTTGTCTCTTCTGATTAATTTTGGTTTGAAATCTGCTTTCTCAGCTATGAAAGCAGCTACTCCAGCTTGTTTTCAAGCTCCATTCTCATGGTATATCAATTTCCATCCATTCACTTTCATCCTCTGTCTGTCTTTGCCTGTAAGGTGCATCTTTTTCAAACAGTATATAATTGTTTTTTTTTTAATCCATTCTGCTAGCATATGTCTTTTAATTGGAACATTGAGACTATTTACTTCAGTGTTATTTTAGAGGTGTTTATTAGTTCCTGCCATTTTGGATTATTGTGTTTAATTTGGCTGTTTCTCATTTGCTTCGATACTTTTCAAATGAGATTTGTTCTTCTGTGAGCTCCAAGGTTTGTTTTTTATTTCTTCAGTGTGCAGTATTTCTTTAAGTAAGTTCTGTAGTACCAGTTTAGTAGACATGAATTCTTTTAGTTTATGCTTATCTTGGAAGGTTTTTATTTCATCTTCATTTTTGAACAATAGCTTTGCTGGAGGTAGCAATCTTGGTTGACAGTTATTTTCTTTCAGGGCTTAGAACACATCATTCCAAGCCCTTCTGGCTTGTAGATTTTATGATAAGAAATTATAAGTTTGTACTGATTAGCTTACCTCTAAATGTGACTTGATGTTTTTCTGTTAAGGCTTTTAAAATTCTGTTCTTGTTCTGTATGTTGGGCATTTTACTTATCATGAATGGCGAGGTTCTTTTTTGATCTTGTCTGTGGGGTTTTGAATGGATTCTGTACCTGAATGTCTCATTCTGAAGGTTTTGAAATTTTTCTGTTATTATTTCCCTGAAGAGGGTATCCATTCCATTAGCCTGCATCTCAGAGCCCTCCTCAATTCCAAAGATTTTTAACTTTGGTCTCCTTATGTTTTCCCAGAGCTCTTGTATATTCTGATCATGATTACTTATTTTCTTCTCTTTAGTGCTGTCTTAATGTTTAAGGCTGGCCAGTTTGTCTTCCATCTCTGAGATTCTTCTATCAGCATGGTGAAGTCTATTAGAGAAACTTTCAACTGGACATTTTATTTGATTTATTGTGTCTTTCATCTCCAAGATTTCTGTTTGGTTCTTTTTCAGTATTTCTATCTCCTTATTGAATTTCTCATTCATATCCTGTACTGACTTCATTAATTCATTCAGGTATTTTTCTGTGTTCTCTTGGAATTCATTGATCATTTTTATAATGATTCTTTTGAATTCTTTTTTTTTTTTTCTTTTGAATTCTTTATCAGATATTTCATCCATTTTAATATTGGGGTCAGTTTCTGGTGAATTATGTAATTTAGGAGGTGTTATCTTATTTTTTCATATTTCTTGTATTCCTGTGTTGGGAAAGATTTCTCCTCTGCTCTTACGTGTGGGCCTTTTTAGGACACAGTCTTCCCTTTCCAAAGTGTCCTAGAGTGATCTAGATGGAGACCTTCCCTCCCGTAGGTGTGGTATCCATAGCCTTTGTGTTAATTCTCTGTTTTGCCATAACAGTGGATGTTCTTAAGTGGGACCTGGGGGGCAACCTTAACCATCTTTACTTGGGGCCTGGTTGTTAAGTTTGTGTTTTTGTGTCTTTGTGCTAAAGTATAGCTGAAGACTGGGTGACATTAATTTGGGTGTGAAGCAAGGTGCTGTGTCTTTTGGTTGAATTTAGTTCAATAGCAGAGTCTGCACCGTGTGAACTTAGTGTCCCTGTAGATTCTTAGCACCTCACAGAAGAGGAGAAAATAAACAACAGCAATAACCAATGCAAACAACATATAACATTAAAAGAAATGATGGGGTCAGCAATTGCCTTCAGCAAAAACAATAAGTAATCATAAACTAGATCTGGCATTAAAGCAAACAACAGGTGTCAATAATCCATCCACAGTAATAACTGCAACAGGATATTAATGGTAAAGGTAGGAGTTATATAAACCAATTAGTGCTAAACAATGGTAAGAACATGATAATTAAAAGAAAATATAATAGGTAGAAAAGAGATTACAATTTCAAAAAATGAACAGAGAATGTAGAAGAGATGTAGCAGGTGATTGTTATAAGGAAGGAACAGAAAAAATAACAAACTAAAGGAGGAGACAACAATTGAATTTAGTTGTTAACAGAAGAAGAAAAGAGAGAAACAACTTACACCAATACAAAACAAAACCCAAATATATATATAAACCCCAAACGCTAACCCTCAAAAGACAAGGCAAGGAAAAATAACTACATTTTTTAAAATGCTGCCTTTCCATTTCCTGTTGAGCTCTGTGCCCAGAGCAAGAGCACAGACTGGGAGCGGTTAGCCCTTCCTCTTCTTGTGTTGCTCTCCCAACCGACAGTTGGAGTGGCCTCAGACTGAAGCTGGATGAAGTCAGTCTCAGCTTCCCTTCTCCTCACTGTGAGGTAGGACACAATGGCAAGTCCTGCCAGTTGGAGTTTTGTCCCCACAGACCAACTGGGTGCACTGGAGGGTGGAGCTGCTGTAGAGTTCTGAGTGGAGTCCCAGGGTGGGGCTTGGGTCTGAGAAGGCCTCAGGAGAGAGCTTGGGGAGGTGAGAGCAACACGCCCCTCAGGCCTGGCCCTGTTGATCTCTGCTGGGAGTCTGGAGCCTCTCAAGGATTCTGCTTAGGAACCTCCCAAGAATTCTGCTCCTGGGGCAGAGGCGCCAGTGCTGCACACACTCAGCTGCCTTGGACCCAGCCTTTGCACACACTTGCTCTTGAGCCTGTTCATACCACCTGTTCAGATTCCCAGCCCGCTTTTGCTGCTCAGGTGACCACCAGACTCAAAGCGGGAGTGTGGGGCTGGGGATGTGGCTCAAGCGGTAGCGCGCTCGCCTGGCATGCGTGTGGCCCGGGTTCGATCCTCAGCGCCACATACAAACAAAGATGTTGTGCCCGCCGAAAACTAAAAAATAAATATTAAAATTACTAAAATATAAATATTAAAATTCTCTCTCCCCTCCCCCTCCCTCCCTCCCTCCCTCTCTCTCTCTCTCTCTCTCTCTATCTCAAAAAAAAAAGGAGTGTGCTGGGCTCCCCTTCACTGTTCCTCTTGAACCCCCTGAGTCACACGCTCTGCACCTGGGCCACTCCTGCTCTGCCAGGTGCGCCCTGGGCTGAGGGCAGCAGCTGCAGAGTCGCCTGGAGATGGCGCTGCCCCAGCTGTGGGTGCCAGCCAAAGAACAGAGCCCTTTCCAAGCTGCAGTGCACAGTGCAGCCTCTGGATTAGCTCAGGGCAGGCTGCTGTTCTGACCTCAGGTTTTGCCGCACCAATCCTGCCTCCCGCTGGGCCGACCTGTGGCCCCCACTGGCACTGGCATGGCTCCAGAGCAGTCTTTCTCCCTTGTCTGACTGTCCAGCGTCGAGTCCAGGGAAACCCCTCTTGCCCCCAAATCTCGGAGAAGCCATGGTCTGTGACCCCCACCCCAGGCGGAGCAAGGCTGCCAGCCTTCCTCCAGCCTTCCACCTTGAGCCTCCTGCCAGAGCTGTGCTAAGGGCTGTGAGGTGATTGTGCATTTAGGGAGGACGTCAGACCAAGGATCCTACAAATGCATAATTTAAGCCAGTTATGACAGATTATTGCTGAATGCCTAAGTTTCTTCATCTTATAACGTCTAGTTATAATCTAAATTGAGAATTACCACATGTTCACATTACCTCTTTATCACCTTTTGTCCCATTTTTAATTGTTTTCAATAGGTTTTAAGGAGTATATTCATCTTTAAGCACAGACTACACAGTATCATCCTCGCTCTCCCTATCACACCTCCCAAAAGAAAGGCTGATTATTTCATCTGACAATATGCAGTTTGGCTCTTCAGGAGAAGCATAGTTCTGTTAAACCTCTCCTTGCTACAAGATGGAATGAGGTAAATGGCTTCACATGTGGTGATGTGTTAACATGTTAATATAAGCCAGTCACATAGGAGTGCTTGATGAGAGTATCCCTCTCTCATTCACATACAAAGACTGAGGAACAGAAAAGACCCAGAGAAATTTTTAAAAAGAAAGAGAAGAGAAGAAAAGAGAAGAGAAGAGAAGAGAAGAGAAGACCCAGAAACATTTGCAGCTGCCCCAAAGTCACCTTCAGGCACTGATTGAGCAAGTTAAGTTCTCTGATGAGGCGTCAGGGGTGTCAACAAAGGACTTCAGCTTCTCTGATTCTGTTTAACACAGATTTTTTTAAAAAATATCTTTATTTTGTTTATTTATTATTATGTGGTGCTGGGGTTGAACCCAGTGCCTCATTCGTGCTAGGCAGGTGCTCTACCACTGAGCCATGACTCCAGCCCTAACACACAGATTGTTAATGACTTGTTCTACAGTTTTTTTCAAAGTCTGACTTTGGTGTCTCTGTGCATTTTCTTGCTTCATAAGAGGCAGTAAAGCCTATCTAGTCAGTATTCAGTGCTATGGTACTTGTAAATAAAGAATCCTTCTCCTGGACAAATGTGTGAATAAATGATGTGCTTCAAAGGTACTTCACTTTAGGGCTGGGGTTGTGGCTCAGCAGTAGAGCACTCGCCTAGCACGTGCGAGGCCCAGGGTTCGATCCTCAGCACCACATAAAAATAAATAAATAAAGATATTGTGTCTGACTACAACTAAAAAATAAATATTAAAAAATATTTTTTAAAAAGGTACTTCACTTTAAAAAACATCATAGAGTTCATGTTTGTTTGAGGCTGAAGTACAACTTTTAGGAAACTGGAATCTGTCTTTTGGACATTTTGTCTTTAAGAAAAAAGCAGACAGCTTCGCCGTCTTGGCCTTCACTCTCTGTTTCCATCCCACTGTTGGCCAGGACAGCATGATCACAGTTAGCTGTTATGCAAGTCTCCAGGCCTCAGGGGCCCTTGTCCCTCTCCAGCCCTTAAACACAGCATCTGTGTGTTTCCAAATAAAGCTAAAACAGTGCAGTCCTTTTCCATTTCTTTGGTCAGCCTTGGCTTCTGAAAATTAGTATTGTTTCTTCAAGTTTATTTAAACCTACAAGCAAGCCAAATTACTTCTTGAAATACATTTTTTATTTTTAACTGACACAAGCTGAATTATTAATGGAGGAAGATTTGAAAAACAAATAGAAACTCACAAACACCAAAACAAATGTCTACACCTAAAATCTTCATGTAACAAAGATTTCTAGACTTCGGTTCTTAGCCTATTTATTTCAAATGCAATGCAGCTAATTCTAGTTGAGCCAAGTCACGTTGGACCATAGTTTCAGGATAGACAAATATAAAGCACTTGAAATTTTCTATAAATGAGCCCAGAGAGAGTCAACATTAAAAATCTCCTTATTTTCGGATAATTGTAATCCTTTCCAGATATTTTCGGATAACTTTAATCCTTTCCACATACTGAAATACTAGGAGAACAAAAAGGCACTAAAAACATTCAGAACACTCAGAAAAATAATCAGAATTCCTTGTGTATTGGTATAAAATGTTTGGGGAGAAATCCAAAGCATACTTGTGTGTGTGTGTGTGTGTGTGTGTGTGTGTGTGTGTGTGTATTTTTTTGCAGTGCTGAGGGTTGGACCCAGGGCCCTGGCATACGCTAGACAAGTACTCTACCACTGAGCTGCATCTCCAGCACTATTTTACTTTATTTTGAGACAGGGTCTTACTAAGTTGCCCAGGCCGGCCTCAAACTTGTGATCCTCCTACCTCAGCATCCCAAGTAGCTGGGATTATAGGTATGCCCTACCAAACCTGCTTTGAAATATATTTACTGAAAAATATGCCTTTTCAATCCTCCCCCAAGAAAGACACAGTGATTGCTCCCTGAACAGTATCCCAGGCACTGAAGCATGCAGAATGGTTACAGATGGCTAGTCTTAATCCAGAAGTTCATGGGAAACAAAGTACATTATATGTTCTTTGGACCAAATCCTGGAGAATCTACAATGTGTTGTGCATTATGGTCACTGTTGTGTAGGATGGATATGGCAAAGCGCTGATAGACCCACGGACAGGCGGTAAAGTCACCAGGATGGCTGCAGTGCTTCCAGAGGAGAAAGCAGCAAGGTGACAGCAAAAGGGATGACGTCTTCGCCTATGTCGTGATGTTTTAATTATAAACTTAGTTTATTGGTGCACTTATTGTCTGTCTGCTCTACCAAGTTGTGTGCTTCCTGAGGTCAAGGATGCTGCCTTTACTTTCTAATTCTTTGTTGAAATATACACATATAAAAAGGGATGTACATCATAAATGTACAGTTTGACATTTTTTCACAAAAGGAATTTGTAAAACTACCACTCAGGTCAAGAAACAGAACTTGAGCAGCCCCTAAAAGCCCTTCTGCTCCTTCCAGTTGTCCTTTCACTACGGGCGAGCACTCTGCTGGCTTCTAGGGGAAGGGCCAGCAGCCCGCTGTTAACGCCGACATGGATGGAATTGGGCCATGGTCCCCGTTGTGCGTGACCACAGATCATCCATCTCATCGCTGTGTGGTATTCCACTGTGTGATGTACCACGGAGTATTTATCACAGTGTCCTGTGCATTCTCTAGTTCTGGCCATTGCAAACAGGGCCACCATGAGCATGTGAGAACATGTGCAGGTTTATGTTGGGTGAACCGATGAGTCATGGGGTACATGTATGTTACCAGACAGTTTCCAAGGTAACTATGCCAACTTACACCACCAGCAGTGTCCAAGTACTCCAGTTGCTCACTCCTGTTTCAACACTGGTGTTGGGGGTTTGTAGCCCACTGGGCGTGTATATCATGGCGTACCTTTTGGTCTTAGTTTGTATTTCCCTGATGTGACATTTCTTCTGTTTTTCTATGAATACCCAGCGTTTTCAACCTCAGATGTGTTAATATCATGCCTGTGTGTAGTTGGGGCTCTTTCACCACAAGGTCAGAGGGTGGGATGGCATTTGCTTGAAGTGGAAAAAGGAACTTGAATGGCTCCTGGCTTGCAGGAGGGCGGGAGCAGTCCAGACAGTCAGAGAAGTGCCGGCCCGTGTCACCATCTCCCTGTGCTGAGCTCCCATCTCCAAGGCACGGAGGCTGGCCAGGGAACTGTTCGCTGTGTGGAAGGCGCTGGTGGGGCTGTGAGGAGACAAGCCTGTCCTAAGCACAGGCCTTTCGGATTTGTGCCAGAAGAAGGGAGATGAGAAAGCTTGCTGGGCAGAGAAAAGCTGGACCATGGCATCTTTACACACCAGGGATGCTGTGAGATCATCTCAGATGCACATCATGTTGTGTGGGCCACCAACAGAGCAATCTAAAGTACTTTATGCTAAGAGTTCCTCTAGGGAAACAGAGCTATTTCAGGGCACAAAGGATTTTCTGTCTTGCTATCCTCTCTTACCCTAATTCAGGAGATGTTTCATGTTCAAATATGAATGGTTTATAAGATCCCTTTTGCCAATTCGTGGATGATCTGTAGGAAACAGATGAATGGGAACACAGTGTTTTCTACTCTTCCATTATCTCTTCTGACTTTAAAAGTCAAGCCATAATAAGCTGGTTCCTTCCTCCTGCCCAGGCCAGCAAGGAAGGAGAACAGTGATTAGTATTGGTGGAGCTGTTTCTGTGGTCTGTGGCCAGACTGTGAGGCGAGTGTTATTCTAGGACCCAAATAAAATGCATTTTCTCTTTAAAATCTTTAAGGAAAACAATGGGAGCTCCTCATAAGATAACCGAGGTCACTTACACTAGGAGAGTTCACAGAGGGAAAGGTGTAAAGAAGTAGGAATCGAGGTGCACTTTGCTACCATCCCCAGTAACCTCACCTGTGACGTATCCTGGATAGAGCCCTGAAATAAAAATAAAGGACATTAAATAAAAACTGAGGACATCTGAATACAGGAAGGACTTAGGTGATAATAACGATGCACAACATGAGTTCTTTATTGTAGCTAGCGTGCCACACTCATGTAAGATGTTACGGACATGGGGTGGGGGAGGGGACTCGGCCCTGTCTTCATAATTTTTCTGCCGATCTAAAACTGTTCTAAAAAGTTAATGTAAGGGCTAGGGCTGGGGCTTAGTGGTAGGTGCTTGCCTCGCAAACGTGAGGCACTGGGTTCGATCCTCAGCACCACATAAAAGTGAAATAAAGATTGTGTTTCCACCCTCAATTAAAAACTAGATATTAGAAAAAGTCAATGTAAAAAAAAAATAACAGCAGGCCCTGGAGGAGCCTGTCAAGGGGGGTCCCTGAGACTTCTGCTCTCTTGTCTCAGGTGAATGCCCCTCTGACCCCCACCCCTCATTTACACCTCAGCTGGTGCATGAGGAACCTAAAGTTTTCTTGAAAGATGGCGAGCAGGGAGCCCACTTAGCACAGCCACTTGTACTGCTGCTCTGAGCGCTGGTGCAGACTGTCTGTGAGCCTTGTTGTTCTTATTTTTTAAAACAGGCATAATTTTATGTCCCTGCCTCTTAAAGGTGTTCTGTGATTCAATGCATAAAAGATCTTTCAGAACTAGAACTGCTATGCAAATAGAATGAATCATGGCTGCTACTGGCGCTGCTTTACTATGGCTTTTTTCCCCCCTCAAGCGTTGATTCTTTTGCCCAGGGTTAATTTTATTTTTCCATAACCATCAGCTCTTGAGGTAATACAAAATTTTAACCATTTAAAATTCAATCTATGGGTCTGGGGTTGTGGCTCAGGGGTTGAGCACTTGCCTGGCATGCACGAGGCACTGGGTTCAATCCTCAGCACCACATAAAAAATAAATAAATAAAATGAAGATATCGTGTCTATCTACAACTAAAAAATCTTTAAAAAAAAAAAAAACTCCATCGATGTATGTTGTTTTGCTTTGGTTTGGTTTCAGGATTTTTATTGTTGTTTGTTTGTTTTTGGTACCATACCAGGGATTGGACTCGGGGTGCTTAATCACTGAGCCACATCCCCAGCCCTTTTTTTTTTTTTTTTTTTTTTTTAGAGAGAGAGAATTTTTAACATTTATTTCTAGTTTTCGGCGGACACAACATCTTTGTATGTGGTGCTGAGGATCGAACCCGGGCCTTTTTATTTTTTTATTTAGAGGCAGTGTCTCACTAAGTGGCTTAGGGCCTCACTGAGTTCCTGAGGCTGACTTTGAACTTGTGATCTTCCTGCCTCAGCCTCCTGAGCCACTGGGATTACCTGGCCTGGCTCTTGAGCTATGTGAGTTATTCATGCCTTGTTTTTCTTTGTCCTAGAGATAGGGAATTGTTCTTTTTCTAAGAAGTATAGACTCCTGGTTCTTTTATTTCCCCCATCTTTAAAAACAAAGTACTGGGCTGGATGTGTGTGGGGGAGTCTGTAATCCCAGAGACTCAGGAGGCTGAGGCAGAAGGATCACAAGTTCAAGGCTACCCTCAGCAACTTGGTGAGACCCTGTCTCAAAATAAAGAAAAAAAAAAGTGCTGGGAATGTGGCTCAGTGCCGCTGGGTTCAATCCCTGATACCCACCCCCAAAAAGTATTTGAATGTAGGACTCTAAAGTGAGTTTAGACATACATCATGGGCTTTATTCATAAAATATAATTTAAACATAATTTCAACCTTAAATGCCATGTCCAAACTAGCTGTTAAGTTTGGGGGAAAATTAAAAACATGGTAACACAAAAGTCCCCAACAATGACAGATTGAAATATATAGCATTGCCTGTACGCCCTAACATAGCCTTTCTAACATGACAGTAAAGATACGGCCTTGCCCATCAGGTACTTGGGGTTGAACCCAAGGGTGCTGTGCCACTGAGCCACATCCCTAGCTCATATTTATTTATTTTGAGACAGGGTTTCTTGCTAAGTTGCCCAGACTGGCCTCAAATTTACCATCCTCCTTCTCCAGCCTCCTGAGTAGCTGGGATTGCAGACAGGCACCAGTGTGCAGGCATTTAAAAGACATAAATATGCAGGTAAAGAACAGGCCGGCAGAAGACAACAACAGAGTGTTGGAAGCTAGGAAGCTGAAACAGTGTTTGCCTGAGACCACAGAGAGCCTGGAAGATGGCTGTGTTCTCTAGAACCCCAGCGTGCTCAGAAAACAGACAGCAGGAACCTGAAGGAAGGGCGGAGTGGCAGAGGGTCTGGTTGAAACTGTGTGAGGCGACAGGCTACCCCCATCCCACGGCTGTCCCCACTGTGATGACCAGCCTACGTGTGGGAAAAATGGAACTGAGAAATTCTGAACTCTGGGCCCACTCTGGCTTTTTCTTTCTTTCTTTCTTTTTAAAATAACTTTCCTCTACAGAGAAAACTAAGGATTCATCAATTTTAAAAGTAAGGCCTAGGAAGTTTCCTTTATTAGATCTGGCTCTCTAAGTCAAAATGCTCTTATTCATGCCTGGCACTAGATGGGGAATATATGAACAAAACTTTTTTAAAGCAATTATGTTCCCTAACAAAAATGCTTCTGTTACTACCATCAAAGTCAGTCCCCAGCATAACGTGGAATCATGTTACAAAATGAGATTGTACTGAAACTTAACCTGTAGATTACAACAGTCTTTGAATTTAGAAATGTTCTATAGTAATATGTTTATGAGCTTGGGTTTTGGAATCTGACTGCCTTCGGTTTGAACCACTCTACTAGTTTTGTAATCTTGAGCAAGTCTCTTAACTTTTCTGAGCCTCAGTTTCATTACAATGGGCATCAGACCAAAAATTTCATACGACAGCTGAGGATTCAATGAGCTCATGTGTAGGGCCTGCCAAGGTTACTCAGGGCTCAGAATAGAGGGGGCTGGGCTGGGAGTATCTAAGAACCCCTGTAGGCACACACACAAGGGGGAGTGGGCCTCGCCCCCAGGCCCAGCAAGGGCAGAGCAATTTCCAGAGAGAAAACTCAATGCTAAGTATCTGGGAGTCGGTGGATGGGAGGGTAGACGGGAGGGGATATTGAATGGGGAAGTAACTCATCTTGTTTTCTTTGGGGGTATGATGTGTGTTATGAGATGGAAAAAAGCTTGGGTGTTCTGTCTGAGCAGGGTTTGGGCGGAGGGAGTTGAGAAGATGGGGCACCAGGGGCCTGTCCACAGTGTCAGCTCAGAATGCTCTGTCGTCCCAAGACAGAAACTGCCACGAGTGCCAAAGATCAAAAACAAAAGATAAGTGAAATTTAAATACTGTTATAAAATAAAGGAGGACTTTTTTGAAGAGTTTTTGTAGCTTTCTGGAATGAAAATTAAATATGAAAAAAAGTAAAAACTACATGGAAGCAGAAGGAACTGTGGTTATGGGAATAAAGGAATTTCTGTTGAAATTTCATTCCTGGAGGTTTAAAACCATTTTGTAATCCAAAAGTACAGAAATGGCACCTGAACTGGGCCCTGATGGTGGCCCTAGAGCAAGGAGACTGAAAAAGAGAAGGCAGTCCCCTAAGGTTGGGGGCTGAGTCCAGCAAGACCGCCGGACCTTCCTCTTCAGAGACAGCCCGGGCCACTGGAGTGATGGTGTGCAGGGTGGTGGTTTTTAATCTGTTCTCCTTCTGTTTCCCAGGGTCACTTCCCAAAAGAAAACACTATAAAAAATAGGATGTAGTTCCTGCCAGACTTTGCTCCCCGCAGGGAACAGGGTCTGAGTCCCCCAAGCCCTGGTCACCTCCAGCCTCCAGGTGGTTGGTCTGTGTCTCAGGGATGTCCAAATTGCCTGGTGTACCACAGGCTCCCCAGGGACTGAGGCCCCTCCCTCCCTGATCCCTCAGGGTCAGAGGCCAGAGAGTAGCCAAGAGATCTCTAGTACCAAGCTCTGCTGCCTTAGCACAAAAGCAGCCATGGGCTACATGGACCTAAATGAGTGAGTGTGGCCATGCAGCCATGTGTCATCATGGACACTGATGTTGACTTTCATATAATTTTCATAGGTCAAAACCTTTGCGTTCTTCCATCCATTTTTAGCTTGGGGACATACAAAAGGAAGGGTGCCTGGACTTTGGCATCTACCTGTTGTTGGCGACTTTCCAAGGGTCGTCCTCCACTGTGGTTCTCTCCCTGATGACCCAAGCTGGTTATTCATGCGTACATTGCTATTTATTTTTTTTTAATTTCCCAAGTGTTTGCTTTAGAATGGCTGTTGGAGTCTATTTCCATTAAGGTAGGTCTCTTTCAACCCTGAGGTTCTCCAGTTCTCCCCAAAACTGTATAAACAAGAAATGTTGGGTGCAGGGAGGAAAGAGGCCTGCTCTGGAGTGATCCAGAGATGAGGCAACAAGTGCTGAGCTTGGGACCACCCCTCGGGCTTGGGCACATGGAGAGTGTTTGGTAAATGCCCTTGAGAGGGTTCTGAGACATCAGCACAGAAAGATGACCACAGGTCACACCCAGGCTGGGCTGGGTCCTCCTGTCTTAAGATATTTGTGTTTTTGGTCTGGTAACTGTTGGTGCTGCCACGACATTCCAACTTTCCCAGGTCTATGACCCACCATGAACTTGGAATAGAGGTTGTTGTGGTAGTTTTACTAAGCAATATTTAACACACATTTTTAAGCTTCCTCTGGACGAGTGACAATTGTAATGGCGCTCCCCAGCTGCTCCCAGTTAGTTCCTGGATGGTTCTAGTGGTGCTGATCCTCAGGAGTCCTTGGTGGATGCCCATATTCATCCACTAATGATGTCTGATCTCTGAACTCTGAGCCCTGTGGGGTCAGCCAGATGAGGCACTGATGTCCCTGAGCCATGAGCAGCTGTGCCTGTTGTTCTTACAGGACAGACATGGGGCAGACACGTGTGCCTGGGCCTGTGTGTTGTGTCTTGGGTCTGCAAGACCACATCCAGGAAAGTGTGCATCATATGGTTTAGAGGATATAACTCTGCAGCAAAACTTCATCCTGCTCTGTTTACTTCATGGAAAATTTGCTTGAAAAATATGGTTCAAGGGGCTGGGGTTGTGGCTCAGTGGTAGAGTGTTCGCCTAGCATGTGCAACGAACGCCCTGGGTTCAATCCACAGCACCACATATAAATAAATAAAATAAAGATATTGTGTCCAGCTACAACTAAAAAATAAGTGTTAAAAAAGAAAAGAAAAATATGGTTCAAGAGAAAATAGTTAAAGTCTGCTCCATTAACTTGGAAATTTGGTCTTTCCATGCTCTAATCAGGACTCAAGGTGGGGCACCGTCTGGCCAGCCGCAGCATGGGACTGTTAGCACTTCAGCTGGAGGCACTGTAGAGCGAGTCTTCCCTTCCCATGGCTGTGCCAGCCAGGAGAGTTCCAGAAGGGCTTCTGATGATGTGATGGTGGCTTCAAATAGGAAGGAGCTCTCCAGCGTTGCCCTGGGAAAGCCAGCCCTTCCCTTGCTAGAGCTCAAGACAGTCTGAAAACCCTGTCTCAGCTTCCTTGGTTCTCATAGCACATTCTGACCAAAAGGACCAAGGCACCTACCCAATCTTGTACCAGGACCTGAGAAGGTTCCCAGTGTCAGTTAGCTGCCTTGTGTCTACTGCATCACACCCATGTTTAGTTTTTTTAAAGATATTGCCTTTCCTTCCCTCAGCAGGGCAGCAGGCACTCTTGGGTGACAGCAAACTAGCTGATCAAAACAAGGAAATGCCTTGAGTGGAGGCTGCAGCAACTCAGACTTGCAAAGTGTGTGGACTGAGGTGTCCAGATGAGCTCATATGTGCTTGTTTTGAACACTGTGTGCACAGACAGGTGTGGGAATGGCCACTGGCAAACGCATGCATGTGCACACATACCAGCATCTGTCCTACCTCTTTCCACTGAGAGGCTCGAAAAGTAACGAGTCCCCAGGAACAGCAAGCCCTGTCTTGGTCACCAGTACTACTGGCTCCTTGGAGAAACCGTTCATTCTAGAGCAGGGATGGGAAGAACAAAATGAGCCCCCAACAGCCTGTTGGCCAGAGTCAGGAAGCCTCTAATGTGGGGCACATCAGAAGGTCCCAGGAGCAGCGTGTAGAGGCTTATGCAGGACAGACCGAGGAGGTGTGAGCATGACGGTCAACAGTGATCGCAAAAGGTTACAGCCCATGGAGAAAGACCTCACTTGGTTAGTGCTGGTTCACATAAGGAGGGTAGAAAGCCACCCTCAACAACCCTCACTGTGGTTGTATAGCCATTGTCCTGGGGCCTGGCCAGGAGCAGGGGTCTTGGGACATCCCTGGCTTCTCTCCTGCCTGAACACATGGCATTAGAGCCAGCCTGTGTCACAGAGGGGCCACCTGCCACCCAGACTGTCAAGACATAACATAGGGCAAGGCCAGCTCATATGGGGCCTGAGGATCAGGAAGGAGCAGGATGCTGCAGGGACATCAGGAAGGGACTCTGTGGCCTGGTTGGTGGTTTTGGTCATAAAGGACCTGTCTTCGAGTGGGGAGACACCTCTGTGTAGGAGCAAGAGGCAGAGTGAAGGGGCAGCTCAGCATTCTCTTCAGACACAGCTTCTGTAAATTCAGTTGTGTCAAATTAAATTTTAAAAACAGTCAAATGTGGCTCATCAAAGTGATTTCTCAAAGCTGTGTAGTTGACCTGGGCACCAAGCACCTTGTTCCTGGCAGAGCGCTGTGCCAGGAACCACGGCACCGCAGTCCCTGTGGTCTGAGTGGAACCAGCGACTGTCATCTACATATGGCATCGTGTATCACGGGAATGCATGTGCAGGACTTGGACCAGTGTACGGTGCAGAGGAACCACTTTGTAGTCCTTAGTTTCCTTTTTAAAATGAGGGCAGATCCCAGTCCTCAAGTGCTCATAGCATTTCTAAACCTTTTTGAAGCTTGGAGTACTTCTCTCCAGTGCTTCTCTCGAAGCAGGCTAGGACAGCCAGGGTCATTTGAGCTACAGGAGCCCTCCTGCAGGGAGCATCAGCACTCATTGTGCCCCCTGCTCTCCTCCTCCACCCTTTTCCCTTCTCCCTGGATCATCCCAGGTGTCCAGACACCAGAGCCTGGAGGCCCACTGCTGCCCAGCCTCTCCTGATGGGGCTGCTGGAAGCCATCCGTGCCTGCTGTTCCCACCTGTCCCCTTCCTGACCCACCCCGGTCAGGCAGGCAGACGTCCTCTCGCCGCACAGGCTGCTTTCACCGCCTGGGCTTTCCCTCCTTGGCCATCCCTGCACACTTCCCAGGGACTCACCTGAAGCCAGGGCCCTATCTCTCTCTCACCTCAGCAACAGCACCTGCCTCGCCACCCCAACTAGAGGTCCAAGCCAGGGGCGTCCATTCCCTCCCCAGAGTACACAGAGGCCACTCAGTGCCATGAGGGCCACAGTCCCCAGCTTCTTGCATAGCCTTGCTCACCCCAACCCCTCCACCGTCTCCTTGTCCCCTCCAGATGCACAGCAGCCACACTGCAGCTGTGGGACCAGCGTCCTACCGTTCTCCCACCATCCACCCACTGCTTCCGAGGACTCCCCACAGGGCCGTGGCCCCTTTTGAAAATGTCAGTGAACATCCAAGTTCACATGTCGCCCCTTCTCTTGGGTCAATGTGCAAGAGTGAAATGGCTGGGCTGTGTGGCGATGTTTTATGTTACACACTTACTGATTCCCAGTAAGAATGTCCGCTGGATGCGGATGCGCCAAGTCTTCACCAAGACTCGGTGTTGGTCTTTCTGACATTAGCCGTGCTGGGGGCCTCCGTGTGGTTGGTTTGCGTGTCCCTAATTACTAGTAACACGTCTTCCGCTGCCCATGTCTCATCTTGGATTAAGCATCTTAATGTCATTGCCGTTATTTAAAAGTGGGTTGTTTATCTTATTACTGAGGTGTGATTTTTACATATTCTGTTTTTGCCAATATTTTCAGTTAGTTTGAGGCCAGCCTTTTTCTTTTCTTCTAGGAGTGTCTAATTACGAGCCAGGTTAGGAGGCATGTGCTTGCAGTCCCATCTACTTGAGAGGCTGATGTGAGGCAATCACGTGAGCCCAGGAGTTCAAGGCCAGCCTGGGCAACATAGTGAGACCCTTTTTTTTTTGCTGGGGGGGGGGGTCTAATTATGATGAAGTCAATTTGACATTTAGCCAATTTATGCTTCTTTTTATGGTCACTGCTTTTCATTTTGTATCTGACAAATCTTTGGGTAACCCAAGATTACCAAGATTTCCTACTGTGGTTTCTTTCAGAAGTCTCTGTTTAGCTCTAACATTTATATCCATTGGTAAACTTTTATACATGGTATGAGGTAGGCAGTGGGGTTCATTCTTCCATGAGGGTGTCCACTTGTCCCCACACCAGTCCCTGAGAAGTCCAGGCAACTTTTTCACCCACAGGGTAACCTCACTGAACTCGCTTCTGTGGATCCCACAAGCTTCCAAAATAGAAAGTTTTGAAAAACGTGGGTGCAGCCAAGACAGTTAAATGGGGAAGGACAGTCTCAGCAATCTGTGCTGATCAAGAACAATGTGATCACAGGCAGAAGAACACAGCTGGGCTCCCACTTCACACAGAAATCAAAAGTCAACTCAAAATTGGGTCAAAGACTTAATAAGAGCCAAAAATAAAATTCTTAACCGGATATAAATCTTCATGACCGTAGATTAGGCAATAGTGTCTTAGCTGTGACACCAAAAGCACGCACAAAAATATTAAATGAAATAAAACAAATTGGACTCCTTCAAAATTAAAAACTTTGTGCTTCAAATGATACCATTAAGATCACAAAAAATACACAGAAAGGAGAACATTCTTCAGTACCATACATTTGACAGGTAACTTACGCTGCTAATGGAATTATAAAAATAGCACAGCCACAGTGGGAAACAGCTTGGGATTCCACCCCTAGATGTGTAACCAAGAGAAAAGAAACCTTATGTTCCCATAATGATTGTAGCATTATTATTCCCAGTGGCCAAAAACTAAAAACAACCCATGTCTGTTAGTTGATAAGCCGATAAACAAAATGTGGCCAGTACCTGTCCAGTGCAGTGCTATTTGGCAATATGAAGGAATGATGTAATCCCTGCTAGTGCGTGGAGGGGCCCTGAAAAGACACTAAGCCCTGGTCACAAAACCCACACACTGTGCAACTGCACTTGTCCACAATATCTAGAATAGGGAAACCAAGAGAAGGGAAGGACACTGGTGCTGCTGGTATATCACTAAAACCCGCTGAGGTGTGTACTTTAAATGAGTGCACTGTAGGGCGACCATGTGCGCGGTACTGGGACCTAAACCCAGGGGTCCTCTGCTATTGAACTCCACCCCCAGCCCTTTTCAAAATTTCATTTTGAGACAGGGTCTCACTAAATTGCTGAGGCTGTCCTCGAACCTGCAATAGTGCTTCTTTAGCCTCATGTGCCAACACACACAGCCTTGACAAGCATTATATCTCAATTTTTTAAAATTCTATTCTTTCAATCAGTCAGACATAATCTTTGGGAAAACAGTAAAGTCTAAGTGAGTGGACACAAGAAGTGTGCACACGTTTCAAGAGTTCCATTTGGGTGGAAGGCGGTGTGCTCGTTCTTCTTCGCCTTGTACTAGTTAGGGGTGAGACGCCACCCGGGGCAGCTTTTTGCAGAGCGCCATTAAAAACGGTCTCACTCTGGACTCGCAGCCCACAGCCCAGCAGCGGCTGCAGCAGCACAGTGGGCCTCAGGTGTGGAATGGGCGGATATCCAATTGCCACATTCCCACTGCCACCATTTTTCTATCATGAATACCAGAAGAGGCCTCCAATGCAAACTGCCCCATATGGCGAGCAGCTGGATAAACACCCATCTGGATTGCGGCCTGAGCATGTTCCTCAGGTGGAGTTTTCCTGAGGGAGGCTGGGGCCCCAGAAGGAAACGCCAGCACCCGCCAGCCAGCAAGGCCCCCTCCCAAAAGCCCCCCTCCCGACAGCCCCCTCCACAGCACAGCCTTCCCCAGGCACCTGTGGATGCACACAGCCTCCTGCGGGGCTCCTCCAGGCACCACAGCCTTGAGGTGCGCAGATCACTCCAGCTCTCTGCAAAGAGCCCTGGGTCCAAGGCTGAGTCCTTGGAGAGCTGGCCAGGTGCTTCCCTTCCCTGGCTTCATTGGTGGCTATTTGACGTCTCAGAGGTGCTTTCCAGATCAATTATAGGTTTCCAGTTAACCTTGTGTGTACTTTTCTTTGGTGCTAGGGATTTAACCCAGGGGAGCTTAACCACTGAGCCACATCCACTGCTCCTTTTTTTTTTAAATTTTGAGACAGAGTCTTGCTAAGTTGCTGAGGCTGGCTTTGAACTCGCAATCCTCCTGCCTCAGCTTCCCAAGCCACTGGTCACAGGCATGCACCACGTGCCTGGCTTGTGTGTATCTTCATGTAAAGTATTCTATATATATTGAACATAACTCCAACTTATCAATAGCTGTCCATCTTACCTCCTTCTTGCCCATTTGATCATCTTTGATCAATGTCAGATATAGTAGTATCTGAAACTCTCCATCACTGTTAATCTGGGCTGATCCTAAACCAGTGACCTCAAGCCCATCTTGTGTTTAGTGAGATCATTTCTCCCTCAAAGTCACCTGTGCATCTGCTCAGGTGAGCTGGCCTTCACAGCACTGCAGTGACTGTCATGAGGCTGCCATTCTTGGGCTTGGCTCTCTGGCCCTTCTGTCAGCCTTTAATTCCTTCCTTCTTATTCCAGCTGTGCTCTGCAGTTGAGGTGACCAGACAAGAGAGTGAAGCTGGACAGGAGCAGATGATTAACTTACACAGAAGGACGCTTTCCACACAATCCTGAGTTCCCTAGGACATGCTAACGCCTTCCCCGATTCAGTAGTTCTACTTTTGTCTTTATTGTAAAAACTAAAAGGAGTATATTTAGTGAAAACACCTAAACTCTTTTTGCTCCCAAAGAAGAAAAGCCTGGGGAGGCAAAGATTTGCTCCCTCTGGCTTGGAGGCTGCGCCGTGGCCCCATGCTGGAGCCAGCCCAAGCCCCTGTCGTCCCCGGAGCCCCACGTGCTGCTGCCAAGCACAGACTGGAAGCTGAACTGCCACGTCCACACACTCTCCTTTATGTTCCTCATACAGTTGTTATTAATTTAGAAGAGCTTGAGGTTTAAAAATCAACCAGCACTTTCCGCTTAAGTCATTTAGGTATACATTTTCTCCTAACAACTGTTCTGCTGAAATCAGTCATTATCTGTAAGCAGACCCCAGGCCCACCCACTTTAGGGTCTGGATGCGTTCTTGCTTTCTGGCGGCTTAATGCACAGGGTGCTGGCAGCAGTTCTTACAGGGAGCTGGTTCCTTTAAAAGTTGTGACGCATCTTTGTCCCCACACAACCTCACTTGAGGGAACTAAGCTGTTCAATCCAGCAAGTATCTGCCTCCCAGGAAGCTGTGCCAGCCGGGTCCCAGCCTGCCCCCTTTTCTCATGGGACTGACTGGCAGACCACGCTTCTCAGGTGCGCCTCACTGTCCTTCACAAGGCTTGTGGAGGCCACTGTGGCTTTGGTGTTGGCCAGGGTGGGGCCTGCATCAGACTTGAGCCATCCCCAGGTGGCCGTTTCCGTATCAGGCCTGGTGGCAGGACACACAGACAAGAGAACCTTGAAATCTCATGATGAACCAACCTAGAATCGTTGGCATATGACCCCGAACCCTACAACATGACTCGTAAGAGCAGATGGAAGTCTGTGGGAACTGAGCAGATGGGTTCTTGCTTCCCGGCTGTGAAGATGCCTGTAAAGCAAGCTCAACTGTCATGACACAGATGTGGCGGTTCTGGTAGGCAGGAGGCTCCCAGGTCCTGCTATGAATAACGTGTCCAGAGGCATCGCAGCATGTGGGGGAGCCCTACCTGCCCTGGAGTGGCGAGCCTAGACACGGGGAAAGTGCACCCTGTCCCCTGCAGTGGCTGCAGAGTGGGGTGCAGCTCATCATGGAGCCTTCCCCTTGGTGCAGTGGGCGTCAGGGGGGATCCCAGGGGCTGTTGGGGGGAGCTGGGAGGATGCACAGTCCAGGAGCATCTGCTGTGGCAGTGTGGCAGTCACCACCCTCAGAGGCTCAGAGTGAAAGGCCTGGTGGCAGATGCCAGAGCTCTGAGAACAGTCTTCACAGCCCAGGGCCAGGTTAGCAGACCTGAGCAAGGGGGCCTGCAACCTGGGGGGCCTGCAACCTGGGGGGCCTGCGACCAGGGTTGAGTGGGTGGCAGGCGGTAAAATCAGAGTTGTACAGTGGTCATATGAGATGAGGAAACAGGGGAGGTGACAGGTCACGGGAATGTGGAGGCTGCCTGGCATTGGAGAGACCTCGAAAGGAGTGGGCCTGTGTGACAACAGGTGAGGCAGGATGAAGGAGTGGGGCCGTGCAGTCGGCCCTGGCACAGGGCTCTCAACTCCAAGTGGGGTTCTCCCCGACTCCCAACCAGTCCCCAGAACCCCAGCTCAGGGCCTCTTCCTCCTCCCTCACGGATCTGTGTAACCACTTCTCCCACCAGGAGAAGTACCCCGACACTGTGCACCTCCCGGAGGGGTCCTGCTCCAGCTGCATGGAGATCCGCAGCGCCAGGAGGCCAGGGTGAGTGCAGGCCGCTGTGGCCTCGAGTCCCTGTGAAACAGGGATTCTCAATAGAAGGGAAACTATCCCCTGAGGACCAGAGACTGTCGGGTGGAGGAGAAGTGGGCAGGCCGTCCTGCACTCTGTGAACATACCACCACAGGAAACGCAGACAAGTGCCTGCTGGCCTGGGCCTCAGTTCCACTGAGGGGTTTTAAGGAGCAAATGTAGGGGGCGCTGGGAGGAGGAGGAGGTGAGGTGTGTGTGGAACCACTGCACAAATGGAAGGACTGGGGTGAGGAAGCCTCTGAGGCCAAGTCAGAGAAACCGCTTCAGGGCTCCTCACACGGCCACCTCCCTTCACTGGCCACACTCTGCCCAGAGCCACTGTCCTACCCGTGTTCCTCAGCCTCCTGCCTCTGCCCCTGTGCATCTCCCTGTGCGCGCCTCTTCAAGCCTTCAAACAGGTGGTCTTCTGCAGGTGTCCTTCTGCCTCTGACCCATGACCACAGTGCGTTCATTTTTACTCCTCACCCTCCGGTAGGTCAGTCCACCAAAATGCCTGGCTGCCTCAGCTCTCGAGCGTTTAGGGTCTTGGTCCCTGTCCGTTTCTCCCAGCCCACACCACATAGGCTTCTCTTGGGCTCAGACATTGAGGCACGAAATTCTCCAGCCGTGGAGTAGAGGCACACACGGCTTTGTCAGTGCCAGAGTATTTCCAAGGAAGATGACCCGCTGCACCGGCACCAGCCATGTGCAAGTTCCTGTCGCTCTGCGTCCTATCCACATCCAATTCTTGCCAGTGTGGTCCTGGTTCCCCTTGACCACCTTTTCCCTCCTCTGGGGTGGATGTCTTTAGGAGCAAGGAAGCCAGAATAGAGAAAAGGAGCTAAAAACCAGATTTCAAAAGCACTGGCCAATGTGTTTTTACCTCTTTCAGGCTTGAATTGGTAATTGTTTGGAGAATACAGATAGATGAAGAAGGGAAGGTTTCACCAAAGCTGGACCTGCTCACCAAAGTCCCTCAGCGAGGTAGGGCTCTGGGTACGGATGTCCTTTCTAGGGAACTTCTCAGTCAAAGCTAGGTGTTGTTCATCTGGCTTAGTGGACTTTGTACATTGAGTAATTACTAATAAGAACATTTAAAAACCAAAAAGCACAAGAGTGATCGCTCCCTCACAGCCCTGCCGGCCGGAGGCAGGAAAGAATGTTCTCTGCCTCAAGCCATGGGTGAGATCACATCTCTCTGCTCGGGGTCTAGTGCCTCCAGGTCCATGTGATCCTTCAGGAGGAGGGCGGCTCTTGGGGACGCCAACAGCTCAAGGTTTCTTACCTGGTTTATTTTTTTCTTTATAGCTCTGGAGCTGGACAAGAACAGAGTCCTAGAAACCGCTCCTCAGAGCTTCCGAACCCTGCTAGAAGTGCTTGGAATTGAAGCCGCTCTAGAAAGCCTGATAAAATTACTTTGTGCAGAGAATGACTAGTTCCCACACAGGGAAGGAACAAGATGGTGCACCGAAAAGCGTGCGACCTATATTGACTCTAAGTGTACTATCTACCTTCCCCTCAGAAACCACACCCTTAGCTGGATGCATTTGACACCTGCCTACCATCCCAGCTACTTGGGAGGCAGAAGGATCAAGTTTGAGGCCAGCCTCAGCAATGTAGACCCTGTCTCCAAAGAATAAACCAATGTTGGGCATGTCGCTCAGTGGTAAAACAATTGCCTGGCATGCATGAAGCCCTGGGTTAAGGCCCCATCACTGCCCAAAACAAGCTGTCTATGCAGTTATGCTACATCAGACTCTCATGGCATGAAAAATACAGCTGTTCATGTATAAAATGTCAAATAGAATTGAACATTCGAGAAGACATACCAAGAGTGGTTCTCCCTCCCTTGACGTGTGTGGACCAGCTTGGGCCCCCACCTCACCTCACAGTCTGCCCAGAGACGGAGCCACACGTGGTCCAGCCCTGAGAAGCCATCCACCTCCTGCCACCTGGGGGCTCTTGGAGACAGTTGTTGATGGAGCTTCATTTCTTAACATTCCTCAGAAGCCAGAGCAGCCACGCCTGCCCTGCTGGCTGCACAGCAGCACCTCCAAGTCCTGATCCTCTTGGTCTCCCCACAGTCTGCACGGCTGTTAACGTCAAAACAGTGCCAGATGACAGCCACCCAGCACTGCTCCCTTCTCACAGGACCTTCACTAGAGAACCCCAGAGGGTCTGAGTGCTACACCATAATCTCAGATGAGAACTAGAGCTGGGAGCCCCTCCATCACCCGTATGTCAGGGTCAGTGAGGGTTTTCACGCCATTGGGGCATCCTGGAGTCTGAGCACAGCAGCGGGGACGTGGCAGGGCTGGAGACCAGCCTCAGCACCACCTGCCAGACGGAGGGCCGAGACGTAGGCTGGGGCGCTCCCTCCTCCCTCCTATGAGAATACAGCCTGCTTGTTTTCATTCCGCCCATCCAGCTGGATGAGGCCCCTTGCCAGGCTGTAACACTACTCCCCAGCCCACCTCCCCGAGAGCCTGGGGTTCTGGCAGAGGGATGCTACCTCCAAGAGCATGGCGTAGCCCAGGACACAGTGGACCACATTGTGCAGAAACCTGTCCCAAGTGCCGCCCAGGCCCACGGCAACAAACCATCCTGAATCCAAACAGTGCTACTGGCCACTTCCCACCCTCCACAGCCTCGAGCTGAGCTTTGTGGACGTGACTGGGGTGGACCTCCAAAGCCCCACCCTAGCACATATACCACGCAAGCTGAAGGAAAAGGGGCCAGTGTGTCCAAGTATAGAATAAAGCAAATGTAAGGACAGAATTCAAGAATCAATTCTAGAAGAGTTGGCTTGATTCAAACAAGTGTAATTCTCAAGTTATCACAAAATTTCCCACAAAAATTTTACATCAGCAAAATATTTTCATTTTTCATGTAGCATTTTCATACAATTCCATGGTTTCACTAATATTATGTTACAATAAGCCTTCATTAGTCCCTCAAAATTATATAAATAATCAGTCTGTACAACCTGCCATGGGGAAGGGGAGCCAAGAGTCCCAACAATTTTATAGCAGCCGGGCACACTTCTGGTGATCCCAACAAGAACCCTCGGCACCAGCTAGGAGCCGCGCATCTTCCAGAAGCAGGGCCCGTGGCAGCCCAACAGGAATGGCAAGGCTCTGGGGCCCACACCCAAAAAAGCCCCCAGGCAAACCGAGGGGAGGAGTGCAGCTTGGGAAGTCCCTCGACCACCCTACAGACGAGTGCTACCAGAACCAGAACGCTGGGACACCAGGCGTGGCCACCCCAGCCAGCCGCGGCAGCCTAGTGAGTTACAGCTGTGCTCCCAGCTTCCACAGTAGCGATCTCAGGTAGGAAAGAACACTTTATCTCCCCCTGGAGTCAAAATCATAAAGCAAAAACAAAAAGTCAATGGTCTTGTGAGTGGTGTCCATCCTGACCTGAGTCTCACACTCCCTGCTGACGCTTAAGAGCCGTGAGCTTCGGCACCTCCACAGGGACCCTGAGTCTAGACCACTCAGAACCGACGTCCACACTAACTCTGATCACTCTCTGCAGCAGGGAACCACCCAAAGCCTGTGTTGATGTGTGGCTCAAATTGAAAAAGTGACCAGTAACAACCGGGAAAGTTCCAGTGGTATCTATGTTTTCCAAAAGTCCAAACCATAAGATGCTTGTGACAAATCAAGCTTTCTACGTCAGGATTCTGGTGGTAGGAGATCCAAACCTTGGTCTTATAAGGCTTTTCGCATAGAGAATTAGACATGAGCCCTGGTTGAAGGAAGAACTACCCAGGACGTCTTCCCAGGGCTTAACAGACACTTCCGATTTAAGAATATGAGCAGCCTCCTGGGACACCCCGCTCACATCCTACATTCCTTGTCCTGGAAGATGTTTCTAGTGCTCTTTAATTTTATGTCTTCAAGAGGCAATCTCACCTCAACAGGGTTAAAAGCAAAAACATTCACAGCCAGAAGTCGTCCAACACAATAGAAAATAGCTATCATTCAACTTTCACATTCAAGTTTCAAAGACACTGCAGGGAAAAAAGTTAGACCTTATGGAGAACTAACGTGCAGTCTTCACTTTCCTTCAACCGAGTCGGCACCACAGCGTCATCTTTGGCATGCACAGTCTTTGAGTAATAGTTGACTATCTTGCTGTCCAATTTATACTGATGAGGAATGCTCTCATAGGGCTTGAGGTCAAGGTCCAGCACAGACACGGAGAAGGCGAGCCTGGACCTCGACGAGGGGATGACAGGCCTCTGATCGGAACTGCAAGTAAAAAAGCAATTTCAGAATACACGGACCCTCCAAGTTCTCTTATCCCAGCTCACAAAGAGCACCCAGTCAGTGTTTGTGTGCATCCTGTCTGCACCAACTGTATATGCTAGCATGTGAGCTTCCACAAAGTAATTACCTATGGGACACAGGCCAGCACCCTGAGCCACATCAGACAAGACGGATGAAGGAGTGGAAAATGGAAAAGCCATTATGTGGAACGCCTGAGTGATATTCCCCAGGCCCCAGTGGCGGGAACGAATGCTGAAAAAGTCACTTTATCACGAGCCAAGCATTACAAAACCTAAGAGTTAAAAAGTAGTTCTGGCCGTTCAACAGCCAGATGGATGAAAGCCAAGAACAGACTCCTCTTTGCGCACCTTTCCCACGCCTGGTGAGGAAAGCAGCCTTCTTAATGCTCCTCAAGAGAGAGAGGCCTGGTTTCATGTTTTACTCTCAAATCAGACCTTCAGTACTCGGTATTTTCTCTTTAGTTTTGTAGCATTTATGAACATCAGAATAGTTATGTGCTCATAACAGTGTGAACAATTACTTGTACTTTAGAACACTTTCAGGGCTGGGCACGGTGGCGCACGCCTGTGATCCCAGGGCTCAGGAAGCTAAAGCAGCAGGATTGAAGCTGAAGACCAGGCACAGCAAATCAGTGAGGCCCTCTCAAAATTGTGGATGTAGCTCAGTGACAGAGCACCCCGGGTTTAATCCTCATTACCAAAAGGAAAAATAGCACTTTGAGAACAACTGAATCTAGTCCTGAGATGGCCGTGTATCTATCTATCTGCTTTGCTCAGAAAACTGAACACATAGCATTCAAAAGAGTGGCTGAATGGATTATAAACTTCATTTCGCCCAGAAGAAGTGTACCATATTTACCGCTCTTCTCAATTTAGAAATCATTAAAAACAGAACACACCAGCTGTGAAGCCTCCCTCCTGGGAGACAGCCTGTTCTAAGGATGCTAATAAAGACCTCAGCTCTCACCCCGTTTCAGAATTCTGTTCATAGAAAGAAACGGTCACAAATCAGTTGCCAGGACCATTACCTACTCTCTGCTGAATAGCAGAGAACAGCAAATAACTTGTGTACAAGATCTTGGGTCTCCCTCTGGCAGCTGGAAGGGGACAGCTCACCCTGATCAGCCTCCTACAGAGAGCCCCGAAGCCCATGGTCAGCCCAGGACAAGGCCTATGCATTTTCAAGAACACCTCAATTTCTCGGGTTATAAGCAGCATCCAACAAGACACATAAGACGACAGGAAGGGAATTCTAAACAGTTCCTTCTGACAACCTGGTTGACCACAAGCTCCTTATGAGCCAGGGAAGCAGGTACTAGCCCCTGCCACCAAAACAGCTGCCTGCCCCCAGGGTCGGTCCTTGAAGCTAAAACCGGGCAAGAATCCCAAGGCACACATGTAGCTCTGCCATGGCCTCAGATACTGGGGCTGGGATAACCAGGCTGCAGGGAGCTGCTGCCCTCGCCTGGACAGTTGGTCTCCGGGGCCCAAAGCAGTAGGCAAGGTAGCAAGAGGGCAGAGTAGCCCAAGGCTGAAGCTGCTGCCCGTGCTGTTTGGAACAGGAAATGGAGTAGAGGACCAGAACTTGACACATAGGTGGCTGTGAGCAGCTCGCCCTGTGACTCCAAAATCACAAAATGCCTGCACAAACAAGGCGGTGGACTTAAGACCTTCTTGTTTATGATGGGGCCGAAACAGAAGTAGAGAAGCCTTTATTTTAGGGGTGTGGTTAAGTTTAAATGTAGTCGTCTGTGAGCTATAAATTAAAATTTAAGGATCTAAATTTAGTCTTAGGTTTGGTGTGCATTTCATGTCTGTGAAGATGACTTGGGACATACCCTGGCCACAGTTGGCCATGGCTTCTGAGAGCCACTGAGCGCCCAATCCCTGTGCACAAAGCTCTGGGGAGCCCCTCACTCCCACTGCCCTCAGGTGCACAAGTCACACTAGCACCAGTGGGGGCCTGCTCCACTCTCCTACCACCACTTCCACTCTGCAACGTAGGGCTAGGCCACCAGTTCATAGCCCCTTGACAGAGGGTCCCTACTCTGGCCTTGTCCCCAGACTCCAGCAGGTGAAGCAGCTTCCCAGGGCAGAGTCCTCTGCAAATGCAGGTCAGAATTTCCAGCTCTCCTGTCACTCCTCAACTGGATCACAGAATTCCAGGCTTCCGCATGCTTAACCTCCTTCAAATCTAAGATTCATTTCTAACCAGCAAAGTTTTTCCAACACAAAGCTTACCTATGCACAGTTTAATTTTTAAACTTAAATCATTGTATATGAAACACTTAGGAAAGTTGGGTACTGGAAAGCATTTCTTTTATTTTGTCCTTAATTTTTTCGCCTCCTACCTTTAAATATTTTTTCATGTTTATCATGCATTCACTTGCATCATGAAATAAATTTGGCAGAGGTCTCAGGATGAAATGTTAAGACAAAAATGGAACAAACAATTATAAATTTAATAAGCAATGGCTACACCATAATTCAACTATTTCCTTATTTTGCACATTGATTGTTTTCAGATTCTCAAATCACAATCCTGCTGCACAGTACATTGCTCAGCTTTGGGGCCTCTGAGACCCCACAGAGCAGAGTGTCTGCAACTGAAATCAATCAGTGTCCTACCCAGTCATGCCACCTCACCCCTCCCCATAACCAATTTCCCTTAACTCCCTGCCAATTCAAAGCAATAGAGATAAGTCAGTGAGTTGAGGCAGCCCCTGAGTCACATCCAAGCCACTGACAAGTCTAAAAAAAAAAAAAAAAAAGAAAGAGATGATCTTCCTTTGGCTCTGTGGAGAAAGGACCAAATAGAGCATTTTGTGGGTGGTGATTCCTGTACCTCTACCCCCAGTATGAGACACCCACATGGCAAGGAACCTTCTGGACATGCGCTCTTCTCCCCTCTCAGCAAGTGCTGACTTCTGCTGGGCAGCTGGTACAAACTGGACAGGACCCAGCCCGAAGCTCACACCACGTGACACCACTGGGCGCTACACTCACAGGACACAGGTGCTGGAGGAAGCACGGTGCACATCTGTCCACTAGCAGCCTCTTACAGGCAGGCCTCTGTCAGTCTGTGAACCCACATTTCTTGCAACTTCCCTTCAGCACCTGCATTCACGTACTTTCCATTTCCCACGGCACCCATGGTCAGGCTGGGTGGCAAGTAATGTCTTTGTGGGTGTCTCTTATCTAATGTTTAATCCATCTGGAGGTTCCTTATAATCAAGTACTGGAGGTATTTTTCTTAGGGAATGAGAGGACTTTTCAACTAAACAGAAACACCATTTTTGTGCTTCACCTCAGTTGTGCCCTGTGCCTGCTCCTCAGCACATTTCACTCTGGACAGCCTTCAGTGCTGTGCCTGCCAGGGAACAGAATTCCTGGGAACTGTTTAGCTCAAAAGTATCAGAAAGATGGGTGGCTGGCAGCTGATGATGCAGGTCATCCTGACACAGCAACACCCGTCAGAACAACAGGATACTCCAGATACCACGCGCAGGGTTCAGCATCCTGGAGATCAGTGCTGAAGGTGCCAACTAGTGAGGGTTATCAAGCTCATCCCGAATTCCTGAAAACTCATGGGGGGACTATAAGAAGCAGTGCCAGGAGAGACTGCAGACGCTAGTTATTCAGAAGGGGAGGCAGACCGGTGAACATGTGTGTTAAGATGATGGTGACAGTCTTGGAGCTGGCACGTTCCACTGACCTGGTACAGTCTTTGAACAAGGCCCACGGGGAACCTAGGCCTCCTCAGGTATGAGAGCCCAGAAGGGGCTTGAGCTCTTTCAAAGCAATTCACCATGTTATCCACACGCTTCTCCACCCTTAGGGTATTTTCTTAGAAAATAACAATAGCCAGGCATGCTGCTCAGGAGACTGACTGCAAGTTCAAGGCCAGCCAGGCAACACAGCAAGATCCTGTCTCAAAATGGAAAATAAAAGGGCTAGGAATGTATCTCAGTGGTGGAACTCCCACCGAGTCCACTCCCCAGTACGGAAAGACAATGACACTGATAAAATACAATCTAATAGAACAATCATCTCTAGTTACTCTCCAGAAATGTCTGACAGAATTATAAACTTACAGAGAAGCAAGAGTTAGTAAGTCCAATGATATTAAGAATAAGCTGTATGGGGAACCTGCTTGCCCTATTATTCCACAAACCCCTATTAGCCCAAGGGCAGGTGACATGCAACAGGGGCCTCACCTTGTGTCCTGCAGACTTGGGGACAGCGCAATCATGATGGAGCAGTCCTTGGCAGTCATGGCGACTCGGTACTGCTGCACCTGTGGGGAGGGAAAGGTCAGCACCAGGTCACGCTCACAGCCACCAAACTACCCCTCACTGATCAGCCAGGTACAGGAACTGCTTCCTGTGACAGAAGCCGAGGATGAAGTTAGGAGTGTGGTCCACACAGAGCAGAGGTATTGAGGAGTCCCTGCTATGAGAACACAGGTCTGCTCAGCCCTGCCTGCTGCCCCCTCACATGGGCCCTGCTGCAACCTGAAACATGACTTGTCTTCACCAAGGGAACTGCGGCTGGTCTTTGAAAGAAAAGCAGTAAGTCCTCCCCGCTCCCTGGCGGGGAGCACTGAGCAGGCAGTGCACGCAGAACACTAGGAGCACGACATGCTAACTCTTCACCCTCCACAACCCTATGGGCACTGCGGGCGTCAACAGAGATGACAAAAGTGAGGCCCAAGAATGAATGGCAGGGCTGGGTCTGGGCTCAGCGGTAACGCACTTGCCTGGCATGTGTGAGGCACTGGATTTGTTCCTCAGCACCGAGTATAAATAAATAAAATAAAGGTCTATCAACAGTTAAAAAAAAAAGAATGGCAGGTGACACGAGAGATCAAAAGGACAGTCCACAAAACGTCCACAACTGTTCCCTCTGCAATGCACAGTTTGAGACTTTTTTTTTCCTCCTCCTCCTTTCGACTTTATGTCTCACTTGAAGTTTTTAGTTTGGATAGCTCCCGCTTTAAAAACCACAAACTAAGCCAGTCACAGTGGCACACGCCTGTAACCCCAGCAGCTCAGAGGCTGATGCAGGATGGCGAGTTCAAAGCCAGCCTCAGCAACAGCGAGGCGCTAAGCAACTCAGTGAGATCCAGTCTTTAAATAAAATACAAAATAGGGCTGGGGATGTGGCTCAGTGGTTGATGTCAGGTTCAATCTCCAGGCCCCGCTCCACCAAAAAAAAAGAAAAACTAGTGATAAAAAGGAACTGGCCTTACAAGTCTTCACTGGCCTCAGTGCTGATGACAGATCAGAACCCCTTGAACCTTGCTTCATGCAGCAGGAGGCTCTGCCCTGGCCAACCTCAAAGCTACCCCTCCCCCAGGCAGGTGTGGGGAGGACCAAAGAACAAAAGAGTGTGCTTCAGACCTGCTCCCTCCAGGTGAGGGCCTCGCCCCAGAGGGAACACCAACTCCTGTTCTCACACCCTCTTCAGGTTTTATACACAGCAGACACCAAAAATCCAGTCCAAAAGATCTGAGCCAAATATAAAAAAAAAGGTACAAAACGTTTATCATGTCCTTAGTGCAGCTATAAGCCTTTCTAACCAAGATACAAATCCGAAATGCTACAAGATTCTCTAGACTTAAAAACTAAAGAGCTATTACGTGATATAGTCCTAATCCAAAGACCGTGGAAGATGGGGAGAAAACACATGCAGCATGAAACAGTATCAACACAGAGTAACTAAAGTGCCAGAGCTCGATAGACCAAGAAAACTGCCCACAAGAGGCCCCAAAGTGATGAATATATAAACATATATGTACATATCTCCTATCAATACAGCCTTTCTTATATATATCTCATAGACCCTCTATATGTATGAAAATATGATTAATCTCACTACTAGTCAAAGAAAGTAACAATGAAATACTTTCTACTCTTCAGATGGGCAAAGCTGTGCCTCAGGCATGAAATGAAAGGACACATTTTCCCTGTGAGTGGGGCTGGAGCAGGTAACTGGGTCCAACTCTTCTGCTGAGACCAACTACAAAGCTCAACAAATTATCAGAAACCTCAGATTGAAGCAGAGCTGAGGTGGCAGAGGGGACGAAGGCACTTGGGTCTGCTTTCCAGGGGAGGGCTTTCTAATTCTGGAGGGTTGTCTGAGAGACACTTTTCACTACCCTCCAGGACCTTGGGGACAGTAACCACGATGAACCCCATCCTAGAGTTAATGTACAAATAATGCTCCTTTAAGATGAAACTGGGGGCTGGGGTTGCGGCTCAGTGGTAAAGGGCTTGCCTCACATGCATGGGGCACTGGGTTCGATCCTCCGCACCACATAAATAAATAAAACAAAGGTGTTGTGTCCATCTAAACTGAGCCAAAGTCCACAGGCCCTACTGGGAACTGAAGCTCGACTTCGAAGAGGTCAATCATCAAAACTAGATTAAAACGACTCCAGCTTGCTAGAGCTTCTGAGGCCTCTTGGCAGAAGCAAACCTAAATTCACTCTGGAAAAACATGATCCAAGGCTTTAAATTATTTCTAAAATAATTGCAAATATAGTTTCTGGCACATAAGAAAAAAATATGCAGGCACAATAAGACAGAACAACGCAAATGTAAACCAACAATAAACACACCAGGGGAAGGGCAAATGAGAATCTCCACACTTTCCACTCAGTCTTGCTGAGAACTGAAAAATGCTCTTACAAAAAAAAAAAAGTAAACCTACAATAGTGGACTCCCACTCCAGGGACTCCAGCTGTGGCGCCAGACACACATGCTGCTGTGTTCAAAGGATACAGACAAAACAACTTCAGAGGACAACTGGAAACTATAAAAATGAACCACTTAGAAACCCTAGAACAAAATTTCATATTAAAAATTCAACAAGTAGTTTTAACAGCATATTAGAAAAAAACTGAAAAGGCTGACAGTGGTTGATGGGAATAATTTCAACAACTGTTAACAATGAGCATTTCTCCTAACCAGCAATTTCCTTTTGAAAGTGGAGGATTACAGCTATGGTCATGCGGAAGGAACACTGTTCTTAAGGCCGCCCTCCACAGGTGGGGAAGGAGCCAACCCAGCACTTGGCACAGAGGAGCCCACTGACCACCGTGGCTTGAAGGATCTTCCACCTTTTCTTCCAAAGCAACGGAAATTCCCACATTATTCACTTTTTATAGTTAAAATGCTAACGTCACTGAGCAAGTAAAAACACTACCATAAAACCTAGGGTTGTAAACCTAGCTACCCCCACAAAGAAGGTAATCTGCAGGCAGGGAACAAAGCAGAGATGACAGTTATCCAAACTAAGTAGATACCTTAAAAAGAAAGAAAATGCTAAAGAGAACTTCTAAACTGGAAGACAAATCAAAAGAAAATATCCGGAATGAAACGTGAAATGGAAAATATAGAGGAAAGGGTGCAAGATGGTCTGACACACATACAGTTAGAATCCAGAGGAGAGAAAGTGGGCAAAAAAAAAATCACGACAAAGGCCACAAGTTTTCCCCCAATGCAGACAGACATTAAATATATCTAAAAAAGGGAAAAAAAAGCCCCAAAAAGGGAAAAAAAAGCATTTATAATATCATTAAATACAATCAGAATCCATTAAAGGAAACATTAAAAGGTGTTCTTCAGACAAAAACTAAGTGACCCCGTGGAAGCTAAGATGCAGGGCAGAGCGGAGGGCAGCACATGGGTGGACGAGCATGCCTGGAGCAGCAGCACCAACCCCGGCTCCTGCAGCGTTCGTGGAGGCGCCGACACAAGCAGCAGCAGAAGGCACCCAGGAAGCCTGCACTGTCCACAAGGAGGGTGAAACGACTAAATCCTAAGAGTTGACAGCTTGCTACAACAGCAGGAAAAGCACTAACAGAAAAGTAAAGGGCTCATTCCCAACTAACAGAGCAGGAAGAAGTTATCCAAACTAAGTAGAAAAAGAATGATCAAGGTAAGAATTAATAAAATCGAAAATATACGGTAGAGTATCAAGGTAAGAGAATTAACAAAATCAAAAATCATCATAGTATAAAAGGATCAAAAGTTAATTTTTATGAAACTGACAAAACTAAAACTTTTGAGGACTGATGAAGAAGACAGTGTCAGTCTGTCCAGGCTGCCGTAACAAAATAAAGTAGCTTATAAACAACAGAAATGTCTCACCCCCCCCACCCTCCCCCCCCATACTGGAGATTGATCCTGGGTTGATCCAGTACTGTGCTACACAGGGTCTCATTAAATTGCAGAGGCTGATCTTGAAGTTGAGACCCTCCTGCCTCAGCCTCCCCAGTTACTAAGATCACAGTTGCATGCCACCACACCCAGTAGAAATTTATTTCTCTCAGCTCTGGAGGTTCAGACATTGGCTCAAGGTACCATCAGATTTGGTACTGGCAAGGGCTCATTTCCTCATAATGAGCCGTCTTCTCACTCTATGCCACACAGTGGGAGGGGCTGACTAGCTCTCTAGGCTTCTTATGTGAGGCACTAATCCAAGTCATGAGGGGCTCCAACCTCATGATCTAATCACCTCCCAAAGCCCCACTTCCTGACATCACCACGGTGGGAGTTAAAGTTTCAACATACGCCTTGTGGGGCAGGGTCACAAACAGAAAAAAGACACAGCATAAAAATAAATACCAGGCATAGGAATAAAAGAACATTTCTCTGATCCAATAAAACATTAAAAGTATTACTCAGAAAACCATATGCCTTATTACTGAAAATGCAGATAAAAGAGACAAATTTTTAGATAAAGGAAACCTACCAAAACATGAAATAGAAAATCTGAAACTGAAGCAGGGTAAGGTGGCACATGCCTGTTAATCCCAGATACCTGGGAGGCTAAGGCAGAAGGACCAAATTCAAGGCCATCCTGGACAACTTAAAAAAAATCTCAAAATGTTATGTCTCAAAACCTTAAAAATATTTAAAGGCCTGGGGGTGTAGCTAAGTAGTGGAGCACTTGCCTACCATGCACAAAGTCCTGGGTTTTATCCCCATGTACCATAAAAAATAAAAATGAAAAAAAAAAATCTATTAGAACAAACTGATGTATTAACCACATCATATGATCTTATCAACAGAAACAAGGCATTGATAAAATTCAACATCCACTTGACCAAAAATAAAATTTAACAAATTTGATAACACTGTATTTTTAAAAATATTTTTTAGCTGTAGATGGACACAATATGTCCATTTATTTTTATGTGGTGCTGAGAATTGAACCCAGTGCCTCACAATGCTAGGCAAGCGCTCTACCACTGAGCAACAACCCCAACCATCTATTTTAAAACAAAAATCCTACACTAAATAATAGTAAAATTCTCTTTGAAAGTCATAACAAAATCAAAATTCCCACTATCACAAATTAACTATATACCCTGAAGCAAACAAATAAGTGAAAAAAAGGATTAGAATGGAAAAAAGTTAGGGGCTGAGGTTGTGGCTTAGTGGTAGAGTGCTCGCCTAGCATGCCTGAAGCACTGGGTTCAATCCTCAGCACCACATAAAAAAATAAAGAAAGGAAAAAAATTAAATTCAGAGATTATGATTACATACAAGAAAATCCAAAAGCAACTTAGGTTATTAGTGAGCAAAGTTGATGGATACAAGATCAAAAGAAAAACCCAACCAGATGCCAATATACCCTAAACATTTTAAAATGAAGTTATTTTTAAAGATGCCATTTATATCTAAAACTATCAAACATATTTAAATAAACCTAAAATAAAAATAAGATCCTTCTGAAGAAAACCAAAAAATATATTTTATCACTAATAACACTTAAAAAAATGGAAAACATCCGCATTGAAAAGGTCGGTACTGTACAGACACCAATGTCTGCCATCCTTGAATTACAAACCAACCAAGAAGCCCAGTTCATGAACTGAACAAGGTGAACGAAAACTGATGTAGACAAGCAAGAGGTCAAGTGTAGCCGAGGCATTTTTTAAAGCCAAAACATTCTTGGAGAAGAAATGTAATATTGTGAAATATATATGAGGCCTTTGTTCCCTTTTCTGGGCACACAACTCCTAAAACCCTTGGAATCTGTAAAGTGATAAGTGTTTTTTTGGCACCAGATGAGTTGGCTGATGGTTGGTTGCTGGAAAGACCACAACAGGACTACAGTTAGGACTTTCACAGCACAAATCTCCAACATCTGGAGAGGGAACAGGGACTGAAGGTTAAACAGATCACCAAAGGCCAGTGACATAATCAATCATGTCTGTGTAATAAGGCCTCCATAAAACTGCCAATAGTCAAGGTTCTAAGAGCTTCCTGAAAAGTGGTACCTCACCCTGTGCTTCTCAGCACTTACGTCCTTTGTAACATCCTTTATAACAAACCAGTAAACGTTTCTCTGAGTTCTGTGAGCCACTCAAGCAAATTAATCAAACCCAAGGAAGGAACTGTGGGAGCCCAATCTATAAGATGGTAGAAGGATTCCTTCCACCAACTTTAAAGATGTACTAGACTACAGTGTCCAGGACAATTCCATACAAAAAGAAAAGACTACGTCATGCCATTCCAAAAACAAATCACAGATGACTACTCACCAAAATGTGAAAGGCAAGGCATAACTTTTTTTCTTCCTATGCTGGCGATCGAACCCAAGGCCTCTTGCTTGCTAAGGAAATGCTCTATCACCAAGCACACCCTAGTCCCCAGAATACAGCCTTGAGGTTATTTATTTGGTACTGGGGATTGAACTTGGCCACATTCACACCCCTAGCCCTTTTTATTTTTTATTTTGAGACAGGGTCTCACTAAATTGCCCCAAACTTGTGATGCTCCTGCCCCAGCCTCCTGAGTAGCTGGGATTACAGGCATACACCAAGCACCTAGCCCCACAATAACATTTTTGAAGAAAGTTATCTTTAGGAGTTTAGGGTAAAAAGACTTGTTAACAGAAAAAAGGCTGGCAAATTGAATTACCTTAAAATTAAGAACTTCTCTTCTTCTAAAGGACTCCATTAAATATGAAAAGATAAGTTAAGAGTGGAAGAGGCTATCTGTAGCACATAGACCTGACAAAGGGCGTCTACCCAGAGCGTACAAGGAACTCCTGCAAATCAATAAGGACAGGACACACAGCTCTACAGAGACTTAAATGGTTACTTCACAAGCAAACAAAATCCAGTAATATATGAAAAGGTGTTTGATCTCACCATGAGACATTACTACATACCAGAATGTGCATCTTGCTGGTTTTAGTCAAACAAGTGCCCGAGTGTGGTGCACAGGTCACTCCCCACCTGTTGTCAGGAACGCAGCGGGTAAAGCTGTTTGGCAGGATCTACTACAGCTAACATCGCTCTGGCCTAGAAATCCCGCCCCCAAGGATGGAGTCAATAAAGGAGTGCATACATGTCAAGAGATCAGTGTAAGAATGCTTGCTTCCCTCGGCTTTATTCATAGCACCAGCAACACAAACGTCCACAAACAGCATGGGAAAACTGCAGTCTCTCCACTCACGGATCACTATGAAGCAATGAAAACGTGGCCAAGCAGGCAATCACCAGGGTGCATCTCAGAGATGGTGTAGAGGGAAAAAGAAAACACCACTACCACAAGACACAGGAGAATACATGTCTGTGTAATGTAATCCATGTAAACTCCAACAGGACAAACTACACCCATCGGGATACCAATCAGTACAATGCGGTTTAGCCAGGACACCAACAGGGACTCCGGGCAGCTGCCTGTGTTCTATTATGGCCCCACAAGGGTTTGTTTTGTGACAAATCACTGGACTGTACATTTTTCTTTCTGAGCACTTTTCTGATTATGCTACTATTTCATGATACAAAATGAAACAGAAGTTTATAAAATTAAAATCAGAAGTTTAAATACCAATAACTTAGTGTTGCTGAGGGTAGAGAAAACAGTGTCCTCAAGTTGCAAGAACGAACCAAATTAATAAAAATCTTTTGGGTGGGATATTGTGTTATAGTCTATCAAAATAAGGCAACAACTTCAGTTCTAGAATCTGACAAATGTTTATGTGCATAAGAGTGAAAGTACAACATAAATACTGACACTAACAGTAACAAACTAAAAACATGTAACGATGGCATAACTGCACAAGAGAAGAGGCAGGGGTCTGGAGGACTTCAGGAGCCCTTCTACGAAACAAGAGACCCTGCTAAGGCTTCTTTTCCCATAGTGCTGGCTTGCAGAGGTAAGAGAAATCCCCAGTTCAACCTCTCTTCTCACTGATGAGATTTTAAAGTCTTATGTTAAGTGAACAAAGTCAGACACAAAGGACCAGCTATTAAATATCCCATTCATACGTATTTTCTAGAATAGACAAATCTCTTACAGAGGACAGAAGGTAGTGTGGTAGTAGCTTAGTGCTAAAAGGAGTGGGCAGACAATGGGATGATATCCAAAGCCATGGGGTTTTTATTGAAGTGAGGCATGTCTCCTAAAATTAACTGTGGTGAGGGCTGCACATGTGTGAAAACAGTAAAATCACTGCATTGTGGACTTAAAGTGGGTATGTTGTATGACATATAAATTATATCTTAATAAAGTTGTTATAGAAAAAAGTAGAAAGGTCTAAAAAGGTCAGGAAGTGATGATACTGGTCAAACCATATGGATAAATCTAGACAAATATCTGTATAAAATAATACTCTAAATTGGGACTTTAAAAAAATAACAATGGCTGGAGGTACAGCTCAGTTCATCCCCAACACCCAAAAGAAAAAAAGGGAAAAAAAAGTGTTTTGGGATTTTTGTTTTGTTTTAGTTAAAAAAAAAAAAAATACAAACAAAAGACCAGATAATAACTGCACACATGTTGGGAGAGCTAAATGAATTGACGTCTCCCAAGTTCCACACTGATGTGGGGGAAGGGGTGGTAAATAATCGATCAAGCTTAGATGTGGCCATTCACAGTACAGAAACAGAAGGGATAACTTCCAAACCAGTAGAGCAAGAAAAAAGGAATTAAAAAAAAAAAGAACAGTGCAGCAGGCCTCGAATAGCACCTACCACCTATTCCTATGAATACAATTCTCCTGAGACACAGAAGTGCTCATTTGTGTCCCATCAGTGGCTACTTATCAGCTACAGTGGCAAAGCTGAGCAGCTGTAAACAGAGACATCAAAGCCTGAATCATCTGTGGCTGATCCCTTCTCCAGACACTACGTGACAGCCAGAGATACCAAGGACTGCAGTGTCCTGAGCAATGAATTATTCCTTCTCCAGAAGCATAAGGTTCAATTAAATAAATAACAGGAAAAAAAAAAAAAAAGACTTCTGTGGAATGTTCTCGATCCACTCCCTAGCTTCAGCATCATAACTACCCTCTCCAGACTCAGCTGCCAACACCTTAGTCCTTAAAAAAAAAACAACAACAACAACAAGAGGAAACCCTCTCATGCCAACACTGGAAGACCGCAAGCCACACTTCCCAGATTTTCCCAATTGTAGCATCTTGCAAAAACTATAGTCCAATATCATGGCAAGGAGCATGACCTTGATTAAATCCATGACCTCACTCAGGTCTCCCAGGCTGCATATACATATGTTTTATCATGTGTAGGTTTGTGCAGCTACCACCACAGTCAAGGTACAGAATAGTCCCATCACCAAAGGGATCCTGAGGTTTGACCTTTTATAATCATATCCTCTCTTAACTCCCAGCAACCACTAATCTGTCATTTCAAGGATGTTACACATGTGGAATCCTGCAGTGTGCAGCCTTGGGGAATCCACTCTTTTATCACTCAGCAAAGCTCCCTGGCTTTGCTATGCAGCTGCTATGCAGATGAATAGACTCTTCCCCTTTCCTGCTGAGAAGTTCCAGGGATGACTGTACCACAGCCTGTGCACCCAGGACGTTTCCAGTTCTTAGCTATTACAAATGAAACTGCTGAGAACATCCCTGTACAGTTTTGGGGTGAGCAAAAGACTTCATCTCTCTGGACAGTGGCCCAGGAGTGCAGGTACTGGGCTGCATGAGGGTTGCAGATTTGGTACCGTTGATCATTTCCCAGAGAGGTGGTACCATCCTCCAGCCCCTCCAGCCCTGCATCCAAGACCCAGTTTCTCTGCACCAGCATTTAGTGTGTCCCGATGGACAGATTTCAGCCAGATTAGGACAGCTGAGGGATGACTTGCTTTAGTCTCTGAAAACAAGACTACATCTGAAGTTGAAAAATTAAAATAAAACTTCAGGTAGTACATATATATAGTTGCTAGGAGATTGGAAAATAGAAATATAAAAGAAAGTTCTGTGTCTTCTATTAGAAGAAAAAAAGGAAAGGCAATGCTGTTGTTTTTTCTAGGCTGATGTACCCAAGCTGTCAATGCTGTATGGCAGCTTTATCCCAACCCTGAGGTTCTCCTCTGGGACCTTCCCCTACGCTTGCAGGAGCTTTGCCTCTGACTCAGCTCCCTCCCCTGTGGCCCTGGTAGACATCCTCAGCTTCCTCCTCAGACATTCTACAGCTGTGGCCATAGGCAATGAAAGCATTAGGGCTCTGTCAAGGGTGGGAACCAAGACAATTCCAGGATGGGACAGAATAGGCCCTGGCCCATCACACACCAGCAGGAAGGCAGCACCGCACTTCACTCCCTGAACAGAGGAATTCGTCACCATTTGAGCAACCTAGTAAACCTATGACCCCTCTTAGAATAACAACTTTAAAGACAAAAAAAAAAAAAAAAGGGTGACCTTATAAAATATTGAAATATTTTTTAAAGAAATGAATTCTAGAGGCTGGGGATGTGGCTCAAGTGGTAGCGCGCTCGCCTGGCATGCATGTGGCCCGGGTTCGATCCTCAGCACCACATACAAAACAAAGACATTGTGTCTGCCAAAAACTAAAAAATAAATATTAAAAAATTCTCTCTCTCTCTCTCTCTCTCTCTCTCTCTCTCTCTCTCTTTAAAAAAAAAAAAAAAGAAAGAAAGAAATGAATTCTAAAGTATACCTCAGGAAGTGATCTGTGGAGGGGGAGGGAGGCCTGGCCTCTCCTAGTGGCTGAGACTCAAGTCCTGCCTACCCCATGAGGTCATGCCACTTTCAAAATGGATGGAAATGTTAAATTTCAGGTAGATATCAGTGAAAATAAAGATGCAATCTTCTTTCTACCTAAGTTCATGGAACACTGAATTGCCAGAATTTCACAAAACCAGAGAGTACAATAGGCCTCCTCTGAGAGAGCCTTTCCTGGGCTGCCTGTGGCCTGGGTAAAAAGAGCAGCCGTGCGCAGTCTTGGGTGTGGTGTGGGCCCTGCCCCTGGCCAGGCCTCAAGGAGAAGGATGGTTGGTGTTGAGTCCATTCTAAAGCTGCTGTAAAGTGATTAAAAGTGGCCACCCTGGGCCATGGTCCCAACCAGGTGGCCCCTCAGGACAGCACTCACTAGACCCTTCCTTTCACCTGCATGGGCTGGGGCAGAAACTGAGCCAGGAGAAATATTCCTTGGACACTATATGCAACAGCATTTAGTGGTCACTGGCCTATCTAGGGGAATCTGTGGTCACTGTTTTTTCAGAGTTTTCTGCTGTTGCATCCAGGGGTAGGAGTGGGAAACCCCCAAGTCAGGGCTGAGAGCCTCAGGAGCACACAGTACCTCCAGACGGGCCCACTCACCTTCGTTAATGCAAAGGCCACTGTCCCATCATCCTCAGTGGACATATCAAGCAGCTTCTGGTAAAAGGCTTCATCATAAGGCCCATCTATTTGTAACATTTTTCTGAAGAGAACAGCACCAAAAAAAAAAAAAAAAAAAAAAAAAAAACCAGATGACAAAGCTACCTGGAAATTATTTTTTAGATTGCTAACACATTCTACAGCATGTAGCAGAATTTAACAGTCTCACAATTCATTTTATAAGGCACCCAACGGATCTACTTGTTCCTCATATTAAACCTGGTTCTGAAGCATCGAGGTCTGAAACAACCCAGCAAGACCAAGGCCCAAGGAGCCCTGAGGCTAGGCCCTCTCCAGTTACCCACAGAGGTTCCAAAGGCAGCTAAGGAGGCAGGAGGCAGACCCACCCCCATCTGACACTGCAGGGCCCCCAGTGCAGGCACAGGGACCCAGTTTCAGCTGACAAGAATGCTTGGGGACTAGGGGGCAGCCGCGGCCATTGCTCCACACAGCAGCCCATGGAACGATACTGCCCTCTACAGGCTTGGCCCTGACTCAGGATTTTGAAGAGTTAGGTTCACAGATATGCTGCGCTTTCTTTTACTACAAAGAGGAGGTCAAAGAAAAACCACGGATCTAATTCATAAAACCAGTAATCTCATGCCTGGGTTTCTCCTCAAAGGTACTACATTCCCAGCAGGGCTATGGCGCTTGAGTGCAAGGGGAAATAGCCAGCAGGCATCGTCCTCCAGGAGTTAGGCACCAGGTGGCTTGTTCTATCCTTGAATTGGGGAGACCTTGATCCCTGGCCCACCAGAGCCTCCCCTCATGTCCAGCCTCACCTCTGCTCAGGAAACTCCTCCAGATACCGCTCAATCCGATTGTACAGAGGGTAGAGGCCCTCGATGTCCAGAAGGTCCAACATCTGCACCTGGAGGGTTTTGTACAGAAGACAGCCCTTCGGTAACCCCGAGCGCTCTGGGGTGTTTTTTCCTACCAAGAACATCAGGGGAAAACGAGAGCAGGTTTATTATCACACTGAAGACTGTGGGAGGGAGACACAGGTTGGTGCAGACTGCAGGGCCCACCCTGGGCTCAACTGTGGAGCACCATTGCAGGCGAGGACTGGGCCCTGGCCTGGTGCTGAGGGCAGACCATGACCACCTCAGAGCCATGGGGTCAGAACACGCTAGGACTGTGCTGGCCACACCAAGCCATGCATAAAGGAAAGGACAGGAACCGAGCATCTCACTCTGTGCCTGTGCTCTCCAAACACACTCTCCTCCTCAGAGCATCCACTGAACCCCACACTCACCCCAGAAATCCCTTATGATAGGCCCAACTGCAAAAGATCATGTTGACATTCCCAAATCTGAAAGACCACAAAGGACAACCGAGACCCCGACTCCAGAGTTAAGAGCCATAAATTCATACTGAGAAGGTGAAGCTTGGCTGCCCTCAGAACAAGCTCAGAACTGGCCAGGCAGGGCCAGGGACAGTAGCCAAAGCCACTGACAAGGACATGATCTCAAAGGGACATTCAAGGAGACAAAACTCCACTCAACACTGTGTATGCTGACACTGCTGCCCAAGCCTGGAACACACCAAATCCCACCATCTCCCAGAAGGGACCAGCCACAGGTGAAAACAGGGCAGGCAACATCCATGCAGGGAAGAGCCGTGGCAGGCCTGCATCAGGCTGCCCATCAGGGTGCACTCGCCAGGCAGGACACGGGAGTAGCTGCTCACAGGGTCCCCCAGGAGGCGTGTTAAATGCCAGTGAATATCTACCACAACAGCAGGGCAATACAAGTTGAAAAAAATGCACTTGTTGATAGAGATTTATGTTAAATAAGAAAAAAAAAAAAGTTGCAAAAGAAGATGTGGAGGGAAATACTGAGCATCGAAGTTTATGCCTGTTTGCACACAAGTGTCCCCAGGTCTGGGAGAAAACCAGGCACCAGGGAGCCTCCTCTTAGAAGACCCCAGACCATCCCAGTGGCTGGCAGCCAAAGGTCCTTCCAGACACTCTACAGCTGTGAGCCCAGAATTTTCACAAAATCTTCTAATAGGAATTGCTTTTATGATAAAAATATACCCAATTAAATTCATCTGTGGTAAGAAAAATTTGGAATGGGGGCAGCAAAGAAGGCAAAGCCAAGAGGGTTTCTGTTGGCATAGGAGCTACCTGCCACCTTCAACTCTTAGCAGGTCTCAGTGGTCTCCCACAAGACACGCAGCTCCATCTCACTAGACGTCCATCACAACAGGCCATAGAGGCCAGCCTGATTCAGCTTCTTCCCGTCTGAGGAAGGCAACCTGGACCCAGAAGCCAGTGAGCGTGCATCTTCACCCACAGTTCTCAGGTCCAGCCCCGTAGGACTCCTGGCCTCAGTTCTCAAGGAAGAAATAGAGACCCCACCCACAGAGTTACAATGAAGATCAAAGGGATAATGGAGTCAAAAACATGCTGCAGGGGCTGGGGTTGTGGCTCAGTGATAGAGCACTTGGCTAGCATGCATGAGGCACTGATTTCGATCCCTGACACCACACACACAAAAAAAAAATTCTGCAAATACAAACATATGGATGTATTCCTGAGAAAAACCCTACATCACAAATATGTCCTGCAAATTTTATTTATTTATTTTTTTAGTTATAGGTGGACACAATATTTTATTTTAAATATTTAGTTTTTAGTTGTAGTTGGACATGATACCTTTATATGTGGTGCTGAGGATCAAACCCAGGGCCCCACATGTGCCAGGCAAGCGCTCTACCACTGAGCTACAGCCCCAGCCCCTTTTTTATTTTACTTTTATATGGTGCTGCAGATTGAACCCAGTGCCTCACGCATGCTAGGCAAGCACTCTACCTCCAAGCCACAACCCCAGTCCCATGTTCTGCAATTTTTACAAATCCAGCCACAAGATGAGAAAGGTAGTGTCCACTGGGCGTGAGCAACAGGGCCACCCTGGGGAGCCCTGATCAAAGGGACCACTCCCAAGATGCTTTGTGATGCCTCACAGGGCCACTGACTTGGCTTTGTCGGCTCCACCACGGCTGCCCACTGGGAATGGACAGTCCTAAAGCCCCCATGGAGACCCACCACCCACCTAGGGAAGGCCAGCTCCTACCTTGGCGCTGCAGGCTCCTGCTGAAAGGGCTGGCCTCACAGACACGCGGGCCCCGGAGCCCAGGCCTCAGTGCACCGACCCGCCCCTTGTCCGAGCTGCTCAGCAGCACCCGAGTGATGACATGTACCAGCTCCCGGATCACAGCTCGCGTGCAGTGGGGCCCACTGGCCAGGCCATTGGAAGGGAAGAAGAAAGGCTTCAGGTGATGTGCGAGCTCCCTCCAGTCAGCCACGGGGCTCCGGGCATCGCCACAGCCATAAATCAGCTCACCATTCTTCAGGCAGGAAAAAGAGAGAGGGAGACATGGATCCCACAAGCTAGTAAAAACCTCGGCTCCTGCAGGGGCAAGGTCAGGCACAAGCAGAAGGCCCCAATATTTTGGATGGGCCCCCTGGGGTTGCTGCACACTCTGGCCTCTCTGGGAAACCTGCCCTCATGTGCTGTGTCATCAACCAAGAGGTGAATCCCACTGAACCTGAAAAGGAAGAGAAGTTCAAAAACTGAAAACCAGCACCCTAGCCTACCAGACGACCTCCCCGAGCATGTAGAAGCCACGAGCAGACAGTGCGAGGCATCAACTTCCCAAAGGCAACAGCCCATTACTCAGGGGCTCGAGCAGAGGCTGAGGCGTTGACAGAGTTGACCCCAGGCAACCCTGGGGCTGAAACTCCAGAGTTGCAGAAGCAAGATCCTAGGTGAGACCTGCACCCTGAGAGTCCTGCCTTCCCACAGTCCAACAAAGAAGCTTCTTTGGCAACACTGTTCGGAGCTGCTTGATCTGGCCACTGAGGATGATGGGACAGTGGCCTTTGCATTAACGAAGGTGAGTGGGCCCATCTGGAGGTACTGTGTGCTCCTGAGGCTCTCAGCCCTGACTTGGGGGTTTCCCACTCCTACCCCTGGATGCAACAGCAGAAAACTCTGAAAAACAATGACCACAGATTCCCCTAGATAGGCCAGTGACCTGACACAGGGGCTTTCACAGGACATATGATGTGTCTGGGCCTGAGCCACAGCTGACCCCAGGAGCAGGAAGAGGCCCTCTGAACCTTATGCTTCATCTGTGTAAGTATGGTGGGCACTCCTACTCCTGGAGTCCTCTCCTCATGGGGTCTGCTCAGTATAACCAACACGACACACAGGCAACAGCACCACCCACAGGGCCACATTATAAAAGGTGATGTGACTTCCATCTCAAGTCACTCATTCCTCACAAAACAGCAGCCACAGAGCAGCCCCAGGAGGAGCCCCATGCAGAAGGAACTAAGGCCATCAGCACCTACCAAGCTTTCAGATAAGACTCCCTGCCAGAACCACCTACTACCTCAGGCACCGAGATCACAAGTAGCTCACAGAGGGCAATCCCCATCTAAGAGATGGGAGCAGGCGCTCCTCTTACTGTGTCCCAGGGCCCCTCTCTGGGAGCACCTGTTTGGTATCCACACCCACTTAACCACAGGGACACACTGGGCAGTAGGCAAGGGAAGGCAGACAAAAGTGCAATCATAGGTGGCCAGCTGACGTCAGGGGCAGGGCCACTACTAGCGCCCACAGTGAAGCTAGTCACAGGTGGCTGAGGGACTTCTCTCAGCAGGGCCTCTCCATCCAGCATCAGGATATCAGATGTGAAGGTCAATGGGAGCTGGGAATCCAGGTGGGCAGCTTTGTACACATGCAAATTCAGCTGCTCAAGGACCTCAGGTGGCATTTGGCAGAGCCAATGCCCTAGGCAGTCCAGGTGGTGCCTCTCTGACAGTGTCCACACCCTGCAGGCCCCAACCAACGCCTCTCATCACTAGCATCCAGTGCAAGGTCACCAGCCAGGACCCAGGCTGCAGCTCCACACCTGGGACATCAGGGCCTTGGGCGTGTCCTCTCTTGCTGGGCAGGTCTAAAGAGCCGCAGGGCAGTACAGGTCTAGGGTCAGAAACAGCTGCTCCAGAGAGGCTTGCCACCAATCACTTACTGTGCTGCTGTCCTATTATTTCAGAAAGTCACTCCATCTCACTTGTCTCCATCCATCTTTGTAAACTATTGCCTGATCATCTGGATTTTCCCCTGCCGAGTTTTATAAGGCAGTGACACCCTGAGCGAGGGCCTGATGGGGGTCAGAAACACCACCCTCACTAAGGGCTTTAAACAAACACCCCAAAGAAGGAAATTATCTTCAGGACTTAAATATCAAGTTCCTTGAGTCTTTGAGAAGAATTAAAAATAAAAGCTGCCTTTGAAATACGTCTTCTTTTCTGGATTAGGGAAGGTGGAGGCAGGGAATAAAGGTGATGATAAAGTCCCAGCAGGCAGGGCAGTGGGACTTCTGTGTTAGACAAGGGAAATGGGTCAAGATCAGGCTGTCCACCCAGTTCTCAAAGGCACAGGACACACAGCAGCAAGAGGAAGGGCTTCCAGCTCACCGGTGACCTCTCCTAGACGGAAGCCTGGGGGTCGGGAGGCCCACAATCAGCCCTGCCACATGCAGGTCCAGCACCTACGATGGCCGTCTTAGAGGTTCAGCTCCTACAGGTCAAGGCCATGGCAATGGGGACTCCAGGGACACTTTTCCAGCATAGGCACAGCCCCCACCTGCTGCCCAGGCCAGCCCTGCCCCCGAACTCACCCCCTCCCTCTCCGTCCCAGCACTCCTCCTCCTCACCCTGGGCAGCACTGCTCGCAGCAGGCCAGACCACCAGCCCACTTGGCTACAAGGAACTGCAGGCAGCTGTGCTGAATGGCGAATGTTTCCTTGTCCCTAGTCTGTCAGGGCTGGGATGGTCAGAACTACAGGGCCTAGGGAATCTGCTTTTCAACAAGGAGCTCCCCAAATTACAAGGTCCCTAAATTAACCGGGAATAAAGGCACACAAGAGGCAGACACTGTGAAGCTGGCAGTTGGCACTCAGCTTACCACAAGTGCCCTGGCAGTCACCAGGACCTGCACAGTCGATAGCCCCCGTTCTGGTTGCCTCCTCAGCCACATGGGCCGCCCACAGAGGAGGATAGCTGGGACAGTGCCAGGTATGTCTTTGTCCAGTGTGCGCCCTCTGGCACCTCAGAGGGGATGAAGACACATCCAGTATGGCTTCACTGTCATACACCCAGGGGACACAGACAACCCAGGGTCACCAGAATGCTATGCTTATGGACTGGGGCTAGAAAACAGGAAGTGCCTGGGGCTAGATCTGTGTCAGGCAACGGTCAGACTCTGAGGACCTGAGGCAGCCTAGCCCAGATGCTCCCATCTGTCATCACTGAACCTGTTGCCAGGAACAGAGTGCAGTGGATTCACCTCAAAACCACCCACAAATGGAAGCCGCTCTCACCTTAAATATCTTCAGGTTGTTCTGTGCCTCCTGCAGCAAGCTCTTCAAGGCAAAGTGCATCCTCTGCTTGTTTCTAAAAGGAGCAAATGTTGGCACGCTTTAAGGGCAGCAGGAATAACCCTGACCTCCATGCGCACCAGCACCTGGCTCCCAGCTTAACTGGGAAACCCAGAGTCTGGAAAAGTCCAATGACATCCTCCCCCACCACAGCACTGAGCATACATGGGAAGAGGGGGCTTGACCCTGGCCCCAGGAGATTTGAGCAACCCCAGCTGAGACAGGGGAGCAGGAGGCCAGGGCCCCACCAGCATGTGTGTCCCCCACTACTGCTCTCCCACTGCAGCTTCCAAAGGTTGGGGCAGGCATTCAGGTAGCCACTTGACAGGTCATTGGGGAGCATGAAGAGAGGGGCAGAAGTCCTGGGACTCCGCATACTCTGACCTCCTGGGAGCTGAGGGCTGGGACTTCCCCCACGCTCTGCCCCTCACTTATCCAAAGACCTCAGCCTACCCCACCCCACCACCACTTAACTCCTGGGCCTCTTCTCCAGAGGTACCCCAGCACTGTCCCCAACCACCCACCTGGGGTGGAGGCAAACCACCCCAGGCAAGGATGCTGAGCCCAGTCAGAAGGTCACCACTCACCCTGGAAGGGCAAGCCAGCAAGATCCAAGCCCCCCACCCGCAGTCAGTCGGCTCTAGAAAGGCTGCATTCTGAACATTTCCGGGAAGGCTCCCAAGTTGTTTTGATAAGTTATAAATTCTCAATAAAGACCTTTATCAATAACTGCTTCAAAACTCAAGAGCCTTGGCTGGGGAGCACTTGCCTAGCAAGCGCAAGGCCCTGGGCTCTAGCCCCAGCACCATTTAAAACAAAAACCACTTCTCAGCTTTTGGGTGTGGGGAGGATTCCCACATGAAAAATCAGCACATTCCCTGTGCTCTGGCACACTTAACACTTCATTTTGGACTTTTTAACTTTGAAAGTCTTTGTTCTGGAAGGTTTGCAGTAGCACTCAACAAAAAGTACTGCGGCAGTGCCCACAAGCACTGTGTGCTGGGAGCTGGCAGGGGACACAAGATGAGCACTGGGAGGCTGGGAGGCAAAGGAAGAACCAACACAGCCCTGCACCGGCCAGGGTCCAAGGAGGGAAGACGAGGTTGGAAAGGGCCTTGGGTTGTCAGAAAGGACAGCAGAGGCTCACAATCACACTCTGCCCTGAGGTCAACTTACTCACGGGACCAGCCCAAGTGGGGCAGGGCTGGGGTGGGCTGTTGTGAGACACAGGTACCATCCAGGCCCTGCCTCAGCTCTCCCTATGCCAGCCTCCTCCTGCCACCCCTCCACCCTAGCGCCTGACTGCTCCCTTGCAGCCCCTGCTGTTGGATGGACCCACCCCAGCCGCCAGTCACCACCACCTTCCTGACCTTAAAGGGCCAAGACTGGGTCATGTGCTACATGCAAGCTGGTACACGCTGGGTGCACAGCACAGCTGCAGGGCAGGAGTGCGCAGAGGAGGCCTGAGAGTCTGACCACTGTCTGGAGGCCGACTTGCCAGGGCAGAAGCTGCTGCTGCAGCCTCAGCCCTTTTAACATGTGTAGACAAGCAAGAGGCCAAAGGTGTAGATGACCAGACTAGAAGGGTCTAAGGATGGGGGTGACAACGTGGCATGAGTAGAAGACAAATCTGGTGGGAACTTGAATGAAGGAAAGTCAGTAAATCTGTGACTACTTCAAATTGTGAGCAGAAGGACAAAGCCTAAAACCCAAGTCCCCAGGGTTTCTCAGACACTGAGGGCAAGGAAAGCCCTATAAGAGTGGAGACCCCCCGGTCCCACCTCACTCCATACACCCCCACTCCTGACAGAACACCCCCCACCACGAACATCTCTCAAAGCTCCCTAAGCACCCCCACCTCAGACCACCTCTCACTGTCAATACCCCATCCTTCTCATCTCACAGAATACTCCCACCGTCCTCACACAAGACCCGCCAGCTGCTGCTGCCTCACAGAATACTCACCACCATTGACACTAGAAGAACCCCCCTCAGGTCCCCTCACAGGATACCCCCACCAATACTCCGCAGAACCCACAGGACCCACCCCACAGGATATCCCCTAGTGGGTCACCAACCCCACCTCTGGAGGGGAAAGGAGAAGTGTCTCTTACCCCGAGTAGAGATCAAGGGGACAGTATTTACTTATCTGCTTCCACTTCCCAGTTGCTACCTGTTAAAACAACAATGAGGGGGTCAAATGACTGGGTGTTTGCGACTTCACAGAGCCACCTCAACACAGAGCAGCGTAAGTGAAATGCGACCATCAGGGGGGCTGTAGACTTCTCCCAGAAAAGGCTCCAGGTGCACGACTCTCTGCAGGAGGGAGCCAAGGAAACATTCACCCATCTCTGGGAGTAAGGTGACCACAGCCCAGGCCTTCAGTGAGCAGAGAAGAAAGCAGCAAGCACATGAAAATTACAGGGCTCATGTTTGGTGATAAGATTGATAAATCTTTAAAACTGTAAAGCCCAGTAATGGAGAGGGTGTTGTTAACAAGTAACTCCATATCACCAGTGGGATGAAAAACGGACACAACCTTCTGTGGTGGTAATCAAAATGTAAAATGTGCATGCCGGGCTGGGGATGTGGCTCAAGTGGTAGTGTGCTCGCCTGGCATGCGTGTGGCCCGGGTTCGATCCTCAGCACCACATACAAAACAAAGATGTTGTGTCCGCCGATAACTAAAAAAATTAATAAATATTAAAATTCTCTCTCTCTCTCTCTTAAAAAAAAAAAAAAAAAGTGCATGCCCCCAGGCTTGATAAATCTACAAGAAATCCTGAAAAACTGACACAGGACAAAAAGGTATAAGGATAAAATGTTGACTGCAGACTATCAACAACAGCAGAACCCTGAAACCAAAAGCCAAGAGCAAAGAAAGGACTAAAGAACCCACTCAGTGGGTCAGCACACAGCCAGCAATCTGCTGAATGAAGGAATGAATACATGTTATGCACCAGGCCCAGAAAGAAGAAGGGCTCAGTTCAACCGGCAGGATGATGCCTACAGTATGTAAAAAAAAAAAAAAAAGTTATCTACATATCTATACATCCAAATATACACTGCAAAAGGCCTTAAAGAATACACAACAAATCCTCAAGGGTTATTTTAATAAAAATTGAAAATTAAAAAAAAAAAACAAGGACTTGGCAGAACATGTACACATGGCATGATCCAATTTCACCATATAAGTGTGTGTGCACACACAAACTTTAGAACCTGTTGAGAGAAACACATCACTTTCTTTTCCCTTGAATAATATGTTCATTTTGTTGCCACAGGAAAAAGTCTGGAAAGTTGTGTAAACTGACAATATGAGTTACCTTGGAAGGCAGGTGACCAAATCTATATGATGTCCTAATTTATCAGTTACATGACAAGGTATTGCTTCACAATTTAAAAAAAAAAACAAAAAAACAAAAAACATATTTCTTCAAAACCCATCACATAAGCTGGGCATGGTTTTTTTGGAAGAAAACTAGCAAAAATTGTCAATCAAAAATTTTAGAACTCTGGAAATTGACCAGAGATTTGCAACAATCCGGGAAACATTTATTCAAGAAAATCAGCCAAATCTAAGCAAGAACAGAGTGCTTTTTAGTACTTGAACTGCCCTATTCCCATCTCTCTATCTCTAGCTCCAAGGGAACCATGGAAACCACCTCTTACAATCACAGTGAACACCCCCAGTCTGGCAGCCACAGAGCGAGCAGAACAGGGCAGGTGCAACCCCAAAGCCATGTTCGCAGAGGACCGTCACTTTCTAGCCCGTCTCTGGATTCTAGGAAGATTCCATTTGAAAGGACCTGATTCAAAGCTCTCTGGTACAGAAGCCCTTTTTCCTAGGGACATTTGTCAAAAATATTTAGAAGCAATTATATAACTTCACAACTTTCTGAGATGGGACAAACCACAGGCTAACTTAGAGCTAAAAACGAAAAAGAAAAAGTAAGGTGTGGTGATGCACACCTATAATCCAAATGACTCAGGAAGTTGAGGCAGGAGGATCACAAGTTCAAAGATAGCCTCATTAACTTAGTGAGGCCCTGAGCATCTCAGCAAGACCCTGTCTCTAAGTAAAAATAAAAAAGGGCAGGGGACGTGGCTCAGTAGTTAAGCACCCCTGGGTTCAATCTCTGGTACCAGAAAAGAAGAAAAACCCAAGAAGGAGATGTACAAAGAAGCTTTGAGAAGCTCCAAATATCCCTGGCAATCTAATAAGTCACGAACAGGCTCAAGAGAGACCTGAAAAGGCCCTGAGCTCTTTCCTGAGCTGATGGCTCTGTGAAGTATAGGCTAAGGCAGAGCTGTCCACTGCCCAGCTGAGTGTTTAGTAGGCTTCAACAACAAAAAGCCCCTTGGCAAAGACTGGAAGACTTACTGGATCTGAAGAAGATATCTATCAATTAACTTCCCAGTAAGCTAAGCAAGCAGAGACTTCAAGGACCAAACATGACAAAGAATACAGACTTCACAAAATAAGCACAGAAAAGTCACTAAACAAAACAATATAAGCAGCAGTAATTAAAAAAAAAAAAAAATCTAGAAAGGGGGAAGAATCCAATTTCCAGAGTGCCCACATTACTTACAATGACTGTTTTCAACAAATAATCAAGAAACATGTAATGAATGGTCCATACGCAAAGAAAAAAGCAACTGATAGACTGTCCCTGAGGAAGCCCAGACACTAGGCTTACTAGACAAAGATTTAAATAAACAATTTTAAATACAATTAGAGCTAAAGAAAGGCAGGGACAAAGAACTAAAGAAAACAAGGAAAATAATGTCTTAAATAGAGAATAATCAATAAAGAGCTAAAAATTACAAAAAGGAACCGAATACAACAGAATTTTAAATTCTGTTACTAAAAAGTATAAGTAGCTGAGCATGGTAGTCCATACCTGTAATCCCAGTTATTAGGGAAGTTAAGGCAGGAGGATCATAAGTTTGAGGTCAGCCTTAACAACTCTAAGATCCTATCTCAAATTTAAAAAATAAAACAAACAGGACTGGGAATGTACCTCAATGGCAGAACAGTGCAAGACGTGGGATTTGATCCCTAGAACCACAAACTTAAAAAAATAAATTTTAAAAGAAAAGGAAATCAATAGGAAGAATAAGACATGAACAACAGTATAAGTCAAACACACCTAAATACAGAACACACTCTATTCAACATTCTACTCAAGTAAACATGAAACATTCAAGTAAAAGTCTTAAATTAAACCACAAAACAAGCCTTGATAAATTTAAAAAGAGCAAAACCATGCAAACAATGTTCTCCAAACACAGTGCAGTAAAATTAGAAATCAATAACAAACATGAGGAAAGGAGATATTTTTAATCACCAATGGATAAAGTGGAACTCAAAAGGGAAATCAGAAAATGAGATAAACAAAATGAAAACACACCATACCAAAACTTAGAGGATGAAGAGAAAGCAGTGCTTACAGGGAAACCAGGAGTTGTAAACTTCTCTACTAAAAAGAAGAAAGACTCGAAATAGTAGCCTAACTTCTTAAGAAACAAAAAAGAACAAGTGAAACACAAGCAGAGGGAAGAAAACAGTAAGATTAAGTGGAGATAAGTGAAACAAAATAGAAGATGACAAAACCAAAGAAAAGGAACAAAACCAAAAGTTATTTCTATGAAAAATTAAATATGACACAATCCTCTAGTTGGGCCACAAAAAGAGGAATCAAGTTACCAAAGTCATGACTGAAAAAGGGAATACTACTATCAACACTGCAGAAACAAAAAGTAATTATAAAGGAATAGTATGATCAACTGTGTCCCAACAAATTAGACAAAATGGACAAATTCCTAGCAACACACAATGACCAAAACTGACACAAGAAACAGAACCTCCATAGACAGATAACAAGAGACTGAATCAGTAACAACAACAACAACAACAACAACAACAACAAAACTCTTGATAAAGAACCCCAGGACCAGATAGCTTCATAAGGGAGTTCTACCAAACATTTAAAGAATCAACACCACTATTCAAACCCTTCAAGAAAAACTGAAGGGTGTAGAGAAGGAAATACTAACTCATTCTTTGAAGTCAGTTATGACCAAAGACAGACAGAGCCATCACTAGCATAGAAAACCACATACCAGTATCCCTTATGATTCAAAAATTCAACAAAAACTATAGAACTGAATTCAATAGCATATCAAGTGGGAATTACCCCAGAAATACAAAAGTGGTCCAACTTATGAAAATCAATGTTAATACCACATTAATAGGAAGAACAAATACACTTCATGATCTCATGATTATATCAACAGGCACAAAACAAGCATCTCATAAAATTCAATATCTTTTAAGAACTTCCAAAAAAAAAAAAAAAAAGGAAAATCTATGAAAACGCCAGCAAACTGTACACATTCAATGAAGAAGACTGAAAGCTTTCTTCCTAAGATCAGAAACACGACAAGCATGTCCACATGTCTACTTCTCAATACTTCTATATAACAATACTACAAGTTCTAGCCTATGCAATTAGGGAAGAAAAAGAAAGGTTATTCAAGGTCGGAAAGAAAGAAGGAATACCATCTCCATGTGGTAATGATCTGATCATATACACGAATGATTCTAAGAATCTACACACCAAAAAAAAAAAAAAAAAAATTTAGAACAAATGAAGTTCAGCTAAGTGACAGGATACAAAACCAGTAAACAACAAACAATTTAATTTCTTACATCACACCCATTAGGATGGCTACTATTGAGGGGGGGGACAGAAAATAACAAGTGTTGACAAAATTATGGGGAAACTGGAATCCTGATGCACCACTGATGGGAATGTAAAGTGGTGCAGCTACAACGGAAAATACTATAGCAGTTCCTCATAATTAAAAGGAGAATCACCATATAATCTAGCAATTCTACTTCTTGTTGTATATACAAACAGAACTGAAAGCAGCCAAACAACGAAAGTGACCCAAGTGCCAATTGATGGACAAATGGATAAGCAAAATATGGTACAAATTATTATTATTCAGCCTTTAAAAAGGATGTAATCTGACACATGCTAAAACATGAATGGACTTTGAGAATATTATGTTAAGGACTATATGCCAGTCACAACAAGACAAATACTGTATGATTCCACCTATATGAGGTATCTAGGCTAGTCACATACATAGAGACAGAAAGTAAAGTGGTGTTTACAAAAGGGCTAGGGGAAAGGAAAATGGGAAATTATTGTTTAATGAACACAAGGTTTTAGTGTTACAATCTGAAAAAAGTTCTGGAAATAAATGGTGGTGATGGTTGTACAACAATATGAATATGTTTAATGCCACTGACCTCCACACTTAGTGATTAAGATGATAAATTTTTTGTTAGAAGTATTTCACCTCATGAATTTTTAAATATATATATTTTAAATTGTGAAATCCATCATATTTTTATGCATTAGCAATGAGCAGTCTGAAAATAAAAATTCCCCCTGAATTGGCATCCAAAAGAATAAAAAACTTAGGAATAAATATAACAAAAGTAAAAAATTTACACTACAAAACATCAATGAAAGAAATTAAGGACCTACAAAAATGGAAAGACATCCCAAGGTCACAGAGTATTAAGAGTGTTAAGATGGCAATACTTCCCAAACTGATCCACAGATTCAATGGAATAGTTATCAAAATCCCAGAAGGTAGCCGTGCACGGTGGTGCATACCTGTAATCCCAGTGGCTCAGGAGGCTGAGGAAGGAGGATCACAAGTTCAAAGCCAACCTCAGCAAAGGCAAGGGACTAAGCAACTCAGCAAGACCCTGTCTCTAAATAAAATACAAATAGGACTGGGGATGTGACTCGGTGGTTAAGTGCCCCGAGTTCAATCCCTGGTACCAAAAAAAAAAAATCCTAGATGGTTTCCTTCAGAAGTTGACAAGCTAAAGACACCGAAATTTAGGGGCTGGTGTTGTGGCTCAGTGGTAGAGTGGCTGCCTAGCATATGTGAGGCACTGGGTTCAAACCTCAGCACCACATAAAAATAAATAAACAAATGTATTGTGTCTATCTACAACTAAAAAATATATATTAAAAAAGACACCAAAATTTAAAACTATTCACAAATGATACCATGTACAGAAAATTCAAAATGATCCACAAAAAAGCTATAAGAGCTGATAAAAAACTAAGCAAATTTGCAGAGTTGAAGATCAACATACAAAAGTCAGTAGTGGCCATGCATGGTGGCATATACCTGTAATCCCAGTGACTTGGAAGGCTGAGACAGGAGGATCACAAATTCAAGGCCAGCCTTGACAGTTTAGTGACACACTGTCCCCAAAATAAATAACAAGAAGGGTGTTATAGCTCAGTGGCAGAGCAGTACTAGGTTCAATCCCCAATACCAAGAAAAAAATAAAAAAGCCAGTAGTGGTTGTATACACCAGCAATGAACAGTCTGAAAAAGAAATTAAGGAAGCCCATTCCATTTACAATGACATTTACAATATTCCAAAAGAATAAAATACCCAGAAATTTAGACAAAGTACCAAAAACTACAATGTTGAAAGAAATTAAAGAGGATGAAAGAAAAACAACTTGTGTTCATGATTGTGAGCCAATACTGTTAAGACAATAATCCTATCCAAATGATCTTGTTTTATGCAATTTCTGTCAAATTCCAACAGCATTTTTTTTTCAGAAATGAAAAACCGATTCTCAAATTTTATGTAAGAGTAAGAAGGCCCATGTAGCCAAAACAATCTTGAAAAAGAAGCTAGAAGCACCACACTTCTCAATTTCAAATATATTACAAAGCTACAATAACAAAATAGTATAATACTGGCATAATGACAGACATGCAGACCAATGAAAAACAGAGAAGAGAGCCCAGAAATAAACCTTCACCTATATGGCCAAAAGGTCTTCAAAAAGGGTGGCAGGACAATTATTTGGATGAATGGACAGTCTTTTGACAGGTGCTGGGAAAATCAGCTACCTATACGTAAAAGTCTTAAGTTGAACACTTAACCGTAAACCACTCAAAAAATATCAAAGACCAGACTGGGGTTGTGGCTCAATGATAGAGCACTTGCCTGGTACATGTGAGGCACTGGGTTTGTTCCCCAGCACCACATAAAAGAAATTAAATAAACAAAATTAATTAAATATAAAAAATATGTTAATTGAGAAATATATATGTATATTTATTTTCAACGACAGCTGAGAAGGGTGAGGCAAAAGGATCATAAGTTTGAGATCAGCCTCAGCACTTTAGCAAGGCCCTAAGCAACTTAGTGAGACCCCATCTCAAAAAATAAAAAGGGATGTGGCTCAGTAGTTAAGCACCCTTGGGTTCAATCCCCTGTACTGAAGACAGCAAGAGAGAGAATGTGTGTGTGTGTGTGTGTGTGTGTGTGTGTGTGTGAGAGAGAGAGAGAGAGAGAGAGAGAGAGAGAGAGAGAGAGAGATATCAAAGATTTCATCGTAAGACCCAAGACTGTTAGAAGACGACGATACAGGAGAAAAGCTTCATAACACTGAATTTGGCAATGATTTCTTGGATATGACATCAAACACACAGATAATGAAAGAAACAACACACTGGACTTCATCAAAATTAAAAACTTCTGTGCATCAGAAAACATTAATCACAGGGAAAAAAGGCAAGTAACAGAAAATTAGATAAAATATCTGCAAATCCGATATCTCATGAGGTATTAATATCTAGAATACATTAAAAAAACAACAAAAAAAAAACTATTTCAGAAATAGGCCAAGAAATTGAATAGACATTTCTCCAAAGAAGATATAAAATGGCTAATAAGCACATGAAAAGATGGTCAACACCACTAATATTAAGGAAATGCAAACGGATACCAACTCATGCCTTCTAGGATAGATATAACCACAGAAACAGACAATAACAAGTACTGGCAAGGAGAAATCAAAACCCTTGCACATTGCTGGTAGGAATACAAAAGGTCCAGCTGCTATGAAAAATAGTTTGGTGTTTCCTCAAAACGTTAAGCACAGGATTACCTTAACACTCAAAAATTCAATTCATAGGAATCTACTAAGAGAATTAAAAAACAGGGTCTCAAAGAAGTACATGTACTCAAATGTTCATAGCAGCACTATTCATAATAGTCAAAGGTGAAAAATGATCCACATGTTGGAATTCTATTTAGTAGATAGATGAATAAACTAAACATGGTACATTCACAATGGAATACCGTATGGAATATTGTTATAAGGAAGCCAGAAAAGGAAAGTAGTACTGACATGCGTCAACATGGATCAACTTCAAAAAATTAATGCAACATGAAAAAAAATCTAATCACAGAAGGCATATTACTATTATTAGTCCATTGTGAAATTCCAGACTAGAGAAATCCACAGAGACAGAGCAGACTGGTGGTTGGTGGAAGCTTGCAAGAGTGGGGGATGGAAAGTGACTGCTAACAGACAGGGTTTCTTCTTGAGATGATGAAAATGTTCTGGAGTATCCACTGTAGGGGCTGGGGATGTGGCTCAAGCGGTAGCGCACTCGCCTGGCATGCGTGCGGCCCGGGTTCGATCCTCAGCACCACATACCAACAAAGATGTTGTGTCCGCCGAGAACTAAAAAATAAATATTAAAAATTCTCTCTCTCTCTCTCTCTCTCTCTCCTCTCTCACTCTCTCTTTAAAAAAAAAAAAAAAAAAAGTATCCATTGCACAACCTTGTGAAAGAGTAAAACCCACTAAATTAAATAGTTAAGAGGAATATTAATGGTTGTGAACTATATCCTAAGAAACTTGAACTTGGGGCTGGGGATGTGGCTCAAGCGGTAGCGCGCTCGCCTGGCATGCATTCGATCCGCAGCACCACATACCAACAAAGATGTTGTGTCCGCCGAGAACTAAAAAAAAAATAAATAGTAAAAATCCTCTCTCTCTCTCTCTCACTCTCTCTAAAAAAAAAAAAAAAAAAAAGAAAGAAAGAAACTTGAACTTATGAAATGAAAAGTCAATAGGAGCTGGGGTTGCAGCTCAGCGGTAGAACGCTCGCCTAGCAGGTTCGAGGCCCTGGGTTCAATACTCAGCACCTCATAAAAATAATAAAATAAAGGCATTGTGTCCAATTACAACTACAAAATAAATATTAAAAAGAAAAGTCAACAGGAAATATTCACATTTTCCTTAACTCTTCTGAAACCTCAGGGTGGCCTCCTCGGGAAGCTCAGACACCCTGCATGCAGCCCTCCTGCAACCTGGTAATCAGTTCTTCTCACCTTGAGGTGCTGGTGCATGCAGTAGCGACACACCTTGTGCTTCATCTCATGGGTAACATAGCTGGAGAAAGGAATAAACCCACATTTTGGCTGTAAAATAAGCAAATAAGGAAGAAAATAATATATAGGGAGAATTCACACAGCTCTAAACATACAAGTCACTAAGATGATCGAGAGCAATGGGGGTCAGGTGGAAACGGCCCCAGAAGCCGTTTTCACTTTCAGCTTCCAGAGGGATCAACACTTCCCTGTCACATCATACAAATTTCTCTTGGTCTCCAGAGGACCCAAGACTAGCATTCCCACAGGGAACATTGGCTGTGTACTGGCTGAACAAGAGCACAACACAGAGCAGCTTTGTGCTTTCTTTATGGAATGCAGATGAGAAGGTGTAGAGATGGACCCAAACTCCCAGCTCCAAGGAGCATAACCATTGTTCCTGCTGACACCAGTCCGTGGCCTAAAGGCGTCCAACTGATAGTTGGTAGCTTCCAGAACATCAGGGAATCCAGCTGCCTTCTAAAACCTGTGTCCTCTGAGCACAAGCAACACAGAAGGCCTGTGCTCAGAGTTGGGTGCTAGAGAATTTGGCTGAGGATCAAGTGCTCAGGCCAAGGGCATGACCCAGAGATCACTGCCTCAGAAGTAGGAAGGATGGAGAGAGGTAATAGACAGATGTTATAAAAAAAACTTCCTGGGAGGCTTAGGCAGCCACTCTCAACACGGACGGTAAAGCAAGGGGGCCCTGGCCATTCTCCAGCATCTACTGTCCTCCCCCCACTAAAAGTTCAGGATTCCTAATCATGACACACCAGCCACTGTGCCTGTGGGAAAGTCCTTCCTGTGCAGGTGAAGTGATGAAAATGTTCTGGAGCTAGACAGTGTCCAGTCTAAAGGGCATCCCTGGAAATGATGTGTGTAGGATGACCTGACCTGCTTTCCCCTGGTGAACCTCGACGTGGGCTTGCCCCAGTCCAGGGTATTGTCAACACCCAGGAAGGAGCCTAAACCTGGGCTCTGGGAGCTGCAGGAGGGATCCAAGACTGGCATTCTCACTGGGGGAGATGTGGAATGTAGTAAGTGGCTCTGGAAGGACAGAGAAGCAGACCAAGTTCCTGCTGAGGGGCCATACACGTACTTGAGGCAGACACCTCATGGCCTCACAGTCTGAGACCAATATTCCCCTTGCCCAATCAGTCTTCTCCCTGAGTTCACCTTGATCTCTACACACAGAATTGGTCGGTGCTCTGCAAAGCGGTAGGTTTGAAGTCTGGTTAAGTTGGGAAGGCACATAGCGTAACCACTGAGAGTGTCCAGGTCCTTGTCACAACGAGACTCTGGAAAACAGCAAGAGTGACATCTGAAGGTCAGCAGGAGAGACAGTTAACCTCAAGGCACTGAAAAGAATCCTATGGGGGAGGGTCAACCTCACCCAAAACAAGTCCACCATCATGCTGGCTCCAAAGTCACTTAGAGCCCAGCGAGAAGCTCAACTTTACCTGGGTGCTCTGGGATGCATGACAGTAACAAAGTGGTTCATGGCAGGCCTTGGGCCACATGTTTTCAGGTCTGGAGGGGCTCATGCCTCTGAACCTCAGTAAGGGCCTTGGACACTGAGGCTGTGAGCTTTCCCAGTGGCATCACATGGGGCACTAACACATCCTCACGAAGAGAATAGGTGCTGCCCATGTGCTCTGTGGAACTTTCTCCAACCTGTCTCTGTACTCTTACCTTGGTTGATTTTGTCTTTATCCTTTCACTGTAATAAACCATAACCATAACCAGTGAGACCTGGGGTCCTTCTAGCCAATTACCAACCCTAAGAATGGCTTTGAAGGACCCTAAACGTGCAACTGTTAGAAGCAAGGTTCTCCTTGGGAGTGGCCCCCTAATTCCATGGCTCCCTAAGCCCAGGAACTCAGAGAGGAAGGAGTCTGCAGCCCCTCTTCCTCTCAAGCCTGGGCCCTTCCCAACACATGGTGCTCCCATTCTGCCTCACAGGACTCTGCTGGAAGCTGGTGTGGATAGAGCCAAAGAGCACAGGACTCCAGGCCCCTGGGGTAGGCGTCCTTTCTTTCATATAGCAAGCCTCATTCCAAGTGGTTGCTATGAGGGACAGCAGTTCTTACCACTGTGCAATAAAGCCTCAACTATGATTATAACATGAAGTAGGAATGCTGAGCAGCACAAGCAACTGGAGGCAAAACCCTGGAACCAGCCTCTATCCACCTTGGTGGAGATGAAGACTGGGAACCCAGACACTGTCCTGTGCCAACAACCACCTCAGGCTCCCCTCCAGCACAAAGCCTGCTCCTCCCTGCCACAGCCAGACCCCAGGCCCAGAGCACTACTGGCTTCCATTTTCCAAATCAAATCAGGAAGGAATTCTATGGTGGCCAATTCCGTCCTCTCACTGGTTGGCTGTGCTCTAGGAAGAGATATTTCCATGCTTTTCACATGAACTTTATGTCTTTGACAGTGACTATGGGGGAAAAAAGCTTTAATTTGGGTCTTGCCCATAAGGCCACCAGCAAGTGCAAGAAAGATAGGCATGGGGCCAGGGTAAGCATGTGTGGAGATGATGAAGTTTCTGGAAAAAGAACTGCTGCCAGAGGATCATGTCAAACACTTCTGAAGTGATATTTTTTAAATCACAAACAATATTCCTAAACTAGGACATCCTTACCTGGTCTTTCAGACTGTATCTTTAAACACAGTTGTTTCACAAATTCTAAAGGCAGCTGAACAACTTCCTGTAAGAATAAATAAAACAGAGCAATTGCACAATGACAAGATAGCTGATGCCACAGAATAGCAGTGCATCTAAACAGGGTTAACATACACACAATGTGAAATGAACCATTCTATCACAATAAAAAAAAATTTACAGCTTAAACTCATTATAGGTCTTGGTGATAAAGCTGGTCTATTTCCAGAACCAATCCAGGTTAAACAGAGATGCCAACGTTTCAGTGTACTAAGGGTGGCTGGCTCTCAGAGTGGCCAGTGGCCATTCACACCACCAGTCTCCCACCACAGAGCCCCTCCTGCAGTCCCCAATCCTCACAGCATCTGCAGACACAGAACAGAGCCTGCAGCAGTTCTCAGGCCACAAGGAAGACCCTTGCAGAGCCCTCACACAACCTGAGCATTTCATGCTTCCACCTAAGCAGCAGCGCCAGTCTGATGATCAGTGTCAGGGGAGACGCCTGCACATCAGGGGACTCACAGCCACAGGGGACCCACGGAGCTGCTGCCCAGCACTTCTCTCCACTCAGCTGCTTCTCTGCTGAGTGAAACTAGATTCCAGGTGAAAGGGATTCAGCTGAGGCCTCACTGCTCACCATCTTTCCTTTTGTGTTTTCAGGGTGGCTGAATTGTCCCAAAGGGACACAGGAGACTGCCTATAACAAAAACGCTGGGATCCTGCCCATGAGGAGACCAGCTTCTCCATTCAGGCCTAGCATGCCCTGGCCCAAACATCAGTTCCCCAGCCTGCTGGGCCAGTTTCACCTGTGATTTCATTACCTACACTTGATATAAGCTGACAACAGGTGAGGTACTAAAATACCAAGTGCTGAATCAGGTAAGGTAAAACAGTGGGAAACACAAAAGTGTGAAAACTCAAAACCTGGGTTGTCTCACTAAAGTCCCAGTTCTTATTCTGCTTTAAAGAAATCACAATTACAAAAGCACAGGTGCCTGTCTCTAAGCTGTGTAACAATGATGATAAGAACTGCATGATGATCCTCCATCCCGGAAGCATCTTAGTCCCACACCACCAAGCACACCAGGGGAGACACAGCAAGCACCCAGGTCTCGGGCCAGACACACAGAGACCCTCTAGGCCACCCTCTGCCTCCCACCCAAATGAATCCACAGCCACCCAGTGAAGAGCTGACCTGGGTTCCTTCTATACAACATTAAATTATTGACTTTATGATGTGGATGTCTATGTTTTAAGTCAAGATAAAATGTCTATAGTAGGCAGCCCCTTTGAAGTTACATAGCATTGCCATCCAACCAACCACATGAGCCCAGTGACAAGCAGTCCCTGTGTGTGGCACTAGCCTGCAAAGAGCCAAAGTTAACATCCACAGAATGCCCCTCTTGGAGACATGCCACTGACACAGAGTGAGGACCTCCAGATGTGGTACCATCCTTGAAGGGACAAAGGGATACTGCTCAGAAGGACATATCCCAATCTGGCCAACACATCGGCATGCCGAGGATCAAACAGGGAGTCAAGGCCACCCCAGTAGCATCCAACCTCATGTAGATCTGGTCAGAAGAGAGGTGGAGAGGCTGAGGCTGTAGCTCAGTGGCACAGCACTTGCCTAGAACATATTAGGCGCAGGGTTCAATCCTTAGTACCACATAAAAATATTCAAAAGCATTCTGTCCATCTACAACTACAAAAGATAAAAAAAGAACAGAGGCAGAACTTGTAAAATTGCAGACTTCTACAGTACTTAAGAGCAGTGGCTGGAGGACTGAGGGGAGTTCCTTAAGCTCTCCAGGTTCCTGGGGTCAGGCTGTGGTGGTCACTGTCTCCCACAGCCTCGGCACAGGGGCTGTTATGTCTCCTCTCAGGGCAAACAAGATGCAAATGTCCTCTCAAGGGCTTCACTCACCTAACTTGCTGACACATCCACCCTTGCTACTGGGGCCGGTGTGGCCCTGCAGCCTTAATGATGCTGTCACCTGGGGAACACATGTCTGCCTGGAGAAGCTGATCAGGCCCACACTGCAAGCATCCTGCCAGCACCTGCTCACCTGAGGAAAAGCAAGCTGACTCTGGCAGGTGTCTTAATGTGGAGGCGATACATAGCAGGTGACCTTGTGGGCTGAGCTGCCATCACTGCAAATTACTCTACTATGACCTTGCACATCAAAGACAAACAGAACCAAACCCAGAGCCACTGCTGCAGACAACTCTGACCCTGTCCCCTACCTCAAAGGAGTCCCTACCACCACCCCACAGGTCACCATCCCTTGCACCCCCACATCCAATTATCCCAGCCAGTAAACACCATTGCTGCCCATGTCCTCCACCCTCCCAGAAAGAGATCTGAAACCCACAGGACCAGAAACACTCCCACTCAGCACAGGAGCCAGAGTATGGGCAGCAGCACTTCCAGCACTTCTGCAAACATTCTCTCCTCCAGGAGAATGGTCGGCACAGACACCATCCAAGGGGCACAGTGTGGAAGAACCTCACGGCTCTTCCTAAAGCAGCACCCATGACCTCCAGATGACCAACAAGACCACAGTGTGGGAAACAGGCCACAGAAGGCAAGCCTCCTGGCAACAGCTAAGGCAGAACTGAGGGTGCTTTCATGGGCCCAGGCCTGAGGCTCTGCTCAGAGGACAGTACAGGTCAGACAGGTGGGTCAGTTTGTGTCCTGTCCCCACTGACCTTAGGTAAGCAGCGGGCGGCTCCCGCACACACAGCAGTGCTAAGGGTTCTCACAGCTGTTCCTCTAGACCCAGGTTTTAAAATTATACTGAGCAACTGTAGCCCTTGGTGGGTGTGGAGAGCAGGACTAGCCTCCAACCTCACACCATGTGCTCTCCACGAGGACAGGCAGCCCCAGCCAGGGACAGGGAAGGGGCTCCCTTTGCTTCTTAACCTACTGGAAGTTGTCCCTTTGAGCTTAAGGACAGGCCGACACTCATTCAAAAGCCCTCACCAAGCAGGAGGGCCAGGGGAGGTAGCAGGCTTCTCTCTGAACCTCATGGTCCTCAGCATCTGCTGAGCTGCCTCACAGCACAGGAAGGAAAAGCGCCTGGAGACTCTGACTATATGGGGTTTTCAAAAGCACCAAGTTCCAAAGGAAAATCGAGATGCTATTATTGTTCACACAGAACCCACCCATGGATTAAGACATGAACAAAAGTCACTTACCCCACAGTGAACATAGTTCTCCCCCAAAAATTCTTTCATGACATTTTTGCCAAAGTCCACTATGTTCTGTAGGTGCTGAAATATCTCTTCTGAGGTCTGTAAGAGACAAGTTTAAGATGGCCTCGAGATGGACCTCTGGGAAGAACCCACCAAAGTTGGGGGGACACCAAAATCCCCAAGACCCTGTCACAATGGCTGCATCCAGGCCACAGTCTTTAGCCACCTGTTGTGCTGCAAAACATGTGGAGAAAACGCCGACTAGAATGTGCTGCCTCAGGTGGCTTTGGGCAGTGCAGTCAATGGACAGGGGACAGACAGAAGAGAGGATGGAGCCACCTCTGGGACACATCTACTGAAACAGAATCCTTTGGGTCATTTCTCTTCAGCAGCTGAGGCAAGGAGCCCGGGACGCTGGGGCCCCTCTGGGCGCTTCGGCTGCTCATTCCACTCCACTCTCACTGCAGCCCCATCTGCCAATAACACTCCAGTTCCTTCCTCCCCTGTGAAACCAACCCTGTGAGGCACCTGTGTGTGCTGCCACCTCCACCCACCAATGGGCCCCAGCTTTCTATGACCTCTGCCCACAGACACTCAACCCACTGCCCTAGTGAGATGGCGACACATCAATCCTACACATTTGACATGGCTAGCGCCACCTCAAAAGCACTCCACCTGCCACACTGTGGGGTACCCACCCTCACAGAAGGATCAGACCCACCCAGGGGGCCTCATGGGTAGAACAAGCCAGATGAGTGTCTCAGCCTCTCCCTCAGAGGATGTGCTGGAAGCAAAGAAAGGGCCATGGACACAGGAGTCTCCACTGTGTAGTAAGCACCTGTGAACACCTGAGACTCACATATACCGGTAGTTAGACAGCTGAGCACGGGGCAGCAGAAGTTTTCTGGGGGTCTATGACACTGTATTGGGAAGACTCGGTCAAAAGAAGCTTAATTATCCACCAGACCTTGCCCAGAGCCACTTCAACACAGACTGCCCACCAAGTGTCAGTACTGTGCTCACAGACACAATTAACCACAGATGGGTAAACTGGGGCAAGGGTACCAAGGGACTAGGCAATGCAAAGCTGAGACCTGGTCCTAGGTTCCTCACCCCAAACAGGGCCCTCAAGCAGGACACAGAGGCCAGGCCAGGGCAGGTCCTGCTCAACAATACACAGACCCCGTCATGGTGACACATGGTGAAACATGGGTCAAAGTGCTGGGGCCTGGCAGTTCTCATATCAGGAATGAGCGCCCACCCCTTTCGACATTCCACTGGATGCTTCTGCTGTGTTTAAAATTTCTGCAAAAAGCATTAATGTTTCTGCAGCAAGGAAAAATCCAAGTCTTTTTTTTTTTTTTTTTTTTTGTATCAGGGATTGAACCCAAGGGCACTTATCCTCCTGCCTCAGCCTCTGAAGTGCTGGGATTACAGGCATGCACCACTGCACCTGGCCCCCAATTCTTCTTAAATAACAGTTGGAATGACAGGGTGGCCCACCCACCAATCTTACCTTCTTCCTATTTGGAGGAAACTTTAGGAAACGCAGCACTACACAACGCTGTTGGAAAATAAAACAGTCTGATTAGTACCCGCCTGACACCCAGGCACAGGAGTCAGTAGCTGAGAAGGGGCCAGAAAGCAAGGAGGTCCCGGGACTGAGGCTGCCAGGAAGGACCCAGAGAAGGGACATTAGAGTGAAGCCACTTCCAGGGCATGTGGGTAGCAGGGAAGCCAGGAAAAACTGCCTTTGACCAAGCCTGTCCATTCCTACTTATTTACCTTATGGAAATAACTAAAGGAGTTCAAGTGATTTTTAGCTACTTTGTATAAAAGCAGTTTATAATTCCAAGTATAAACAATCTAATTGCTCACCAATAGTGGGGACACACCACAAACTATGGAATACCATGCAGTCATTTACAAGAAAATAAGGTGTCAGTATTTAAAGACAGACATGCAGTCATCATATACTGCTACATACAAAGCATCAGCCCACTTTCATAAAAATTCTCTCTATATATATACATATACACCTATCTACAAATAATCCTACCTATATGAATTTAAAAAAACAGGCAAGATCAACCCCTGGTGTCCACTCCTCAGGTAGGTGGAAATGCCCCCAAGGAAGGTTCCAGAAGGGAATGGTAATGAGATTTTGTTACTTTATGACAATTAAATGAAATTCATAACCTCAGCACTGATAAGGCTGGCCTCAAACTTGTCATCCTCCTGCCTCAACTTCATAGTCACTGTGATTACACCCATGCCTCATCATACCTGGCAACACCTGCCTATTAATACAGATTCAGATTTCCAAAGTTTCTGATCAATATGTTCCTGGTAAAGGCAGGAAAAGCTAGTCTTTTCTGTTTATTTACAAATGGAAATTATAAACTTCCTTTGCATTAATACATACACATAAAGTGGCCCAGCTTCAGCCTGGAGGGAAGCCCAGAGATCAAGGCTGGATCCCCAAGATCAAGGTCATGCAGGGTGAAACAGGGCTTGGATGGCGGCCCGAACCCCAAAGGAACCCTACATGTCCTTCCAACTGTCAGGATCCCTGTGGCTGCTGAGTTGCCAGTTTGGGGGTGGGGCGTGTGCACTGGCTGGAGAGCTAGCCCCTGGCAGCAAAGAGGCCTGCCAGCACCCCTTCTGGAGCCACCCCAGTGTGTCCTCGGCCACCCCATCCATGCACCATGGCTCCGCCTCCCTGTTAGAGGTCATTCCCTTCCTCTCAAAGAGCCAGAACCGACACCAACGAAGTCTGAATGTAGTGATGTGTCCATTTCAAGGTAACTAAGCTCTCTCTCTCCACCTACCCATTTTTCATCCAAAAAATGTCACCAGAAACCTGATCAACATCCCCAAGGAAACTGCAGAATCAGCTTAAAATGCCAATCTTGATCAATACCAACACTCAAACACACTCAACTAGCCTATCCCGCACAGCCACTGCCAACTGACCCTCACAAGAGGCCTGAGCAGGGGGGACCAGCTGGAGGTGGGAGATCCCCTGGCTATGCCAGGTAGAGGCCATTAGGCAGGTGGTGACAGAGCCTGGTGACACTCATGCAGGCTGATGGCAGAAATTAGGTGAAAAAAAAAAAAAAATCAACCCGATATCAGTTCTCATTAACAGAATGATACCAGAGGCACCCTCACCTGGAGGAATCCAGAACTGAAAATTGACAGATTTCTAACTACCCAAAAAAGGCATAAAACTGGGTAAAGACTGGAAGGAAGTGCACCAAAGTATAATAAAAGCTAGTATCTAGGTGGGAAATATGGAGTGATTTTTACTTTCTTCCTTCTAATACTATATATTTTCCGAAGAGGGAAGAAATAATGATTAGTAATAAATAAAAATGAAAGGCCACAGAGAGCTCACTCTCCCTCCTCTTCATGGTTACCATAAGGTGAAAACAAATTTCCTCCAACATGTCTTACTGCCATGATGATCAGCTTCACCTCAGGCCAAAAGCAGTGAATTCAGCCAACCATGGACTGAACCTCTGAAACCAGACTCTGTTGTCTATCCCAACGAATGGAAATCAGGATCTGGAAGAGATATTTGTACTCTCATGTTCATTATAACACTAGTCATAGTGATGAAGACGTGTAAACAAGCTAAACATCCATGGAGGATGAGTGGATAAAAGAAAATGCATACAACAAATATGCACATCATAAAATATTATTCACCCTAAAAAAAATAGAGAACTTCTGCAGTGTGATACAACATGGATGAAACTTGAGGATACTGTGCTAAGACAAACAGAAGGACAAACACTGCATGATTACTCAGCTATGAAGATCTCTAATACAGAAAAATTCATGGATCTGTAGAGTAGAATCACTGGTGGTTATTAGAGAATAGAGAAGTGAGGGGGAAACGTGGCATTACTAATAAATGGACATAAAGTTTTAGTCAAGCAAGATAAATTCTAGAGATCTGCTATATAAAGCATACCTATTAATGACATTATATTCTACTCTTAAACATTAAATAGAAAAGTAGATATCATGTTGTTTTCTTACCACAATAAATTATTTTTAAAAAGCCTACAGTGAACCAATACATTAAAATAAACACCTGCCAGTGTGAAGACAGAGAATATTTGCCAGTCAGCCTTCTTCACTATGACAAAGTTCCTCAGGAAATCAACTTAAAAAGAGGAAAAGATTTATTTTGACTCATAGGTTCAGAGGTTTTGGTCTGTGGTAATTCAGTTCAAGGGCATTCAGGTCTGAAAAGGTAGCACATTGTGGAGGCAGCACATGGTAGAATAAAGCTGTTCACTTCATAGCAGTCAGAAAACAGAAAACCACAGAAAGAGATGGAGGGCCCAATATCCCCTGCATAGGGAATACTGTCCCCAACAATCTAGCTTCCTTCTACTAGACTAGAGTAGCGTAAGGTTCTAAAGGTTCTACCACCTTGTAATACCACCACAGGCTGGGGTCCAGGCCTTCAACACATAGGTCTTTGGGGAACACTTAAGATCTAAACCATAACAAGGTATATGGTCCCCTGTTATGGAGAGACCTTCCATAAAGATGAACAGGAAAAGGCTGTCTCATCACCTACAAGGCACTCTTAAGGTGTGGGATGGGAGTCACCCTCTAAGTCAATCATACCAAAGTCCCCTGTCCTTTCACAAGTTGGTTATTCCATCATAGTGATGAGATAACCTAGGAAGGTGACCTGAAAGACCCCGGGAAGCTGAGATTAGGCTACTTTCAAAGGGAGACAGAAAAACACAATAGCATAGGTGTCACCCCTCAGAATGTGGCCAGAAACAGCACTTTGCCAGCTTTTCCCAATCGGTACAGATGACTCCTAGGCAGGAACCATGGTGGACCCAAAAGTGCATCTAGTGGGGTGGGCCCCCTACAGCCCTTCTTCATCCTGCCTTGCTCTGTTCCATCAGACAACACCACCCAGGTCTGCCAATCACCAGGAGCAGAAGATGCCAAGTCACTGACTTCTGCAATACAACCAGAAACACATCCCCAGGGCCCCCAGGACTCAGCAGTCCAAGAAGCAGGGCTGCCAGGGCTGGGCTCCACTAGGTGCTCCCACTGGTACAATTCAGCCTCAGGGTGAACTCAACCTCAGAGAAAAACCATAAAGCAAACCAACAGAGAATGAAGCTGTGGCAAAGGAAGGTGCCTGCAAAGCTGTAATATTGGGAGGGAGCCCACTGTTCTGCAGGCATGCAGGAAAGCCAGGAAGCTGACACAGGAACCTTGTCCAACCTGGGCAAGATATCTCCTTCCCAAGCTCTTTCAGCTCCAGCTTGACCTCTCGGTCATCCTTAATGGACTGAAGAGGATGCAGGTGTAAACCACAGGGGAGGTACTAACCCACAAAAAAAAAAAAAAAAAAAAGAACGTGCCACACTGATGATATAACTGAGAAAACGGGAAGAACTGAAGGGACAAACTGGGACAGCCTGGTGATACCTAAAGGATGGCAAATCTGAACACGTGTGAAGAGAAGGCACGACTCATGGCAGCACATAACCGAAGAAGCACAGCAAGTATGGGGGCCCTGGGACTGCCTGCCTGAGCTGCACAATAGCCATGAAGCAGTCCCAGTCAAGTGCAGCCTTGCTCTCTAGATGCAGCAAGGCCTCCCTCACCTTCCTGTGTTGCAGCTCTCAAAAGAAAGTCACTGGGGAGCTCCATCTCCAACTGAGTTCTGACCAAAGAGGAGGAAAAAGTGGCCATGTCACCTGGGAAGACGTAAAACCAGACAGATGAACACCTTCACATACTAGTGAGGCACAGTGCTAAAAACCACCAAAGAGAATTAAAAAAAAAAAAAAAAAATCCTAACCATGCAATAAAAAATATAAATTAAGGTATAAAGTGGGGTCACATGCAGAGCTCAGCAATAAGCTAGAGTGGAACAAGAAAAGAACAAACCTCACCAAGAAAGAAGCCATATTACTGGGCACGGTGGCACACACCTGAAATCACAGTGGCTAGGGAGGCTGAGGCAGGAAGATCCAGAGTTCAAAACCAGTGTCAGCAAAAGCAAAGCCCTACACGACTCAGTGAGACCCCGTCTCTAAATAAAATACAAAATAGGGCTGGGGATGTGGCTCAGTCTAGTGCCCCTGACTTCAATCCCCAGTACAAGACAGAAAGAAAGGGAAGGAAGGAAGGAAGGAAGGAAGGGAGGGAGGGAGGGAGAAAGACGAAGAAAGAAAGACAGAAAGACAGACAGAAAGAAGTCATATCAGCAACAGCAGCCTATAAGAACGCCAATGAAAACCTTAAATGCAGAGGTTTTTTTTTTTTTTTTTTTAAAGACGCTAGTGGCAAGAAAACGTTGACTACTTCAACAAGAGCCCAGAGCTTAGGGATATGCCATATGGTTGCGAAAAAACAAAGAATATCAACACTTATGGGCTTCCAGCATCTCCAGAAAAAGTGTGATTAACAACATTCCTATAGCACTGAACAACTGCTTTCCACCTAAGCTACAATAAATAATTCCGTAATGGATATCTTTTAGTACAAAAATCTTTATTTTCATTTCTAATTATCTCCTTTTCAAGAATACAAGAATACATGAACAAAGCTGGGCACTGTGGCGCACACCTATAATCCCAGCAGCTTGGGAAGCTGACGCAGGAGGATCATGAGTTCAAAGCTAGCCTCATCAAGTCAGAGAGGTCCCAGGCAACTAGGCAAGGCCCTGTCTCAAAAATACATATATAAATAAAAAGAGCCGGGGATGTAGCTCAGTAGTTAAGCACCTATTGGCTCAATACCTGGTATTCAAAGAAAAAAAAAACTTGAACAGAAATTAGATCAAAGACTATAAAACATTTAGAAATCCTTTTTCCTGATTTTTTTTTTTTAAATGGTAGGGATTCAAACCCAGGACCTCAAGCAAGCTAAATGTACATTCTACCACTGAGCTACACTCCCAGCCCCTTTTCTTGATTACAATGCGTATTCATTGTAGAAAATGTAGAATATATTTTTAAAAATTAATAAGGAGTTGGGTGTAGTGTTATGCATACCTATAGCTCCAGCCACTCAAAAGAGACTTAGGTAGGACTGCTTGTGTCAAGGCATTCTAGCCCATCATGGGCAACATAGTGAAACCCCACTTAAAAAAAAAAAAAGGAAAGGAGGTAAAAATAAATCTTGATATGGTCACAAAGTGGTAACTACCTGTAACATTGTGATGTATTTCCTCCCACATATATACTTAAAACCACACCACACTATACATCTTTTGTAACCTTTTTCCTTTTAACATTGTAAACATTTACCCAAATTACATGGAATACAGCATAATTTACCTAATGCAGTCTCTGTAAAATAGCCATTTAAATTGTTTACATTATATATATACATATATATATATATATATATATAAAATACTGCTATATTGAAAGTAAAAAATCTGAAAACCAGATACCCTAAAACAGAAGATGAGAAGAGAAACAATGAGATGGCCCCCCACCCCTGACTGCTTGACCTTCACACCTGCAAAGCCCAGACAAACACCACAAGCACCAACCAATTTGCAGAAATGATGTGAAGCTCTCCTCAGAATCTGAGAAAGGCTACAAAACCGGAATGACTGGAAATGAACAGTTCTCTACACAAGTTTGATAAATGTTCTTTGTTGGCAGGTCAATGGAGAGCAAAATCCTCAGGTTACCTTTGTCAACAAGAAGGAAAACATGACAGCTTGGTGTCATGACAAGTGCACACTGTCTTCCCCTGCATACCAAGGCCTGAATGACCCAGAGGCCAAGTGCCCTGGATACCTTACAGGTGGAAGGATAAACCAGACATAAAATGACCTTCACAGGACAAGCCGTAATTCAAAACCAATAAGGTCAAAGTGAAGGAGCAAGTGCAGAGACCTGGGGACAAAAGTCCAGCCCAGTAGCATGGAGGATAGTCACAGGTTTTGATGACCTATGATATGGCTGCTAGCTCAAGTGCCATGCACTCAGGCAGCAACAAGGTAAGTATATGTCCAGATGCAACATGCCCTGCTCAAGAAGCCCCCTCAGGGTCCAGGAGGATCATGAGTTCAAAGCTAGCCTCATCAAGTTAGAGAGGTCCATGCCTAGGGCTCCAGACACCAATGGGGGACAGTGTCCAGGCGACTAACAGGAGGCATGCACGTCAGATGGTCCATACCGGATGAGCAGAGGACAGTCAGGTGCTGTATCTGGGAAAGGGATATCTACACAACTGTCCCAAACAAGAAAGAACATGTCCTGACAGGCAACACTGGAACCATCTGGGCCACTGGGCTGCCTCTGAAGGAAGGGGCTATGGGGAAGATGACTACCACCTGTCAGGAATGCTGTTACAACTCCTCTCTATGGGCTGGCCTGCATTCACTTTCCTGCCCACCCTGAACATGCCCCACCACCTCCAGCAGTCCACACTGAGTTCCTCAATCCCAGGCCCCAAGTCCTGCATACCACAGAACTCTTCCTCTCATTTTACACTTGCATATGGCAGAAGAAGCATCACTGTACTCCTTCTATTGCTGCCCAATGACAGTGCAGATGTCCCCACCTAGACCCTCAGCTCTTGCAGGTCAGGCCTCAGATGACTGACTGCACCTGCACTGTGCATCATGCTCTTGTGCTGCAGAGGGAGGAATGATGGGATTTTATAAGGTCAGTGCCCTCTCAGAGACAGTGAACCTCTATCTGGAAAGACTTGGTGAAGGCCTCCATCTCTCTTGGATTGGATGATACTGATCTGGAGAGCTGAGCAGAGAAGCAGATGCACCTATGCCCAGATAGAAATAAGAGCAGTGCTTGTGCCTAAGTGCTCACAGGAATGGGAGTCCTCCAGTTCTCACTCACCCACCTTCTTTCTAACCACTCATGTACACACTCCTTGGGCACAACAGGCCCTGAAAAGTTGCCTTCCAGGGTTCACTCTCTTCTCAGCCCAAAGCCTGAGCATGCCAGCAGGGATGAGCTGGCAGCCAGGCTCGAGAACCAGGCCAAGCACAAAGGCTTCTCCAGGCTTCTCAACACAGCACAAATTCAGTTTACCTACATTAGATGCAAACATCATCCACCTTAACTCCATGGGAAACATTTTCTTATGAGATGGTTTGTGTTGATAAGCTTCAATTTCAAGTGAAGAGCTGAAACTCTCTTCACCAAAGAGGAAGGCGCATAGAGAGAAAATTTAGATTTAAAATTAAGGGCTAGGAAATAAATAAATAAAATAAAATTAAGGCTAGGGTGTACCTCAGTGATTAAGCATTTGCCTAGCATGCTCAAAGCCCTGGGTTCCATCCCCAGCACTGCAAAAATGATGATAAATAATGATGATGATGATAATTAAATAAAGCATGAAAGCATGGGTCCAGGACAGCCTAATGGCTGAAGGTAAGTTAAAAAGGTAAAAGTAAAAAAAAAAAAAAAAAAAAAAAAAAACACAACCATGACGAATGGAGTTGTGCAAAAAGGCAGGAGCTGGGCTACCTTGAAAATGCCTCCTTAGGGAAGGGGGGGTGGACATGTGCCTGTTGGGGACAATGGACAGAGATCCAAGTGTCAGAGGTAACTTGCACAGAAGCCTCTGTTCTTCTACCCTGGGTGTGCTTTTGCTCCAAGTCTAGAACTTGCTCCTTCATCTACCACTACTTTTGAAACTTAATACATCAGCTTCCATTAGAAGGGGAAGCTTTAGGTTAGCCTTGTCCATTATTAACTCACCTAAAGGTCATAAGTAGAACCTGTGGTCTCAGTTCTTTAATTCCCCAATTATGCTAATGGGTAACAAAATACAAGGATGGAATCATGGGCCAGGTGCCTACTCCAGAACCTGCACCATTCCTGAACAGCTGCTGTAATGGAGCAGGACCTTAACTGCTCTGAGTTCTGCTTGCTTCACCTGACCAAGGGGCTGATAGGTATCACTGGCAAGGCATAACTTGTCTGGCTCCCTCTCAATTGATCTTTCCCGAAATGCCAAAAAGCAAATTCTATTCCTAGTTCCACTTTACAAATGCAGGCACTGAGCCTCCCCATACGGTGGCAAAACTGGGAATGGTCCCAGCTTCCTGTGCTTCTAAGTCCCGCTAATCTAAATCTTCCCTACCTGGCATCTTTCTCCCTCCTACCCACCACATTCCTGCCAGGTTGTACCAAAGAAGATGTCAAAGAATTCTGGGCCACAAATCCATAGGCTTCTCTTCCTGTATCCACCTCCTTGAAAGTCTTCACTGCAGTTTCTGAAACTCACTGAATCAGGAAACTTTAAATTCTAAAAGACTCCGGAGGCGAACCTGTAGGCAGTACCCCGTTATTAACAGCAGCAGGGAGAACAGCAGTACCTTCGTTTCATGAAGCTGAATTCCCTCCGTGCCTAGAGCGACAGCATCCTAGGCACTTCCCCCCTGTGCTGCCCAGGCCTGGTCCCGACTTGGCCTACACCCAGAGGCCAGCACACGGGCGTGGTGGGGGAGGACTCAGAACCCACGCCGGGGACTAGGAGATACTTGGGATATGGGGGACCGAGAAGAGGGGGAAACTGAAAGGGACGGGGGCCCAACGGCGGTAGTGGCACTGGAGGCAGGACCGGGGACCAAGCGGGGACGGGATCCAGAGGGATGAGGGACCGACACGGGGTCTGGGGGATGACTGGAGACCGAACTAGGGAGGGTGCTGGTGGGTACGCGGGAATGAACTGAAAAGTTGCTAGAGGGATGAAGGACCCAAACTGGGGAGATGCTAGCGGATATGGGGATGCCCCGAAAACCCGGGCCCTCGGGTAAGGCCCTGAACCGCGCCGCCGGACTGCCGCTCACCTGCGCGTGGGCCACCACCAGGCTCTTGTTCCCTTCTCCGTGGTACCTCCATTCATTCTCGTCCATCTTCCCTTCTTCCATGCCCCGGCGCGGCCCTGGAGCCTCGCAGTCCGGGACGTGAGGACGCGAGCTGGGGGCCACCCACCTCGCCCGGCTCCAGTGGCCGAAGTCTGGGGAGGAGCGCCTGTCAGCCGCCGCCTGTGGTCGACTCCTCCGCGGCTACTCGTAGGCGCGGGCCGCCGGAAGCCACGCCCCCGGTGACTGCCATGACCAAGCCGGGCAACTTCCGGGATCCCGCCCACTTCACCTCTTTGACCGCAGCAGTGAATGAGCCAACGGCCATCTTAGGTATTGGCAGAGTGACTCACTTCCGAAGCGCGGTCTTGGGAACCGGAAGGGAGGTTTCCGGCCCGAGCGCCGGACGTGAGGCTAGCTAAAATGACCGGCGGCTGCTCGGCGCCCCGGGACCCCTCGGCAGTGTCTTGTCTCAGCGTTTGGCGTCTTGGGGCTCGAGACCGCTTGACGGTGGGACCCCAGCAAGGTGCTTGGCGTCTCTGAGCCTCATTTTTCGCTTCTGTAGAATGGAATATGACCCATTGCACCCTCACGGGATTACCAGACGCAGAGCATCCGTTGGTCCCGTGAGGTAAAAACGTTGTCGTCCTCGTTTTCCACGCAGGAAAACATGGCACGGCAAAGCGAGAGACACCCCGCCCCGCTTCCCTGGTGGCGCTTTTTGCCCGCGGGCCTCCAGGGACAGAGGTGAGGCGGAGGAAAGCGGCCCTAGGCTTATTCCCTAGGGCGGAGGAGAGAATGTCACCGCCTCGTAGAGCCGCTGTGAGGCTCACGTGTCCTCAGTCTCAGGATCACTTGATGCTCCGAGCAGTGATTGAGGGGCCAGAGGCTTTTGCTGATATGGGTTACAGCTTTCGGTATTTTAAATTAAAACAAGAAGTGTGACCGGCGTGGTCGCGCACGCCTCTAGTTCCATTGACTTGGGAAGGTGGGGCAGGAGGATCCCAAGTTCGAGGACAGCCTACGCAACTTAATGGGACCCTGTCTCAAAAGGGGGAAAATGTAATACGTGGTAAAGCGCCCCTGGGTTAATTCCCCAGTACTCCCCTCAAATGTTTAGCCGTATTTTTAAATTTAAAAACGAGCGTATTACATGTAATTAGTAGATAAACTTAATATCTCGAAAATAAAGAAGAGTGATGGTGTTTTACATTTTTTGCAACTCTTTTTAAAGCTTAGTGGATAGTAACGGGATTCTCAGATCTACATTAGGTTTGCTCCAATGTTAAAGGTTGCTTTGGTTGACGTATATGAAGAAAATCGAGCGTAATGCAGATATGTGATTCATAAAGGTAGGGCCGTCAGACCTAGTCTTGAGAATGGCTTACTGAGAGCCTCTCTGGGAACCTGCCAGGCTTTGGGAATAACAGCGAAATGACGCTAGAAGATCAGGAAAATGATCTAACAGCTTCAAGCATCTCTTTTTCCTCTAGCTTGGGATAAAGGGGAGGCCAGGTGGGAGGCTGTTTAGAATCCTCTGCAGGAAAGTTTCAGAAATGGTAGTAATAGCCACTCCTGGAGGTAAACAGACCCCAAGGGGTGGAGGGAACAAGCACAGAACAGTGAGAAGACATTAAAGTTCACCAAGGCCTGACTTCCCACACCTACAAGGCCAGGAGACCCTAAACTTGAAAGAAGAGCTGGAGTCAGAATCATACTACATATCAATACCACATTAAGTCTTAAAATATTTGCTTGAGGAAACCTTTGTGGTGCTGGAAACATTCTAAATCTTTATCTCCCCCGCCCCCACCCAAGGAGGAGTGTTTATCACAAAGTATGAGCCATAGGAATGGGGGACATCAGTTTTTTGGTTTGGGTGTTTTTGTTTGTTTTTTTGTTTTGTTTTGTTTTGATGCCTTTGCCCCACATCCCCTCCTTTGCATAACACCGACACAGGCTTTGTATGGGAAGCACCGTTCCTCTATTCAGTTTAGGTAGTCTGACTTACCTGGGCTTAATTCCTATTCTCAAGTCTGGGCTTGTGACTTTGACACAGGCAACCAGGAATTACATTCCCTGGAAATTACATAAAGGGGTTGGTTCAGGAGGTACAGGGAGGTGATACACAGGATCCTGTGAAGCTCACTCCTGTGGCTTACACTGACCTGAGGGGGAGAAGCACTTTCAGCTGGCTGACAGAACAGCCTCATTAGCTTATGCTGCCAGTAGTGTCCCAGGCAGCATAGGTGAATCAACAGGAAACAGCTGGGAAATAGCAAGTACTTTGTTGACCAGATTGCTTTAAAGCTTCTGAGCCAATGAATTCCATCTTTTGCTTAAGACAGTGTAAGCTGGATTCTTTTTACTCCCAAACCAGGAACAAGAGTATACTGGATCACCTCCTCAGGTGGATATTGGAAGCAAAGACTGAATGTGTACTATTAGATAGGATTCCTACATAAGAAGTGTATGAACTGAATTTTAGGTCCCCCAGAAATTCTTATGCAGAAGGGCAAACAACAATGTGATGGTTTTAGAGGTGGACTTTTTGCAAAGTCATGAAGGTGGAACCCCTGTGAGGCGATTAGTACCCAGCAAGAAGGCAGCCCTCATCAGAACCCAACCATGCTGGCACTCTGATCTCAGAATTATAGCCATCAGACTGGCACCCTGAGGACAGGAATACAGCTTATATAGACAAAAGGGTGGCTCCTGCAGGCACAGTCAACTGGTGACCACAGACTATCTGCACCATAATGCTAACCATGGTGATCTACACGTGTATGAAGTCCATCTGTACTCAGCTCTCATGTTTGGGGAAGAGAAATTCCCAGCAAGTTCAAAGGGAAGATGGCAGCCATGTGCCATGTATGCCTCTAAACTGGCTGCAGCTGAAGTGGCAGTTGCCACAGCCATGATGACAGCCACAGAGGCTGGACCAAGGCTTCTGGAGTGACAGCAGCAAGAGAAATGACCTCCAGCGCAGCAGCTGCTGAGCAGTAGGTTTCCGTAGAAACAGTGAAAGCCACGATGGGCACAGGGGCTGCAAAGGTGGCCTAAGTGGTGCCCTGATCCTGTTCCTACCCTACCTACACCTTGTCCACAGAACTGGTGAGGCCATGTAGCTATCCCCAGGGGCAACAGTGGGGACTGTCAGTCAAGTGGTGCCTGCTCTTATTGGTCCCAGGTTGCTTTGGCCAACTACAAAAACAACCTTTGAAAACAAAGGAGAAAAACAGAAAAACCTTTTGGGTTGGGTCAGGCCCTTTGTATTCTAATCTCATTTCCCCCTTAAGAGATTTTTATCCTCTTTAATCTCTCCCTTTCTTCCCCCCACTCCTTACTGGAGGCTTCACCACTGAGCTATATCCCCAGCCCTTTTATTTTGAGAAGGGGTCCCACTAAGTTGCCAAGGCTGGCCTTTAACTTGCAATGCTCCTACCTCAGGCTCTTGGGGTGACAGGCCTGCACCACTACTCCAGCTCTCCTTAATCTTTTTTTTTTTTAATTTAACGTTTTTTTAGTTGTTGATGTACCTTTATTTAATTAATTTATTTATATGTGGTGTTGAGAATTGAACACAGTGCCTAGGCAAGCGCTCTACCACTGAGCCACAACCCAGCCCCTCTCCTTAATCTTAAGGAGTCAGGAAGAAGGTCTCTATCTTCATCTATTACATTAAATATTACTATTTACAGCTGACAACAGGCATTGACCCTATGGGTCCCTGTGGAGGCATTAAAAATCTCCCACTGACTGTTCTCATGGCCTATAGGACCTGATTCTTCCCGCTAAAGGGAAACCATGCATAAATATCAGTTTGACCATGAACTGCTATAACCTGGAAGACACAACTTTACCAAAAGGTTAAAAACATGAGAAGCAAGTTTAGTGGTACTCTCCATGCTCTCCCCCTTCTTGGTCCCTGATGTACTTTCTTTGGAGCAGTGCCCACCTTGATCTTCCCAACATCCCCCCTCTTTTAGCTGCTTAGTTCTATGCTCTGCTCTTTTTCATTTTTCTTACCCAGTAGACCACCTTTTCTCCTGTGCCCAGCTAATCATTTTCCTTGTTTTCCTGCTCTACTGCGTCATGAAGAACAGTTATATATTCCCCATCTGCCATTCTTTGAGCTGCCATCTGTGAATCATGTGGCTGATTCATTAGTGCTCTTGTGTGCAATCCATTCTTGTCCTCCATATTCACTGTCCATAACATACAGTGATATTTGCATAAGACAGACTATACCAAATCTACATATTCTACCTAGCAGCCCATGCTCACAACTCTTTGGCCACAGGCTATGGATACTTTGTGAAACTATCCATGGCTCCCTACAACCTTTCAGATGTCCTTTCACATCCTTTCTTTTACACTTGTCTGCAAACAGTCCCAGGAAACATCTGCATCTGATTCTCCTACTCCTATCCTTGCATGTCCAACCTGACTTGCTACTGGGTCTCACCACTCTCTCCCTGAGTATTCCCACCCATCTTATCCTCTCTTCCTTCTCCCTCATTAGCTCTCATCTCTTTTTAGGAGCTCTCCTTCAACACTGGCTCCAGTCCTCTCTGCTCCTACATTCTCTGTGGACGACCGACCCACTGAACTCTAGATAGATGCCACCGGTGTGGTTAGAGACTTCTGGGCTTGTCAGCATCTCTCCCTGACACTGGTCACTGGTGCCTTCCTTTAACTGGTGCCTTCCACAATGCTCAAGAGTCCCTTTTCAGATCTAGTCTGACTCTCTTTGCTTTACATTAAAACCAATTATCCCATCCTTTGGGGTATTCACTCCCTTTCAACTGCCCTTGCTGTCTTCCTCTAAAAAGACTCAACTATCCTGAAAATCTTCTCAGCTGTTATCTGTCTTTAGTTATTTTCTTACCTCAAAATTTCTAGAACAAATAGCCTAAAAGTGTTAACTATCTTTACTATATGCTCATTTCTCAATCTGGTTTTCATTACAACTTCCACCCTCCAAATTTAGTCAGGAGTCTCTGTGGATATCTGCTGTGCAACACAAATTTAACACTGAAACTGAAATGGTGAGCAATAGAAATGAGAGGAAGAAAAGGTGATGAAAGAATAGAGGACACAAACAAGGGGTGTGGTGTTTTTTGGGTGGGGAAAGCTACACAGGGAGAGCGAGACAGAACCCTCCATTCATAGTTGACAGAAGCAAAGATTCTGGCAGCCACTTATCCGCAAGACATGCCAATCACCACTGTTGTTGGTCCTCTTGTTCAGGATACTCCCTTAGTAGTTGCTAATGATGTTACCAGTCAGCTGAGGGTTTTTTCGTTTGTTTTGCTCAACTTGGATAGAAATCGTGAAAAGGCAAAGCACAGTTCCCTTTAGTGTTATCAGCTCCAGCTCTTATTAGTGTTAACAGTGGAGCAGCAATGGCTAAATCAGCGGTTGCTGCAAGGACAACCACACAATCAAGGGAGCTGCATAGCTGGCCAATTCCTTCCCTACTTGCTCATCATGCAGAGCTAGTATGGCCACTTGGCTGTGTGCTGGGGTAGCAGTGGTAGCTGTCAGTTGAATGGCCATGCACAATGGCACCTCCCGGTGATCCAAGGTGGCCTCAGCTATCTACAAAAATTATGTACACACCAAAGAAATAAAAAAATGAAAAAAAAAAAACCAGAAAAATCTGTATGCAGCAAAATTATCCTTCAAAAGTAAAGGAGTATCCCATTAGCATGTAGAACTTTTGTTTTTGCATTTAAGTTGTTTTTTGTTTGTTTGTTGTGTGTGTGTGTGTGTGTGAGAGAGAGAGAGAGAAGGAGACGGGATTCTGGGAAAGTGGTAGATTAGGAAGTAACAGGAATCCATCTTCCCACCTAGACAACAATTGTACTGGCAGAACCTGCTAGAACTCTAGAGGATACTGAAGGTTTGGAAACTCCACAGGCAGGCGTAGATGGTCAATTGCAGTTAATGTTGGTCAATTTTAGGCATTGGCTTAACAGTAACTTCTCATCCTTGACCCCACAACCTCATGGTAGGCAGTCATGCACTTGTTCCAGAAAAGCTGATGTTCTCCAAAATATTCATAAACTTGATTAAAGATATGAATATAAACATTCAAAAGCTCAAAGAACTCCAAATAGGATGAAATCAAAGAGATCCACACTGAAACACATTATTAGTAAATTGTCAAAAGCCAACAGAATTTTTTTTTAAGTGTTGGAGATCAAACTAAGGCCTTGTACTTACTAGGCAATCACTCTACCATTGAACTGTACTATGTGCCTTTAAATTCTCTTTTATGACAGGGTCAGACACATGGGACATCTGAGTAGAGGTCTCCTCCGCTTCTAGAGATATGCATGGAGCCCTGACTGATGACAGCAGCAGCTGTAACAGAGCAGTAGGGGTTGAGATAGGTGCCTGATGGCTATTGGTTAAGTATCTGGGCCACTGACACCTGCTCCCCACCAACTCCTGATGGCTTCAACTGTTTTAAATGAAGAAATGTAAAAGTATCTTTGGCCAGACACAGTGGCACACACCTGTTAAATCAGGAGGATAGGCAGGAGGATCAAAGTTCAAAGCCAGCCTGAGCAACTTAGCAAGACCCAAGGGCTCAGGATGTAGCTCAGTACTAAAGCACCCCTGAGTTCAATCCCCAGTATTGGGGGGGAAATGTATTGATGATCTGTTGCAAAGAACTTTACATGTTACAGATTACCCACAGAGAATAAAAATCTTAATTCTCTAGAAAAAGTAAGATTCAATATAAAGTTAGCATCCTCCAGTAAACTCAACCCAGCATTTACTCATTGCCCAAGGCAATGTATTCCTTGAGAAGGATTGTATATTCTATTCTGTTTTGTCAGGAAGAAAGTTCTAAAAATCAATAAATTTCCACTTAGGAAACTTAAGAATTTGAAGAGCAAATTAAATCCAAAGTAAACAGGAGAAAATAAATATAATAAAAATTCCAATAGAAATCAATGACATTGGAAATTCCTAGGAGATCAAGAGAAATAACAATGAAATCAAAAGCTGATTCATTGAAAAGATTAATAAAATCAATAAGCCTCTAATGAGGCTTAATAAGGAAAAAAAGAGAAGACACAATATTAAAAATATTGTGATAATAGTGAGAGAGGACATATATTAGAAATGAAAGAAGGGACATTAAAAGGTTAATAAGGAAATATTATGAACAATCTTGTGCACACAAACTTGATAATCTAGAATAAATGGAACAATCCCTCAAAAAAAAACCCTGCGGGCTGGGGATGTGGCTCAAGCGGTAGCACGCTCGCCTGGCATGCGTGCGGCCCGGGTTCGATCCTCAGCACCCCGTACCAACAAAGATGTTGTGTCCGCCAAGAACTAAAAAATAAATATTAAAAATTCTCTCTCTCTCTCCTCTCTCACTCTCTCTAAAAAAAAAAAAACCTGCCAAAATTCACATGGAAAGAAATATATAATTATCAAAGAAAGTGAACTGGTAACTAATAACCTTCTAAAACAGAAAGTGGCAGGCTCAGATGGGTTGAATTGTACCAAACATCTGAGGAAGAGATTATTCCAATTCTTACATTCTCTTCCAGAGATATAAGCAAAGGGAATACCCACCTTTTCAGTTGGAACAACTGAAACCAATCTATGTAAAAATATTTTTAAAATTTGATACAGAGCTTACATTTTCACAAAAATAAACCAAAAATGGATCACAGACCAAAATGTAAAACCAAAACTATAAACACTCATAGAAAGTAACAAGAGAACCATTGGTAATCTTGAGATTGGCAATAACTTTCAAATAAAATGCCAAAGGCACACCTATGATAGCAATAATCAAAAAGATAAACTTGATTAAAATTAAAATCTGCTGGGCTGGGGATATGGCTCAAGTGGTAGCGCGCTCGCCTGGCATGCGTGCGGCCCGGGTTCGATCCTCAGCACCACATACAAACAAAGATGTTGTGCCCGCCGAAAACTAAAAAATAAAGATTAAAAAATTCTCTCTCTCTCTCTCTCTCTGTCTCTCACTCTCTCTTTAAAAAAGAAAAAAAAAGAAAGATCACTGTGGCTACTCTGAGATAAGATTAATGGTTTCTCAAGTGTGCTCTGGACAGCAGCATCTGAGAAGTTGTTCAAACATAGGTCCTCAGTTGTCTTCTGATTCAGAAATCATGGCAGGGGGTGGGTAGCATACAGAGATTGTATCATAAAGAGCCCTCCAGGGAGGGCAAGGATGGCTCAAGCAGTTTGGCTCAAGTTCATCTATTTCTTAGTTTAAAAAAAAAATTAAAATCTGCTATGCAAGAGACACTGTCAAGAGAATGAGAAGGCCAGTCAGGGTAGGGGAAAATATTTATCAAAAACATTCTGATAAAGGATTGCATTCTGGAATCTATTAAGAATTCTTATAATTCAACAATAAGAAAACAACCCCATTAAAAAATGGCAAAAGATCTGACAAGACATATCACCAAAGAAAATACATAACTGGCAGACACCAACACGTATTGCTGTAGAAGAGGTGGAACAACAGGATTTCCCAATCATGGCTGACGTAGGAATGCAAAATGGTCCGACCAGTTTACAAGTTTTGTACTTCTTAGAAAAGTAAATATAGTCTCATATATATATATATATATATATATATATATATATATATATATAAAATTTATATTTAGTTGTAGATGGGTACAATATCTTTTATTTATTTATTTTTATGTGGTGCTGAGGATCGAACCCAGTGCCTCATGCATGCGAGGCATGCGTTCTACCACTGAGCTACAACCCCAGCCCAAAAATGTGGTCTTAATATATGATCAAGCCTTTGTGCTCCTTGGTGTTTACCCAATTGAGATGAAAACCTATGTCCTCTCACATCTATTGACTGCAGCTTTACTCATAACTGACATAACTTGGAAGCAACCTGGTGGTCTTCTTCAGTAGCTAAGTGGATAAGCAAACTGGTATGGCCATACAATGCAATATTATTCAGTGCTGTTTAAAGAACAGAGCTACCAAGCCATGAAAGCCATTCATATGGTATAAAAAAATGGATAAAGAAAATGTGGTACGCGTACACAATGGACTATTACTCAGCCTTAAAGAAGAATGAAATTATGTAGGTAAATGGATGGAACTAGAGAATATCATGCTAAGTAAAATAAGCCAATCCCCCAAAAAACAAAGATCAAATGTTTTCTCTGATAAGCGGATGCTGATCCATAGTAGATGTAGGAGGGTGGGGGGTTAAGGGAAGAATGAAGGAACTTTGGATTATGCAGAGGGGAATGAGGCGGGGAGCAGTGGGAATGGGAAGGACGGTAGAATGAGACAGACAAAATCACCCTATGTACATGTATGATTACACTTCTGGTGTGACTCAGTATCATGTACAGCCGGAAGAATGAGAAGTTATGCTCCATTTATATACAATGTGTCAAGATACATTCTCCTGTCATGTATAACTAATTAGAACAAAAATTTTTAAGTGATGTTAAAAAAAAGACATGGAGGAATCTTAAATACTTATTGCCAAGGGAAAGAAGCCAGATTGAAAAGGTTACATAATGTAGAATTCCAACCCTATGACATGAAAAAGGCAAAATTATGGAGACAGTAAAAAAGATCAGCAGTTTCCAGGGATTGATGGGAGGAAGGAACGCTTTTCTATACGATACTATAATGGTGGGTACATGCCATTATACATTCTTCCAAACCTACAGAATGTACACCACCAAGAATGAACTTACTGCAGTGAGTGGTAGTGGTGTGTCCATGTGGGTTCATAGTTGTAACAAATGGACCCTTTGGTGGGGTGTGTTGATGGTGGGGGAATTTGTTCCCAGGCAGGGGGTGGGGTGAGAACTTTATGTACTTTCCACTTGTATTTTCTGTGAACCTTAAACTGCTCTAAAAATAACATCTATAAATAAACAAAATGAATAAAAATATTTTGGGTACTAGGGGTTGAATCTGAGGTGCTCTACCACTGAGCTGCATCCCCAGCCCTTTTTATTTTTTTTAATCAGGTCTCATCCTTATCATATTTATCTTCATTTGTTTATTTTGGTGGTGTTGCGATTAAACCCAGGGCCTTGGGCATGCTAGGCAAGCATTTTATCCCTGAGCTACAGCCCAGCCCCACTTTTTTATTTTGAGACAGGGTCTCACTCAGTTGTGATTCCTCTACCCCAGCCTCCCAAGTCACTGGAATGACAGGCATTGCAACACTGCACCCAGCTTGAATAAAATAATTTTTAATTAGAAAAATATATAAAGAACTCCTAGAAATCAAGTAGACACTGAGCTAAAGAGAAAAATGGTCACAAAGTTGAAGCAAGAAATTCACAAAGGGGGAAGCCAAAATGCCCAACAAAAATGTGAAATGATCTGGTCTGCACTAGTAACCAGGCAAAATGCAAAATAAATCCACCAATTCTAAAAGAGATGCTTATGTATCAGAGAAGTACTATCCCATGCCTGTCTGACTGGCAAAAATTACAGTGTCTTTGACTATGGCCCAGGCTTAAAAGGAAACGGGTAACAGGATCTCCTCAGGTAGGGCTGTTTAAGACATGAAGACTTGATTGGACAATGTAGTAACCTAAGGCTGCCAGGTGCTAGGACATCTCCCTCCTGGTATGTGCCCTAACAAGTCTCTTTCCACATGTATAGAAGGAAACAAGAACAGCAGTACTCTCTTAATAAATGACTTAAATGTCCATCAACAGGAGAAATCAATGAATTGCATTACAGTGGATTCGCCAAAAGATCACACAACAGTTAAAATAAATGCACTTGGTCCTTATTTATCAATGGGATGAATCAGAAATATAAAGCTGAGAAAAAAAATTTTCAGAAGGGTATGTGTAGTGTGATTTCATTCATATATGGAGTAGACTCCTGCAACTTGACATCATGTCTCTGGCACACAGCCAAAGAATAACAATACATGGCCCATTGATAATCCCTGAATTCAGGACCCTGATTTTGTACAAGGGGTGAGACTGGGAGATACATAGGGAACTCAGTGGCATTTGTAACGTTTTACTTCTCATATATCAAAAACGAATGAGGTGCTGGGAGCAGTGGCACATGCCTGTAATTCCAGCGGCTCAGAACGCTGAGGCAGGAGGATGCAGAGTTCAAAGCCAGCCTCAGTAACTTTGTGAGACTCTAAGTGACTTAGAGAGATCTTGTCCCAAAAAATAAAATGAGCTGGTGACATGGCTCAGTGGTTAAGTGTCCCCTGGGTTCAATCCTTGGTACAAAATAATAATAATAATAAAATAAATTATCTTGCCTTAGGGGCACATGTTTATGCCCCAGTGCTTTGCTGATGCCAGAGTATGGAACAGTGAGTCTATACAATCCTCCAAACCCTGGCTGGAGAGTTGTCAATGGAACTTTCAAAGAAGTCCTTGAACTCGGTTTCAATAAACAGCAAATGCTAAGGAGGGAGAATTCATGGGGTGAGAGTCCTAACAGACAAGGCCAGGGAGAGTAGGAGGTGTCTGTTAGGGACTGACTGGACTTTGAAAGAGACCATTACTGGGGAGAAACTAGCACTATAGCACTGCAGGTTGGGGTAGAAGGGGAACCCTGAGACATCATGGCATTATTTCCCTGGCTTGGATACACCAATTCTAAAAGAGACAAGCGTCTCTTTTAGAATTGGTGTATCCAATACAGCGGAACCAACCTCATGTGTGCCAGGCAGGGTACCCTTTCCTTTTCATTCCCCACATAGTTCCTGAGAAGGATCAGGAAACACCACAATAATCCTTGGCTTGGAACTGGCCACAGGGTACCACTAATGAGGTCAGACTGGGACCCACTGTCAAGGCAGAGAATAGTCACAAGCCAAGGCTTAATAAAATAGAGGGTCCCAGTCCTTGAACATGGCTTGATGGTACAGGAAGAGGTGGTACAGAGCAAAGCTCCAGGTTACTGGAGAAGACAGCAGGAAGCACCATGAAACCTGGCCAGAAACCTGTGGGAGAGGCAGACAAAGGCAAGCCAGCTGCCTGCAGGAGTGGCAAGGGAGGCACCTTCAAGAGCTTTTTGGAGGATCGATGGGAACAGTGATGGTGGGTCCCAGACAGATGCAAACTTCCTTGAGTCACTGGGTTATACAGGTGCTTTGGGTAACAATGACTAAGAGCTAGACGATGGTGCAGGGCAGGCTTGGCTAGTGGGATTCGTGGCTATCTTGGTTCCTAAGAGAAACTGTAGGAATGTGTCACCACTCATATGTGCAAGGCAAATGCCAGAACCCTGAAGCTACCCTGGTGTGGTTTCCAGGCAATGGGGCCAGCCTGCCAGAAAGCAGCTGGGAGGTACCCAAAGGTAGAGGAATAAACAGGCAGGCGCCAGCCTACACCCATGTCATGGAAATACCCCACAATATTGCCAGGCAAGAACTGGGGCCAACAACCTGACAATGCTGCCTGGGAACTAGAATGTACCAGATTCAGTCCACTTGGCTCCAGGAAGATGCCCCTGTTTGCAGGACCAAAAGGGAGAAACAATAGTCCCCTGGGATAGAAGCTGGGGGTGGGGCTGCACGGAAGACAGGAATGCAGTGCTTGGCTTAGGGCTGCTCCCAGGGGATCTCCCTGCCCAGTATACTCCCACGAGGATGCCTGGAACCTGGCTCCCTCTTTCTCTTATGAGCCCCTGCTCCAGGGAAAGGATGTCCTCCCCTGGCGCCAGCCAAGTCCCTTATGATAAGCCCTTACATGCATAAATGACTCACAGTTCTCAAGAACGTCAACCTGCTTCACCACCCAGCAGCCGGAAAATTGTATTATAAAAATAATTAGAAAACAGTCAATCCTAGAAGGCTACAGAGTCCCTGACTCACTGACCAGAGTTGGTTCCACAGCTTTCTGATGAGAAAAATTGTTCAAGCATAAATACCTCATAATACACGAGCTAGTGGGGCCATGAAAAAATAGTGTACCTTCTTTTCTGCACTATGAAGTGTCATCTCACCAGGTGCAGTGTTTCTGGGGGACAATTTGGCAACATCTATTAAAATATAATTACACAGAGGCTGGGGATGTAGCTCAGTGATGGTATTCACCTTGTATATGCAAGACCCTGGGTTTAATCCCCAGCAACAAAATAAAATTTAAAAGTATGCAAAAACCATCTCCTAGGAATTTATTCTAGATATGTCTTTGGATCAAGATAAACCCTACTAGGGTTTCTGTCTCAATTCTTCTGACATTTGGGCTGGAGAATTGTGGAAGGTTGTTGTGGGTTGTGTTCTGGGTTCTGGTGTGATAGTTAGTTATGGGGTACCCAGACATCTGATCAAGCATTATTCTGTATATGCCTGTGAAGGTGTTTCTGGATGAAATTGGTGTTTGAAACCAGCAGAATAGTTGTCTTATTCATTTGTGTTGCTGGTGGCTTATAAACGACAGAAATTTACTTCTCATAGTCCTGGAGGCTGAAAGTTCAAGATTAAGGGGCTGGCAGACCGGTAAGGGCCTGTTCCTCATAGACGGCACCTTCCATGTGTCCTCAATTAGCAGACCCGGGTGAACAAGCTCCTTTGATGCTTTCATAAGAGCACTGATCCCATTCATGAGGTTCCTGCCCCGTGACTTAATCACCTTCCCAAGCTCCCAACTCAATACCACCATTACCCTGGGGATTAGGATTTCAACATATGAATTTGGGGCAGGGCACCACCTTCAGTCCACAGCACTGAGTAAAACCAATGGCCCTCCCTAATTTAGAGGGGCTACAGCCACCAATCTGAAGGCCCAAATGCAACAGAAAGGCTGATCTTCTCCTGAGTAGGGGAATAACCCCTGCCTCCAGCCTTCAAACTGGGACATGCCTTTTTCTTGGCTCTTACTGAGTCTCAACCTGCCAGTCTTTGGACTGGGATACATGGCCAGATTCCCCCAGCTTCTAGGCTGCTGACTCACCCTGCAGATTCTGGAACATGTCACACCCTGACTGTGTGATAATAAATCACACAGTCTATTGGTTCTCTTTCTCTGGAGAACCCTAAAAAGTATAAAATGTGAACAGCATCCTTGATATTTGCCTATTAGTACCCCCACCACAGTTGTGACAACCAAAAATGTCTCTGAACAGATGTCCCCAGAGGGAGCCACCACTGTACACACATTCCCAGGAAGGAAAGTCCAATTCACTTGTTTCAGGCCCAGGGCAGGGAGGTGATGCATATTATCTTAGAGAGGGGATGACTAGGAGCTATGATGGGGGACAAGGGATGGACTTAAGGCTGATGAGAAGAGACCAAGAGAAAAGACCTTTAGGGAGAGGGAGGAGCAAGTTCAAGGCCCCTAGGAAGGCACAAACCTGAGATCCCTAGAGGTAGACACAGGGGAAGGCAGAACAGAAGGGGAAGTGGGGGTTTTCTCCAAGTTCAACGAGAAGTGGTGGAAGAACTGTAAGATGGGAGATAAGATTTAGTGTACATTTTGACATGGCCACACAGTTCCCCAAGGAGGAAGAAGCAGCACTAGCCAGGCCTCCGACCAAGAGTAAAATGGCACAAACCCCAATAGGCAGCAGCAGGGTTTAGCAGTGACCACTAGAAACCCCTTAGGTTAGTACCCTGGGCTGGGCCACCCTTGCAAGGAAGGGATTGAATTCTTCTACCCCAGGGTATGGAGACAGGGAACAGATGAGCATCCAATCACAACACAGTAGGATTAGGACTTTCTTACACCAGAGTTGTGGCACCAAGGTTAAGCCCACTGCACCGACAGACACACATGCCAAGGTACACATCAGAGGCGTGCCCTGTAGAGGTTTCTATAGGCAAACTGGAAACTACCTCCAAGCCATCAGCTGGGGACAGGTCATCTGTGGTGCAGGATGGGGGATACATTTGAAGGAAAGGTGGAGAGATCCAAGGTGGCAAGAAAGACCTCCAGGTGCAAGACAGTGTGTAGAGAGCGGCCTCTGATAACAGCATTTTTAGAGTATACACTACACTCTTATGAATCTCAGAGCACTAAAGAGCACAGGCTAAACTCTGAATCATTATGCAGAACAAAAGGAACGCAAGCAAAATCCCATTCCCCAACAGAAAACAGATGTGTGGTTACCTGGGACCAGATCCGGTGAGTGAGAATGTACATTTGTAACACTTTCCCAGATGGTGCTGCTGAGCACCCCACTTTGAGAACTACAGCAGTAGTAACAGGTGACTTGCATGGGGCATACCCAGGCAGGTGCTTTTTTAATTTATTTTTTTTAGTTGTTTCTGGATCTTTTTTTTTTATTTATTTGTATCAGGTGCTAAGAATTGAACCCAGTGCCTCACACAAGCTAGGCAAGTGCTCTACTGCTGAGCTACAACTCCAACCCCAGGCAGGTGCTTTTTGAAGCTGGTTACCTACACTATTTAGTTCTTATACAACCTTATGAGGTTGGCACCATAGCTGTCCCATTTGTTGGTGAAGAAACTGAGGACGATACATTGAGTCATCTGCTCACTTTCTCACAGGTAAGTGACGGCAGAGGTCCTAAGCTAGGCATCCTGGCTTGAAGGGTCTGTCTTCTTACACTGCAGACATACATGGCGTCTCTATTTTCCGAGGATACCGAGGCTCAGAGGAGTTAGAAAGAATCTCAGTCTCCTTGCTGAACTGTTGCCTGTTGTCCACTGGGATACAGTTCATGTACCTGATACTTGCAGGATTAGGGCTCTTGGAGAAAACTGTTGATGTGAGCTCTGTCCACATGGGCTGCAGAAAGCACCTAAAGAAAGAACACTCTTAGGATGAAACTCACCTATCTAAAACCAGAGGGTTGGTGAGGCCCTTTCAGCTTGTGGCCTGCATTGTGGCCTCCAGTTTTGGAGGCTTGCAGGGTTGATGGAGGGGACATAGTGCTTCCACCCCCCCACATCACTTCCCTTTGAAACTACCAGGTAGCAGTCATGGCATTTGGAAAGAAATGATCCCATCCAAGCTCCTTGAGGGGACTCACATTAGCCTCAGCCATGGACCACTCTCCACATGGCATTCCCTGATCCTGTTAGACAAGTAACCCAAGTCAAGCCAGAACTATGTCCTGTGGATGGAGAGAAAGGAGTTGTCTTTCGGATAATGTGCCATGTGATAATGTGCCAGAGTAGCTCCGGAAGCCAGTTTGTAACTTTTCCATCCTCTGCATGAAGCTATGTGGAGAGGAGGGCAGAAAACTGAGCAGCCATAGGGTCATGTGTTAGCATCCTATTACCATAACAAAATACCGGAGATGATTTTTAAAAGGTTTATTTTGGCTCACAGTTTTGGGGGTTCCAGGCCATGACCAGTTGCTCTCCTTTGCTTTGGGCCTTTGGAGAGGCAGCACATGTGGCAAGAGCAAATGGCAAAGAAAAACTGTTCACCTCATCAGTCAGGAAGCAAAGAGAAGGAAGAAAGGGCTAGGGTCACACAATCCCTTTGAGGACACACATCCAATGACCTAAGGACCTCCCACAGGACCCCAGCTCTAAGACTCTACAATTTCCCAACAGGGTCACCACGGGGACCAAGCCTTTAACACCTGGGCCTTTGGGAAACACTTATCCAGACCTCAGCAGGCCATAACCCTGAACAAGCTGCTCTTGGAGGTAGACTGCCTTGTGAAGATTCAAATGCATACACAGATTTTCTTGACTGAAGCCAGAGTTCAGTTACTCATAACCAAAAGCACCCCATGGGCATGAGTGTCTCAATCTGGGTGATGGGGACCAGTACTGCAGTTACAACTGGGAAAAGAGGAAGCCTGATCCCCCAGTCCCCTTCTAAAGTACCTCCTGGATCAGAGAAAGGATAATAACCTTGATTTTGAAGAGCATGAGGCTGCAGTTTCAGAGAAAGTTTGTCAACTAGTGCTGCCTTCCTTCTCAGAGCCATTGCTCTGGAGACCAAGGTGGTGGCCACTAAACTGAGGGCAGGAGTCAGAATGTCAGGATTGGTTGCTAGGAGCCAAGGAGATCCTCAAGCCTCCGGTGGATAGTTTCAATGCTTACATTTTTTCCACTGCATACTTTTGATGTTCATACATGCTACAGCTTTTTCTGTTTGTTTGTTTGTTTGTTTTTGTTTCAACCAACTAGTATTCATACCACATTGTGTTTACACATCCATCAGTTGACAGGCAATTGAATTTCTCCATTCGTTGGCTATCATGAATAATAATGTCATATACATTCATGTACAAGCCTCTGATTGAATGTCATGTTGATTTCTCTTGAGAAGAATTCTAAGAATAAATTTCCTGGGTCTTATAATGCTTGTCTCTTTCAGAAACTGCCAAACTATTCTGATAAGTTTGTATCATTGGTGCTGTACAATTTTACATTCTGACCAGCAATTTATAAGGATTCCGGTTGCTAGCAGCTTTACCAGCATGATGTATTAGCCATTTATGTTTTCTTTGCTGAAATATCTATTCAAATATTTAACCCAATTTTAAATTGAGTTGCTTGTGAGACTGAATATACAAAAATGGAACTCTGACCCACTACCTGTAGTGACCTGCCCGGGAAACTATCCCCTTATCTATAGTAATCAGCCCAGGAGAGCAGTCAGCTATAGGTCAAATCTGCAGTGACAACCTCTATGATAATCCAGGAAGCTACCCATTAACTTTTGTAATAATTAGCCTGAGATGGCCAGGACTTGATCAATGACTGACAGCTTCCCTAATTTTTGTCCCAGCTTCCAGTGGAGGACTCACCACAGAAAGCCAGATGTGCCTACCTAATCCATCACATGTGGTTCAGCTGCCTCCAGTTTCCTAGGCAACAGCTTCACATCAGGGCTCACTGGAGTCCCTGCGCCCCATGGCTAGGCCCTTTCCACTCTTCTGCCTGCCTTTGAATCTCTGCCAAACAAGTGACAGTAGCCAACACCCTTGGAAAAGTTCTGAGCATTTATTTCAACCTTTGTCTCCTCATTATTTAGTTATAGGATTTCCTTGTACATTTTGAAGATGTCATTTATTAGATATACAATGAGCAAATATTTTTCCCAGTAAGTGGTTCATCTTCATCCTCTCAATGTTTTCTTTGGAATCACAACATGTTTCATTTTAATGAAGCCAATTTAACAGTTTTCCTTTACAGTTTATCTTTTTGGTATCACATCTTAAAAAAAAATCTTTGTCTAAATCTAATTGCAAATAATTCTGGTAGGTTTTTACTTCTGATATGTCGTTCCATTGTGGTGAGAGAGCGCATTACATATTTCTGGTCTTTTAAATTTGTGAAGGTAACCCCAGAATGTGGTCTATCTTGATGAATGTTCTATGTGAGCCTGAGAGGAATGCATACTCTATTTTGTTAGATGAAGTATTCTACAGACTAATTCAATCCAGTAGATTGATAAATTAGTGAAGCTAATCTGTGATGATTAATTTTATGTTAAAGTTGAGTCATAGTGTCCAGATATATGATCAAACATTATTCTGGGTCTGCCAGTCAGCTTTCTGTCATGGGGACAGAATACCTAAGGAAAGATTTATTTTGGCTCACAGTTTCAGTCCACGGTCACTTGGGTCCACCATTTCTGGGCCTATGGTGAGGCAGCCTATAATGGAGGGAGGACATGGTAGAGAAAAGCTGCTGACCCCATGACATTCATTACAGGGACTGGGGAACGGAGCCAGGGACAAGATGCAAGGATGGGGGCTGGGGATGTGGCTCAAGTGGTAGCGCACTCGCCTGGCATGCGTGCGGCCCGGGTTCGATCCTCAGCACCACATACCAACAAAGATGTTGTGTCCGCCGAGAACTAAAAAATAAATATTAAAAATTCTCTCTCTCTCTCTCTCTCTCTCTCTCTCTCTCTCTCTCTCCTCTCTCTCACTCTCTCTTAAAAAAATAAAATAAAATAAAATAAAATCTTAAAAAAAAAAAGATGCAAGGATGTTCCTTCATGGACTACTCCCTCCAAATAGGTCTATTTCCTTAAGTTTCTACACCTTCTAACACTACCACCAATTGGGGACCACGCTTTCACCACATGAGCCTTTGGGGGACAAACTGTAACACTGGGTGTAAGGGTATGTTGAATGACATTAGTATTTAAATTGGTGGACTTTTAATAAATACACTGCCCTCCACAGAGTGTCTGGGCCTCTTCCAATCAGTTGAAAGCATGAGTAGAACAAAAATTCTGACTTCCTCAGAGCAAGAGGGAATGCAGCAGCACAGACTTAGGACCTGAATAACTCATGGGTCTGAGGCCTGTTGACCCACTGTGCAGATTTTGGAATTGTCGGCCTCCATAATCATGAGCCAATTCCTTAAACACCTTCCCCCCACCACCACCACACACGCTGTTATTGGTTCTGTTTCCCTGGAGAACCATGACCAATACAGTGCACTTCCTGGCTATGTCCACTACAGTTAGAGGGGTGTTAAAGTCTCCAACCATAACAGCTGATTCATCTAATTTTCCTTATATTTCTGTTAGTTTTTACCTTACATATTTGGTACTCTGTGCTAGATGCATACAAGTTGGTATGTCTTCTTAGACAACTGAATCCTATTTATTCCTGAAAATTTTCTTTGTTCTGTAGTGTGTCTGAAATTAATACAGCCACTCTTATTTTCTTTTGTTAGCAAGGTATATCTTTCTGCATCTCCCTCACTTCTATATGTGGTAAAATATATATAACACAAACTTTACCATTCTAACAATTTTTAAGTATATAATTCAGTGCTCTTCAGTACTTTCACAATGTTGTGCAAGTTAACACTACCATCAATTTATAGAACTTTGAGTCATCCTAAACAGAAACTCTGCACCCATTGAACACTAATCCTTTCCTCCCTCCACTGCTGGTAATCTCTATTCTACTTCCTTTTTCTAAGGATTTCCCTCCAGTAGTTTCACATATGAATAGAATCATACAATAGTTGACCTTTTTTGTCTTCAAGGTTCACCCATGCTGTATCATGGATCAGAATCTCATGACTTTTAAAGGCTGAATAGTATTTGATTGTATGTATATACCACATTTTTGTTGATTTATTTATTTGTCTGTTAGTGGACACTGGTCTAGAACTATATGCTTGAGTCCTTGCTTTCAACTCCTTGAAGTATACACACCCACAAATGAAAATCCTGAAACATATGGTAACTATTTTTACTTTCTGAGGAATTGCCAAATTGTTTTCCAGTGCAGTGCACCATTTAACACTTCCACTACCAATATCCAAAGATTCCAATTTCTCCACATCCTCATCCCTTGCCATTGCATATTTTGTTTTGTGTTTTAAGTACTAGCTTCCTAATGGTGGTAGGGAGCTTATCCTGTTACTTTTAATCTATTTGTATCCCTACTTTTAAGGTGGGTTACTTGACAACATATGGTTGGGGATTGTTTATTTTTAATTCACTCTGACAGTCTTTTAATTGGTATATTTAAACCATTCTCATTTAAAGTAATTACTGCTATAGTTAGATGAAGACCTACTTATTTTAACTGTTTATTGTCCTCATTCTTTCTTTGTGTGCTTCAGTCATTTCTGCTCTCTGCTTTTGAACATTTTATGAGTTCAATTCCTTTTCTCTATTAGTATACCAATTGTACTTTTTTTAAAAATTAGTATTTGCCTTGGAATTTTCAATATACATTTACAGCTAATCCGAGTCTATTTTTAACTAACAATATCACTTCCCAGGCAGGGCAAGTATTGTACATAACACAATCGTTTCTCACTCCTGTTACTCTTAATGTTGCTATCATTCACCTATCCATGACCTATAATCATCAAAAACATTATTGCTATTATTATTTTGAGCAATCTTAGATTCACTAAGAGTAAGAAACGATTTTCACTTTACCTTCATTTATTCCTTATTTATTATAAATGCTTCCCTTTGTGTAGAACCACGTTTCAGACTTGTATTTTATTTATTTATTTTTGGTACCAAGGACACTTCAACCACAGAGCCATATCCCTAGCCCATTTATTTTTTTATCTTGAGACAGGGTCTCCATAGGTTGCTGAAGCAGGCTTCAAACCTGCAATCCTCCTGCCTCAGCCTCCTAAACCACTGAGATTACAGGTGTGCGCCACCATGCCTGGCAGACCTATATTATTTCTCTTCTCTCTGAAGAGCTTTCAATATATCCTGCAAGTCATGCCTACGGAGACAATCCTAAATTTCTTTTTATATGAGAAAGTCTTTCACTTGTGAAGGATAATTTCAATGGAGGTAAAATTCTAGATGGATAGTTTTTCTTCCTTTGAAAACCTTTAAATATTTTGCTCTATTTCTTGCTTGTATGGTTCCTATAGAGAAGTCTGATGTAATTCTCATCTGTGTTCCTCTGTAGATAAGGTGTTTTCCCTCTCTGGCTTGTTTCAAAGTTTTCTCTTTGTCTTTGGTTTTCTGCAGTTTGAAAATTATATGCGTAGGTGTAGATTTTTGTTGTTTGTTTGTTTGTTTTGTATTTATCCTCCTTGGTGTCCTCTAAGACCAATTTTTGTCATCAATTTTTGCCAATCACTAGTTCTTCTGACTTCCCATTACATGTATGCTACACCTCTAGCAGTTGTCCCAAAGTTCTTGGGTATTCTGTTCCGTTTTGTTCATTCCTCTTTTTCAGTTCCAGAAGTTTCTGAAACTTACCTTCAAACTCACTTGACTCTTTGCTTAGCTGTGCCCAGTCCACTAACAAGTCCTTCATTACTGATTTATGTTAGAGTAGTTTTTGTTTGTTTTTTGTACCAGGAGCACTTACCCACTGAGCCACATCCCCAGTCTTTCTTTAATTTTCAGATAGGGTCTTGCTGAGTTGCTCAGGGCCTAGCTAAGTTATTGAGGCTGGCTTTGAACTTGTGATCCTCCTGCCTCAGCCTTCTAAGTCACTGGGACTACAGGTGTGTGCCACTGTACCTGGCTTGTTAGAATGTTTTTGATTTCTATCATTTCCCCTGGGTTCTTCCTTACAGTTCCCACCTATCTGCTTACGTCACCCATTTATTTTTTGCATGTCATCTATCTCTTCTGTATCTAAGTCTGGCTCCGTCCGATGTTTGCTTTGCCTCTTCAGACTGTAATTTTTTTGTTGAAAGTTAGATATGATATATAGGGTAAAATGAACAGGTAAATAGGCCATTAGAAAATGAGGTTTTATGTTTTATCTATCTAGAGTTAGGCTGTGATTACCGTTTGGCATAGATGTAGGTGGCAGAGACGAAGTTCCCCCTCATGGTATTGCTTTTGCCTCCCGTGATGCCTGTGGATTTCCCTAAAGATTTTACCTCAGACATGCTAGAATTTACTGCTGAGCCACACCCCAGCCTCCTAGAGACTTCTTAAATAGGGTCTTAGTCTTGCAGTTCTTCCTGTTCTGATCTCTTTAGTATACATGAGCCTAATTGATGTGGTGATCAAGTGTCAGGGAATGATAATCTATAATTCCATGACTAGGTCAGTCTTTGTGACCTTCAGAAGTACTTGTTGTTTGTCCCTCCTCAGATAACAATAGGGAGACTGATTCATGTTGGAATTTAATCCCCAATGCCATGGTATTAAGAAGTAGAGCCTGTAAGAGGTGATTAGGCCATGAGAGCTGTGCCCTCAGGGATGGGATTAGTGACTTTATAGAAGGGCAGGAGGTCAACTAGCCAGGCCCCCTTTTTGCCCTTCCCTTCTCTCCCTTCCTCCATGTGAGGACCGAGTGTTCTCTCCCTCTGCAGGGCACAGCAACAAGGCACCATATTGGAAGCTGAGACCTCACCAGACACTGGACCTGATGTCTTTATCTTGGACTTTCCAGCCAGAACTTTGGGAAATAAATTTTTGTTCTTTATAAATTACCCAGTATGAAATTTTTTTCATTCATTTATTTATTTATTTATTTATTTATTTATTTTGCCCAATAAACAGAGACGCCTGGCTTCCCAGTGTAGATTTAGCCAAAGCTTGGTCAGATTATGCTCTGAGCCAATGAGGCTTCCACTGTCTACTGATGGATGGAGGCCTGGGCCAGGGCACACCATCTGACCTCAGGTCACTTCCAGGTCTACCTCAGCCTTCACATCCTGTTGGGACTTCTTTCATGTCCTCTGCATACACATGTGTGTTGCTGGCTGGAGTGTGAGATGGCTGGAACCCATCTGGCCTTTGCCATGTATGTGTGTAAATGCTTTGGATCAACCTGTGACATGCGATAAGCTTACCAAGTTCCCTATTGGTGTCTCCACTTCCAAAATTCCACACTAAATTCCGAGCCATTCCTTACTCCAACTAGGACAAAACTTCAGGCCAACAGGACTGCTGGCACCTCTGTTCATCTACCATATTAGATTGGCAGGGTTGGTTTTTCCTAAGGCCATCCTCTCCTGTGTCTTCACATGGTTGATTTGTGTGTGTGTGTGTGTGTGTGTGTGTCCCCTAATCTCTTCTTGTAGGACATCAGTCAAACTAGATTAGGGTCCACCCATATGACTTGATTTCTACTCAATTACCTCTGTAAAGGACCTATATACAAATACAGTTACATTCTCAAGTTCTGGAGGTTAGGGCTTTAGCCTATGAGGAAATGGGGGTTGTGGTACATACAGACTATTTTTTCCTAACAGAATTTTAAGGTCCTCTAAGCTTCCTTAGGAACTGCATATGTTCCATCTGGAAACCTGCAGTATATGGGAAGGGCTGGTATCTGCATTGCTATAGTTTGGACTTGGAATGTATTAAAGGCTTTCTTGTATATCTTTGTCTTTGGTGTGAGTGTAATACTGGCCTTAGACATGAAATGTCCTCTTATTTCTTAGAAGAGTTTGAAAACAAGTGTTAATTCTTCTTTTAAGGCTTAGTAGAACTCATGAGGTTAGTCATCTGTGGTCCTCAACTTTTCTTTGCTAAAAGATTTTTTAAAAAAATTTTTAGTTGTTTGATAGACCTTTATTTTATTTATTCATATGTAGTACTGAGAATCGAACCCAGTGTTTCACACAAGTCAGACAAGTGCTCTACAGCTGAGCCACAACCCTAGTCCCTGCTAGAAGATTTTTTTTTAAGACTATTTTTTTTAGAGAAGTTTTAAGTTTATGGCAGAGAGGAAAGTACAGAGTTTCCCACAGACTCCCCACCTCCACCCACACACAACTTTCAACATCTGCATCAATGACACATTTGTCATAACTTATTCACCTACAGCGATAAAATATTATCAAGGTCCATAGTTTACAGATAGGATTCACTCCTGGTACTATACATTCTATGAGTTTGGACAAATGTATAATTCCAAGTTTTCACAGTAACAGAATTGGATAGAATGGTTTCACTGCCCTAAAATCCTCTGTGCTCTGCTTATTCCTCCCTCTCTCACTGCTAAGCCCTGGTAACCACTGATCTTTTTACTGTTTCCACAGTTTTTGCCTTTTCCACAAGTCCATAAAGGTGGAATCAAACACTGTGTCACCTTTTCAGATGGGCCTATTTATTTATCTGGTACTAGGGACTGAACCCACGGATGCTTACCCACTGAGCTACATCCCCAACCCTTCTTTTTATATTGAGGCAGGGTCTCACTAAGTTGCTGAGGCTGGTCTCAAACTTGCAATCCTCCTCAGTCTCCCAAATTGCTGGGATTACGGGAGTGCTGGCTCCTGCAATCTGCACCCCCACTAAATGAATGGCTCCATGTCTGGCTCCAGACTGGCTTCCTTTAAATGGTAACATGCACTTAAGCTCACTTATTTTTCATCAATGAATAACACTCCATTGTCGTAATGCACCACAATGCATTATCCATTCATCTACCAACGTATTCCATATTCTCTTGCTGTAACTAATACTGCAGACTGGATAATTTATTAAAAAACAAATTTACTTAGGCATTTTGCATTGATACCAGCCATGGCTGAGGGTCCCCTGCAAATCCTTGACATCATTTGGTGATGTTAGAATTTCAACGTTTGCTTTCTCTTAAGTGTGCAGCAGTATCTCACTGTTTTATTTACAATTCTCTAATGGCCTAAAGTTGAACATATGGCTATTTGCTATCTGTATATTTTCTTTGGTGAAGTGTCTTTTCAGGTCCTTTGCTCCTTTGTAATTGGGTCATTAGTTTCACATTGTTGATTTTTATGAGTTCTTTGTATATTTTAGTTAACAGACCTGCATCAGACACAGCTTATGCAAACACTTTCTCCCAGTCTGTAGCTATCTTCTCATTTTCTTAACAGTATCTTCACAGAGAAGATTCTTTTAATTTAAAAGAATTTCAGCTTATCAATTCTTTCATGGATTTTTCCTTTTGTGTTTTACTTAAAAAGTCATTGCCATTCAGGGTCATGGAGATTTTCTCCTATATTACTCTCTAGGAGTTGCATAGTTGTATAGTTTTGCATTTTACATGTAGGTCTGTGATAGATTTTATTTTTAAAAAGTCTTTGTTTACATTCTTTAAAAAAATATATTTCGGCATACGGGTACCGGCTGTTCCAGCACCATTTGTTCTGAAGGCTGTCTTCTTCTGTGTCAAGATCGGCTGACTAATGTGGATCTATTTCTGAGTTCTCTACTCTGTCTATTCTTTTGCCTCACCACACTGTCATGATGACTGTAGCTTTACTGTTGACCTTTGACGTCAGGTACTGTCAGTCTTCTGTTCCCCCTCAATATGGAGTTGGATGTATTCTCCACATGAACTTTAGAATCAGTTTGTCGATGTTCACAAAATGTCTTGCTATGATTTTGAATGGGATTGCATTCAATCTATAAATCGAGTTGGATAAAAACATTGTGACAGGGTTAAGTCTTCTTATCCACATGGAATTTCTCTGCATTTATTTAGTTCTTGATTTCTTTCATTAGTTTTCTAGTTTTCCTCATAGATTTTGTACATATTTTGTTAGATTTATACCTAAAAAAAGTATCCATTTGTGGGGAGGAATACTAATGTAAACGGCATTGTGTTTTTAACACCAAGTTCCACTGATTCATTAACTGGTATATAAAAAAGCAACTCATTTTTGTATCTTAACCTTGTACCCTGTAATCTTGCTATAATCACTTATTCTATATTTTTACTGATATTCAGATTTTCTACATAATGTCATCTCCAAAGACAGTTTTATTTCTTCCTTCTCAAACTATATACCACTCCTTCCATCTCTCCCTTTCACTTCCTTTATTTTTTTCTTATTGCCTTGTTACAACTTTTGGTACAATGTTGAAAAGTGAAAAGTGTTAACAGGGGATACCCCTGTCCTGTTCTATCTTAGCAGGCAAAGTTTGTCTCTCACAATTAATTATGATGGTTTTTGTAGATGTTCTTTATAAAACTGGAAAAGTTCCCCTCTATTCCTATTTTACCAAGATGGTATGATTTTTGTTGTTTGTAAATCAAGAATGGGGGTTGGGTTTTGTTAAATGCTTTGTTTGTATTTATTGAATCTATTCATATATTCTTCTTTAGCTTGTTTATGTGATCAACTGAATTAAGTGACTTTCCACTTCCAAACCAAACTTGAACACCTGGGATAAAAGTTCCTTGGTCATGGTGTATTAATTTTTTTTTTTGTTGATGATTTTTGGACTCAGTTTGCAAATGTTCTGCTGATAATTTTTGCATCTCTATTCACAAGAAATACTGGTATGTTTTCTTCTCTTTTCAAATCTTTGTCTGGTTTTGGTATTGGGATGATGCTTACCTTTCCTTCTGCTTCTATCTTGGGGATGAGTCTGTAGTGCACTGGGGTAATATCTTCCTTAAAATGTTTTGATATAATTTACCAGTGAACTCATCTGGGCATAGTTCTTAATGCTTTGAAGGTTATTAACTCTTGATTTAATTTCCTTAATAGATGTAGGCTTATGCAGATTGCCAATTTCTTCTTGTGTGAATCTTGGCAGATTGTTTCAAGAAATGAGTTCATTTTATTAAGTTATCAAATTTGTGGGCATAAGTTGTTCATTTTTTTTAGAGAGAGAATTTTTAAAAATATTTATTTTTAGTTTTTGGTGGACACAACATCTTTATTTTATTTTTATGTGGTGCTGAGGACCGAACCCAGCGCCTCGCGCATGGTAGGCATGCAAGCACATTACCGCTTGAGCTACATCCCCAGCCCAGTTGTTCATAATATTATATTGTCCTTTTAATGTCCACATAATCTGCAGTAATGTCTCCCTCCTTCATTTCTAATACTGGTACTTTGTATTTTCTTTTTGTCTTAAGTAGTTATTAGACATTTGCCTTTTCTTTTTAATCTTTTCAAAGAACTAGCTGGTTAATTTCCTATTTCCAATGACATGCATCCAATACTATACATTTCCCTCTAAGCACAAAATTTGATAATCTGCATTTTCATCATTTAGTTCAAAGTATTTAAAAATTTCTCGAGATTTCTTTTTAAGCATATGCTACATTTAAAGATTTCTTTTAAAAAATATTTATTTTTTAGTTTTTGGTGGACATAAACTCCTTATTTTATATTTATGTGGTGCTGAGGATAAAACCTAGTGCCTCATGCATACTAGGCAAGCACTCTACCACTGAGCCACAACGCCAGCCCCTTAAAGATTCTAACAGACAACTTACAGTTGGGTCTTGTTTTCTAACGCACTCTGATAATCTTATAATTTTAGAGTATTTAGACCACTGACATTTAATCCATTGATAGCTGGGTTAATATTTGTTACTGTTTTCTATTTGCTGTCCTTGTTATTTATTCCTACTTTTGTTCCCCCTATTTTTAAAAAAATATTTTAATATTTATTTTTTTTAGTTTTCTTAGGTAGACACAATATCTGTATTTTTATATGGTGCTAAGGATTGAACCCAGTGCCTCACGCATGCCAGACGAGTGCCCTACCACTTGAGCCACATCCCCAACCCTGTTCCCACTATTTTGTTGTTGTTTAACTGAGCATTTTATATGTGTCTTAGTCCATTTGGACTACGTAACAAAATACATTAAGCTGGGTGGCTTATAAAAAATAGAAATTTAACTAGAGATATGAAAAATTGTGCTCTACATGTGTAATATGAATTATAATGCATTCTGCTGTCATATATAACAAATTAGAATAATAAATAATTTTTTTAAAAAAATAGAAATTTACTTGTCACAGTTATGGAGACTGGGAAATACAAAATCAAGGTGTGGGCAGACTTGGTGTCTTGTGAAATCTCGCTACTTGGGTCATGAGCAGCTGCATTTTTACTGTAACTTCACATGGTGGAATGCAAGAGCTAGCTTTCTGGAATCTCTTAGAAGGGTGCTTTTCCAATCACGAGGACCCCACCCTCAAGACCTAATCATCTCCAAAGGCTCTACTTCTTCATATCACCACCTTGGAGATCAGAATTCAACAAACACCCAGACCCTAGCATTCTACCCTGGGTACCCTAAAACTCATGCACATCTCATATGCAAAAAGACATTAAATCAGCCAGATACAGTGACACACACCTGTAATCTCAGTAACTTGGGAGGCTGGGAAAGGAGGTTCACAAGCTCAAGGCCAGCCTCTACAACCTAGTGAGACGCTGTCTCAAAATAAAAAATAAAAAGGGTTGGGGATACAGCTCAGTGGTAGAGTGCCCCTGGATTCCATCCTCATTACTCCCACCCAAAATGCATTCAATCCATCCTAGTAACCTCAAAATTCCTTTTTTTTTTTGAGAGAGAGAGAGAGAGAAGAGAAGAGAAGAGAAGAGAAGAAAAGAGAAGAGAGAATTTTTTAATGTTTATTTTTCAGTTTTCGGTGGACACAACATCCTTATTTTATTTTTATGTGGTGCTGAGGATCGAACCCAGAGCCCCATGTATGCCAGGCGAGCGCGTTACCGCTTGAGCCATATCCTCAGCCCCTCTCAAAATTCTTAAGACATTCTAACATCAACTAAAAAATTTAGAGTCAGAGTCTCCAGTAAATCAGGTGTAAGTGAGAATGAGTGTTGGATTCATTCTGAAGCCAACTGCTCTGTCTGAACCAAATTCTCACTCGCAAAGTACAACAGTGAGATGGGTATAGGATAGATATTACTATTCTAAAAATGGAGAAATAGGAAGAAAGAAATGACAGGCTCCAAGGAAGTCTAAAACCCAACAGAAAAATAACACTAAATCTTAGTTCAGGAACAATCTTCTATGGCTCAGGGCTCTGGCCTCTAGACCCACTAGGGTGATAGTACCACCTTCAGGACACATGGGGTGGCAGCCTTGCTTCTGAGACAGTTGTGTGCCTACAGTGGTTCTGTGCCTGAGTCACGAACACCGGGTTTCCCTGGAATCAATCCCTGGTGGCCTTACTGGGCTGGGGCCACGGAAGAAGCCCCTCCACTATGGCTCCACCAGCCTTGGGCCTAGTGAAGCCTCTCTGGGATGACGCTGTATCTGCAGTGATCCTCTGCCTGCTGCATCCTGTGAATTCCAGAAGGCCACTACACCCCCCGTAGCTTTGCACTGGGCTGCTGGTGGGAGTAATCTCTAAAATGCTTCTTGGGTCATTCTTCCACTGCCTTGGAGAACCGTTTATAGATGGTGACTAATCTCTCTCTGTTGATGAATGGTACTTGGCTTCCACTGAGTTAGATGATACATACTTATTATTTCATCCAAGGATTACTTGGCCACAGTTTGTTATCTACCAAATTGGCTTTCTTTCTTTTTTCTTTTTTTCTAATATGGACAGGCTGAGAATTTTCCCAATTTCTAAGTTCCACTTTCCTTTTGATCAATGTCTAATGATCTCTTTTCTGTTGTATGGCATTTTAACTATAGGCAGTCCAAAGAAACCAGCCCGCCCCTCCAAAATTTTGCTTACAAATAGCTTCTGCTAAATACCCAATTTAATTGCTTTCAAGTTCTACCTTCCATAAAATACTAGGGCATGAACAAAATTCAGCCAGTATTTGCCTTTTTTGAACAAGAATGACCTTTTCTCTAGTTTCCTTCTCCTTCCCTCCTTTGGTACTGGGACTTGAATCCTGGGGTGCTTTACCACTGAGTTACCCAATCTTGAGACACAGTCTTCCTAACTTGCTAAGTCTGGCCTCAAATTTGTAATCCTCCTGCCTCAGCCTCCTGTGTTGCTGGGATTACATGCATGCGTCAATGTATCTGGCTCTTTCTTCCCAGTTTCAAATAACATGCTCTTCATTTCCATCTGAGACTTCACGCATCCCCCTGGTCTTTAGATTCTGGTGCAGTGGTTTGCCCTATGACTCACTCCTCTGATGGATCTTGGAATGTTCACCTTTTTCCTTGTTGTTGGGAAAGAATGCCGACTTCTGATCTCCTTACGTAACCACAGCAGAAACTGGAATTCCTGTGGGAAGACTTCTGATTACTGATTGAATCTCTTGTTTGTCACAGGTCTACTGTTTATTCCTTAGACAAACTAGCTAAAGGTCTGCGAATGTATCTTTTCAAGGAATCAATTCTTGGTTTGTTGATTTTTCTCTCTTGATTTTCAATTTCATTATCCTCAATCTAACCTTTACTAACTAGGTTCTTTCCCTTTGCTGTATTGGGATTAAGTGACCTTTGATGTTTAATTGGCATTATAATCTTCGCATCCCTAGTTTTTCTGTAAAAATCAGTCTTAACATCCCCTTTTTCTGATCTTAGTAATTTTAGTCCTTTTTCTATCCAGGCCCCCATCGCTGCCCCGCAGGAGAGAGAGAGTGGGTGTGGTCTTGGTAACCTAATAGTTTGCCATTTTTGTTCACCTTTTTCTAAAAAAAAGTTTGGTTTTGTGGAGGTTTCCCCCATTCTTTGTGCTATTTAAGTCCACTGTAACCTTTATACTGTTTTCTTCCTACTGCTTGTTTCCTGCCTAGTTTGTTCCTACTTTTCCAGTTTCTTAAGCTAGGATGCTAGGTTATTAATTCCAGCTCTGTCTTCCTAGGAAGTATGGTAGGCTGCAATTTGGCTCAATGGTAGAGGGCTTGCCTGGTGTACACAAGGCCCTGGGTTCCATCCCCAGCACTGCAAATAAATAATATAGAGTACATGCCCAGGGAAATGTATTGTTTTATTTCCACATGCTTTTGAATTTTCCAAATTTATTCTTATTTCCAATTTTATTTCATTACCATTGGAGAATATAATCCATACAATTTAATCTTCCTAAGTTAACCAAGTCTCTTGTTGTATTTAACGTGTTCTGTCCTGGAAATGTCACATGTACATTTTTTTTTTGATATTTTTTAGTTTTCGGCAGACACATCATCTTTGTCTGTATGTGGTGCTGAGGATCGAACCCGGGCCGCACGCATGCCAGGCGAGCGCGCTACCGCTTGAGCCACATCCCCAGCCCCTGTCACATGTACATTGATGTGGGTAGTGCTGTTGGGTGAAGTGTTCTTTAGAAATCCCTTGGGTTTAGCTGGTTTATAGTCCTGTTTAGACATTCTTCTTTTCTGATCTGTCCTGTGGTTTTATTTAATATTGAGAGTACAGTATAAAATTTTTAACATTTATTTCTCCCTTCAATTCTGGCAGTATTTACTTCAAGTATTTCAGGGTATGTTTGGTGCATGTACGTTGTTTTATATATATATATACAGTTGTTACATCTTTTATAGTTAGTGAACTTACCATAGATTGTCCTTAGTTTTTCATAACAAATTTCTGTCTTCAATTTGGTCTGATATTAGAATAGACATTCTTGTACCCTTTTGGTTACTGTTTTCATGAAATATCATTTTCCATACTTTTACTTTTGTGGGGTACCAGGGATTGAATCCAAGGGCGCTTAACCACTAAGCCACACCCAGAGCCCATTTTTTGTTTTGTTTTGAGACAACACCTAAGTTGCTTAGGGCTTTGCTAAGTTTCTGAGGTTGGCTTTTAACTTGTGATCCTCCTGCCTCAGCCTCTGAGCTGTTGGGATTACAGACATGAGCCACTAGGCTCAACCCATACTTACTTGTGTCTTTGAATATAAAGAGGGCACCTCCAAATCTAGCTGGATCCCGATATGCAGTTTGATAGGTAACTCTATAAAAGTTCCAGTTCAGAAATAGGCAAAAATGATCTGCACTGACAAAATCAGGGAACTCCCTGGGGGGAGGAATAGGTGCAGAGAGCACAAGGGCTTCTAGTCTGGATGCTGACTGCAGGCTATTGGGTATGGTCGTGAATGCCTATAAAAAAGCAGCTTGGGAGGCCCAAGCAGGGGGGACATGAGTTCAAAGCCAGCCTCAGCAACTTATCGAGATCCTGTCTCAAAATAAAATATAAAAAGGGCTGGGGATGGGGGATGTGGCTCAGTGGTTAAGCACCCCTGGGTTCGATCCCCAGTATCAAAAAAAAAACAACAACAACAACAAAAACAAAAACCAATCCACTAGTAAACACTATTGTTTGCAGATTCGTGTATGTGTGTATGTGTGCAGCCCTTCACAGAAACCTTAATTCTTGGTTCCTTTCTTGAGGGTGAGACTAACAAAAGGAAAATTCCTATTGTTCTTTCCTCCCACTTCCCAGGCTTCCTGCATGGAGGAGGGCGGGCGGGGGGGGGGCTTTTCTATGGTGAGGTGCTGCCTCTTCTTGCTTTCTAGGAAGAGGTGCTCCATGTGGGGAGACCCCTTCACCCCAGGAATTGTGTTTAAGAAGACTTTTGGGAAAATGAGGTGAACTTGTATACTAGGAACTTCAACAATTAACACGAAGCCCCTTCTGGCTCCATTGTGTGGACATGACTGAAAGGTGAGCCTATGCAGAAGCAAACCCCGACTGTGGGACACCTGTCCTGGGAGGCTCTGTGAGCAGGAGGCAGCCTAAGGCCTCGTGAGGCCTGGCAGGCAGACGCCCTGTTAATTTGTGTGCTGAAGATAAAACATTCCACAAAAAGCACTCCTGGGGGGCTCAGGGAGCTTCAGAACTGCTGGCCACACTGCTGTACTCACTGCACACAAACACAAGCTCCTTGTTAGGATGTGTGTACTCCCCTGGATGCCAATTACACTTTGAAAAACACACGATTTAAAATTAGATTCTTCAAAAGACAAAGGCCCAGCTCCATGGCCTGGTGTCAAAGGCCCTGGTGATGATAATGGTACCAGCCTGAACCCTATTACCAACACGTGTCCACTGAACACCTGCTGCATGCCAGGTATCAAGGGCTTGATGACACATCAGGTACCTCACAGAAAGGAATCACGGCTAAGCAGGCAGCCTCTGGAATGGACTGTTCCCCTCCTCAGCCCTAGGATGCCACCACTGAAGCTGTCACTCCTCCTACCATGGGAGACCCAGAACGGGGGAAGCAGGCTCAGTGTCCAGATGCTTGTGTGAATCAAATGCCCCAAGGGGCAAAAGTAGCCAGACGGCACCAGGTGGCACACACAGGTGGGGGCTGAGGGTGCAGGCCAACCCCCTGGAAAGGGGACTGCCCACTGGGTGCTGGTGCCTCAGGCCTCCCTCCTCTTTAAGGTCTTCCTCCAGATCAGCTGAGGGGTCTGTTCAAACTTCTCCTGGGCCCACTGGAACAACAGTCTCTTCTGTTCAACCAGAAAGAATAGTTCACTGAAAACAGGTCATGGCACTGCTACTAAAGAGGGGTCCTAGAGGGAGACGAGGCCTGGGATGGTCCTCTGCAGAGTGAGGTTCTCAAGAGGAAACCACAGCGTGCCCTGGTGTCTACGGTCCCTATAGCTAGGACACTGTTCCCTTTGCCCACACCCATGGCAATCATTCCAGTGCTCCCAGTTTACCTTTGAATATTCCCCCAGTTAAACAGGCTCTGTGTTGTTAAACAGGTAACCCTTGTTGCCTGAATCTATTCACTCCTGGTCCAATGAGCCGGCCGGGTTTCCACATTATCCAACCACTGCTTCCACACGCAGGCTACTCGAAGTCACCATCTGTGCAAATACAGTACATCCTGGTGGCCTCGGCTGGATATTTTCAGTGCCGACTGGACCCTGGGGGATGTGCCTGTCTCCTCCCCACACCCCTGAGAGAATGGACCCCCATGTTTTCTCCAGTTCCCAGAACCAGGGTTACCTGATAGGCTGGCGGGCTTTGAGGTGCTGAACTTAAGGTGTGCTGCTGGAACCAGTCACTCAGAACAGGGGTCAAAGCAACCACAGACGGCAAGCGATGTGCTTTATCTTTTTATTATTCTTTATTTATTGGTCCTACCAACGTGACTCTTTACCCAGGCCCGCTGTTCCTATGCGTGCTGGCTTTGTAGACATTCGTGTCACATGTCTGTGTCCAGAGAGTTTCAATTAATTTCTCCTTCCTATTCCTTTTCCATGCTCTGCCTCATTTTCTCAGAAATTGAAGGCATTTGCTTATTATTATTTGTTTGTTTGGGTCTGTGTAAAGGTTCCTTGGCAGGAAGACATGCATATGACTTTAAAATAAAGACCAACATTCTGACACTAAGGTAATGCACAGAAAAAAATACAGTACTTAGACATCATTGCAAATAAATACCCCATACAGATGAAGTTATCTCAAATGTAACAATATTTCTTATGAATCAACACTGTAACAGAAGGTAAAAATAGGAGTCCCAACAACTAGGAATAAGAAATGCTCATTCCAGGAAACAGAATTCTTTGATTCTTGCAATTTATATTATTACAATTTGTCCCTTTTTTTGGAGGATGGAGGACAGCTTCTTTTCCTCCAATAGTACCAATCTGACCGCACCCGTGAACCTCACTCAGCAAACAGAACAGGAAGCAGACCTGGTTTGCTAAGGAGCTTTAATGAGTTCTGTTTCCTGAAATTAACAGTGATTAGTTACACCAAGCAAGAGAAGATATAATGTCTTGTTTTCACATTTGCAAAGAATACTATGGCTAACCCTCGTCCCCCACTCACGTGCCGACTACGCCGGCTCGCTCTCTCAACGCCCTCAGCTCTTCACAAACGTGGTGTTCGTACAGCTTGCTTAGCTTGTCCCATATAAAGTCCATTTGGTTCCCAAAACACACTCAAGATTTTGTGGTTTTGTTTTCTAAGCCCCTGAATTTGCAAGTAAAGAATCACTGACTAACAGAATTTTGTACAATCACTGTTTTCTCTCCCTCAATGAAGATGCCCAGGTACAGGTGTGAGGTGAGTGCCGCTCCCACCTGTTGGTCCACACTGGCCTTCAGCATTCCCAATTAGCTCTTCACTGCACATTGTAGAGAATCGACTTCGCTGGGACACCTCCCTTAACTGATGAAGGCACTACTGGCAATGATTACTAACAAAAAGGCGTTGAAATAGAACACCCAAAAAATCGACAACTGTAGAATTTTCTAAGTGTACCACAATTTGGCACAACAACCAGAGTAACAAAACAATTCCAATTTGGAATTTCACTGGTACAGTTGTATAAAATTCTGTTAATCAGTCATGCTTCACAATGTCCTAAAACCCAGACAATTCTGGAATTTGTAGGTAATACTACTCATTCAATAATTTATCTTTTTTTTCAAGTGCCTATTACTGTTTCAACCAGAGCAAAGGTCAAGTTTTCTTCTTGTTACATTGAACTATTCCTAAGAATAATAATAATACAATATGAAAAACCCCAGAATCGAAATACCCTGGATTTCTTAATGAACATGGCATTTAAAATCTGTAATTTCAAACATGAGCCATAACGCCGTAAAACCTAAAAGGCTGAACCACAGCGTGGATACACGAGCTGAGCTCCTTGCTGGGTTGAAGCCTCCTTTCCAGTCTAGAGCTACACACTACGGAGCACACAGCTCTGTCTCGTGCTGACACCAGATCAACACGCCAGGAGCTAAGACGGACAGCTACAGGACCACGACCACAGACCACGGCATCTGAGACTGTCTACGCGAGGAATCAAGGAAGCAAGTATAATATCAAAATATCAAAAGTGCACAGGTTGATCGGATAAAAAAGGAACGTGTATACTAAAGAGGCCCGCGGTGGGCGTTCCCGTGAGCTCCGAGAAGCCTGCGGGGGCTGTGGAAGCAGGTTCTTCGGCCGAGCAGAGGACTTTTCAGGCAGTAGCTCGCAGCATTCTCAATATTAAAGCTTTTTTTTTTTTTTTTTTTTTTTTTTACTCCCATTAAAATCTCGGGGAATGCTATTTTGAAAAGAATTGCAGTGGCATAGCCAAAACGTTTCTAAGTGGACTTTTAGGTTGCCCTTCCTTCCTCTGCATGGCCATGGGAGGGGAGGGGAAGGGGCTGCGGTGTGACAGGGCCGGGTAGCCACGTCCTCCCCAGCAGCTACTCTACAGCTGAAAATGGGAGAAAACAAGAAAGAGTTAGAAATTGGTCACCTGTTGCTTCCTGTTCTCTCGACAACTAAAACTCTGATCGTGCTGGGCATGTGCGAGCCCGTTAGTTGGCGAGGGAGACTTGCATGTGTGTTAGGGGGACCGGTGGCTCCGAGTGCCCGCAAAGCCCATTACAAGTACAAGAGAAGCTGCGTGCTGGTCTGGCGAGGAGACAGCAAGGAAGAAGGTGGGTGGGCATGCAGGCAGCCATCCCCAGGATGGTCATGCAGGGGACACATGGCTTGTTCTGCACCCCAGCTGTTCTGCACTGTGTGGTGTCCAGAATCCAGAGGAGACCGAGCCACCTTCGGCACCAAAGAGAAGAGCGGGTGGTGGGCAGACGGCTGTGTGAGGACAACATGGCCTCGCACCAGGCAACGCTAGTCCCCTTCCCTTAGGGAAGCAGCAATCAAGAACAGACAGTAACCTCAGGTCCAGCTGCCCCCGAAGGGATCAGGAGAAAAATACTGAGAAGAGTTCTGCTTCAGAACGTGTGAACTCAGATGCCTGATGCCACAGCTCTGGCGCGGACAGAGCCTCCCCATATAAGAAAGCCCTTGGCTAGCTTTCCTCTGTCACCACCCCCAAATTGCACTAAATAGAGAACCACACACCTCCTACCTGCCAGCCAGGGAACCAGCCCCGGGACCATACAAAGCTCTCCCAAAACAAGGCTGGGCTCTGCTACACCTGTATCCTGCAGTTCAGCCGAGCCCGCTGGCAGCTCAGACTTCAGGCTGCAGTTCTCAAAGACCTGCTTCTTCAGGTCGGAAACTCCCTGGGAGGAAGGCCTGAAAGTGGGCAGCCCGGGTTATCCAAATACAACAGGACAGGCGTCACACGGAGGACCAAGAACTGGCCAGGCACTTGGAACACTTTTCTTATTAAAAAAGGAAACCCTAGGCCTTGGGCCCTGCCAACTGGGACCTCACAGGGCCACCAGACCAGCATGTAAATCTCAGAAACCAGGGCTGCTGAGCTCTGCTCTCCTGTGCTACCCACAGTCAGCTGTGTCTGAGACGAGAGTCTTGTCTGCAGAATGCAGGAGCTCAGGGCCACTCTTCTCTTGGTCTGGGGATGAAATTCTGTACTTTTGTCCTGAATGTGATGTGCAGTGAGATCCTGCAAAAGACTACAACATAACTCTTTCCTTAAAACTATGCCAACCGCAGAGCCATCCCGAGGCTGGATGCCAGAACCTTCTACAACTGCTTTCAGGTGCTGACATTAGACACATGCGAGGAACATGCAAGTTTCAATTCAGGTTCTGCCCCTCTGTGGGTCCCAAGGGAGCAGGACCGGGACCGGGACTCTTTCCATTGCGTTTTCCCGATAGTGCCTGGGGCCCCGGAAGACACTTTTTGCACTTGTCTTCAGTAATGGAGCACAGCTCCACCCCCACCTCTGGGATCCCACCAAGACAACAGCTGACACCAGGAGCTCCTGAGGGGGCTGAGGAGGAAGAAGCGACAGAAAGCTCACAGGAGCATCCTGGTGACAGATGTGCCCCACGCTGCTGCTCGGCTAGAATCCTGCCCTCTGTGCATTAGTCACGTTAAGACGGCCTAGCACCGCTGTCCCACTGCTGCTGGGTTAGTTGAGGTGAAGCAGACGTTAGCTGCAGCGTGCGGCGCCCCCACAACCCTAATCACAGTAAATGCTGTGCTTCTCACTGCAGAACACCTGGTTGGAGAGCCCAGTGCCCTCAGCCCTGTCACTGGCACAGGCACAGGTGTGACTTACGCTCGGGGAGACTGGCTTGGCCTTGGGGGTGGCCTTGGAACGGCCCCGTCGGGTCTGCTCATGGTCCAATTCGAGCAGCTCCAGCCGTTGGGTCAGCGCTAGCTTCTGCTGGATGGCCATGCGCAGCAGGGAGTTAAGTGTCTTCTTCTCGTCCTCCGCGGCGGCCAGTTGCCGCTGCATCTCATCCAACTGTGTGATATACTCGTCACATCTATGGGGACCAAGAGCACAGCTAAAGGGCCAGGCAGGGGAGGGCTGTCCCTCCCGGGGCCACTGAGTTGGGGCAGGAGCTGAGGGACGAGACAAGGGCAGGAGTCCCGACCAGGGTCAGAGGGTGTTCGGTCCCAGGCAGCACAGCCCTGTAAAGCTGGTTTAAATTGTCTTGCCTTTTTGGGGCAGGGGGAAGGGCTATTTTGCCATTTGTTTAAAAGACATTCTTATAAAAACAGGTTATGACCCTGAGCAATCTGGCTCTTCTGACTTTAAGGCCACAAGGTGGTTCAGGTACCCACGACATCACCAGCTCTCAGGGTCTGAGAATAAAGCCAAGGCAGGACTGGGCTGGTTCCCACAGTAAACACACTGCGGGTACTTGGCAAGTCCGTGCTGAGCAACACCCAGGGCCAGGGAAAGGAACATGTGGATTCTGTATACAACACCATCCCGGTACCTGGACCTCCACCTACTGTGACACGTTGGCCCCACCCAGGTGCAGGCTGGGGAGGAAAGAGAAACACCTACTCTATTCTGTTCCTGGCGTCCCTCTCCCATGAGGGCCGGGGGGAAGTGCTGAGACACTAGGCAGGTTAAGCCTCAGGGCTACAGGATGGTGGAGGACATGCCATGCACTGAGCACAGCCCCTCCATGCCCGTCCCACATCCCTGCCCTCTGGGTGCCCACCTACTGTGAACCACCCTCTGCCAGCACCCTCTCAGTAACATACCTGCACTGCCTTACTCACAGGTTTAGAACTCTGGGTCCATCTGAAGTCAGGTCTCTATTTATATTTATGGTGGTACTGAGGATGGAACCCAGGGCCTTGTGCATGCAAGGCAAGCACATTACTAACTGAGCTACAGCCCCAGCCCTTGAAGTCAGGTCTTTAAATAAAACAAGTTTAAAAGACTAGGGTCCATATGCCATATGCCAAGGAGTCATTTGACCCTTCCCCAAGACCTTTCCTACATCCCAGGAAGACAAGAAACTTCTAGAGAAACCCTGGAACTCTCCTCATCCCTGTCTACCCTGGCAGGGCCTCCCCATGGAAGTCTGAGAAACTGGGAGTGACTGGCCTGGGATACAAGAAGCAGTTTCTGGCCCAGCTCCCATCCTGTCAACCCTCAGCGTCTCCACTTTCTCATCCACCATAGGAAATGGCTGGGTTGACCAGGTTCTGAGGGGTTGGAGGGTGGAGATATCCCCCACAATGCCATCCCAACACCTACCAGCAGGTGGTGCTGTCTGCCTTTGAATGGTAAAAGGCAAGCGACCCGTTTTCCAATCTTGGGATCTGATCTCCCCCAGCCTGGGAGGCGTGTAAACACAGAGTGGCCTTCAGACTATCCCAGGACCCTCATAATAGGCAGGGTGGGAATCTACAAACTTGAACTCTTTGTTATGAGCCTTATAACCTAATTCAGGACTTATCATCCACTGGACCTGAGTTAGCACTTGTAACTCTTGGATCCCGTTTATCCACAAAGCTCATTCCACTTGGTCCCTTTGCTCCTGAGCTTCCTTATACTCACAGCAAAACTAATTGAATTTGCCAGGTTTTCACTAATAGCAAAATTAGAAAGAGCCTACAGAACTGGGCTGCTGGGGCCAGGCCAGGCAGCGACAAGAATGGGAAGGACTGCACACCCTCAATGAACGGCAGCACATGGTGCCCGCCAGGCACGTTCCCACCTGGGCACCTGCCCACGAGACGCTCGGGAAGCTGAGGCACAGACAGCTGGGGACCTTGATGCTGCAGGTCCTTGTATCTCTCACTCCTCCTTCTCACCAACTTGAGCCATATGCCAGGGATGGACTGGGGCAATCCTCCCCAAACCCTGAGTTGTACTGGCCCCTGAAGATGCTGGACACGAGCCCTGCCAGGCCAGCAGGGCTGTGGGCCTCAGGCAGGGAGAGGCTGAAAAAAAGGAAGGGTTGTGGGTGCTGCAGTTACCTGGTGGCGAACATGGCACGCAGCGAGGAGAAAGTGGCTGCGTCTTCCTTGAGGGCCTTGAGCTCGTTACGTAGCTTCATCATGGTCTCAGTCACCATGGCCTTCTCATTCTCATACTTGCTCTTCAGGTTGGCAAGGGCCACTTCAGCCGTCTAAGGGACAGACAGGTGCAGGGCGAGTAGGTGAAGGGTGTGAGGCTGTCCTGGAGATGCTTTAGGTTCACAGGGGCACCCTGGGTCTCAGGTGTGCTGCACCCACAAAGAACATTACCTGGGAGACACCTCCCTCCATGGACCCCTGGGGACAGGCTCCAGCAGCCATGCCTCATTTCAGTTTTCCTCATTGAGTTCCACTCACTATCCTCACCAGTATAGAAAGACTGTGCACCCCGCAATCTGCCTTGGGGATCCCACAAAGTCCACATGGCTCTCTCCAGGGCAATCAGGCTGGATCCTCACATTTTACTTCCACCTCAGAGTTGGTGGAAGGCGCTCGGCGGTAGTTTTTACTAGCCAAGCTGCTCTGGTTGAAGGGACCCTCAAGAGTGCCCGCCCATTCCACCCTCTAGCTGGGAGCCATTGGCAGGCAGAAGGCAGGAGCCTACACTGACACAGAGTCAGTCCTATCTTGTAGGAAGCCTGAGAGGCCCTGCAGCAGGAGGAGGTTGGAGACCAGGGTAAGAAGCGTCCACCAGGCCAGTCCCATCTCACCTGCTTGTTAGCCTTGAGCACAGTGCGCAGCGTGGTGATCTGTTCCCTCTTGGTGCTGAGCAGCGACTTCAGCTTGAGGATCTCCTCCATGAGCGCCTCCTTGTCCTTGTCCACAGCAGGGCCCAGCTCCTGAGAGGCAATGCGCTGCCGGGACAGCTCTGTTGTGCGGTCCACGGCAGCCTGCAGGTGCTTGATCTGGTCGCGGATGATAGCAATCAGGTTGTAGATGTTCATGGGCTCCCGGCGGGGATCACTCAGGGGTGACGGCAGTGAAGAGCTGGGTGAGGGGCTGCTGTCCCCAGGTGCACTATCTGCTCGGCCCACCTCTGTGGCCAGCAGCCCCTTGGGCAGGAGGATGGGTGAGCGGCGCCCGCGGCCCTCGGGGCTGGTGCGGCCAGGGCTGGTGCGGCCGGCCCCGCCCTGGCCCTCGCGGTAGTAGTCCAGCATGACACGGTTGGGGGTCTCGTTGTTGCACATGCACACATGGTGGTAGAGATTGGCCAGCTCCTCACTGAAGGTGACCAGCTCATCCTGGGCCACGCTCAGGCTGCCCTGCGTCTCGCCAGCCACATCGCTCACCTTCTTCAGCTCCTTCTCCAGCCGGGCCAGTAGCTCCCGATCCTGGCGGCTGGCCTTCTCCAGCAGGGAGACCTTCTCGGTGAGTGCCTGGCCTTCAGCCTCATAGCGACCTTTCTCTTCTGCGTGTTGGGCCTCAGCAGCTTCGTGTGTGCTACGCAGTGCCTTGAGCTGCTCACGAAGCTCACCAGCCTCGGCCACGGCCACATGGTACTTGCAGGCCAGGATCTCGGGCCCATTGATGTCTACTTCATAGTAGTCACCATCCTCGTGGCTATCGCGGTCCTTCTCATTGTCCAGGGCTGTCTGCCGCTCCTTGCTGGCCTGCAGGCGCCGCAGGGCGCTCACGTTCTCTGTGAGGCGGCTCACCTTCTCATGCTGCTCGGATAGGGCTCCCCGAGCTTGCTCCAGCTGCTTCTGCGTGTCCTGCAGTGTGGCCAGTAGGCCCACCTTCTCCCGCTCCATCTGCAAAGGCACAACAGCAGGAGAGCCTGTGAGAGGACTTCCAGGGTGGCCCAGCAATACATCCTAGTCTGTGCCAGGATGGGCCTGGGGGTTCCCTGACCAGGCCTTCAGCAACATGCAGGGTGCAAAGTGGACAGAATTTGCAGTAGATCCTCAGAATGCTCCCATCCCCAGCAATGGTGGTCATCCCTAAGGGCTCCCTCCACCCCTACTAAAGGAGAGTAAGCTCAGAATGCAGAGCAACACGTTGGCAGAGCAGGTTGATGGGGACTCTCGCTGCCCTAGCTCTCTGCTCTGAATGACAGGGGCTGTGCCAACTGTCCTGCCCCACTCTGTGGAAGGCACCTGATTATTTGTTGCATCAAGAGCAATCTCCCAGGAGATGAGCCCACACATGCCCCTGTTGTCACTGTGGCTCGTGGTCTTTTGGAGTGAGGGGACATGTAATACAGGCCAGCATTATGCACGTCACAGGGACACTATGTGGGTACTGAGGAATAATATGAGCCAAAGGTGTCAAACCTCACCTAATAATCAGGAGCCTCCTTCTTTGGGACTCCACTTCGTTCTACTGGAGTTTCAGTCATGCTAATGACACCATTTAAAAATCAGTGGGAGTAAATCAACATTAGTAAGGTGCCAGGAGAGCCCAGCTGCAGATCTGCCAGCCCTGGGGGGAGGGGCGGAAGGGGGGCTGCATGCTCACCTGCACCAGCTGCTGCTTCAGCTTCTGGATCTCAGAGATGTGGAGCTCGCTGAGCAGGTCAGAGACGAGGCTGGGGGAGGGGGGTGCCAGCCCATCCTTCCTGGGTGTGGACGTCTTATTGTCCAGCGATGGCTTGGCCAGGCCACTGTGCTCAAAGCCATTGACTAGGGCCTCGGCATCATTGTTGGGCTCGGCAGCAGTGTCATCACTGAACTTGAGGCCGTCCAGGGAGACCTGCAGGTGGCTGGTGTAGAAGGAGTCATTGATGCTCATGTAGTGCGACAGCTCCTTGCGTAGACTATTCTTCTGCTCCCGCTCCGTCTTCAGTGTCTCTAGAGCCTCCTCCAGCTGCCGTTCTGAAATCTCCTTGAGCCGGATGGCATCTTCTAGCTGGCTGTTCAGGTACTCAGTCTCCTCCTCCAGGCGCTTGATCTCATGCTTGAGGCCCTCAAACTCCACCTGAGAAAGAGCATTAATACTCCTCGTCAAGGTGACTCGGAGGCCCTGCTTAGGTCTGACAGATCAGTAGAATGTACCACAAAATGTGAGGTGACCCTCATGGTGAAGCACTATCCTGCAGAGGAGGCAGAGGCCAATGCCATTTACTCCATCAAGGGATGTAGATGCCAAGAGCATTCCAGGGCATGGGACGCACATGCACAGAAACACCCAGCCCACTAGCAGGAACCATGAGGGTGGGTAACACCAACGCCAGACACGGGCAGCGCTGCTATGGCCCTGGGAACACGCATCTATACTGCCAAATTTCTACAAGGTTTCTTAAAAATATCACCAAGTGTGTTGATTAAAATTCTACAAAATTGGGGCTAAGGTTGTGGCTCAGTGGTAGAGCGCTCGCCTAGCATGTGTGAGGCACTGGGTTTGAACCTCAGCACCACATATAAGTAAAATAAAAATATTGTGTCCAACTACAATTAAAAAAAAATCTACAAAATTACTTAGTTAACATTAATAGCCAACCAAGGATCTTAAGGCACATAAAATATATACTCCTATGTGTGCTATGGCTATTATTTCAAAATGAAGGAACTGAAATTCCCCTGAAGGAGAATGTCTCAGCACCAAACCCTCAGAACTGCAGGCTTCAGGGAATTAGAGGGTGGGTGGAAAGCACAATCTCATTGATTTGAAAATGTATTTGCAGTGAACAGGAAAAGAGAGGACATAAACTGATGCTTAATGTGAGAGTCAGGACATTTGGACAATTTTTTTCCCCACTTTTGGGCAATTTTAAAAAACATGCCTTAGTCTATTTTTTCAAAAACAAACCAAAAAAAAAAAAAAAAAAAACAATAAAATGAAGAACTGAATGAATCCATGGGTTCTGGACAGGACAGGTGGCATCGTATCCTAGGGTGTGCTCACAAGAGGTGGAGACCTGAACCTCAGTGTCCAAAACTGGTAGGCGAGGAATGCTGGGGAAAGGGGTGACTTCAAAGACAGGGTCTCTCCCACTCGAAACTTCCTCCTCAGATGCTATGGGCTGCTTCTACAGACAGTAATGACCAAGGAACAAACGATACCTACTCGTGGACAACTGCTATTACCACATGCAGGCATGAGCTGTCACTGCAGCACAGGGGCTGTGAGCTGTCCTTGCAGTTCCTGGGGAGCATAATCTTTGTAAACACAGACTGTGGTATAAACACACAAGCTGCTCACCCAGGATAAAAATATTGGGCTACTGATGGTAACACCTTCTGCAGAGTGGAGCTGGATGGGAGAGGGGTTCTGAGGAAAGCAGTTCTGAACAAAGTTTAGAATTTCTTGAGAAAAAATTCTCTGCAGGGCTGTGGCTCTCGGAGAAGGGGAGGCACATTCAGGCCTTGAGCGGTCCCCAGAGCTCGGGCACCTGTGTCATCACAGAAAGGGCCCTCTTCATCCCTGCTACAAATGGAGGCATGGCAATATTTCAGGCATCATGTCAGCACCCGCGAGGGGACAGAGCCTAGAGGGTTCTGGTGCCACTACTCTATCTTCTCTTGGTCTCTTCCCTACACTTCAGCCTGGCCGACGGTCAGCAGGCACTGCAGCCACAGGCTTTGTTTTGTGGTCCTGGAGAGTCGAGGCCCTCTTGGCTGCATCCCCTGCCTCCACTGTAGTGTGCTGGTTCTGGGCCTCGGGTGCGTGGAGAGAGACAGGAGACAGAGGACAGGGGTGGGCAAGAGGGGTGAGACCCAGAGCTGATCTGTGTGCCCACCCACACCCTCAGACTTGCCTGGTTCTGTCTGAGCACAGACACTTGCTTCTGTAGGCTGATGTTCTCTTCCTCCAGCTCGGAGTAGTCCTGCAGCAGGCGGGCCTCCCGGAACTTGTATTCCTTGATGTCATCCCTCAGGCGGCTGCGCTGGATCTCCACATTCTGGTTGATCTGCCAGAGCAGTAAAAATGTGGGCATGAGTGACCTCTGTGGCCAGCCCCACCATTTTTGCCTGTAAGTGGCATAAGAGGAGCTCAGTGTAGGCAGACACACATGGCATACCATAGCACCAGGACTTAGGATCCAGTCCCTTGGGCATCAGTGTGGCCACCTGACAGGGAGAAGCAGCCCAAGGCAGTATGGTGTGTAGGGAAGAGCACATGGTCCTGAGTCAGATTCTCTCAGCCCTTCAAAGCCGAGGAACCCCTGGCAAGTGACTCAGCCTGCTCTCAGCCTCAGCGCTCCATCTGTAAGATGGGGTCACCCCGTTGTTGGGCTAGTAAATGGTGATGCTATGGCACACGTCTGCTCAAACAGTTAACCTAGAGAAACGAACACACATCCACACAGAATCCTGTACACAAATGTTCCCAGTCAAAAGGTGGAAGCAATCCAAACATCCATCAACGGGTGAATGAGTAAACAAAATGTGGTCTATCCATATAATGGAATGGTATTCAGCCAAAATAAGGAATGACGTCTTGACGCTTGCTACAACACGAATGAACCCTGAAGACATTCTACTGAGTGAAAGAAGCCAGTCACAAGAGGCCACACGTTGTATGAATCCATTATATGAAATGTCCAGAACAGGCAAATCCATAGACAGAAAGTGGATTAGTGGGTGCCAGGGGGGATGGGACTGATTGTGAATGGGGTTTCTTTTTGAAGCAATAAAATCTTCTCAAGTTGACTTTAAGGGCTGGGGGTGTAGCTCTGTGGTGCAGGGCTTCCCTAGCATGTACAAGGCCCTAGGCTCAATCCCAGCACTACACACAAAAATAAATAAATAAAGGACTACCGAAAGGCACACATCTGTAAATATTTGCTAAAACTCCTGATCGCACACTGTAAGTAGATAAGTTGCATAGGGTGTGCATAATCTCAACAAAGCCTGTTCTGGGCTCCAAGTCACCTGTGAGGAGTCAGAAAGGGAGAGGCCTGGGCAGGGCTAGGGTAAACATGAGGCAACCCAGACTGCAGGAATTCTCAACCTGCTAATGCCCACATCACGCGCCTGGAACCACATGCCTCCACCTCAGCCCTGGAGATGCTCGGGCCAGGTGTTGGCGATGGGGGCTGCCCTGGACGCTGCAGGGTCCACTCAACAGCTCCCTGAGCTCTGTCCACCAGATGCAGCCCCTCCTGCACTGTAGTATCTGAAGGTGACTCCAGACACTGCCAATGTTCCCTGGGTGCAAATTCAACACCCAGACAAGCCTCCATCCCCTCCCTGCACTCTACTCCCTTCCTGTCCGCGCTCCTAGTGCCCGGGTAGCATCCCCAGGCTAACAATGCCCCTGCTCCAGAGCCCTTAACCAGAAGCCCTGCTCCCACCCTGGACCCAAAGCTCTGTCCTCACTGATGCTTCCCACTCACAGTTTATGTGGGATTTGCTTCTAGTCACTTTATCATGCGTTCATCTGAAGGGCTCACACCTTACTGATGAGACTCCAAGATGCCACGCAGGCACACACAAAACAGCAGCGCTGGGTCAGTAAAATGAAACAGGACCACACAAGAGGAAGAGAAAGAAAGAAACAAGGAAGGCCATGGAAGGGGGAGTCAGGATATAAGATCCACTGGGAAATAAATGCTTACCACTCAGAACAAAGATCATATTTAAAATTTATGACAAAGCGACACACAGCCCTCTCATGAGGTAACCCAAGGAGGCACCAGAGCCAACACCAAGAGAAAGGGACAACACGCAGAGAGGAAGAGAAGGCCAAGTCTCACAAAACCTCAGGCAGGAGGAGAGGGCGGGTGAGGCATGTACTGGGATGGAGGGAGAGAAAACAGCCCCAGCACAGCCACAGGAAGGACCACAGGCCCCTCTCGACAGCTTGGAGGTGCCATGCAATCAAAGCACCAGGCTCTTCATGTTCCATGGGGGCTCAGGCCCCTCTGCCAGAAGTGCTCCCCAACCCCTGCCCTTTCTCTGCTAATGCTCATGGCATGCAGCAGTGCTCAGACAGGTGGACATGGCTGGCTGCTCAGGTGGAATGGGGGCTGAGGGAAAGGTCCTGAGTCCCATCAACTCCCCAGGTCTGTGCATCAAAACTGGTAGACCTAGGAGATCCTCCAGGTGGTGAGAGAGAAGGGCTGGAGGTGTTTTCAGGGGAGGGGCAGAAAGATGGCGAGAGGCCCAACTGAAGACAGCAGCAGATGGCCAGGCTGGAAGCCTGGTAACACTAGGGACCCCAGACACGGGGAGTACTGCACTGCTGTGGCCCTGTCTGTGCCATCTGTGCAAGTCCTCAGCACCGTCCACCAGCCTGGCCATGGCAGAACACTCTAGAAGCTCTGCATCTGCACCGTCACTAGACAGGGAATCCAGGGTGTCAGCCATGACAGAGCCTTCTGCTGGTCAAGAGTGTTTGGACCCATGCAGGCCTATGGGTAGGTGGCCCTGTGGTAAGACACAAGAACAGAGAGGCATACACAAGTCACGTGCTGGCCTGGCAACACCACATGGCAGTGAGGGCACCCAAACACCTGCATTTTCATTCCAGGGCAACCATGCTTCCTTCCATCCCTGACACACCCGCGTGGGCAGCAAGATTCAGCTGGCCTGCCGCCTGGCACCACCACCCAGCACACGCCCAACTGCAGAGAGCTCAAGCAGGCTCTGACTGGCCACTGGAGGGTTAGCTTTCCCCAGGTAACCACCTTGTGACAGGTGAGCTGGTGTGATATCAGCACAACAGAGATGCTACAGAGGACAGGCTATGCTCTGTGAAGAACTACACTGGTTGGGTAGGGCAGGGGCACGGACTTAGATCCAACCAGCTGGGTTCCATCCCAGCTTCCCCTTCCTTGGGACCACCCAGCAAGAGCCAGTATGCAGGGGTGTTGGCTATCCTCCTTACTGAACCCCCAGAGTCCCCAACCCCACCCACCCAGGACACCATGTCTGCCCTGATGGCACAAGGCAGCCCCGGCAGCTCACTAGGCCTTAGTGTATGCACGGGGCCCTGCTCTCCCTGCCTGCATGAAGTTCTCTGGCCTCTGCCATCTGGGAAATGAGGCCATGTCCCTCTCAATCCTGTCCAGAATATTCCTAAGATGCTCATCCTCCTACCAGGGGCCCCGAACCCCCCAGAAAGCTGACAAGATGTCCACCTCAGGTCCCCCACACAGCACAGACATCAGGAGACAGAACCCCAGAGCCACTTCACACGCCTGTTTCCTCATGTGTGACAGGACACTGGTAGGGTCACCAGGATGACCAGGTCTGAAGATCAGACACAGGTTTAAGCATGTTCGGTATCATGAAGTTTCCCATGTTCTCAAGGGGTGCTGGGTGTGGAGGAGGGCAGACACCTAACCAGTAGTCACTGGCCGGGGGTGGGGGGATCAGAGAAGCTGTCAGGGGCAAGGTAGTGGGTCAAAAAGGGCAAACTGAGGGCCAGCAAGACCAGTGGGTGGAAGACACAAGTGTGCCCTCTCCAACCCATGAAGGCACAAGCCTCAGGCAGTGAAAGAGGACGGCCATGCCATGGCCACAAAGGAGCTTAGCAGTGGCTCAGACCAGGACACAAAAGCAGCAGGGAGACAGGAGCTGAGGAGTGGCTAGGAATGGGGGGAGTCCAGACACGGGGGGGGGGGGGGCTTCCCAGCCAGGTACACGGGAGGCCAAGCCCAAGAGGACAGAGTGCCACAGGCACAAGGACCAAGGACAGAGGTGGGGACCCAAAGAAATGAGGGCAGGGGTACACAGGGAGACTCAGGATTTCCTCCTGAGCCAGGAACAGGAACAGCAGGACTCCCCCGCCCCTCCCATCTTTGACTCACTGAACTCATTTCCAGCCCAGCAGGGGCCACCCAGCCCTCTCTGCTGCCAAGGAAGGCGGTGTGCTGTGCTGGACTGTAGAGAGCCCCTGCTCACCCCTGCACTGGCTTTGCAGGACAAGAGGAGCCAGAATAAAAGGGATGGCAGCAGGGGCAGATGTGGCTAGTCTCCCCCTCGGGCTGGCCTCGTCTCCCACCCTCACCAGAGCAGCACTTACCAGGGAAATGATGTCACCACTGTGGCGAGAATCTGAGGGCTGTCCCCCAGGTCCAGCTCCTCCCCAGGCCCCCAGAGCTCACTGGCCCCAGGGCCAGTGTCCCCAAATTCCTGGATGCTGGGCTGCGAGCTGCCTATGGGGCCCTGGCTGCTGCACACCCTGGTACCCCATGATCTGCTGACCTCTTGGTCTTACAGCTACAGCAGGCCCAGGGTGGGGCTCTCACAGCTAAAATAGGCCCAAAAGTCCTTGAAAGATATGGGGTCAAAGAAGACGGGTGTCCCCTAAGGGGCTTTAGAAACTACATGGGTACACAGGTGGGAAACTGAGGCTGACCCTGAAGACAAGGCTCTGTCCAGGTCTTGAGGCCCAGGGAAGAACACAGCTAGTATCCACACATCTCCATGGGAACCTAGAGGCTAAAAGCTCAGGCCACAGTCAGGACTGCAGCTCATGTGGGAATTTCTGTGTCTGCTGCTGTTCCTGGTGACAGAGTCCCTGGCCTAACCCGGGACGCCCAGGTCTGTGCACACCCTCGCCTTGGTCATAGGGACTCAGCTTGCCAGGCGTCTCCCAGGCTCTCAGCCCATCTTTATCCCTATGGCCACCAGACCACAAACAGGGCCAGGGCTCCTCCAGGGTCCTGAGGAAGGCCTGCAGCTCTCTCCTTTGACACCGTCCTCCTCTGGTGCAGGCCTACCTTCCAGGAATGGTCTCGCCCTGAAGAAATAAAACCTTCCCCAGGGAAGGGAGTGCCCAGTGAGGGGAGCACACTGTGGGCACCAGACCTGGGCCCCACAAAGGGCTGATCACTTCTCTGGTCTGGGCCTCCTCAGGGCACCTGCCTCACCAGCAAGTTGGGCACAACCCAGATGCTGAAGTGCTCATGCCTTCACCTCTGAGCTGTGGGGAACAAGACCAGAGGAAAGGGGGAACCTGGAAGAAGTCACAGAAGCCAGCACAGCACCAAGGCACACCTGCCATGCAGTGCCACTACCACAGGCGACAGACAGTACCCCAACCAGCAAACCTCCTTCAGCTCCTGGGCCACTGATGTGAGGCGCTCATTCTCTGACTGCGTGTTGGTGAGGACGTTGCGCAGCTGCTTCAGCTCCGTCTGCAGCTCCAGCACCTTCCGCACATAGTACTGCTCCTTGGAGGCCGACTCCTGGATCAGGCTCTCTTCGCGGCTCTCACCATCTGCAGCCACCTTCTTGTGGTTTGTGTGCGCCTGTCCAAATGCCTGTATCAGGAGATAAGACACTCATGACACTGCTGTCCCAGGACCACAGAACCAAGGAGATGATCTCACTGCAGGAGAGCAGGCTAGGGGTGAGGGCCTCAGCGTGGGAGGTGCCGTGTGGCGCGTGTGCGAGCCCGCTTCACCATAATGAACACCAACAGGGTCTTAGGAGCAGTGTGGACAGTAACAGGGTTCTGGGTTCAGGACATCATGTACACAAGTGTGGCAGGATCTCCCTCTAAGTGGGACCAAGTGCCAGGCCTCATCCTTGGGGCTGACACGGAAGCTCCTGAGATCCATCAGGAGTCAGACTCCACAAGCCTGGCTGATCCAATGGGGAACAACCCCAAGGCTATCCACATAACCATGACCTCCTCCCCACTCCAAATAGGGAAACCAAGGCTCAGGGAAGTGCACTGCCCCCGCCCCCAAGAGGTAAGGAATCTTCCCACCCAGCCACTTAATGCTGACCCATCCCCCTTCATTTGTTCTGAAAGAAACCTGAGCAGTCAGAGCCCCAGAAACCAAGGATGGCAATGGGGTAAAAAACAGCCAGAGAGCCCAGCACAGTGTGTGCAGACCCAGAGGTGAAGACACCATTGCATCCCAGACAGAGAAGCCCTGGCGCTCAGAGAGAAACCCCTAAGTAAGAGCAACCAACAATGGGCTGGCCTAACCCGGGACACCCAAGTCTGTCCACACTCTGAGGTCAGCAGCTGTGCCATGCCCACACCTGTCCTAAGGACCCTGGCCAGCCTAGTCTCCTGTTCTCTGCCCCTGTGAGGGGCCAGGCACTCAGCAGGTGTCCTCCCTGCTCCCTCCTCTGTTTACAAGACACCAGGCCCACAGCACGAAACAAAATCAAGAGAAGGGCTACTAAAGAGCAAGAAAATGGATGATTTTTTTTGGTCTTAAAAAAGAACAATTTCTTCCTTTAATACTTATCGTTAAGTCTAGGAATTCAGCCCAAGAAAGCAACTGGGAGAATGTACAAAGCTGTGTTGCACAAGGATGCTACCAAGCAGGTGACTTCTAACGTCCATTAATCGAAACAGAGGGCAACCCACTTCCCTCCCGACAGGGACCAGAGAAAAGGTCTGGTCTGAGCATCAGGTTCCATGGGGCCCAGAGTGGAGCCAAGAGGAGAGGGAAGACAGGCCCACCTCAGGTCATCACAAGGACAGAGGACCCTGCCTGCAAGCACACCTGGGAGCAGCCACGTGTGTATGTCCCATGCTGCGGGGAGCACGGGAACGGACCAAGAGACACTACAGCCCAGTAGGACAACCAGGGATGGCTCTGGGACTGCATGGGGAGGCCTGGGGCTCACACTGTGACACTCCGACAGCAGATCTATGGATGTTCATGTCATCCACCCTTTCTCAAGCGGACAGGGGCATGATCACCTGCCCTCAGCCCAGCAATGCTCTGTGCTCCAACGCAAAGCAGCTCATCTTTGTGATTCCTGTTCCGCACTCTCATGCTGATCCCAGGAAGGGCCCAAGTAACAAAATGATATATTTGCACAGCACCTGACCCAAGCTGGCTGCCCAGTGCAGGACACGGGAAGGGAAGCTAGACATGGAACTGGCCCCAACCCAGGGCTTCTAGCCTGAGTGACAGTTCCCGCCCCAAGTCCCTTATTAGATAAGGGGTGGCTGTAGGCCATAGGCCAGCACAGGGCAGTGCCAGGCCAGCAGGGTCTGACTTGCATGGACTGGATGCCAGCACCTGTGCAGCTCAGGACACACCCACAAACTTGAAACTAGAGCTGCAGACATCTCAGAGGCTTTCTTAGAGTGCGATGGATACACGCTGTGACACACCAAGTCAAGTCCAGGCCAGCCGACCTGGACCTTGAATCTCCTCTTCCATCCAAGCTCCCAGCCTGGAGCTTTCGGGTACCCCAGATGGCTTTGCATACACAAAGTAACAGAGCCTCTAGTTCAGAGAAGATGGCCACAGGGAACAAATCTACTTCCTACGTGAAAAATTTTTTTAAAAAACTGAACAGTGATGGAAATAATATGAATGAATAATAAGTAGTAGTTTTATCAGGCCATTGGCACCAGGTAATGAGTGACAAGATGATAGAAGCTACACAATGGTCCTCACCCCACAGGAGAAACTTCCGGGTCATGGTACAGAAAAGTCACCTGGGGTGGGGGGAGAAGTGGTGGCCTGTGGAGGGGGAGGGGGAGCTGGAAGACAGGAGGCAGGGCAGAGGAGGCAGACCTGTGCACAGAGGAGTCTTCAACAAGGATGGTGGGATGGTCAGCACAGGCTGAGGAAGCCAGGCAAAAGGACACACAGGGGCCAGAGGGAACAATCCCCACCACTCACAAAGTCTGAAAACAAGAGCCAGTTCCCACCAGAACTGGCCAGAGGGAGCCCTCCAAGGACTGGCAAAAATCAGTCAGGATTAAATGCTGCTCTGGTATGGCACAGCAAAGGATAAAGACAAACCCTGGGCCGGCTCACGTATCTGTAGTCCCAGCAACTCAGGAGGCTGAGGCAGGAGGATTGCCAAGTTCAAGGCCAGCCTGGCAACTTATCAAGACCTTGTCTTGAAATAGAAAATAAAAAGGGCTAGGGCTGTAGCTCAGTGGTACAGAGACCCTGGGGTTCAAGTCCCAGTAATGTCAATAATAATAATAATAATTAAATTAAATAATAAATAAAGACAAACCCTGAAAGAATCAACGTTTCCTAGCCACTACATCATAGAACAAAGCTGAAGAACCAGGTGAGATCCACAGCAAACCAAGCTAAGGAAGAAACATCAATGAATAGCACTGAGTGCTAATGTGGCCATGGAAGGAGTAGCTGGGCTGAGAAGTAGGGTACCAGAACCGAGTCCCCCAAGTCAAGAGCTGGGGAAGGTACATCATGCTAAGCAGGGACAGAAGATTCAACAGAATCAAACAGACCTTCTGAGGAGAGAAAGAGGTATTAACAGCGGACCCACTGTGCAGAAGAAGATTAACTCTGAACCCTACCCAAAATTAAACCAAACAAAACTGAGTACCAGTTAAGGGTGGGACAACTTCAAGGGGCCTACGGCATGGGTAACTGGAGAAACACCGGAGAAGAAAAGGGGATGAGAGAGAAAATATTTGAAGACAAAAATGACTCCCCCCAAAGAAATAGCTTATACATTTTCCAAAATTTGAAGAAAATTATAAACCCATAAATATCAGCAGCTTGTCAACCCCAAGCACAACATGAAGACAATTATACTGAGGTTTCACATAAAATTGTCCAAAGCCAGTGACAACAAAAATACTAAAATCAGGCAGAGAATAGATGCCTTACAAAGGAAAAAAGAAAGGATGATGGCAGATTTCTATGACAAGCCAGAGACAACGGAGCAACATCCTAAAAAGCACAGCAACTGCTAACCAGACCATCACCCCCAGAAGACGTTGCTCACAAACAAGGTGAGATGAAGATTTCAGACACACAAAAGCTGAAAGAATTTACCAACAACAGACCTGCTTTACAAGGCATGGAAGTAAAATCCCTCACGTGGAAGAAAAATGGTACCAGACAGAAGTCTAAACCTTCAAGGAAGAATGAAACACACCAGAAATGGCTAACTATGTTGGTCAAAGTAAAAGACTTGTTCTCATTATTTAAGTCTCTTTAAAAGAAAATTAAATTGAGATTCAATGCAATGCCTATCAAAACTCCAAAGCCATTTTTTTAAGAAGTGGAAAAGCTAAATTTAAAATTCACATGGAATTAGAAAGGTCCTGGAATAGCTAAAAGAATGCTGAAAAAGTAACAAAGAGGGAGGGCTCATAATTTCTAATATTAAAACATAAAATGAAGCTATAGTGTTTAAAACAGTGTAGTAATGGAATCGCAATAGACAGAGACCACTGGAACAGACAGCATCCAAAAATAAACCCTAAATATATGCTCAGTTGATTTTTGACAAGAGTACAAAAATAATTCAATGATAGAAAAATAGTTTTTTAACAAATGATGCTGGGACATGTGAATATCTACATTAATAAAAGATTTCTATAAAATCCCCAAATATTTAGCAACTAAATAACACACTTCTAAGTAACCCATGTGTCAAATGATAGTATTGGGGCAGGGGACTGGGAATTGAACTCAAGGGCACTGGACCATGGAGCCACATCCCCAGCTCTATTTTGTATTTTATTTAGAGGCACGGTCTCACTGAGTTGCTTAGCGCCTCAGTTTTGCTGAGGCTGCCTTTTAACTTGCAATCCTCCTGCCTCAACCTCCCAAGCCATGTGCCACAGCACTGGCCCAAATGAAAGTATTTTTAACTAAATACAAATGAAATGTAAATAAGAATTTAGGCATGTCAATAAGCAAGTACTTAGGATATTTATAAGACTAAATGCCTACTATAGAAAAAAAGACAGGCTGGGGTCGGCTCAGGTAGAGCACTCACCTTGCACATGCGAGTCCCTGGGTTTGATCCTCAACACCACATAAAAAAATCAATAAATAAAATAAAGGTATAAAAAAATTAAAAAGAAAAAAAAGACAAGTCCAATGACTTCAGTTTCCATCTTTAAAAAACTAGCCCAGGAACCACAGGCGCAGGCTGGCATCTGATGAGTTCTGTGAGGAAAAGTCAGCTGGCCCAGTCAGAACTGTCCTCTGCAGCTGGTGCTTGTGCATTCACTTCTTCCCTCAGTTGCTCAAAAAACATATGGCAGCATCAGTGGAATACTAGGACACAACTTTACCTAAACTCCAGGACCTCTCCTAATCTAGTGTGGGACTACAACTTGTAGGGCCACTTAGGAAATCAGTATCTAAAGCTAAACACGCACCTGTTCTCTGATCCAGCATTACCACTCCTAGGCATGTACTAGAGAGGAACCCTGAAAAAACACATTTACAGGAACATTATTTACAAAAGGCCGTACCAGGGGCTGGGGTTGTGGCTCAGTGGTAGAGTGCTTACCTCACACCCGTGAGGCACTGGGTTCAAATTCTCAGCACCACATAAAAATAAATAAATAAAATTAAGATATTGTGTCCATCTACAATTAAAGTAATATTTTTTTTTTAAAAAAAGCCTATACCAGCAAGTTTCCAAGTAAACAGAAAAAGGATCAATGAATTGTGGTGTATTCACGCAATAGAATACTATGCAGAAATGAAAAATGGATATTGCTATAGACAACAGAGATGTATTTCCTATGATATAAAGTGAAAGATACCAGAAAACTACAGTATAAGCTGCATGTACTTTACATACAGATCTGTATAAAGTTTTTATATAAAGTTTCAATAGGTAAAGCTTACTTATTAGGTTGTTAGAAGTGACCCTTTGGGACAGAGAGGGTCAGTGCCTGGAGGACACTTGAGAGATTTAAGGTCTTAATTCTTTTTTTTTTTTTTTTTTGAGAGAGAGAGAGAGAGAGAGAGAGAGAGAGAGAGAGAGAGAGTGAGTTTTTAATATTTATTTTATTTCTTTTTTTTTTTTTAGTTCTCGGCGGACACAACATCTTTGTTTGTATGTGGTGCTGAGGATCGAACCCGGGCCACCCGCATGCCAGCGTGCTACCGCTTGAGCCACATCCCCAGCCCCTTAAGGTCTTAATTCTTGATCTGGAGCTTGTTGGGTGAAAACACATTTCTGGGAGCACTGAACAGTTCAGCCACTCACAGGGGCAGCCCTGTTCTCTTGCTTGGCGGCTCAGTTCTTCACTGGGCAATAGTTTAGCACAGTCCAAGGTTTTGGTGTTGGGTAGAAGAAAACAGCCTGAACCAATCAGGCTGCCTCTAAGGCCACTTAAGTGAAAAAATCTCACCACTACAGGCCCAGGACCCTGACACTTCAAGAATTTTGCAGTTGGCAGAAATTGCCAGAGCTTCTCATCCAAAAGTTGCCTTTCCAGAGACAGGTGACAGCTTCACCCAGGATTTCAGAGCTGACCTGAGGTTTCAGAATGCAGCCGCAGGTATGCTTCAGGAGGCTAGTGAAGTGGACCTGGCGGGTTTATCTAAAGACACCAATCTGTGTGCCACCCACACTCACCACTATCATGCCCAAAGACACCCAACTGGTTCGCTGGATACGGGCAGAGAGTTTAAGGGAAAGCAGTTTTTATGGAGTTGTATAGTACACTCTATAAAATACTTTGATTTATACTTTGCCCCCCCCTCCACCTTTTTGGTAAGAAACTGCTAATAATATATCGTGCTTGCACTTCAGTCATTCCATCTTCCACTCAGGATGAAAGCTAAAAGTGACTGCTCACAGACCTCAGGAGTGACAAGTTGCTAATATGCAGAAAGGATGGTTGATGTTCTTGCTTCTCAGGATGCGTGTTTCTATGTTTTAATGAGTTGTCGGGTAGCTATTAAGGTACTAGAACTGATAAATAATTATACAGAGTCCTTTTGCAATAAACCTGGTTAAGACTTGATACAAGTGTTTAACAAGTGGGGCTGTTAAGTTTGACCTGACATCCCTGTGACAGAATGTGGGCTTTTCCAAGAGTAAAGATACAAGTCTTAGCCATAGTATAACTAAGAGTTTTAAAAAAAGATACCTGTCTGCCATAGAATACACTATGTACATCTTAATAGCTATTTTATGTATAATAGTGTGAACGTTTTTAAATTAAATGTTTTATATTCACACAAAATAACAAATAAAATCCCCTTCTGATTTATGCTCTGTATACTTTTCCTCAATAAAAAGTTAAAAAACTAAACGCCAGAAAACAAACAAATGAAATCCAAAGAAAAGAGCCAGATGCAGTGGCACACACCTGTAATCACAGAGACCTGGGAAGCTAAGGCGGGAGGACCACAAGTTCAAGGGCAATTTAGCAAGACCCTGTTTCAAAAAGAAAAAGGGCTAGGAACAAAGCTCAGTGGTAGAGGCGTGAAGTCCTGGGTTCAGTCCTAAGGGGCCAGGTGGAAGCTCAAGGCTCTTGCCCTCCTGGACCACAGGGGCGCACACACCTGGGCTGTGAGGAGGCAGCACCTTGGTGATGGCTCCCAAGGGCTCTATGGAGGGTGCCGCTCTTGACCAGAGCTGCTGGTTCACACCCTGCCCACTGTGCTGAAGCTGCCCAGGTTCAGCAAGATCCAACAGGGCTGCAAGAGTCCAGGCATGAGGTCACAGCCAGCCAGGCGCCTTCAGGAAGGAGCCTGCCCACGTTTGCTCCTGGCCAACAAGCAGGCCCCCTCCCCACCCTGGGATGCTGGTCTTTAGTCAGCCACACCCAGTTGGACGTGATGCAATCATCTGTGCCTACAGGGAGCCAGGCCAGCCATGGCTAGGGAGGCTGGGTCCTCCCTTGGGACATGGCCACAGGACACACACTGGGCCTGATGGTCTCGGAGTAGAGGAGGTGCAGGGGCAGGAGATGGAAGGCAAGCTCCAAGGCAGGAAAATAAATCACAGGGGATCTGGGGGCAGGACTTGAAGATCAACATGGTGGAAGAGGTGGATGAGGGAACATCATAAGCAACCACATGGGAAAAGCACCAGGAGTCCTTCTGAAGGCAGTGGAAGACAGCAGGGAGGAAAGGGCTTGGGCAGGAAGGAAAGCTACACCAGCCCCCAGGGAGGCCAAAGGGGAGAGTCAGGACAGTGGGGAGCAACAAGGGAACAACAGCACCTGACCTCTGCAAACGCTGTGTTTCTGTGGCCTTCCTGCTTCACCTGTGGGGCCAGCCTGTGGGTCCCCAGCACACAAGGCCTGGAGTCTCACTCAAGCTCTGAGTCCCACTGCAAGAGCTCCCAGCGGGTCCAGTCGGGGCCATCCACCCTAAGGGCTGTCTGAATCACACAAGTACAGGACAGATGACCTCATCTCTCAATGACAGCAGTGTCTGTGACCTGTGGAAACCATGGCGTGATGACAGCGGCTGCTGCACACCAAGCACAGCCTGTGAGCTAGGCTATGGTCCACGGGCACCAAAGCTCATGTGCCCACCTTGCATACAGAGAAACTGAGGCACAACAGAGCTCAGGGCCTCGCCAAGGATATCTGGTCTGGCCACATACAGAATGACGCAGTGCCACAGTAGGGGCCTGACAGAACAGGGCCTTAGGGTCACATGCATGAGGTGAGCCCAGCATCCCCACACCCAGTCCTGGGCAGGCGGCATGGTCAGCATCCCTGCCACCTCAGCTGGTCCATCACTGAAATAAGCTGCAGCATAGAGATGAGTGGCCACGATGGGCACCAGTTACAGTGTGCCTCAACTTCCCATCTGTAACCTAGATAATAATACCTCCAACCAGTGATCGTTGTGAGGATTTAGTCAGTTAACAACTCACTTTGAGAGCCTGTGTGGCCTCCACACCAGCAGCCCCACCAGCCCCACCTGGCCCCCAACAACAGGAGGCTTGAAATACAAGTTCAGGGAATCACACACTCCCTGCTCTCCTCTGCCTTCCATTTGCCCCAGAAGGAGTCAACTCCCCAACAGTCAGCACATGTCTGACTCAGGATGTGGCCAAGGTTCTCATCACTGGACCCCAGTGTCAACATGCTGAGAACCCCCCTCCCCAAATGACCCCAGGTCAGGGGCAGCAAATGAGAGCCTGGATGGCTCCAGAATGAGCTGCCTGATGGCCAGGCCCCAGCCCACACCAGATGCTCTGGTTCCCACTGTCCTGAACAGAGGCTGAGAGCCAGAAACAGAAGCAGGACAACAGAAATGGTCAAGGGCTGGTAAGTGCTTCCTGCAGTTTAAAAGCAGAACTTACTGGTTTCAAGACTCTAACACCAAGATGCCTCCTTCAGTTTTATTTAGGGGACATCATTGACCATCTAATAGCTGTGTTTCCATAGAACAGGTGGCAGCAGTTCTCACCCTCTCATGATTTTGGCATCTGCAATGCTCCAATTGTCTCCTGCGTGCACCTCTACCAACCTGGAACAATTCGTTTGCATGCTACTTTCTATGGTCCGTTACATAAAATCTGTAAGCATATGCTAGAAGCGCAGTACCCCGTACTTACTCTGAGCCTGGTGCAGAGGAAATGAAGGCCGCTGATCAGAGTCTGGGGGATAGGGAGGTGCCCCAGATGGAGGAAACAGTGTAGGCAAAGCACAGAGGTAGAGCAAGGTAGGGCAAGGAGAGCTGGGTTCACATCAGGGCCTCTCAACCTCCAAACAGGAATCCCCTCCCCTCCTCCTTGGCCACACCAGGCGGACCCCAGCCTGACAACCTGCTGTGCAGGAAGTATCCTTTCCTGAGCATGTCCCAGTTGCCTGCAGTCACATCATTGGGGCTCCTGTCCTGGCTCTGCCACTCACTGGCTCTGCCACTCACCCTTGCTGTGCCCCTCTATAAAGCAGGCTACAAGGCTGTTGGGCATAAGGAAGGCCAGCTCTGTCCCAAGGAAGCATGGTCACTGGCTCCACACTTTGTTACAGTCCACTTGTGAAGACTAACAGGACTTGAAGAGCAGTTCCCAAGTCAGTGCCTGCCCCTCTCCACTTGCCACATGGTTGGCCTGTCCCTGCTAGCCCCTCAAGGCCACATGCCAGAGGTCCTAAACATCCTTGCTGTCCACCTGCAGAGGAGATGCCCTGCTCTGACAATGCCAACTGAAACAGTTTCTTCGTTTAAAAAAGAAAACCACCCACCCTCTGTCCACTGTTGAGAGCACTGTGGATACTGCACAAAGAGAGTGTGCCTGTCCCAGCCGTACAGGCTGACCCTTCAGTCTCCAGACAAACCTGTGCAGAGCCTGGAAACAGGTGTACGTCAGACACTAAACACAACCCCACCCCCACAGACACACTGTCCACAGGGACCTGGTTTCCTAGGGAAGACCTATGCCAACAGGGCCAGAAACAGGCTTCCAGGCAGGGCTGTCCCAGGAATTCTTTCTTCCTAAACCAGTTTGGTCATCTGATGTAGCAGTCACAACATTTGCCAAGGCAGGGAACTGGCCTCAGCATTCTGATGAGGAAAGGCTTGTTCCAGGAAACAGTTTACACAATGACGCTGGGATCCCTCCACTCCTTTATCAGGGTTGATCCAATACCACTCACCCACAGATGGCAGGTCCAACACTTGTTCCTGAAAGGCCACCATGCCTGCACCCAGGGTGGGCCCACCTTCCTGAATGGCTGGGCCTGGGAATCCCAGGAATCCCTGAATGACACCATCCACCCACCCTAGCACCATCTGCTTGGGTAGGGCCCACGCACCACCTGCTGGTGGACCCACTGCTAGACTCCTGATCAGGGCAGGGGAAGCAGGGTGAAGATGCGATCCTCACCTATTTCTGATTCCACAGGAAGCCAAATGGCATCAAATCTTATTACATTCAAGATGGGACTCAGGACTATTAAGCTGATAAAAATATAAAAAGAAACAGTGCATTAACACTATTTCTATGAGATAAATAATTTACACATTAAGAGATTTAATTCACAATCAAAGGTTGATTAAACCTTTCATGGCCCAAAGAGCCTAGTATACTGTACAAAAGTGTCGATTAGGCAAAGAGCAAGAAATCTGGGACCCCCACAGTGACAGTGGCAGGCAACTGGGACTGGTACAAACATAGAAGACAACACCAGGACTAAGGACACAACCTTCTTTCCAAGAAAAGTTCTTTTTTGGAAGAAAATGATATCAAAAAGGGACACAGAACATCAGAGTAATCTAAAAAAGAAACTTCACTTTCATGTATGTGCACCACGCAAGAACAAAAGTAAATCTACAACTGTTTTAAAAAAGTAAACATTAGAGGAAACTATGTTAGTCTGCACCCAAACATGAAAACAAAAATGACCTCTTAAATAATGTCTCTATCAGAGATGGCGCACAGAACAAAACAACAGGAAACAGAGCAAACAAAAAATAGAAACGTATCATCTCAAAACTCAGGGATCACTGCCAAGAAGTCCTGTGCTGGAGGAGTGGCTCTGCACTAAAAATAAATATTAATGATAAAAAGAAACAGTGCATCTATTCAGAGACTTCAGAAACTGAACAAGGTAGCAAGGCCAAATCTCACCAAGGGACAGGGACACAACCAAACCCAGAAACAAAACAACTGTTGGAACGTTTTGGCCACTTAGTGCATCCAAATCAGTAAATCCGTAAAAAGTACACATCCCTAAACCAGGTAACCGAACACTTACGACTGTGCGGTGCCACAGGTATGTGAGGACTGAGCCACCGCATTTCTCTGTTCCACCTCCCATCCCTGGCCAGAGCAAGCAGCAGCAGGCCTGTCTCCCAGGACAGCAGAGCCAAGGCATGAAGTGCATGTCCAAGAGGAAGCCCAGGTGCCAGGCCGCAGGGTAGGACTCAAACCCAGGCCCAGTGTCCCTGTCTCTACCACATCCACTCAAACAATGAATGTTCTCCAGATTTCAACCCGTCTTTCCTTCCAGAAGGTAGGATCGAAGACCAAACCAATGCTGAACATGGAAGCAAACCACTGCAAATCTCATACAGAGAACCAATATTCATCTTATCAGTTACTCACGTGATCAGAAGATCTTGCCCAGGAACCAAAAAACAGTAAGTGAATTCAGTTTTTAAAAAAACCTGGATTTAGCATCTGCTATGGAACAGAACAGACCAACAAGCATAAGTAAATCATACATCAGAAGGCAAACTACCAACTTTTCTGCCACAGACAAACATTTAAAAACAAATTCCCTCAAATTTGATTGTTAGGTAAGGACTACATAACGAAAAAGAGCAATTACATTTGTAACTTTACCTCAAAAAAAAAAAAAAATGAACCCCTAGCCATTAATTTGACTAGAAACATGATTTACTCCCAAGGAAATTATAAATACACTAATGAGGAAGGCTACACTTAATATCGAGGTAAGATTATTCCTCAATGGAGTTTTTATTCCCTGTGGACACCAAAGCTGCAGAGCTGGAAGGAAGCTGTTTCAAATCTTTTGGAGATTACTTCAGACTAACAGTGAAATCTACCTAGAAGATTAGTGAGCAAAGGCCTGTCCCCCTTAACTCCATTTAAACATTTTTAAAAAGACATAATCCACATACCATAGTATCCACCCTGAATTAGACACCAATTCATTGGTTTATCATACATTCAGAGTTGCGTGACCATATTATATTAATGCTCCCTTGTCACTACCCACCCCCCCCCCAAAAAAAAACAGCTCTCTCCATTTCAGTCACTCCCTAGCTCCCTTCCCCCTAGACCATGACGCCACTAAGCTATCTTTTGTCTTGATAAATTTGTCTATTCTAGACAGTTCACATAAATGTAATCACACAACCTGTGGCCTTCGGTGACTCCTTTCTTCCACTTGCCACAGTGTTTCTGCAGGGTATGTCAGTATGTCATTCCTTTTTCTCGAATGGATACTAGTTCATGGCATGGGCAGACCACATCCTATTAATCCATTTAATCATTTGATGAATGTCTGGGCTGTTTCTATTTTTAGGCTATAATGAATCGTGGTGCTATGAATTTACATCTCTAGATTTTTGCACAGATGTATATTTTCAATTCTCTCGGGTATATATGCCTAGGAGAAGAACATGGTGTCTCTTCAACTTTTATTTTTTTTAAGGAACCAAGTTGTTTCCACAGTGACTACCCCATTTTACATTCCCACAGTAGTGTAGAGGGTTCCAACTTCCCCACATCCTCACCAGTACTTGCTGTCATCTGTCTTTTGATTAGAGCCATCCTAGTGGGTTTGAGGTATCTTCTCATTTTATAATGAAACTATTAGAAACAATAAAAGCTACCACTCTGTATGTCTCATAAAGTATATTATTCTGCCTAATGCCTATCTCAAATTTCTGAGAATTCATGCTTCCATTTTACTGAGGAAGAAACTAAGGCTGTCAGCTGAGGCCATGAAAGGGCAGAGGCTCCGCTGGAATAGAGCTGTCCCTGCCCCCTTCATGCTGGCTCCTTCCACTGCACAAAGGGGTCAGAATTGCTACCTGAGGGCAAAGGGAGCCATAGCCTGGCTATATCAAGGGGTCCCCCATCAATAAGAACATGACAGCCAGGCACGGTGATGCACATGTGCAATGCCAGCAACTCCAGAGGCTGAAACAGGAGGATCATAAGTTTGATTTCAGCCTCGGCAACTTAATGAGACCCTATCTCAAAATAAAACAAAAAGGGCTGGTGAGTGTAACTCAGAGGCAGAGTGCCCCTGGGTTTAATCCCTAGTACTGCCAGAAAAAAACAAAAACAAACAAACAACAACAACAACAAAAGACAGATGTCCAACAAGAGCACTGGATGAAGGTCCTGACAAGTTCATGCCAGAAGTACTGGAAATGATCCACGAGGAAGACAAATAGCACCGCAATGAGCTACTGCTATACACGGATTGGGATGGTTAGTATTTAACCAATGACAACAAAGGCCAGCAGTAAGGACAGTGAGGACTGGGACTCCTTCACATTGCCCCGCTATCTGGAGGATGGCCCATCCATGCCCAACAGACAGAAGCACTCTCCATCCGCAGGAGTGTTCAAACACCAAGCTAGAAACCACCCAAATGCTGTCCCCCTGAGTGGCTGAGGAGGATGTGGACATCTACACAACAAACCTCATACAGCAAGGGGTTCCAACAACCTACACACACGGGTACCACCAATATCACTCTCACAAAGTAACGCTGAGTGAACACGTGTGCTCCAGGTATAGTAAGTTGAAAGTGGACAAGATGGATCTGTGGTGTCACAGCCCCAAAAGACCTAGAGTAGCCCTGGGTGGCTGACAACACGATTTCTTGATCTGCTTGTGGCAGTGTAGGCGCATTCACTGTGATAAACCATGAAGCTGTGCCATTATGATCTGTATTCACAGATCGATTCTGTATTCACCTTGCACTATAATGAAAAGTGAAACCGCTCCTGAATTTAACTTGGAGAATAAAAACTACCCCCCTGGCCTACACTGGTGCCAAGGAGTCTAAAACTGACCTATTCTGATTAGTGAAATCTATATGTGTATATCGCCTGGCTTTTGTTTCTATAAATCATACTGCGTTGAAACTGGAGAAAAGCAACCTAGCTGCTTCTCTCCAGTGCGATCAAACTGCATACAATTCATTTTTCCTTTTTCCATCATTTGCATATTTCTTACGTGGGCGGACCCTGAAACCAGTCTGCTGGGATCCAGGCAGGTTATCCTGGCTGGGTTGCTGGTAACAACAGCTCATTTTACTTTAAGAAACTAGTGTAAAATGATGATCATCAAGGGGCTGGGGATGATATAGCTCAGTTGGTAGAGTGCTTGCCTCTCATGCACAGGCCCTGGGTTCAATCCCCAGCACCACAAAAGAGAGAGAGAGAGAGAGAGAGAGAGAGAGAGAGAGAGAGAGAGAGAGAGAGATGGTTATCAAAACTATTATGAATAGGGCTTGAAAATAATTATATTTAAATTAAAAAACAGAGAAACAAAATCATCTCTGAAACAGAGTACTGAAAAGAATCAATCCATTTAAAACAAAATCCCAAAGCAATTCAACTATAAGGACACACTATCTGAAATGTTACCCGGATATACAACTCTAAAGTGAGCAAGAAGCCATAGTCATTCCCACTCCTGGAGAGAAAAAAGAAAGAAACAGAATGGCAAATCGACCCCAGGAAAGAAGCAGGTATCTGCCAACACACTCATGCACTTAAAGTTTGTGCATTCAACTATATGTAACTATAGTTTAAAAGGTTAATGAAACTCTAAACTAAATGTACCCCTGGTCTGAATATACTCCAGGGAGTTCAATTACCCATTATTGATGAAACAGTATCATAGACAGGATGAAAGATCCAATTTCCCTAAATGCACTTCATAAAAACCTGATATAAGAACACACGGCCAGGTCAAGAAATAGTGACAAGAAATGGACTGCAGATTTACAAAGGGCCATATGCTCCAAACAGATGCACTGAGGAGCTACAAAGCACCAGCTAAACAGTCAAAGGGCCTACTCTGCATTGGGCTGGGAGGGCCCTGGGGCCATGAGGGAGGGACTGGGTTGGGGGATGGGTGTGAAAAGAACTAAAACCCCTCCCTATTGCTTAACCCAGTAATGACCCAAGACAAGAAGGCCCAAGGTGTGTGCAGACACTCCTGGCAGCACCAGACACAAAGGGGCCGTGACAGTGCAGTGGTGGGTGGGGGCTACTGAACCCATCAGAAGGGGGCTTCCAGATCCTGGGGCGTCTTCCTTGAGTCTGCTTTGTTCAGATACCCCCTCCCCCATTCTGCCCTAATCCCCACCGCCTTGGGCACCTCTGCTGTCAGCTCTGCCTGCTCCAGCTCTGATGGAGCCTGGGGTAGGAAGAAGACCAGGACAAAAGCTATTAACAGGAAAGCAAGAAAGAGCCTGGCCCCAGGAAAGGAGGGCAATAATAACTGGTTTTCACAGTTTGCCCCAATGGAAGCTCATTAGCTTCTCATAAGAGTTAATGCTTAACTCTTTTTTTACAGGTGAGAAACTTAACTCCATAAACATTTCCCTAAGGTGGTCTGAAGGCTCAGGAGCTAGAAGAATTGGCACTGCCTAACCCTGCCTGTTCCCCAGAATCACCTGAGGAACTTGAAACTTCTGTTCTCAAGGGGGGGGGAACGCCCGTGGCTTGGCCTGGATCCTGGGAAGTCTGGACTTCAGGGGGAGGCCTACTAATTTGGATCTGGCTGAAGCAGGTCCTGTGGTCTGAAGCCCCAACCCACTTCCCATGGAAATCAATTCACTCCTGAAACACAGCATCTGTTGCCCAGATGCAGGGTAACTGAGGAAAGCATTAGAAGAGGGCCACCTCCCTGTCGGAGACCTGCTGACATGTGAATAAGAAAGAAGAAGGGTTGACAGTGGCTTCCACCAAGAAAGGTGGGAGCACGTGCCACATGTCCACACCAAGCCTGGTGCACAGTTCACAGAAGCTGTTACTCAGCAGTGAGAAAACTAGCTCCTGACATGCACAGCTGTGGCAGGTGACAGGAGCTGCACCCCAAGTGATCCACTGATCACTGCAGCAGGCAGGCAGAGGGTTTTACTTAGGAAGCAGCCACCTGAGTATACACATTGAACATTGTATTTGGAGTGAATTATACCTCAATTTAAAAAATAAGAACTGTGCCAAGCAGAATCATCAGAAACGTCCGCTCCTGGGGGTCAGAGGCCACTTAAAAAATGCCACCTGATCTTAAAACAGGGCTCAGCTCCGCCTCAGTGAAACACCCCACTAGCAGCAAAACCCTGGAAACCTCTAAGAAAGGATCTGCTAATCTTCCATGTGAATAAAGACCCTTCTAGAGGGCTGGGGAAGAGTCCTGCAACTTCCGTGCTGGATCCCAATCAGGCCACATTTCAGAGCCAGGATATCGCCAGGGTCTAAAATGGACTTGGCACCCCCTCCCTGCAAACAGCAGTGGCTGCAGCATCTTGGCCCAGTGTGGGGAGTCAGGCAGCACTGTGGAGAAGCACTTATCTCCCCTGTATTACTGGGGATTGAACTCCAGGCCTCATGCATGTGAGGCAAGCACTCTGCCACTAAACTGCATATCCAGTCCTTTTTAAATTTTAATTTAAATCAGAGTCTCAAGGCTGGCCTTCAACTTTCAATTCTCGTTTCTTGGCTTCCAGTATAGCTGAGATTACAGCTGTGTGCCACCATGCCTGGCTGTGGAGAAGCACTTTGTACCAGACCCAGCTACAGTGGGAAACAGATCTGCATGCTGGTGCACCCTTCCAAAGCCCCTGAAGGCTCCAGGAAGAGGTCTCATCCTGCTCCTCCCTCATGGGAGGCCTGTGGGAGCACAGCTCTTGAGCAAAGTTCAGGGCCCAGGGTCAGGCCCAAGGTCGGAAAGAAGGCTTCTGGCAGGGAGGTATAATTCAGGAGCTCCCCCAGAACAAGAGAAGCCCCTCCAAACCAACACTACCCTTGACCAGCACCCAGACAAGCCAGTCCACAGTTGCCAAAGAAGGCTTGGTCAGAAGACAGAGGCAGGGCTTGCCATCCAGACACAGCACGGGGTGGGGCAGTGCTTCTTGCATGAGGGGACACTGTACTGACATTGAGTCTGAGAAACTTCTCCTTGGCAGGTGCAGGAATGGAAAGGACAAGCCCATGCCCAGCAGGTGGTGGGCACTCGGAGGAAGTATATGTGGAATGAACGGAGGACAGACATGGGGACACAGCTGGGAGATAGGCAGTTGGGGATGGCACGTCCAAGAGATGACAGATGCTAGAATATAGGGTAAGATTGGGGGTTCAGGGCACACTGGGGTGCTGGATAAGCTGGCTTTTCAAGTTCCTGTGGATATCTCCTCTTTCCCCTCCAGTCAGTAAGAGAACATATACCCAGTAATGACACAGCAGGAGTAGCTCCCAGACTCAAACCTTTCCTGGGTCTTCCCTATTCCCACACAGTACCTCCTGGGCTCAGGCTTACTCCAAAGAGGGGCACTAAAGTATCCAAAGTAGACAGACAGGACCTGTCCATGGGCCAAATCATATCATAGATCTCCAGGAGTAAACTGCAGGGGCTGGAGTTCCCACACTCATCTTCCCACAGAATTATTCTAGAAGCATAAACACTCCTGAGATCAATTTAATAGGCCCGGGTGTGGCCAGGGCTTTGAAATGTTCAAAGTTCCAGATGATCCTGTGCAGGCAGATCTAGGCAATGGACCTGCTGACTCACCCAAAAGTACCCCAGGAAATCACTGGGGTCTCCTCAGCCAGCTCTTCCCATCTACCCCACCTGGGTGAGGGGCTTCAGGAAAGGTCATCTGGAGCAATTCCCTCCTCCTTTTGTTCAAAGCACACAGCAGAGGGCATAGACTCCAGGGCTCCCAGGAGAGGACAGAGTTCTCATCTGAGCCTCATAGTAGTCCTGCAAAGTAGAACCGGTCACCAACCCCATTTCACAGGTAAGAAAATTAAGACTCAGCGAGATCAGATGATTTGCCTCAGTGGCACCATAGGGCCTGTCATTCCAAAAAACCATCTTTCTTCTTTGAAACAGGGTGGTTCCAGAGGAGAAGGTGTCCAGAGAAAGGGAGAGGGGTTCTGGGGAGGGGGTGCTGAGGAAAGGCCAGGAGGCGGAGCTGGGCCCTGAGGAATTGAGATAGCCTTGCCTGAAGGGGGGCAGGGAGGAGGCCCAGGCCTCAAGAAGCAGGAGCCTGGGAAAACTATGATATCCCTGCAATAGAGGATGGTGGCCTCTTGGGACTCAGGGGCCAGGCCCACTAATATCTGCCCACATTCCTCTGCCCAGCAGGCCTTATTTATCTATAAGACCACATGCCATAGACCCATACTGGCCCAGGCTTCTCCAATGATCCATCTGTCCCTCTTGTCCCATAGCAAGAGGCTGAGGGAGCAGCCTGCCCTTCTCACTGCAGGGCTCTCTTTCTGTAGGAGCCTTTACACTGTGGCTGTAGAAGTCATTAGGACAGAGGGCCTGTGAGGCACCCTAACAGGGAATAGCCTGAGGTTGTATTGGTTGTCACTGCTGGGTCATAGCCCCTCCTCTGTGAGGCCCCTGTCAATCCTCAGTGACCATCCTGTCACCAACTGAGAACCCCAGCTGCCCTGGGCAACATCCAAATGCTAAGCTGCTTTTAGAAAACAGGGGATTCATCCCTGGACAGGAGGGATTTAGCCAGAATTGGGTGCCATTTAGAGAAGATTACACCCTAATTGCCCTGGTGTCAGCAGACAGGCTTCTAGCCAGCTGAGCCCTGGGGCTGGCAGAGGTCCCCATGGACTATAGCTCCCCCACCCGAGGACACAGAGCCCAGTCCTGGGGCCTGGGGACCAGTCCTCATCCTCAACAGCAGCTGGCTGCCAACACAAACCTCCATTCAACAGTGTATGAAACGGGCAGAAGAGGAGGCCCAGGGCCATGCTGGGCGCAGTCCAGCTTACATCTACTCCAGGCCAGGGGAGGGTGGCTCAGTGGGCAAAGCAGCCCACCCCAGGTTGGGGTGGAAACCACAACAGAGTGCGGTAGCAGCCAGGTTTTCTCCTCAATTCATCTCTAGCCCTCATCACATTTCTTAACTTCATTAGCCCATTTTAGGGAGGGACATCAGCAAGCCTTCAGGTCAGCAAGTGGCAAGAGAACCTCAAGCTTAGGCCATCTCCTCACAATCTAGAATTGTTCCCACCATGGGACCTGAGACACGAGAGGAGCCCAAAGAGAGGCAGTCATAGGTGGTGATGACACAAACGCTCAATAGCCCAGAAGTTCTGGGAGGTGGGAAGGTCTGCTGGCCCACTGCAATCAAGCACCCCTGTCCCAGGGTTGCAGTGTGATAGGCACCCTGGGTGCACATCCAATCTCAGTCATCTTGTGGTGGGTCCCTGCCACAAGGGGCTCACACAACAGGACAAGACCCAGGTTCAGACTGAGGGATGCAGGACTTGGTGTGTCTGTCCTAAGAGGCAGGGCAAGCCCAAGTGCCTGGTCTCCTAGCCCCAACCCCATCCCCCTCATACCTTGAGGCCTGTCCCCCATGCCTTGACAGGTCACAAGGCGAAACACTTTTGGTTTCTTCCCGTGATGACACACTACCCTGCATGGTCATCCTGGACACACTCTTTCAGAGACCACCCTAGGCCATGTCATAGCCTGCCACAGCTTGAATAATTTGTTCCCACCAAACTCATGTTGAGGTTTGACATCTTAAGGCAGCAGTGTTAGGGACTCATGGGAAATGTCTGGGCCCTCAGGAATGGATGTATGCCTTTCTCATGGGAGTTCAGTCCCCTTCTCTCTTCTGTATGCACCTGCTTGCCCTTCCACTTTCCACCATGACTTGAAGCTCCATGAGAACCTCACCAGAAGCCCAGCAGATATAGATGACTTGCCAGCCTTCAGAACCATAAACTAAAATAAACCCCTAACCCTTTTAACATGATTTGATCTCAAGTATTCTGTTGCAACAGCAGAAAACAGATTAAAACATAGTCTAACCACACACGCAGCAATCCTGGTTCCAGTAGCAGCAGCCACCATGCAAACCTCATGCAATGACTGTGCCCCAATTCGCAGGAGCAGTTTACACTACACCCCCCTCCCCGCTGGCAAGAAGAGTCTGTTGTGTTAGGTTGTGTGTAGAGTTACTGAAGGGTACAGGCATGCTTAGGTCACTGAACACAGGTGACTTCTCAGAGATGCAGCATGGGCTAAGGGGCATGGGCTGGGGGATAGACGGTCCTCTGAGTCTCATTCCCTTGTGAGTCCTGAGAACAGGATGGAGTTTCAGACTCTAGCCAGCGCAGATGAGAGAAAGGTACCCCATGGTGGAAACTGAGGCGCAGCCAGTGAGTGGGGAGAGAAACTGTGACTGACAGCAGCAATGTGCATGAGCAGGAGGGCTCAGGCCTGGGACAGATACCATGCCACAGGAGACCCAACATGGTCTGGAATGTAGAGCTCTACCCGACTGTCCACAGACCCACATGTGGGTTCACACAGAACTGTCCCAAAGTCAGTGAAGCAAGTATAGAAAAGAAGTGAAAAAAGTCATCTCAGAGTGGAACAGGTCCTAGGATCGGTGGGGGTGGGGTCCTGGGATGTGGAGCCAGATCCAGGGGACTACCAGACAGAAAAGAACTCCCAGAGGGCAGTGGTGGCAACAGGAGCCCAGCAAGGGTAGGGCTAACACTAAAATGACAGTGGAAGCATCTGACTCAAAGGCAGGACAATCAGTCATCCTTCGTCAGGGCCATTGCACCAACTTCTGCCTATGTGAATACCCAAGCAGAACTCAAACTCAGGCTGCCTGGTAGCTGACTATAGAACCCTACCCTAACTGGTACCTTGATCAAAATACACATGACTCAGTCAACAGGCTAGCTTACAGGAGTGAAACCTACTCTGAGCTAAGCCCAAGCAGAAGGAAAATGACATGGAAACTTGTCCTGTGGACAGCCCTAGAAACAAGAGCATAGGAACATAATGGAAGAAGAAAAATACCACATTTAAATAAATTCTGTATGATACTAGAATGGTAGATAAATGATATATTATGCATTTGTCAAAAACAGATAACTTCAAAAAACAAAGAGTGAATTTTTGATGTATGTGAATTTTTAAAAGTCATTTAAGAGATCAGGAATCCCATCATGGAATAAAGAATGTGGTAAAAACAATCCAACTATATTACAGATGTATGAAACAACCTCACCTAGAGGGATGGGGGACTTAAGTAAAAAGTGGAGCCTAAAACTGAAGACCAAAGGAATAATACAGAAGCACTGTACTACAGCTGACAACACAGTCCACTGGGGTTCAGGCTAACAATTCAGACACCACATGTGAACTGGAATCAAACAATGAAGTGCTGCATGGTGGATGGTGGGAGCCAGGTGTGTCACTGCTGGAGTGGGAGGTTACAGATTAAGCAAAGACAGGTGGTGAGGATGATCTGCAGCAGTATGAATTCATGGTTAGTTAAATATACATACACATAGCTACATAAATAATTATAGATATGTGTATACATATGGGTTAGGAGACATATGTAAATCCCCTTGCTCTGTAGCTGAAAGAGTCTAGAACACGTCCCTGTAGCAATGAGCACACCTAGCAATGAGATCTTAGTGTCTAACACCTCTCCCAATTAAAAGAACTAGGGTTTCTTGGGCGGAATGGCTGATCCTAGGATTGCAAAAAAGAAATATATAACATGAGCCTCGAGCACCCTGTAATGTCAGAAAGTTAAAAATGCCTTTAGAAAGAAAAGGGAAAAATAAGTCATAATAATGGAGTATGTCATAGGGACATAAGAGCCACCTAAAAGAACTCTTGATAGCCAAAGCTGGAACAATTTAAGTAACAAAATTAAGTAGTCCTGGACTATAACCCAGTGTATTATAAAATAAACTTCCATGAGTCCATATACTCATAAGATAAATAAGGGAAACGAAGGAAAGAGGGTTAAATCTTCCATGTAAAAAAATTTCAAATAATTTGCACAGTGACTTCCATCCAAAGAGTTCAGAATGAAAAGGAGGGAAAATATAACTTTAGAATGCAGAAATCTGACAAACTGTCTCAGCCAGGTGATCAACATCAACAACAATCATGACACATCTTGTGATATATGTACCCTTGACATGTGATGAGACAGGCCCTTTACTTCTGATCTCCTTCCCTCAAATCCATAATCTCAATATAATTATGAGAAAAACATCAAAGACCAATTGAGGGACATTCTACAAAAATACACGACCAATCTTCCTTAAAATTGTCAAAGTCATCAAAAATGAGGAAAGTGAGAACCTGTCACAGACAAGAGGACACTAAGGAGACATAATGACTCAATGAAATGTGATATCCTGGATGGGACTATGGGTCAGAAAAAAGGCTGTTAAGTAAAAACTAAGGCAATCTAGAGAAAATATGGATTTTAGTGAAAATGACTTGATACTGGTTCATGAATTGTAACAAACATCACACTAATGTACCATGTTAATAACATAACAATAACAGGTGTGGGAGATGTAAGAACTCTGTACCATCTACAATTTTTCTACAAATCGAAAATTGTCCTAAAGTTGTTTATTTCTAAAATAATGACAAAAAGGCAACAGAGTCTGAACATGTTAAGTGGGTAAACACACACACACACACACACACACACACACACACTACAATACACTTGATGCTATTTTAATGAGGTGCTGAGGTTTGCTACTGGATTATGATGTCACAGGTGGGCAGCTCTGTAGCCGCTATGAGGTGGAGGAAAGCAGGTTTTCAAAATGGGATGGGAACTGTATTACCAGATGCGGTGTGTATGTCCTGTGTATTTCCATGTAGCTCAGATCCGCTGGCTCTGTGCTCACTAATTTTTTTTTTAACATTTTTATTTTCTAGTTGTAGGTGGACACAATATCTTCATTTTATTTTTATGTGGTGCTGAGGATCGAACCCAGTGCCTCATGCATGCTAGGCGAACACTCTTCCTCTGAGCCACAACTAGTGTTTTTAAAAATGGAATCACACATAGGTAAATGCAAAATTCTCATTTTGTTCAAATCATTTCTTCACATATCAATCACTTTGGATCAAATTCAAATTTTCTCTCTCTCTCTTTTTTTTTTTCTTGGTTGTTGCATTTCTGGGGATCAAACTTAGGGCCTCAAGCATGCTAGGCAAGCACTCTGCTAGAGCTATGTTCCACCCAAATTGGCATTTCCAAAACCAGCATTAATTTAGAACTGACTGAGCTTCACTAAAGAAATAAACAGTGAGCATGAAAATCTCACCTTGAGGTACTATGATCCCAAGTCACACAAGTCACACAGTGGCCACAACCAGCTCTGCACCTCCTGAGCAGCCCTGTGAGAAGAGCGCCAGTGAAGCACAGGATATGAGAAGGGCACAGCCTAGGCTGGGCACACCAGGTAGGAAGCAGCAATGCACCCACAGGGCAGCTACATCCCAGCTGCCATGACTGCCAATATCACCAGAGAGAGAAGCTGGTCCAAATACAAGGGCATCAGGGATTCACTAGCCAAAAACAAGAAAACTGAGGTCCAGAGCAGGAAGGGACCAGCTTGGGGTCACAAGCCAAGCCAAGAGCAGCTGAATTGGAGTTGTGCCAGTGAGAGTGAAGGCAGTCCGTCCTCACTCTGACTTTGGTGTCTTCACCTATAGGATGGGGCAACTGCTCCTCTCTCCTGGTTTAGGTATCCCTGGGCATTTCGGCATATAAGGACACACTCACTAGATGACAGCAACACCCCAGGTGGGCACAGTTATGAGATAAAGGCTAGTGTGAGGAATGAGCTGCAACAGATGACCACAGCACATCAGTACATGAGCCAAGCCCAGTATCAACTAAAGGAAGCACCCCAGCTAATTAAAAAATAATAATAATAATAATACAAGAGTTGATTGCCTGGACAAGGGAGATAAGGTGGGAAATTCTGCATGCTAGGGCTTTCCACAGCACAGGACCGGCAGACCTAGTAGCAAATCCAGGCACTACAGAAAAGGGGTCAGAGAACAGGCTGCATATACTCTATTTTTACCCAAATGCAACATGCAAAACCTGCTTGGCCCCTGATAGGGACAAAGCAACCAAACTGGGGAAAACCAAATGCTGCCTGGACAGTAGGTTTCAGGTTGAAAAACCAACTGTAGTTACAGTTTGAAGAAACAGTCCTTATTTTTCTCAAAAAAGCAAATGAGGTACTCACAGAAATAGCCAGGCAAGATTAATTGAAGTACAGAAGCAACACTAATCACCGCCACAAACCACAGATGCAGACAGGAATACGGGAGGCTCATCAGCTCCTTCTATTTTTGCTATGTTTAAAACTTCCAACAGAGAAGGTGGCTTTTAAAAACTAGTACAGTTGGGGCTATGGTTGGGCTCGGTGGTAGAGCAGTTGCCTAGCACATGTGAGGCATTAGGTTCAATCCCCAGCACCACATTAAAAAAAATAAACAAATAAAATGAAGGTACTGTGTCCATCTCTAATTAAAACATATATATACTTTCATATATAAAAACTAGGACAGTCCTTTCAGAGGGGAACCATTCAAAAATCTGCCTTTAAAATTCTCTTTAAAAAAAAACTGTCACAGAAGCATCCAGCGTTTCCTGTTATGGTGAATGTATATCTTACACACTCACAGGAAGAAGAGCTGGCCAGGAGGAGAAATGTCCGGTGTTCCCCACTTAACACGCATATCTGCACAGGTCCTACAGGGTGCCACACTGCTCTGCTCTACATTCTGAAGTTCCTAAGGCGTACAATTTTTTAAACACAGTAACTTCTAAAAATGAAGCTGGTCCCCAGTCTTCCTAGATGTTCACATCCACCTGAGCAGGGAGGCCCTCGTCTCTCCATCCACCTCCTACAGCTGGCTGGGCATGAGACCTGGGACTGGATCCTGAGGAGGCAGCTGGGCATTCACCTTGCCCCTTCCCGCTCTGGGGGTTGGCTCAAGGAGCCACACTGAACACTGAACAGACAACACAGGGTTTAAGCCAACACTTTGCCTGTCCAAGCCAGCACAGTCCTGGCCAGCCCTGCCCACAGGTGTCACCTCTTGGATTATCTAAGAAGAAACCAAACCCTTCTATACCCTCATGGGCAAAGCACATCCTCCAGTCCATTGTAATGTAAAGGTGCAGGTGTGAATGATGGGTGCTGCCCAAACTGACAAAGACAAAATTCACCTCCACCCTCAAAGGAGGGTCTGAGCTGGCCCAGGGATAAGGGAGGCTCAACAGGAATCCCACGCAAACCTGGGCCATGGCTCTTGTGGAAGTTGGGTGCTCAGATCCAAGGGAAAAACAGTGACAGACCAAGTGTTCATTCAGAGTGCCAGGCTGTGGCATTATTAACCTACTGTGGCCCAGACAAGCACAGTGGCTCATCCAGGGCAGCAAACTTTTTGATTGCCAGGCAGGGTCCAAACTCTACCCTTGGCCTCAGAGTAAGAAAACCATAGGGCTGGACACAACCACATTCAATTAGCTTCCTCTCCTGCCCAGACAATGCCTGGCTCCCCAAGGGCTCCCAGGCTCCCAGCACTGGGTCTGGCCCTCCCTCTGGCCCCACCTGTTAAGCCTCAAAGCATGCTTGGCATCCCTAAAGACAGCCTGCTCCAACACAGCTGTGCCAGCCGCACTTCCAGTGGAAGGTGGCCAAGGCCACGCCTCCACATGCTGGCAGGGCTGGCCTACAGCCGCCATCCACATGCCTGGGGGAGATTCTCTACTGGACGCAGGTGCCTAGTCCCCAGCCCTACAGAAAACAGTACCAGGGCCTGATTTGAAAGTCTCAGACATTTTTAAATGTGAAGGTTACTTTAAGATTCCTTCAAGATTCCTTCAAGACCTCTGCCCCAGATTCAGTGGCTGGAAAGGAAGCCCAGGCAGTCAGTGACAAGAATGGAAACACTTGGCCATCATCTTTGGAGGTCTGTAGCTACTTCTTCCCAACTGTTAGATCCTGGGAACAGGGTCACTTTCAGGATTCACAGGATACCAGCTTCCACCTCAAGACAGGCTTCTTCATGCAGACAGCTGATCACTGTCATCACAAAAGATCCTCAGGTCTCCCACAGCCTCTCAGTCCCCAAGAGTCCTCTGCTCAAGAAATGAATGCAAGGACAGTCTCAGTAGGTATCAGAGGAGCTGGAGAATCCCCCACTTGCCTTAACCAAAACAAAACTTTTCGTGCTTCAGGAGGTTGGGCTCACTTCCAGTCACTCTCTGTTGAGGACACCAAAGGATGGATGTTGGGTGGAACCTCTGCTAATTCCCCTGTCACCCTTCCACCTCCAGTAGCCCAAACACTGGGAACAGAGGCTCAGGCAAGTCCAGAAGGCGGCAGCCAGAGGAGCTCCCAGAAAGAAATGTCCAAGGTTGAAGGGTGGGCGGGACTTCCAGGAGGAAGGGTGAGCAGGAGCACAGGGAGAAACAGGGTGGTCCCACGAACCGGCAAGGCGTGACACACAGGGTGGCCTTCAGGAGGCAGCAAAAGAAACCACTCACAACTGACAGGAATAGGGAGGAGCTGCAGGTACTAAAATGAAATGGAGGCATGAGTGAGGTGGGGGAGAAGCTGACAAAGCACTTGCTGCATGCCAGGTGCCATGCCCAGTCTGACACGCAATTCCACTCAGCACACCTCAGAGACAAGGGTGGTGACACTCCAGTGCTCAGCACTATTTCAGGTGGTGCAAGACAGTGAGGGCATCCAGACCTACACATGGAGCCCAACCTCAGGTGGAGCCAAGACTGTTCTTATTCCTCTCCCAACACAGTCTCCTCTCTGATGAGAACCACAGAGCACCTGAACTCAGCCCATTCACCTATAGTACCTGCCATGCCCGTCAGCCCAACACATCTCTCTCCTGGAAGCTGCAGCTGAGGATACAGTACAAGATATTCCATGGCCACTCAGGACCACCAACACCACCAACACCATGAGGCTGACCAAAGTTCATCTAATTCTCCTCCACACCACGCTGGGGAAGGCGAGAGGGCATAGTATAGTCTAGAGAAGATGTGGCCTTTATTGAGTCAAACTCAAAAAATCATCAGCAAAATGGGCCATGGGTGGCCTCCCTACCTCCAGCCCCAGCCAACATGAGGTCACAGACATCCCCCAGGGAGAAAGGCAGCAGGCCAGCCCTGACTCCATTCACCCACCATAGGTCTCTCCTCCACTTTGGTCATAAATCCACTCACTTGGGACCAGTCAGCCAGCTTCCTTCCCTCAAAGATTGTTTTATCTAGAAATACCAGAGAAGCATAAGTAATTCTATTTGTAGAATAATTTATTAGTAATTACACTCACTTTATTTTAAGAAATAACTAAGATGGTTCACCTGTCTATGGGAGAAAATCCTTCACAAATATTACCTCCTGAAATCCTGACTTTTAAAACAAAACCTGATGTTTCCATACTGACCAAAATCAAACATGTTAGCAAGAACCTGTGATGGCATGGATGTGCGGAAAAGGCACAATATTCATGGGAGGCAAACTATAAACAAAATTTTGGCAACATCTGCTGAAATTGATGCACACTCTCTACACTCTAGCAGGACTTTTAAGCAGAAACTCTATTCTAGCTTACAAAAGTGAGAGGAGCAATTTGTCCAGGGCCATGTGGCCAGTCTGTAGAGAAGACAAGAGGTGACATTAAATTAAGCTTCCTAAAGAGCAAGATACCTAAAGAGCACCTCAGAAATGGTTTACGCCCTTTTCCCCATTCTGCTAGGGACTTGCCCTCCAGCTACATGCCACAACATTATGCCATGATTCTTCACTGTGCCAAAAATGATTATGTCCATAATAGCGAAGAGCTAACAAACTGAAGGCCGGGAAATGGGGACGAGTCAAGTCAGCAACAGTTTCTTCTCACAGTGGATACCACTGAAGGAAAGCTGTTATCACACAAGGGGACTGCGGGGGCTGCCTAGCAGGGGTTCACACACACTGTGTGCGCAGAGGGAAGAGTGCTCTGATAGTGCTGCAGACCTGGCAGGGGGCGGGTAGGCAATGGGTCCACAGCGTCACAGTCCCCAAGAGTCCTCTGCTCAAGAAATGAATGCAAGGACATCCTCAGTAGGTGTCAGAGGAGCAGAATCCCCCAGAAATAGCATGAAAGCATTCAAGCCACATTCTCACAGTCCCTGGCCTTCCTCTGTCATATCCTCCTAACTCAAGATGAGGGACCTTTACATGAGGGACGACATCCCACCCCTTGTGGATCCAATGCCAGTGGGGCCTGGCTTGGAGAAGGTGACAGTACTTCCTGACAAACAACAGGGTCAAGTCCTCAAGATCTCGTCCAAGGACTCAGATCCCACCTGCCCACAGGGGCAGGAGTTTTCTGGTACTAACCCAGAACTTGCTGTATTTCTGCTTTGATTTAAAGATTAATTCATTTCCTCCTCTCCACTATCACAGACAGGTATCCTATTTATCTCCCCAAGAAAGCCAAAAAAAAGAAAAAAAAAAAAAAAAAGCCTTCATAGAGTGCATCTGCCCAATGTTGGCTAGAAGCAGAAATGCCAGGAGGTGAGCCCTGTGATCAAGAGCCAAGATCAGGATGGGTTCAGATGGGGAAGGGGACACATCAAATAAACTGGTTGCCTGACCCCACACCAAGTCTTTCGAAACACACAACCCTCAAAATAACCCCTTCTGAACCAGCAATGCTGCACCCCATTTTGCAGAGGAGGAAGGTCATCAGGGAGTGCCCCTACCCACAATCATCACTTGCACGGTGTAGTTCCCGGGTCCAATGTGGACTGTATCCATCCAGAAAGTTCATTCTCTCTCCTCAACCTCCACTACAGGGCTGAGGAGTCAGGGAGGATGGGAGAGGCACTGGTAATTAAACCATCCCAGGAGAACTGCACAGGCCCCTCCTTCCGCCCCCTCCTGCAAGCTCTCAGTCAGCCTGGGGGTCTAACCTCCTTTCTTAACAGTGGGAATGACACAGGCCACCTAGATTTCTGTCCAGGAGGAACACAGACACCACACTGAGGGGGAGGTAAGGACAGGAAGTGGGCGAGGGAGCCATGCATCCCAGGCAGTGAAAGCTCAATCACGGTGATGAGGACAGAGCGCTGGGCCACAGAACAGGACACTGGGGGACTCCAGCCTGCAGCAATGGCCATGTACAATCAGAGCCCCGACTCCCTCGGGCTCCTTCCCGGCCTCTGGACACTCACAGTAGGAGATGAAATGGGCCAAAAGCAACCATGCTAAGAGAGGGGAAGTGATTTGCTTGAAGGTGACAGAGCAGCGGCCACCCAGTCCCAGGCTCTGTCTTGCCCAGCGGGTCACCTGCGTCCGTGGCCTTAGCCCTGGACTCAGTCTCTGCCAGCCCACCCTCACTCTACACACAGACACACCCAGGGCAGCGACGAGAACCGCAAGCATCAGCCCTTACGAAGGCGCCGCCAAGGCCAGCAGAGAAGCAGTCCGGCAGGCGAGGAAGTCTGCAAGGCGCCCTGCAGCCGCAGCCGGCCGCAGCCAAGCCCACTCCCACACCCCGCCCGGGACCACAGCTCTCGGCCCCGTGCCCCCGCGTCCACACCCCTGGCAACCCCCGCTGGGCAGGATGACCTTATCCCCACAGGCCCCAGCCCACCAGGGTCGCGGGACATGGGTCGCCGTAGAGTCAGACGGTGGCTCACCTCTTTGAGCTGCTCCATCTCGCTGCGGATGGCCTCATAGTCCACCTCGAGCTCCTCAAACTGCAGCTTGAGCTGGTGCTTCTCCTCCAGCACCGCCAACCCGTACTCGGCCGCCTGGATCTTCTCGCGCGTGGTCTCTGCCAGTTCGTGGGACAACCGCTTCACCTCGGCGCGCAGCCACTCGGGCTGCGCCTCCATCACCAGCCGCGCATACTCCTCCTCCTCCGACGGCGCCGACATGGTGGCGGCGCGCCGAGGCCGGTCCTCCCCGCGGCTCCCGCAATCGGGCCCTCCTCAGCTGCTGCCGCCGCCGCCGCCGCCGCCGCCGCCCAGCCCCGACGGCCGTCCGCGCCGCCGCACTGCTCCTCCCCGCCGCCCGCAGAGCACACTGGGGACTGAAGTCCTGCGCCGCGCCGACTACATGACCCGTCGTGCCCCGCGTCCACCCGGTCCCCGGCCCTGATTGGTCCGCGCCCTGCGGGGGCGGACCCTCCGGCGCCGTCGCGAAGCCGACACCTCCCGGGGCATTGTGGGGGTTGCAGTTCGGTCCGCACGCCTACTACAGGGCCCGTCGTGCCCCGCGCCTGCCCAGCCCCCGGCGGTGATTGGCCCGCGTCGCCGAGGTCGCGGACTAGCACCGGCTCCTTCGGACGCTCGTGGATTCTGGTGGACCGCGCGGAGTACCCCTAGGCTCGAGTTCCCGGCGGTATAAAGAGCAAGGCAGCTCTCGACGCCAGGAGCGTCAGTGTACAGCTTGTGATCAAAGCCTGGAGACCGTGTGGCGGCTCGTCCAGGCGTCTTTGGGTGCAAGTGTGGAAGGCTGCTGGTGACGCCTAAGGGCGCTGGGAGTCCAAGGGAACCTGACCTAATCACTGCTTCCTCTCGTGACCTCCAGTCCTTCAAAGCGTGTTTCATGGGGATGAAGACATTCTGAGAGCACAGTGCCATAGAAGTGTTTATTATAGAGTTTCTGCCTGGCACCCATTTTCAGGCATGGCTTAAATTATTTGCTACATCATATGCTTCATCTGTGCCTGGATGAAACTAACCCTCCTTGTGTGTGGTATGGCTATAATTCTTCTCACTGTCCCCAAAACCTTCCCACATACCCCATAGTCGCGCACCCCCACAAAACCCAAACCTAGCGGTCCACCCCAGAGTCATGTAAATAGGTTCATTCTCCCATCCCGTTTTCTTTGAATCAGCCAATCCACAACTGCCCCACCACACACACCCTGTAACAGATTTCCATTTCACTTCCTCATTTTGTCGCACCTGATATATAACACCTGAAACTAACTACGCTCACCTCCATCCCTCTACTGGAAAGTGGCCATGTCTATCTTGGTTTATGGTCACTCTTAAGAAACCTCAAAATCAAGTTAGAAGGAAATTATAACATTAAAAATCACAGCACACAGGTGCACAATCTAGGGTCCCAGAACCATCCTGTAGAGCTTTTGTTTTTCTAATGCAGGATCCATATGCATTCAGTTCTCGGGTTTCCTTGGTCTTCTTCAATCCCACCCTTGCAAGGATTGCAGAGCAGTGATGTGCACTCTTGACATATCCATACTCTTGACATGGGTAAATTAAGTCATGCATTTTGGACCATCACTAAGGTGTTGCTAGTTCTCAGTGCACTTTGGAAGGCGCGTGATATGGATCAGCATCCCTGATTGCCGCTGGCTTTTTCCTTTGTGATTAGTGTCACAGGAGAAGATAGACCTTGCAAATATCCTGTCACTCCTCAAACATTTAGTTTAGCATGAATTGATATTTCTTACATGAATAAATCATTACACACTAGTGGTTTTTCTGATTCCACCCATCCTTCATTATGAGTTGCCTTTGTAGTGAAAGAAAACTATTCCTTCTCATTCATTCATTAGCAATACAGATCCATGAATTCTTTTTACTCAGTGGGTTACAACACATTACTCGCCTTACTCTGATACTCAAATGTCAGCAGATTTGGCCAGTGGGAGAATTCCTCCAGGTTGGTTCCATACCCTTTAAAAATTTCATAATTTTTTAAAAGCATTTTCTCACTTTCTGGCTTGAGTCATTCCAAAATTGTACTCTCTGAGTTCCAGACCTGGAACCAGGCATTTCCCCATGTAGCCTTGATTCTTTTTAGTGGTTTAATGTTTTCAGGAGAGTGTGTCATACTTAGGATTGTCATATTAAATGATATTAAGGAGTTCAGCTGTAGTAGAAGTGGGACACGATTGATGTGCCCAGTTGCTTGGACTGTCCTGGATTCACACTGAAGTTCCTACATCTTAGACCTAGGCAAGCTCTTGAATTAAGTGGGAGAGATTCTAGGGCAAAGGAGGAAAGAGCCTTGTTTGAACAAGTGCACAGCCACGGCAATGCCTGCCAGACCTAGACTGGCCTACACTGGCGACCTCCCTACCCACACTTGTCTATGGGACAGGTCTGAGGAGAGAGGGGAAAGGCCATGGAAATCTGGGGCAGACACTGATCAGAGAATTTTAAACTTGGAGACAAGGTAGAAGATCTCACATACATTCGGTTATAGACAGAGCATCTGTCACTAACATTGTGGGCTTTCTTTCTGCAGGAGGGACAGCACTGAACATCAAGTTTAGGGATGTGAGGGAGGAGCCTAGGATACACAGTGGTGACAAATAAGGGTGGCGGAATCAGGAAATGCTTCTCTGAGGAGGGGTTGCCTGAGGGAGGAAAGAGGATGTACGGGAATTGATCAGGTCAAGGCTGCAGAAATAAGGGACCCACAAAAACAAGAAGCAAGTGGCTCCCCCTGCCCCACAGACCGTGGGCCACCCCTTTGTTGAGCTCCTTCTCGGTTCCCAACATGGCCAAGTCCCTGACATGCATCAACTCATTGAGTCTTTACAATGTCACAAATTAGGCCATCTGTTTTACAAACGAGAAAACTTAGGCTCACATCCGAATCCCTGGTATCTATCACCCTTGACCTCCCTTCACTCTGCCAGCAAACACTGCCTTCCCTGCTTCAGGACAAACTTCACATGACAGCCTCCTGCTAGCCCCAGCTGCCCTCCTTGGCCCCAACTCCATTGCCTCTGCCTGGATCACTATGTCACCTCTGCACTCCCCTCCCAACCTCCCCACCACCACCACCACCGCAGTCTGTTCTCATATGGCAGCAAAGGGGTCCTGAGGTCATACCTTCTCTACTCAAATCCTTTCAGAGTCAGAGCCAAATCGTCACAGCCACCTCCCAGGCTCTGCACACCCCAGAATGGCCCTCCCTTTGCACCTCACCTCCCAGATTTGTTTGCTTTCTTCTGTTGGATACTATGGGCTGTTGCACTGTGGACCTCTCCCTAGAATGTTGTAATGCCAGATTCATGGGACCCCAATAGACCTCCAGCAGCAGAACTGATGCAGTCACACAAAAGTCTTTATTGCAAGCTTGAGCCTGGACTCACAGCCATTTCCCATGCAGCAATCCCAGGGAGTGAGTCCTGACCCTTTGTTCAGTTTATAGGTTTGGGGGGGATACTCTATCTGTCACAACATCACACAGCAAATCATTTCACACCATGGGAAAGTCAAACAACAACTCTTAACATTGATTAGCACATTCACTGGCGGGAACAAGTTGGGTAAGGGTGATTGGTTAGTACAAGAGGGGGTTCCTTTGAACTGACTGGTTTAAGCTATGAGGGGTGTACGTGCTAAACTACATGGTTTCCCAACATGTTATCAACCACCATAAACTACTGGGGGGTCATCTGGCATCCCAGGTATTTTCCCTGTCTCATGCTGATTGGTGGTTGCTAGGGGGTTGCCATGGGTCCTCACCTAGCCTGACTGAGTCAAGGACACCTGGCGCTGCAGATCTCTCCTGTTATTTGCAGACATACAATTCAGCAGGGTGGGTATGTGCCTAGGTGCTGAGAGCCATAGCCAAGTAGGAATGATGCATGGCAATTTCTTTGTCAGCCTACCCAATGTTGCTTAGAGGGAGGACTCTCCATTGTGGAAATGGGCTTGCCTCGGACCCAGGTCATTTGCAGTGACATTGCATGAATGTTTGAGAAAGGTGACCCTGCTCAAGGACCAGGGTGGATCTGGGTTTAGGGAGGATCCTGCTGGATTAGGGTGGGTCCAGGTTTAGGGTGTATCCTGCTGGGAATAGGGAGTATCCTGCTGCCTCAGGCGCCTGCTCCTTGGGTTTAGGGTGGTTCCAGGTTTAAGGTGGACCCTGCTGGGAATAGGGCGTATCCTGCTGCCTCAGGCACCCGCCCGCTCCTTGAGTTCCTGTTGAGTTCTCACCGGATTCAGAGAGTATTTTGGGATGCAGAGCCCGGTGGAGGAGTGCGGGTGAGAGTTCGGGAATAAAGAGTTGCTGTTTGAATCTACAAGGCTGTGAGTGGCTCGTGATTTTGTGCCCAGCCAGACTGCGGCACCTATGGGTTTTTCCAAGGACAAGGGTCATGCCCCCTTCCTTGGACAGGCTTTGCTCTGAGGTAGAGGCTTGCCGCAGTCTGGCTGGGCACAAAATAACCGAGCCGCCACAAAGCCTTGTAGGTTCAAACAGCAACTCTTTATTCCCGAACTTTCACTGGCACTCTACACACACTTCCCGGGAATCCACTCCCTCCACCGGGCTCCGGGAGCCAATTCTCTCGGAACCCCATGAGAACTCAACGGGAACTCCAAAGTAGCAGGCGCCCAAGGCAGCAGGATCCGCCCTAATCCCGGAGCCACCCTATTCCCAGCAGGATCCACCCTAATCCCCAGAGCCGCCCTATTCCCGGAGCAGGGTCACCTTTCAACCATTCCCTCTGGCAAAATGCCAGGTGTCATTCTGCCTTAACTGTGGCTCTCAACATCTCCCCCGCTTCTGTTTAATTAAACAACAAGCATGTGGCTTAGGGACCGTGCCTGTCTTAGGTTGTCCAATACTACATATGGTCCTTACCCGTCATCGGATGAGCTGACCTCAGGGAGTCAGCCTCCTGTCTTAGGTTGGTACCATTGCAATTGGATCTTACCCCTCATTGACTACCAGTCCAGCATACAGCCATACTTGTGGATAGGCCTTTGCACCAGTGGGGGGGGGGTGAGGCTCTTTGCCTCACCTCTGTTGGCCCCCAAATTTGGCCTTTGCACCAGTGGGGGTGTGAGGTTCTTTGCCTCACCTCTGTTGGCCCCCAAATTTGGCCTTGGTGCCAGTGGGGGGGTGAGGTTCTTTGCCTCACCTCTGTTGGCCCCCAAATTTTAGACCATCACAAGCAGAAGGGAGGAGGATGCAAAATGCCACAGCACCAAGCCAAATGATGGCTCTTTCTGGAAAAATTGTACCACCAATGACACCATCAGCAAAGATACCCCAGCACTACCACAATTCGCTGCACCAACAGATAGTTCACAATACATGCAAGTGATACATAGTCCAGGCAAGTTCTGCAAGCAGTTCAAAGGGGAGGAATCTATCAATATGTCCATTTCCTCCCAAAGTAAGTCGATTCCTTGATTGAGCATTACTTGTTGAGTTATTGTTCATTGATGCATCAGTTTATACAGTTTGGTGTGATAACTATCGAAGAAGCTGTAGTTTGGTTTTATCTTTGTCTTCACCAGCACTGGGATGAAGATAGGAATTCTGGCAATGATGGCTAAGAAAAAATTATGTAACATTCCAGCAGGCACTAAAAGAAAGCAATTTTCTAAACAATTTACATTATCCTGAACAGAATTATTAAATATAATGAAAAGGAAAGGTAAAAGTAAACAAACAGATCTGTTAACCTCCTTTTTTGTTCACATATTAAAACAATCCTCAACAGCTATTTACCCAATTTAAATTAAACCATTTAAATCACGTGAATTTAAAAAAAATTTGGATCCATTTTTTCATGAGCGCTCCTCATATATGATATAGGACATACGCACATACAGACATACAACACAAAACACAAGTGTGCACACATAACATACAACACATAGGACAATAGTAAAGGCCTTGTAGCTTTTCACAGGTGAAATCTCCATTGCAATGTTTAAAAACTCCACAGTCAAAAAGTAGAACTGATCAGAAAAACATGAACCTAGGTCTGTATGAGCTCAAAAAATAAAATAGAACTTTATGATGTGGGAAAAGGCAATAATAAAATAGATATTGAAAAAAAGCATCCTGGTTACCACCTGGGTTTGATTCTTCCTATGATATCCCATCCTTCTTCCTGTATCTTGCATAATGAGTCTGAAGGTATTCCCACAAGTAAGCCCCAAGGTTTCTTACATTTGAAATAGGCTTTAATGGTGTTCATTATTCATTAGCCTCCAGGTGTGGGAGAATCATCTTCTTTTTGGTCTGTAAAAATCGGTTTAGTTAGTCTCTCTGGAATCCAAACAGGCTGCTGTTCTCCCTGTGGAAACACACAAACAGACCCCCGACTCCAGACAATCACTGGGTCAGGACCTTTCCATTGTCCTGTTAGAATATCCTTCCAAAGTACGTTGGGCTTATGTACATTTTTTGGACACATGTCTTTCCGCAGCACTAAGCCCTGATGAATCCAAATTTAAAAAGTTTAGAGTAAAAAGGGTTATTTTAAGTTTATCTTTGGGAGATATATACCCCTTTCCAATTCCCTCTTTTTGCTTTAATAAGTACATTTTAATAGTTTGATGAGCTCTTTCAACTATGTCTTGTCCCTGTGGATTGTATGGGATTCCTGTTATATGAGTAAGGCCAAATGATGAGCAAAATTGTTTAAAAGAGGTAGAAGTATAACCAGGACCGTTATCTGTTTTTAAATGTTTTGGAATGCCCATAGTGGCAAAATTTTGTAAGCAATGAGCTATAATATCTTTAGATTTTTCTCTGGCATGAAGAGAGCCAATTTTACAAATTATCTTACTTCAAAGTCCAATGTAAACACATTATTTTTGATCTTGAAATACTTGAATAATCAAAGTCCTTTATATTTTTTAAAGCAAACTAAACTACTGGATTTAAAGCCTTTTAAATTCAAGTCTTCCAAAAGCATTTTGCCTTAGTTTTTAGAATTACTTTAGTCCATTTAATTTTTTGATGTGGTTTTAAACCAATTTCCTTCTAGTTTAACGTTTTTTAAATTGGCTCTTGTCTATAAATTTTAACACCCTCATCTGAGACTTTTAATTTTTGAACCACCAGAAATTAAAGTTGATGGGCTTTTTGAAAAAATTACTAATAATCTCCTTGTTCTTCTATTTTATCCAATATTTGACTTTAAACTTCTCTCTTTTACCTTTTTTTTATCTTGAATGTCTGTATCTAATAGTTGTCTTAGCTTTTTGTATTTTTTATCTGAAATACCTTTATTTGACATTTTTAACCATTTTTATCTTGTTTTTATCTTTTAGTTTTTTTAAGGTCTGTACATTTACCCTTAGTTGCTTTTTTCTTCTCCTAGTTTTTTTTCCTATTTTGTGGGTTTAAAATTTTTGTCTTCCTACATCTTTTTTATCTTTCTACATCTTTTCTGTCTTTTTTTTACCTTTCTGTACTTCTGTCTTTAAAGTTTTTCACTTCAAATTTTTAATCTTCTTTATCCAAATTGTTTTTATCCTATTATCTTCCCATTTTCATGGTTTTTTTTTTAAGTAATGCTTTTAAGATTAACTAGGCTTCGAATGACGCAATCTTTCCTCCGCCATGAAGGCATTTTAACCACCTTTAATTTAACCTTTTAAAGCCTTTTGCAACTTACTTAGACATTTTACAACTTTTTACTTTATCACACAAAGATTATCTCATCTAGAAACATTTCTTTTTCCTTTAACCTTCCATATTAAAATATATTTTCATCTCTCTTCTAGCCATTATCCCTTTTTATAAATTCACATTCTGAAACAACCCTTATAAAATTTCTGAATTTAGACAAATTACTCCACTTTAATAAGATGAAATACTTTCATGTTTTTTATGGTACTATAATACTATAATTAAAACCCAACTGAAACTTCTTATACTCTTTGTATATAAATTACATCTGATAAAATCTTAACTCTTAGTAACCTTGTTTCAGCAAAGACACAGACACAAAGCAATATTAAACTTTTTTTTCCATTTACCAATTTATGAAAACACACATAATGTTTAAATATATTACCTTATGGAACTTAATAAGTAAAGAGTACTTGATTTTATATTTAGTGGTTGATGTTTTAGCACTTTAGCTTTATAAATTAATCAGATGTCTGTAAAAACCAAGATCTTAGACAAGTATAGTAAACAGAGCCATCTCTTTTTTGTTGAAGAAAAATCGTTCTACAGGATCGCATGATGGTCCCATTGTGATATGTTCAACAACTCATCTTTAAAAAGCCATGGGCTACATTTTTGTATTATATCAACATATGCCCTAACTGTTCTTGGTCTTACTGGGGTGCCTCCTTCCTCTAACAATTTCTCTTCCTCGGGGGTGACAACTTCAAACTTTGAGTCAACCATTTTCCCCAGTTTGCCTGAGAAAGTTCTAGGGACAGGCAACTTGAAATAAAAACAAAATAAATCAAAACAAGATCACATTGTTTTTTGAAATGGTCACCCATTCTCTCGCTCTTTCTCAGGGGCGAGCAATTTCACTTACCTCCAAGTTTCAGGCGTTCCCTGTACAGGCCACCAAATGCCCCAGTCTGGCTGGGCACAAAATAACCAAGCCGCCACAAAGCCTTGTAGGTTCAAACAGCAACTCTTTATTTCCGAACTCTCACTGGCACACTACACACACTTCCAGGGAATCCACTCCCTCTACCCGGCTCCGCGTGCCAATTCTCTCGGAACCCCGGGAGAACTCAACGGGAACTCCAAAGTAGTGCCAGAATCTGCCCTAATTCAGCAGCAGAATCCGCCCTAATCCCAGAGCCGCCCTATTCCCAGCAGGATCCGCCTTAATCCCCCGCAGCCACCCTATTCCCAGAGCAGGGTCACCTTTCAACCATTCCCTCTGGCAAAATGCCGGGCGTCATTCTGACTTAACTGTGGCTCTCAATAGAGGCTGGTTTCTCAAAAATGGAGTCACATCATTTTCTCAATGTCAGCTCTAGGGCAGGGACCCCTTTGAGGCCTAGCATCTCCTGGATCACTTTAAGTGTTCCCACCAGAGTCCCAAGGCGTTCGGCCTATGAAGATCAAGCTGGCCTCACATGCACTGCTCCCCAGCCACATTCCCCGTCTGGTGGGAAGGTGGGGAATGCACAGGAGGAGGGAGGCAGCCTCCGTAGAGTTGAAGAAACAGGGAATGAGTTCTGGGCATCTGGGGGTGGTATCAGGAATATGGGCAGTGGCCCCATCTAAGGCTGGACCCCTGAGCCAGAGGTCTGGGGGCAAAAAGGTCATCCCCTTGGATGACCCAGACCCACTCTGCTTTTGTGAGCAAAGGCTCCAATATCCCAGGCAAAGATGGAAGATGGCAAAGTCAGGCACACAGAAGCTGGGACCTGATCCACATGGGGCCATGCCAACAGGCTTTTCCCAGTTGCTGTTCCATAGAGTGGTGAGAGTGTCTGCAGATGTGAGCCCCTCCTGGCTGGCCCAGGAGCAAGGCCCTTTCCCCACCAGGTGTTTTCCTGCCCAGGTGTACTTTGGCTCAGTATGACATGGAATCCCTGAGTATCCATATGACATTGGCAGGTCTTTGGCCCAAATATCACTCATTCAAAAACTCCTCCTCTGCGCCAGGCCCTTGGGGTTCAGATGCAGTAATGATGGCAGTTGCCAAAGACCCCGACATACCTGTTGAGTATTTATCCTGCTCTAAGCCCTGTGCTGAGCAGTCAGTGAACATTCACTACCTCTCAAGCCGCACAAACAAGGTACAAAGAAGGTACCATTGTTCTTATTTTACAGATTAGGAAACCGAGGCAGGATGAGGTAAATTACTTGTTCAAGGTTACATAACTTATAACTGGAGAAACCTAGGATCTGCAACCCAGTCTATGTGGCTCCACACTCCAGCTCCCACCCCCTCCCCTAGCCCTTTCTGCTGGGAACGAGACACAGTCCTGCTCTCGGAGATTCACGTTTCAGAGGGAACCAACAGGTTTCAATATCTAACTGCTACCATGATACAGATGATGTACACGGGACACTGGGGACTGTGAGGGGCAGTATGGAGTTGGGGAACATTGGCTGAGCCTCAGAGGATGGGCAGGTATTTGCCAGGCATGGAAGATGTGTGTCAGAGAGAAGTCCCCAGAGACACAAAAATGTAGAATTATGGATAATGTGGTCTGACATTGGGGTGAATTCCAGGCAATTGGGCATGATGCAAGTGTGTATATATATATACACACACACACACACACACACACAAGCATCAAGAAGTGAGAAGGGAGATCTGTTGGAGGTAGATTGTAAAATTCTGTCATACCAAAATATTTGCATCATCATCAATTTCCAATCTGGGGTGGACCAGAATCACTTGGGATTTGTGACCAGTAGAGCTTTTGGGAAGGGGGAGTTGGTTGCTGAGATAGTTTCAGATAAAAGATGTTTCATAGGCCCTTGGCCCATTTATTGATTGGATTATTTGGGGTTTTTTTGTTTTGTTTTGTTTTGTTTGGTGTTCAGCTTTTTGAGTTCTTTTACCCTAGTGATTAGTACTCTATCTGATGTGTGAGGGGTAAAGATTTGATCCCATGGGGCTGGGGATGTGGCTCAAGCGGTAGCGCGCTCGCCTGGCATGCGTGCGGCCCGGGTTCGATCCTCAGCACCACGTACCAACAAAGATGTTGTGTCCGCCGAGAACTAAAAAATAAATATTAAAAAAAATTCTCTCTCTCTCTCCTCTTTAACTCTCTCCTCTCTCACTCTCTCTTTAAAAAAAAGAAAAAAAAAAAAGATTTGCTCCCAAGATGTAGGCTCTCTATTCACCTCACAGATTGTTTCTTTTGCTGAGAAAAAAACTTTTTAGTTTGAGTTTATCCCATTTATTGATTCTTGATTTTAATTCTTGGGCCACAGGAGTCTTAGTAAGGATGTTGGGGCCTAATCCCACATGATGGAGACTAGGGCCTACTTTTTCTTCTGTTAGACTCAGGGTCTCTGGTTGTACTCTTAAGTCCTTGGTCCATTTTGAGTTGAGTTTTGTGCATGGTGAGAGATAGGGGTTTAATTTCATTTTGTTGCATATGGATTTCCAGTTTTCCCAGCACCATTTGTTGAAGAGGCTATCTTTCTCCAATGTATGTTCTTGGCACCTTTGTCTAATATGAGATAATTGTAGTTTTGTGGGTTAGTCTCTGTGTCCTCTATTGTGTACCATTGGTTTACCAATCAATAAATGGCCAAGAACCTGAAGAGACACTTCTCAGAAGATAATGTACAATCAATCAACAAATACATGAAAAAATGTTCATCATCACTAGCAATTAGAGAAGTGCAAATCAAAACCAGTCTAAGATTTCATCTCACTTCAGTCAGAATGACAGCTATTATGCATACAAATAACAATAAGTGTTGGCAAGGATGGGGGGGTGGGGGGTGGGGGGAGGTACACTCATATACTGCTGGTGGGACTGCAAATTGGTGAAGCCAAGATGGAAAGCAGTATGGAGATTCCTTGGAAAACTGGGAATGGAACCACCATTTGACACAGCTGTCCCTCGCCTCGGTCTATACCCAAAGGACTTAAAAACAGCATACTACAGGGACAAAGCTACATCAATGTTTATAGTAGCACAATTAACAATTGCTAAACTGTGGAACTAACCTAGATGCCCTTCAATAGATGAATGGATAAAAATATGTGGCATATATACACAATGGAATATTATTCAGCAATAAAAGAGAATAAAATCATGGCATTTGCAGGTAAATGGATGGAGTTAGAGAAGATAATGCTAAGTGAAGTTAGCCAATCCCAAAAAACCAAATGCCAAATGTTTTCTTTGATATAAGGAGGGCTGATTCATCGTGGGATAGCAAGGGGGAGCATGGGAGGAATAGACAAACTCTAGATAGGGCAGAGGGGTGGGAGGGGAAGGGAGGGGGCATGGGGTAATTAATGATGGTGGAATGTGATGATCATTATTATCCAAAGTACAGGTATGAAGACACAGATTGATGTGAATATACTATGTATACAACCAGAGATAGGAAAATTGTGCTCTATACATGTAAACAAATTTCCCACCACTTTGGGTATTTTGAAGACAATATTGTGGACATGACTATACTTGTTTCTATTTGCGTCTCAACTTTCAATTCTGTGGGGTATATACTTAGACATGTAACTGCTGGGCTATATTATAACTCTGTCTTTAGCTTTTGAGGAACCCCTGTGTTTTTCATAGCAGCTGCACCACTTAACATTTCCACCAGTAACGTACAGGACTGCCAATTTCTCCACATTCCCAACAACACTTGTTATTTTCCATTTTTAAAATAAGAGCCATCCTAATGAGTGTGAGGAGCAGTCTCATTGTGGTTTTCCTCTAAGACTAGTTTGTTGAACATCTTTTCATGTGCTTCCTGGACATTTATGTATCTTCTTTGGAGAAAACATGGGGGACACTGAATAAAGAGTACATGAGATCTCTCTGTTTCATTTCCTAAAGCAACAAGTGAATTTTTAATGATCTCAGAGTTTTAAAACTTAATCATAATAAAGGAAAAAATCTGTATCTTAGTAGATTACTTAATTAGCCATGTGCTAATTAGAATCAATGTGATTTAGTTTTAGTTTTCCAAAAAAATATTTTATATATATATTTCTTTTTCTTTTCCTTTTTTTGTACTGGGGATTGAATCCAGGGGCGCTTTACCAATGAGTGAAATCCCCAGCCCTTTTTATTTTTTTATTTTGGGACAGGGTTTCACTAAGTTGCTTAGGGCCTTGCTAAATTGCTGAGGACAGCTTTGAAATTGTGATCCTCCTGCCACAGCCTCCCAAGTTGCTGAGGTTACAGGTGTCCACCACCAAGCCTGGCCAGGCTATATCTATTTTATTGCATTTAATAAACTGAGAAAATATGCCATGACTTTTAACCTGATGATCACAGTGCTAACCCAATAGTGCTCATTTCTATCAGATTCAAAAAAATGTATTAAAAGTATACATATTTATGCATGAAAAAAATATACAGAGAAGAGTAAGTCCCTTGCAAGGGGACTTTCCATTTTTAAATAGTATGTGCTGTGTATAATATGCACTGTTCCCTATCACTGTGTATTTTTTATGGATCCACAGTACTCCATGATGTAGATGTGCCACACTTTAACCCCACTAATGAATCTTTAGGCTGTTCTTTGTCTTCTGCAAACACACTAATGCATCAAGAAATGTCCATACTACCCTTGAGCCCTGAGCAATTCTCTTGTTCCTGGAAAGAGACCCTTAAATTACTAAAAGTTATTGAATTGATTGATGTAACCACAGCCATTCAATGATAGAGCTGCTGGGTGGGAGCTCTCTTGGGTTCCTTTCCTTATCTTGTTTTTTTTTTTAGAGAGAGAGAGAGAGAGAATTTTTAATATTTATTTTTTAGTTCTCGGCAGACACAACATCTTTGTTTGTATGTGGTGCTGAGGATCGAACCTGGGCCGCACGCATGCCAGGCGAGCGCGCTACCGCTTGAGCCACATCCCCAGCCCCTTATTTTGCTCTTGACTGGTGAGTGGATACTTCTCTCCCTTGGGTATCTTCCTCAGACCCCTGTGCTCAGGTGGCTGGTGGTCCCTTTGCTTGAGCCAGTACAGCTGTGGAGGAGGCATCCAAGTGGGACTATCATCTGACAGATTGTCTGCAAGCATTTCTCCTTGTTCCAGGGCCCTTTTTGTCCTGGAAAGCTCTGACATACTCCTTAAATTGATCTACAGATTCAATATGGGCCCTATCAAAATCCAGGTGACTTTTGGGGTTTGTTTGTTTGTTTGCAGAAATCGATCAATGGAGTAGTATTAAGAGCCCAGATATTGACCCATACCTTGTGGTAAGCTGATTTGCAACATATGCTCTAGGCACAACAGATAACCACATACAGAAGAATGAAATAGGAGGGCTGGGGATATAGTTCTATTGGTAGAGTACTTACCTTGCATGCATGAAGGCCCTGGGTTCAATCCCTAATAACACACACACACACACACACACACACACACACACACAAACACACACAGTAGGAGCTCCACCTCATACAGATGCAGAAATAACTCAGCATGGGTTAAAGACCTAATTAACTGTATGATACGCTTAGAAAGAACACATGTATAAATTTTTGTGTTGTAGGATTAAGCAAGGTCCTAGGTTTCTTAACTATTATAATAGAACTACAAGGAGAGAGAGAGAGAGAGAGAGAGAGAGAGAGAGAGAGAGAGAGAGAGAGAATGGACAAGTAGGACTTCATCAAATTTGCAATCTGTTCTTCAAAGGACAATTCTAAACAAAATGGGAGAAAAATCTTTTAAATAATATATCTGATTAGGGTCCAACACTCAGAATCTCCAAACAGAAGTGTCAGCCACAAACTGTGACCTCAGGACCCTGCAGAGGGCATCGTAGCCTTGTGCAGCTTGGGGCCCTACCTGAGAAGGACTGGGAATGAAGGGTTTTCATATGGATTGAGGAATGAGGAGGAGGCAGAGGGGTAATAGAGGAAGCGGAGAAGAGTGGGGAAGGACGGTCCTCCCACGAACTTAGATGGCACTCTAGTAACCAAGCGTATTGGTTTGCTCAGGCTGCTGTGATGAAAATATTATAGACTGAGGGCTTCGAACAGCACATATTTATTTTCTCACAGTCCAATTCTCACAGAGAACCAAACTGCCAGCGTGGTCCAGTGCTTGCTCAGGCCTCCCTCCCTGGTCTGCCTGCTGGCTGTGTCCTCACATGATGGAGCCACCTCTCTGGTGCCTCTTTCTCTTCTTACAAGGACACCAGTCCTAGATCAGTCCCTTTCTTACTTTATGAACCTCATTGAACCTTAACACCTCCTCACAGACCCTATCTCCACATATAGTCCCCGGAGGGGTGGGGGCTTCTATATATGAATTTTGTTTTGGCGGGGGGGGGGGGTCCACAAATCAATCCATAACAGTAAGGATAATAGATACCAGATAGTGTGATGGTAGATATTTAACAATCTGCTTTGCTATTAAAAAATAAAGGCCTGGTCTGGGATTATGGCTCAGTGGTAGAGCGCTTGCCTAGCACATGTGAGGCCCCGAGTTCAATCCTCAGCACCACATAAACATAAATAAATAAATAAAGGTATTATGTCCAACTATAACTAAAAAACAAATATTAAAAAATAATAATAAAATAAGGGCATGTTGTCCATCTATAACTACTAAAAAAATTAAAGGCCTAATCTGTATAATTTTGTGATTTTTGAACTCCACCCATGGTTAATTTCAAGCTGTTAATTTCAGCTAAGCTAGCTGAACAGCATTGGGAAGAGAGTCATAGCAGTAATTGCAGGGTAACTCCACATTCAGACACATAGAGGTAAAAAACCTCAAGAGCACAAATGACAGCAAAATATAGCACAATAATTAGAAAGTGATGAGTTTTGGGCATTTACTGTGCTTTTAATAAAATGTAATCATGAGTGTACACAATTGAACATTCCATGGAGGCCAAGTTAAACAACAGGCTCCAAAGTTTCTACAGATTTAACAAAGGAAGCTCTTACAGCAGGTGAGGTAAATGCATAGTTCATGCCATACAGACCAAATGTTTCATTGCTATTATTACTTTCTCTGTAAGTAGTTACAATGTGTTGAACACCTACTTTGTTCCAGGTTATTTTCAAGCCCCAAGCATTTATCTTTGTTAACCCTTGTCACAGCCTCATGCAGGTACTAGTCAGCTTTCTGGTACTGTAACAAATACTTGAGATGATAAGCTTATAAAGATAAAAAGTTCAGGGGCTAGGGTTGTGGCTCAGTGGTGGAGTGCTTGCCTGGCATGCATGAGGCACTGGGTTTAATTCTCAGCACTGATTAAAAATAAATAAATAAAGGTATTGTGTCTATCTACAATGAAAAAAATATTCAAAAAAATTTTTTTTGGTGTACAATGAATCAAAAGGCATTCTGCTGTCATATATATATATATATATATATATATATGTGTGTGTGTGTGTGTGTGTGTGTGTGTGTGTGTGTGTGTGTGTAGGGTGTGTTTATATATGTATGTATGTATATATATATGTCTGTATGTATATGTATATATATATGTACATATGTGTACATATATATATACATACATATACAAATACATATACACATACATATATATAAAGTTTGTTTGGCTCACAATTTTGGAGGTTTGGGTTCATGAATGATTGGCCCTGTTGCTTTGGGGCCCTTGTCAAGGCAGCACATCACGAAGGCAGTGCTACAAAGCAAAACCACTAACCTCATAGACAGGTAGTGAAAAATGGGGAGAAGAATGACCCAAAGGCCTCCCACTAGGCTCCACCTTTTTTAAAAAAAATTTTTCAGACATTGATGGACCTTTATTTTATTCATATATTTATACGTGGTTCTGAGATTAGAACCCAGTGCTTCACTCATGCCAGGCAAATGCTCTACCACTGAGCCACAGCCACAGCCCCTAGGCTCCACCATTTAAAGTTTCTACTATCTCCCAAAATACTATCTGTAGACCAAGACTTTAACAAATGGGCCTTTGGGGAATATTAAAGATCCCATGTATAGCCAGGTGTTAGCGACTATCCCTACTTTACAGAGGAGGCAACTGAGGCGGAGGGTTAGAGTGATATCCATGGATCTGAATCCACAAGCCCTGATAGGTGGAGAGGGCTGTCAGCTCTTCAATTTATCATCACTTCCATTGTGACCAAAAGCTCTTCTTTATATCGGACACCCTCCCCATCCTTCTGGATGCCCAGTGAACTTGACACCTCCACTCAGATTTCCTGAGGCCACGTTGCACACAGCTCAGCCCGTGCGCACACCCCATTCTTCCAAGCTCTCACCCAAACTGCTGCTGTGTAGATAGGTGTCCTTTCTGGGTTCCCAGGTTTTGAAGGCTTTGCCAACGTTGGGGATATTCCACAGCCTGTGAGTTCTGCTGGAAGGTTGAACTGACCTTTCAGTATTGAGACCAGAAGAAAGATCCTCACCTGGCGGGCTGCTCACTGCTAGGGTCAGGTATAGACCCCAAGTCATTCCATGCAGAGCCGAAAGGGCAGAGTGGTCTGCGAAATGTAGCTTTGAGCCTTCCAGTGCTTGCAACTCAGGGAGTGGGAGAATAAGTGCCTCAGAAGTGGATTGTGAGTGAAAAAATCACAATGCTACCACTTCAACAATAAAAGAGAATTTTTTTTTTCAATAAAAATGCTACTTGGAGTTTTGACAGATTCCACAAATCCTTTTCCCCCAAAGCACCTATAAATCCGGAGAAATTCTTCAAAAGAGTAAAACAAAACAAAACACTCGACTCTTTTAGTGCTCTGGAAATTTGCCAAAAGCTTACATCAAACTGAAAAGTGTTTATTCTTGAAGTGCCACAATTCAGGTACAAACGGCAGAAGGCTGGGATGTTTTTTTGCTTCAAAAAAACCGCCATCCATCTCTTTGTAGTTAGATTGAACAATTTATATCATCTATCTTTAAGTTTGCTATTTGATTATTCTTCCACCTTAGTTCTGTTTTTGATAGCTTCAATAAAGGGTTCACTTCAGTTCTTGTACTTTTCAATTCCAGAATTGGAATTTCCATTTGGTTCTTTTGTCTAACTTCTGTCATTACTGAAGTTCTCTATTTGTTGAATTGTTGCTATTATAATGTATTCTTTTAGATACTTAAATATGGGTTCCCTTAGCCCTTTTCATTTATTTATAATAGCTGCTTTGATGGCTTTGTCTACTAAAACCAATACCTCGGGGCAATCAGACACAATTCCTATTGAGTCCTTTTTTTTTTTTTTCCTGAGTATGGCTCTTTGCATGTCTTATAATATTTTGTTGAGAACTTGACATTGAGATAATGCATTGTACTGACTCCAGTTATGCACAGTTCCCCTTTTGTGCATTATTTGTTTTTGCTTTGTCTGTGTCTTTGTGAACTCTGTCTCCCTAACAATGTGTGACTGTTTTGTTCTTATTTTTGTGGTTAAGTCCTGCTTCCAAGTTTTTGTCTTGATGAATTCTTAGTTTAAAATCCAAAGGTTGGTCAGATGATGCTCAGAGCGAGATGGTCTTCTGCCCTCTGTGGACCGAATCAGTGTTTGGACAGAGGGACACATTCTAACCACCCGCCACTTTCAGGTCCACTTTGATGTTTATATCAGGAGAGGGAAAAGGAGATGGGGAGAGGGGAAGAGGGAAAGGAGAAGCAAGCTCTCTGATGTGTGGGTTTACAAGGCACTAATGCTGTCATGAAGGTACCACCCTCATTTCCTCATCTTAGCCTAATCACCTCTCAAAGGCCCACTTCAATCACCAACTTATGTGTGGGTAAAGGGGTTGGAGAAATTTTTCTGGGACACCTGGACATGGGACCCTGATGCACTGTGACTCCGGTTGGTGAGGTCTTTGGTGGCACTAAATTAAACTGAGAGGATATGGGGAAGTGACAGTGGCTGAGCTGATGGGATCACGGTGAAAATCCAGAGAAAAATTGGAATTTGAAAGAACTTCTGAGAAGTGGCTCCATCTATCTCCTTTATCTGAATGTGTTAATGGGATGGCTTCTAAGTCCAACTGGGGAACATTTCTCTACCTCGTACTATGAAACAGAAAGCATGTAAGTTTGCCCTTCAGCCAATATGAATTGGATAACTAAATTGGAATTCATAGAATTGCATGAGTCCATACAATTGTTAATTTGAAGCAATATAAAATATATAGTGGGCAAACAGAGTATCAATTTTTTAAAAAAAGGTTTTTTAAAAAATTTTCAGTTGTATGGGCTGGGGCTGTGGCTCAGTGGTAGAACACTCGCCTCTCATGTGCAAGGCCCTGAGTTCGATCCTCAGCACCACATTATAAATAAAAAATAAAGGTATTATGTCCAACTACAACTAAAAAAAATTTTTTAAAAATCTTGTCTTTAAAAAAATTTTTTCAGTAGTAGATGGACACAATACCTTTATTTTATTTATTTTTTTATGTGGTGTTGAGGCTTGAACCCAGTGCTTCACTCATGCTAGGCAAGTGCTCTACCACTGAGCCACAAACCAGCCCCTGGATTATCACTTTATTAATGATAGGCTAGAACTTGGAACTCAAGGGCCAACAAATTCTCTGTTCACACCACTGTATGGCCCACAAAACAGGCTGGCTGACCGGTTCAGGCATCACCTACCCAGAGGGGAGTCTATGGCAAGAGCCCAAGAGTGCCACCCAGTGGTGAGCACTGGGATTTCATACCAGGAAATTACCAGAGGTGGCAGTAGGATAGATGCTGTGTGAGACTAAATTACCAGCTTGCAATTGGGCATTGATTGAAATGGCCACTAACAGTGAATGGTACAGCTGGGCGCGGTGGTGCACTCCTGTAATCCCAGCAGCTCGGGAGACTGAGGCAGGAGGATCGCGAGTTCAGAGCCAGCCTTCGCAAAACTGAGGCACTAAGCAACTCAGTGAGACTCTGTCTCTAAATAAAATACAAACTAGGGCTGGGGGTGTGGCTCATTGGTTGAGGGCCCCAGAGTTCAATCTCTAGTACCCCTCCCCCCAAAAAAAAGAGTGAATGGTACAATTATCTTAAAATTCGAAGTACTCATGTCTTGAGTTATGGTAGAGACACACCCAGTAATGAAGGCAGTATTTAAGAATTCCACAATAGCAAAGTGGAGATGGTTCAAACAGCAACAGCCTACTTGGGATGCTAGGAAGTTCTCACTGCATCCATGGGCCTCTTTTCCCTGAGGTCTGACTGGGGAACCACCTGAGGACGTCCCATATCTCTGGCCACAAGGACAGTGCCCTACAAACAGCCCTGAGAGCTGACAAAGAGCGGCTGGTTCTGGACAGCACTTTCAAGGCAAATGGGCCACATCTGACTCAGCATCCACTGCTCGATGACCAACTAATAGGGAAACTCTGAGTGAGGAAGTTAAGAACAGTCAGTCCAGTGGGACGAGCTGCATGCTGTGTTCCATGCTGTAATAGAAGAACTGAGTGATAAGAAGAGCCTCTGTTTTGGGGTTTTACTGACTCATGGAAAGAAACCAATGGCCTGGCCATGTGGCTAGGCAGATGGTCAATGGCAAACTGGGTTACTAAAGGGATGCCACAGGACATGGCACCATGGAAATCACTATGGGAACTTAAAGAGGACATCAATGTAGGACCCATCGAAAGAGTTCCTTCCAGGGTTGCTAAGTGATTGGATCTGGAAGGTGGATATCCTAGCATAAGCACTGGAGGTGCCCACCTGGGTCCAATGAATGATTGGATACATGAGAAGCTGTAGCATGCAGTGACAGAATGCTCACCAACATATGAAGCATAAAACACCAAGAACTGTCCTGTATGATTACAGTAGAGAGAGAAACCTCAGGCAGCTGTGAAGCAGATTCCCCAGGTGAGGAGGACCCCACACACGGTTGATGAGTAGACTACACAGAAACCCTCCTTGAAATCAGAGTTTGAGATGAAACTAGATTCTCCACTTTTGCTGGTGGGTGGGGTCTGTGTAAGTTGCTGTTCTCTGTAGCCCAGAAAACCATTTTAGTGTTAGCAGTTAATCACGACAGGGGATGCCTGCATGTCAGCTCCAAGGGTGGCAGCCAGCAAAGCCAGATTCTTCTCCAGAACTGTCGAATGACATGTTGCAGCTCTTAATGGTAGACCATGCCCTTCAGTATCTGTCACAGCCGACCCCAGAAGCTCATCGCCAATTCTCTTCTGGGTTCTTATCTCATGAATTCAAAGAATGAAATCCATGGACAATGGAAGGCAAGAATGAAAGGAGCAGGATTTATTATAAGCAAGAAAAGAAGTAGAGCTCCTGGTAGCCAGGAGGGAGCCCAATAGCGGGTTACCATTTAAATGTATGAGTCTAGGGACTTATATAGCTTCTGGGTAGGGGTCTTGGTCAAAATCCATGCTAAACAAGTATTGGGAGGATGTTAATGCTGTTGGCTAGCTGTTGAGTCTGTATCATTTACCCAGGTCTGTCCTGCCTTCCTATTCCCATCATCCCAGACAAAGGAGTTGGCTGAAGTGTTTGGACTGTTTCTACTGGTTAACCTCTTGAAGTAAGTAGCCTTTCCATTAAAAAAATTTTTAAAAAATAAGCCTTAATTGGGATCATTAACTATTCTATCTTACTCATCCTAATAGTATCCCCAGGAGGCTATAAAAGGGTTCTGGCTGGAGTAGACACTTACTCTAGACTGGGTTTTTTCCTATCCGATGGTAGATGCAAACATTCAAAACATGGTGCAAGTACCAAGTTATTTTGTACCGCCAAGTTACATTTCTTCAGACCAAGGAATCCATGGAACAAGGAGATGTCACATCGAATGGATCGATCATGCTGCACATTGTTCTCGGAGTGGTTTTGGGAGGATTGAAATGAACAGTGGGGGGCTGGGGATGTGGCTCAAGTGGTAGCTCGCTCACCTGGCATGCGTGCGGCCCGGGTTCGATCCTCAGCACCACGTACCAACAAAGATGTTGTGTCCGCCGAAAACTAAAAAATAAATATTAAAAATTCTCTCTCTCTCTCTCTCTCTCCTCTCTCACTCTCTCTTTAAAAAAAAAAAAGAAATGAACAGTGGGAATATTTATTATCTCAAATGGGGGGTGGGGCATAAAACTCGGAAGGACTGATTTACACACCTTCCTGAGCCTGTGCTCACTCTCAACATGAGGGGTGTCAAGGAAGGCCCTTGCAGGCTAGATTCCTTCTCTCTTCAAGACAATGTATCTGCTCTCTGCTTCCTGGTGGTCAGGGACTGAGCAGCTGTCTTCTGACACTCCCTTCTGTCTTGATGTTCTGCCCCACCTCAGGCCCAGAGTAATGGAGTCAGCCGACAACGACTGAACCCGTGAAACCAAAAATCATGGAACACTGAAAAAAAGAAATTAAAGAAGACAACTAGGGGGCTGGGGATGTGGCTCAAGCGGTAGCGCGCTCGCCTGGCATGCGTGCGGTCCAGGTTCGGTCCTCAGCACCACATACCAACAAAGATGTTGTGTCCGCCAAAAACTAGAAAATAAATATTAAAATTCATTCTCTCTCTGTCTCTCTTTTAAAAAAAAAGAAGACACCAAAAGATGGAAAGACTTCTCCCATTCATGGAAAGGCAGAACGGATATTGCTAAAATGGCTACACTACCAGTAATGACCTACAGAGTCAATGCACTCCCCATCAAAATATTCTTCTTAGATTTAGAAAAAAAAAGCAGTCCTAAAATTCATATGTAAGAATGAAAGACCCAGAATAACCAAAGCAATTCTGAGCAAAAAGACGAATGTTGGAGGCATCAGAATATCCAACTCCAAATTATCCTAAAGAGCCATATTAACACAAATAGCTTGGTACTGGCATAAAAACAGACACATACAGCCACGGAACAGAATAGAAGACACAGAGATAAACCCACAGAACTACACCATCTGATTCTTGGCAAAGGTGCCAGCAACTTATGTTGGAGAAGAGGGAGCCTCTTGAACAAATGGTGCTGGGAAAACTGATATCCATATGCAGAAGCCTCAAAATAGATCCTTATCTCTCACCCTGCACAAAGTCAACTCAAAATGGATTTTTAAAAAAAAACCTAGGAATAAGACCAGAAACTTTGCAACTGCCAGAAGAGAACATAAGGGAAACACTTCCAACCTACAGGAGTAGGCAGTGATTTTCTCACTGGGACTCCTATGCCTCAGGAAATAACACCAAGAATCAAGAAATGGGATGGCACCAAACTGAAAAGCTTCTGCACAGCAAAAGAAGCAATTAGCAACGTGAAAAGAGAATCTACAGGAATTGGGAAATTCTTTACCAGTTACTCTTCCAACATACGGTTAATATCTAAAATATATAAAGAACTCAAAAAACTCCCCCCCCAAAAAAAAGCCCAAAATGACCCATTCAATAAATAGGCAAAAGAACTAAACAGACACTTCTCAAAAGAAGTATAAATGGCCAACAATTAAATGAAAAAATGTTCAACATCTCCAACTATCAGTGAAATCCAAATAACAACTACACTTTCACCACACAACTACCCCTTTATTTCTCTTGCAGTTAGAATGGTAGTCATCAAGAATATAAATAATAGGGCTGGGGTTGTGGCTCAGTGGTAGAGCACTTGCCTAGCATGTGTGAGGCAGTGGGTTCGATTCTCAGCACCACATATAAATAAATTAATAAACAAAATAAAAGCCCATCAACAATTTTTAAAAATATATATAAAAGAATACAAATAACAAATGCTGGTGAAGATGTGGGGAAAAGGAACTCTTATATACTGTTGGTGGGATTGTAAATTACTACAGCCACTGTGGAAATCAGTATAGAGGTTCTTCAAAAGACTAGAAATGGAAACACCTAATGATCCAGCTATACCTGGGTATTTATCCCCCAAAATTAAAGCCAGCATACTGTAGTAATAAATGCATAACTTTGTTTATAGAATTGCAATTCACAATGGCCAAGTTATAAAACCAGCCCAGGTGTTTGTCAATAGATGAATGGATTAAAAAAATGTGATCTATGTACCCCATGGAATTTTATTCAGTCATAAAGAAGGACGGGCCTCATGTGGTGGTGCATGCCTGTAATCCCAGCAGCTCAAGAAGTTGGGGCAGGAGGATTGCAAGTTTGAGGCCAGCCTTGGCAACTTAGTAAGACTTCCAGCAACTTAATGAGACCTTGTCTCAAAATAAAACACAGAAGAACTGGGGATGTAGTTCAGGGGTAAAGTGCCCCTCGTTAAGTCCCAGGACCGCTCCCCCCCCAAAAAAATTAATTATGTATTTTCAGGAAAATGGATAGAACCTAAAAAGTATCATGTTAAGTGAAATAAGCCAGACTCAGAATGTCCAAGGTCATATGTTTTATCTCATATATGGAGGCTAGAGAGAAAAAAGAAGAAAAAAAAGAATATCATGAAAATAGAAGGGAGACAGAAAGGACAGAGGAAGGAGACTGGTGTGGGCAGGAGGAAAGGGAGGTAGTGATGGAGGGAAATTGATCAAATTATGTTATGCGCAAATATGCCACAATGAAACTCACTATTCTGTATAATGATTGTGTGCCAATAAAATATTTTTTGAAAGAAGAATTAAGATATTAATCTGACTCTCCTCTTAATGTCTGTGGAGTCTGTGGGGATAGTCTCTCTTTTATTCCTGATTCTGGAGATCTGTATCCCCCTCCTAGTTAGTCTTGTTTCCCAATTTAACTCATCTGTTCAAAGAAGCGGCTGTTGGTCTTTATTGATTTTGCTATCAAGTTTTTCTAATTTCAACTTCACTGAATTCTGCTTTTTATTATTATTTTCTTCTCTCTGCTTATTTTAGAACTATTCTATTATTTAGTGTTGAGAGCCACAGCCTGAAGGGGCCCCAGCAAACTTCCAGCTGCCAGCTGATTGGCTCCTCTGCAGTGATGCTCATTGGGCTGTTTCCCCGCCCTTTCAGACCATGGAGCTGCTCATTGGGGGACTCTTTTGGCTCCACCCATGCGACCCAGCCAATCGGCCTCAAGAGAAGGAGGAGTGGGGTGGGGGGTTGAGAGGCTCGTGGGAAGCCAGTGGTGGCAGTTGGGCTCTGAGGGAATTCCTGAAGAGCTGTGTGGTGCGGAGTGTGTGTTCTAAAAATAAAGTTAGTTTCTGCTTGATAAGTGGCTCGTGAATTGTGCCCAGCCAGACTGCGGCAATTTAGTTTCTTTCTTTCTTTCTTTTTTTCTTGGTACTGGAGATTGAACCCAGAGGTGCACTATCACTGAGCTACATCCCCAGTCCTTTTGATTTTTTATTTTGAGACAGGCTCTTGGTAAGTTGCCATAAACACAGCTTTACCTACACCCACAAGGTTTTGAGACTTTTTTTTTTAAGTTAAAAGTATTTTCTAATTTCCCTTGAGGTTTATTCTTTGACCTACGGGTTATTTAGAAATGTGTTGTTTAATTTTCAAATGTTGGGGGATTGTCCTGTTATCTTTCTGTCATTAATTTCGGTTTTTGTTCCACTATGGTCTGAAAACACTCTGTAATTTCAGATCTTACCATTTTTTTTTTGTTTTATACCTTTATTTTATTTATTCATTTGTTTTTTTTACACGATGCTGAGGATCAAACCCAGTATCTCACATGTGCTAAGCAAGGGGTCTACCACTGAGCTACAGCCCCAGCCCTTATACATTTTTTGAGGTTTCTTTTGCTACCCAGGATAAGATTGATCATTGTAAGCCACAATAAGGGGGCAGAGAATAGAAGTTCATTAGATTAGACAAGGGGGAATGAAGAGGAGGGAGGGGAAATGGGAATAGGAAGGACAGTAGAATGAATTGAACCTAACGTTCCTGTGTACACACGTGAATACATCACAACGAATCTCACCATTGTGTACATCCACAAGACCGGAATCCTACTTAGAATAAAATATATTCCCTGCTTGTGTAATTATATCAAAATGGACTCTACTGTCATGTACAACTAAAAAGAACCAATAAAATAAAAAAAAATTCATTCTGACAATCTCTGTTGTTTAATTGGTGTATCTATACAATTCACATTTAACGAAATTACTGATATGTTTGTATTTAGATCTACCATTATAATATTTGTTTTATTTTTATTGTATTTCTTTATATCCTCTATTTTTTTTCTGGCTTTATTTTGAGTAATCATAACATTCTTTAACATTGCATTGTAATTTATTTATCTATTGTGATTTTATCTATTCTGATAGCAATTTTTAGCAGTTGTTATACAGATAATAATATGTATACTTAATTTTTCAGTTTATTTAGTCTATCACTTCAAGTGGAATGTAGAAACTTTAACAGACTATTCAGCTCTTTACTAATTACTCTTTTTTTTTTTTTTTTGTATTAGGGATTGAACTCAGGGACACTTGGCCATAGAGCCACATCCCCAGCCCTATTTTGTATTTTATTTAGAGACAGGGTCTCACTGAGTTGCTTAGTGCTTCACTTTTGCTGAGGCTGGCTTTGAACTTATGATCCTCCAGACTCAGCCTCCTGAGCTGCTGGGATTACAGGCATGTGCCACTGCACCCGGCATTAATTACTCTTTATGTTATAGTTGTCTTATATCTTACATCTACATACATTCAAAATCCCATCAGAAAAATTGTTTCAGTCATTAAATATGTTTTAATGAACTCAATAGAATAGTCTATTATATTCACCCAGAAGATATTGACCATTTTTCTCCTCTTCCTTTAGTCCTGATGTTCCAAAGTTCTTTCATGTATCACATCCATCTGACGATCTCCCTTTACAGCAGGTGCACTGGCTATAAATTCTCTTAAGTTTCCTCTCTGAGAAAATGACTTTATTTATACTCATTCTTGAAACATAATTTTCTTCTGGTTATAGAATTCATGGGCAAGTATCATTTCTCTCAACTTTTAAAATCTTGTTTGATATAGCACTCAGTCTGTGAGATGCTCCTAAGCAAAAGGGTTACATAAGTTGGAAAACAGCTACCCAGAGCTTTGTCCTCTTAGGGACATTAATATATTAAAGGTTCTGACAAGTTATATAAACCAGGGCTCCCAAGCCTATGTAAATGTTGGCGTGGTACTTATTTATATTTGGCAGAAGGAACCATTTTGGAAACGTATTAACATATTAGAAATGCCACAATTTTCTTTTTTCTTTTTTTTTTTTAAAGAGAGAGACAGAGAGAGAGAGAGAGAGAGAATTTTAATATTTATTTATTTTTTTTTAAGAAATTTTAGGCGGACACAGCATCTTTATTTGTATGTGGTGCTGAGGATCGAACCCAGGCTGCACACATGCCAGGCGAGCGCGATACCGCTTGAGCCACATCCCCAGCCCATGCCACAATTTTCTAATGCTGAGGAACTGACGGGGGAGGGAGGATTAGACCATTAAATCTGCCAAAACCTCAGACTTATCCCCAGGGTGGACCTTGCCACTCAGCTACGCTGGTTCTTTACACTGGCCTAGTATGTGTGGTTTTCTGACATCTAACATCGGTTCCTCAAGGGCCCATCCTGGGAGCTCATTGTGTGTTTAATGCCACAAGGTCCTAGAAGTCACAAACTTCCTGTGTGACCCTGGGTATTCTGAGCCTCCCTGCCCTGAGAATGGAAGCCAAGCTGGCTCTGGGGAAAGTGCCCAAGTTTCTGTCTTCAAGCCTGGAGTCCAGGGCAGGTGTGACCTAAGTGCTATGCAAGTGTGGGCTGGCTCTCCCATTCTGTAGTCAGAGAATCTTCACAGGTCTGTGACCGTGTAGTCACAGGACCTCAGACTCAAGAGGGCCCTGCACTTGGCATAGCGCTCTGCCGTCACCATCCTGTGATTCCTAACACTTTTATCTTTGAATCTGTGTCTTGTAAGTGAAGTCGGATAGGACCATTATCATAAGCTGGGGGTGCTTAGTGGCCCTGCCACTGCTGCCATCCTGCCTCCCTGGGACAATTTCTTGGTGGCTCCCTCCCCCTTTCCCTGGTGCCCCAGGCCCTGCCCAGCCTTCCCTCTCAACCTGGCAACAAATCCTATCCTCTGCCTAATGCAGTAACTACATGTAGTTACTGCATTAGGCAGAGGATAGGATTTGTTGTGTGGGGGGTCAAAGGAGGCTGGTGGGGGTGCTGGAGGCCAGAGTCAAATGTGCACACTCTGGGCATCTGGGGGAGGGGCAGGCAGGTTTTAGCTCTGAATCCCAGGGGTCACCTGTGTGCTACAGGTGGGGGTGATGGCTGTGGGCAGTGGGGAGGCTGGATCAGCTAATCAGAGCCCCCTGGGCTGGCAGGGGGAGCCCAAGAGCCACAGATCCTGAGTGGCTCCTTGTGAAGGTGGTGGCTCCTTGTGAAGGTCTGGATCTTCTACGAGAGTGTCCCCACATCTCAGAGCTGGGACATCTCGACCTTCTACCCTTCTTGACTCCAGCTTGTGTATGCCTCTTCTGTCCAGCCTGAGGCAACTCTGCCCAGAAGGAGCTACTAAATAAACACAAATAACACAACTTGGGTGATTCTGCCAACAAGTTCAACACGCTTATGCCTGCATTTAAAACCGGCATTGCTCGATGTAAAGAAGAACAGCAAAAGTCATGCTAATGATTAAAGTTTTTATTTTTTTTAAAAATTTGAATGATGCTAAATAGCAAATATAGGACACCATGAAAAGTTGAGCTAAAACTTGGAATAAAGGAAAAAGTTGATGTGCTTCTCTTTTGCCTTGTAAACATGGGCTTGGCCCACATCTGCCCTTTGTACCAGCCTCTGCAAATCCTGCAACCACCCCTCCCTGCCTGGCAGAGACTAGCCTCTGAAGATTGGTTGTTAAACTCCATTGAACTTGGAGAGCTGGTCTTATTCTAGCCAGGTCTGAGGCCATCCCTGCCCATAACTCAGGGAAGAGGGCACAGCTATCCTGGCCCAGGGCTGCCACTTCACAGGGACAGGGCACATCTTGCAGAAGGATGCTTTGCTGGAGCCTGACGGAGACACCAATTGCAAGGATGCTGGGAGCAGTGTCCCCCAGGATTGACTTGGGAGGGGGCGAGGCTCCAGGAGGATGGTGCCACCGAACTCCAGACATTCAGGCCTGCAGTCCAAGGCGCCAGTGTGAAAGCTGAGTGCTGCCCCGACTCTGTCCTGTCCAAGTGCCAAAGAAGGGCTGTTTTTTTTTGTTTGTTTTCTTTGCTAAAGAGAAACTTAATAATCTTTTTTTTTTTTTTTAAGAGAGAGTGAGAGAGAATTTTTTTTTAATATTTTTTAGTTCTCGGCGGACACAACATCTTTGTTTGTATGTGGTGCTGAGGATCGAACCCGGGCCGCACACATGCCAGGCGAGTGCACTACCGCTTGAGCCACATCCCCAGCCCGCTAAAGAGAAACTTAAAAAAAAAAAAAAAAACACCAAAAAAACAAACAAAAAAAAGAAACAAAACCCATCTGATCAGTTCCTATTATGGTTAAAAGTCTTCAGGGGTAGGGGGGAAGGTCTGTAGAAACAGAGAACTGCTCCATAATGGAAAATTTTAGGTTTATGTGGGAATCGTTTGTTCCTGTAAATGATTATTTACTGCTAAGTTTCATTCTCTTTCCCTCTGTCAACACTGAGTCATTTTTACTTCAGGCTTTGTTTTAAGAACTGTGTCACCAGAAAGCTGCAGTTTCCTCTAATCCACTCTTGGGCCCCAAGCTCCTCCCTCCTTCCCCAGGGAAAACCATGAACATGCATTGGCCCTCTCTACAGCTCAAACTTTCTTAATTTTTCAGCAGATGTACCTGTAAGCTGATTTTCAAGTTCTACAAGTGCTTTCAAACTGTATGGAAAGTTATGTGAGTCAACTTTCCATAACAAAATACTTGAGGTAATCAACTTAAGAAGAGGAGAGGTTTATTTTGGCTCTCAGTTTTGTAGGCCTCAGTCCGCGGTCAGTTGGCCCCATTGCCTTTTGGCCTGTGGTGAGGAGAATGTCATGGGAGGAGCATGAGAGACCGCTCCCCTCATGGCAGAGGCTGGGAAACAAAGAGAGAAAGAAGGGGGTATGGCTCTGTTATCCTCTTTAACATGCCCCCATGACCTCACTTCCTCCCACTGGGCCCACTTCCTAAAGGTTCCACCACCCGCCACTCGTACCACAGGCTGGCAACGGAACCATTAGCACAAAGGCCTTTGGGGGACACTTATCCAAACCATCCTAAAGTTCTGGAATTTTCTTCATTCATTCAACATTATATTTACAAGTCCATTCATTTTTGAAATGTGTAGATTTAGTTCATTCATTTTTTTCTGTATTATTTTGTACTCCAGTGTATTAATTCCTTCTCCAAGTCACGAACATCCAATGTTTCACAATTGTCAACAAAGGTTCTTGTGCCAGTGGCCTTGTAAGCAAGCGCTGCTTGTTTCTTCTATTTTCCTATTTACAGGAGAGACAATTACAACAAACTGTTTTCTAAAAATTAAAGAAAGCAGAGCTGAGGGTGTGGCTCAGTGGTAGGGCACTCCTCAGTGTTTGTGAGGACCTGGGTTCAATCTCCAGCTTTGCAAAGAGAAAAAAAAATTATTAAAACTATCTTTATGCCCACAAATTTGCAAACCTACATGAAATAGGCAAATGCCCAGAAAAAAATATAACTTACTAAACTGACTCAGGAAGAAATATTCCTCTAACCACTAAAGAAATAAAATCATAAAATATATTTTTTAAAATCTTTCAACTCTGAAAACAAATAAAAAAACCAAAACAAAAAAACTAAAGTCCTTGCATGGTTTAACAAGAAAGTGCCTCCAGACTGGGAAGGAACACACGATTTCAATAGTTCATAGGTTCTCCAGGATATGGAAAAGGAAAAGATGCTCCCAACTCATTGTATGATGCTCATGTAAGTTTAATACCTGACAAGGATTATGTGGGAAAAGCAAATTACAGATCAGTCTTTTCATGAACAAGGCTACAGGGCTCCTAAGCAGAACATAAAACCCAATCCAGCCACGCACAAGATGATCTCTTGAGCTTATCTCTACAGGTTTACAACATTAGATCTGTCCCATGGCCAGCTTTGTTCCACAAGGGAGTGTTCCAGGGAGTTCTGGGTTTATTTATCACTCATCTATGTCAGTACATCATCATCCATAACATCTTGCAATCTTATGGGGCATATTCCTCTGTTGTATTTCTTCCTCCTTCCCTCCCTCCCTCCCTCCCTCCCTCTGTCTCTCTCTTTTTGGTACCAGATATTGAACCCAGGGGCACTTAATGACTGAGCCACATCCCCATCCCTTTTAAATATTTCATTTAGAGATAGAGTCACACTGAGTTGCGAAGACCTCGCTAAGTGGCTGAGGCTGGCTTTGAACTCGTGATCCTTCTGCCTCAGCTTCCTGAGCCACTGGGATTGCAGGTGCGCTCCCCTGCATCTAGCTGTATTTATTTTGTGGGACTTCCATAACCAATTACCACAAACTTAATAGCTTAAATAGCTTAAAACAACAGGAATTTATTCTCTCACAATCTCAGATATCCAATCAAGGCATTGGCCAGCAACACTCCCTGTGAAGGTTCGAGGGAAGGCTCTGTTCTGGATTTTTCTTCAGCTTCCGGTTCCCTGGTTTGTGGCTTCCCCACTCCAATCTCTGCCTCCGTCTTCACCCTCGATGTATCTCTTCTTTTTCTTAAAAGGAAACCAGTCATTGGATTAAGGGTTCATTCAAATCCAGGATGATCTCATCTTAAGAGCCTTCATTTAATTACGCCTACCAAGATCAAAAAGTTCATGTCCACCAGTGGGAATGGCACCTAGGTCTTGGGAACATCTTATTTTTTGGTGGTGGTGGGGATTGAACTTAGGGTCTCATGCATGCTAGGCAAGCTCTCTGCCACGGGGCTATACCATATCCTCAGTCCCTGAACATCTTTTGGGGGGACCCAATTTAATCCACAACATCCACATTGATCTTGTTTCCAAAATTGAGTTAGTACTTGGACTTTTACTATTTTAGATGGACTTTCAAATCAATTTTTTCTAGTTGCAAGAAAAATCTCAAATTAGTGCTGGGATTGTGGCTCAGCATTAGAGCACTCACCTAGCACGGGCGGGACCCGGGTTCAATCCTCAGCACCACATAAAAATAAAGGCATTGTGTTGTTTCCATCTACACCTAAAAAAATAAATATTAAAAAAATTCAAATTAGTCTTCTATTGCTGCTATCCACAAATTACCACGAATCTGTGACTTCAAAAAAGACAAACATCTTCTTAGAGTTCTTTAGTCCGATGTGGATCTTGCCAGGCTAAGATCGAGATGTAGGCGGGGCTGCATTCCTCCTGGAAGCTCTAGGGAGGATCTGTTTCTTGCTTGTTAAGGGTTGTTGGCAAAATTCATTTCCTCCTAGGACTGAGATTTCTGTTGTTTGCTACCTGTCAGCTGAGGCTGGGCCCAAAGCCCCTCTGGCTGCCACATTTCTTGGAGTCTAGGTCCGAGATGCTCTCCCCTAAGCAGAGGAAATGCGTGAAACTGAGTTTTCTGAGGAAGAGCTAATCCAGGTCTTGAACTTCCTAGTCCCAGAACACGGATGTGTGCCGTCACTCTCACCGCCATTTCTGTTATGCCCTGGAAACACCGACGGCTGCAGAGAATCTGCGTTGGAAACATGGCCTGTTTCCCTGTGTCCAGGTCACCAGGTTTGCATGGCCGGCTGTGGGTTGTGGATCAGAGGTGTGTCACGAGAGCACTGAAGCATGCACAGAGCTGGAAAGGAGGCCAGGGAGGCCTAGGTGCTGCACAGATGTCATTTCATAAACTCCTGCAAAGCCGAGAGTGAGGTCCTCACAGAGGTAGCAATGCAGGTGTCAGTGAAGTGTCTTTCCCCTGCATCAGCAGGGTTTAGCATCCTGGCATCCCTGACCCGGCCTCCACAGCCACCTCCACACCACCCTGCCAGCACCCTCAGGTCACAGCTCCATGTTCCAGGGGCCATCACACCTCAACTGAGTTCCCAGTTTCACCTCAAGATGAAAGCTATTGCCATTCTAGGAGGATCTGGAAGACTGGGAGAGGGGGGACATTCCTGTGAAAGGGTTTTCTTGCTCAGGCATTCCCAGGTGCTGATGGGACCAGCCAGGGATCAGCCAGGCTGGAGTCCTGTGGTCAGCCAGGGAGCCAAGCATTGGCCTTCACAAACCAAGCAGGGAAACCATTCATGGGAACTGTCACGACGTCCTGCAGTTTGGGAGACAGGGGCTTTCTTTATCCATTTTGTTTATGTGTGTATTAGTCAGGGTTCTCTAGAGGAACAGAATCCACAGGAAGTATGATTATAAAAAGGGGATTTACTAGGTTGGCTTATGCGACCAGAAGCTGGATAGTCCACAGTGGCCGTCTGCAGGCTGGAGAGCTGGAGGAACCCTTAGCCACGCAGTCCAAGAGGCTGAAGCCCCAGAACTAGAGGGATCAACGGTGCTACCCTAGTCTGAGACCAAAGGCTTCTGGAGAATCATTGGCAGAATCAGCTTTGGAAGAATGAAGAAGCCAGAATCAGATATCCTCAGATGATCACAGCAGCAATCAAGGACCCATTCAAGAAGAACCCAGCTTGTATCTGCTGCTTCCTTGTTTTTCCAACTTTTATTCCATCCAAGCCATCATCCTATTGGATGGCGCTTCCTACCCTTAGGGAGGGTCTCCACTTCAGGTGGCTATCCCACATGTCAATCATTCCTAGACATACCCTCATGACACACCCAGAAGCCTCTTAATCATTGGCATCTCTTCATCCAATCAAGTTGACAATTCAAATTAACCATTACAATGTGTCTTTAGTATCTAAAACATTTTTTTCTGCTTATTTTTCTGGGTATGTTCTCTTGGTAAATTCTGGGTTCCTGTTGGGCATGGTGGCACATGTCTGTAACCCCAAAGACTCTGGAGGCTGATGCAGGAGGATAGCAAGTTGGAGTCCAACCTGAGCAATTTAGTAAGGCCCTGTCTCAAAATAAATTTTTTTAAAAAATTTAAGGGCTGGGGATGTAGCTCCAGTGGTAGAAAACTTTGAGTTCAATCCCTAAGACCAGAAAAAATAAATGAAAGAAAAATTCCAGGTTTGTAGTAGTAGAACCATGAGATTGAGGAGTACATGTAAGGCACGTGTGCATTCATATGTGTGAGTATACACATACACACGTGTGCAAGCATGTGTCTTCACATGTTTAATAAAGGAATCCACTGGGATATCTTTAAACCCAATAGATAAACCTTGGAGTTAGAACGTGTTTGACACAGACATGTGTGTGGACAAGTGAATGAAAGTATTTGGTTAAATGCATGAGAGTCCCATGGTCCAGCTCATCCTGGCCATCAGGATGGGAGCCTCGATGGCACTCAGGTGGGCTGGCTCCAGAACCTTCCAGAGCTAGAGCTGAGGTCATTGGGACCAGGAATCAGGAAAAGGAATCTGGAGCTGTGGTGTGGGGGGACCCTCACCACTCACCTCACCTGGAACCGCTGTCCTAGAAGTATCCTACATACTGCTAATGGGGATGAGCCCAAGCAGGGATGAGGAGTCTCATGACTGGGGCGCAGAGACTGCCATCAGGCACTGCCCTCTGCCTGCTGTGTGGCCTCAGCTGAGCCACTCCCCTCCTCTGAGCCTCGTGTCTTTACCCATGGACTAGAATTGATGAGACACCTTCCTGGGAGTCTATGACCTCCTTATCTGGTGGCCTGGCACCTACAAAGAGTTTAAAGCTGTTCCTTCATTATCTATTCAGAATGGAAATATTTAGTAGGCAATTTGTATTTAATTTTGTATTAACTACATAACAATACATTGGTCCTTCTTTGTGACCAGCTCATACAGAAAACAAATGCTGTCTGAGGCAGGTTTTCATCTCCAGGGAATTGCCTGGTCTGTCTGTGTCCAGGCAGGTGGATTTGGCTTCTAGGAGGGAGACTGCCATTTCTGGACAACCGGCCTGGCAGGTCTGACCCACATGTGCCTCATAACTGTGCCCGGATGCTCAAGTGTGTTCCCAGCTCAGCTGACTCACGTGGGAGTTTAGAATGGGTTGGGGCCACCACCTGCTCTTTCTCTTCCAAGTTGGACACAAAAGTGGGTAACAGGGGAGAGAGCATGGGGCTGAGTTTGCTGGGGTAACAGGAAGTCCCTACTTATGATTCCCTTAGAAAATGTCAAAAGCATGTGGTAACTGCTGAAAGAAAGAAAGAAAGAAAGAAAGAAAGAAAGAAAGAAAGAAAGAAAGAAAGAAAGAAAGAACAGTCATGTGTTTGGCTCTCTAGGGACAAGGCATTTTCAGCCTTTGTGTTCCTTGATAGCAAAGGCGAAGTGTCCCACAGGCACGGGCAGCTTCTGGGATCTTTAAACCCAGTATATAGAGCTCAGAGTTGACTTTTTTTTTTTATTCTCCAGATTTTGTATAGGTTTGGGTTTTCTTCCACACTTTTTATTTGGTGCATTATCATCCTGTCTGACATTTTTCTGCGTGCCACAAGAAGACCCTCACCATTCAAACCTCAAGGGAAGACACTTTTTCTTTGCTGAGGCTTTTGAAGACCAAAGTCCACCCCAGGATCAGGCCTTCAGGGCTGAGTTCCCAGTGACACGTGGCCCTTGGGGTGGATCCTGGAAATGTGGGAAACCCTCACGTCGCTCCCTCTGAAAATTTTTGGAGTTGTGCAGCAGACTTTGTCAGAGGCGGCTCAGCGTTAATTTTGGGTAAAAAGACCTGTATTTGAACAATTTTAAGGAAGCCATGTAGGGAAAGTGCCTAGAATATAACAAATGCGCTGAAAACAGAGGAAATTCCCTTCTTCCTTGGTGCTTGTGTCTTATACTCTTTTTCATCACAAGAAGAGGAAAAGAGGGACATTTGCAAACAGTCCCCCATCTGCTCCGCCCCCTTCCCACTCGACTGCATTTACAGAAATGGTTTTCACCGAGGGGTAGCCACGGCTTCTACCATTCTGCCTTCTTCCTCTGTTGCTACATAACCCTCCTGTTTTTTTTGGCAGCCACATAATACTTGGCACCCCAGCTCTTCAGGAGCAGAAGGCTTTTGAGGAGACAAAGGCATTTATCCTGGACCACAAGCCAATGCTTTTATTTGCAGGGATTTCCCGGGTACAGCAAAGGCCAGATGGGGACATCTAAAGCTAGCCAGAGCTGTCTCTAGGGGAAGGGATGAGAAGAAAGCATTTTCAGGGTGCCAAGCCCCTCCCCTAGGCGTGGCCTCCCCTCCTAACACTGTGTGTGGAGTTGCCTACTGTGTGAGCCCTTTAGTGACTGGACAACAGCCTGGGTGGGGTTGGCACTATAATATCAAAGTGCAGGCCACCTGGCCCCACTGCCTTTCCTTCCCCAACACAAAACTCAAGAACAAGTCAGAAATGTGGACCTGCGGCAGGGACCCCAACTCGACAGACCCATGTTCTGGGTGTGTGAAGAACATGGGATCCAGAGGGGCGGAGGTCCCCACGCTGTGGGCGGTGTATGATATCCTGGGCTTGCAGAAAATGTTCCATCTCTAAAATAGCTGTGTGTGTGTGTGTAAAAGTGAGTCATTTTTCACAGTCATTATCCAGAACAGCAGCTAGGGCTGTACCCATTGGAGAAGTACCCATTGGAGAAGGGAGAAAGCACTTAATCGCTAGTTTTCACCCTCCTCACCCCCTTTAGGGGCTGAAGGGGTGGAGGGTGGGGAAATCCCACAAGAGAACCAACCAGGAGCCTAAGAGGACTGGGTGGGAAGTCTTCCTGGCCATAGGAGTAGTTATTAATAGGGAAAGTTTGTAATAGGCTGCAGGGTGAAAAAAAATACGTAAAACAACATGCAGGTTAGATTCTAGTTAAAAAACAAAAAGCACATGTGAATGATGGTCCTAAGCTGGGCTCTGCCTCAGAACCATGGGTATTAGCATCCCGTGAAATCCTCCAGTAGTCGTAGGAGGCCCCACCAGAAGACCTCCACTCCACAGTGGAGGATAAGAACGTTGCTTGCTCAGGCTGGGCTCTGAGGTTTGGACCTGGTTTCTTCTGCTTTTAGGGACATCCTTTTCCTTTAAAATGTTTTCTCTTCATTGAATTTATTTTTAATTGCATAAGTACTTTTGCAAGGTCTCTCTCTCTCTCTCTCTCTCTCTCTCTCTCTCTCTCTCTCACACACACACACACACACACACACACACACTTTGTAGAAGTAAAGACTTCTGAATTGCTGATGTCCTCCATGCCCTATCAGCAGTCCTGTGGAGGGTACCACAGTAGATCTTTGGACATTGCTCTGATGACTTCTGAATGTTCAGTGAGGTGGTGGTGTGCTGATGAAGGGACCACCCCTGGGAAGTTCTGGGACTGGAGACAGCCAGCCAGACTGTTCTGGTCACCTAGAGCTGCCACTTTATGACCTCTTTTGATCAGCTGGCAAGCACTGTGGGGGTGGCTTCCTACAGGGACAACTTGCCTTCCCCACTTAAAACAAGTGCACGCCATGGCGGGGACCATCAGGGCTCCTCACACCCACTCCACACCCTCCACACGCATCACACACACATACGCACTCCTATACAGCTTCCACACAAAAATCTCCTAAACAGAAGCGCATTTCCCACGACAGCCACCCTGGCCCGGGGTAAAGTGTCCACACTCTATGAAAGGGCTTCCCTGCAAAGCAGGAGTATTTACAGATACCTGCAGCCCCGGGACCCTCTGAAGAGTCTGTCAGAGGTGGAGGTAGTGGTGGGGTGGTGGTGTCAAGATAAATAAGTAGCCCTCCCTCCAGGATCCTCCCTGAGCCCAAAATCCACGAGGACCCCCCCTGCTCCTCCAGACCCCTGGCGCCTGCTCACAGCCAGGCCAGCGCCTGCCTGCTGGTTACCATGGGGACCAGTCTGTGGCATCCCAGGCTGAGTGCCCGCCCCTTCTAACTAACTCTCCACGTGCGGGCTTTGTCAGGGCGCAGTGTGTGCCTGCAGCTGTGGCCAGCAGAAGACAAGGGGGCTGCCAGGGAGGCAGGACCACCCCGCCAGCCTCCAGCCGGCTTCAGTTCTGGGCTGATCAGCACCTGGAAGCCCCCTTCAACCCTTGGCGTCCCCGAAAGACCCCCCTGCATCCTACCCCCCTGCATCCTACCCACTCAGGACTCCTCCGGAAGCTGCCCCTGGGCAGGAGCTCTGGCCAGCCTCCAAGTTTCCCCTGCTCAGGCCCGTGGGGAGCCACCCGCTCTGCTTGTTTTTTAAAAAAGATTTTCATCCCCAAGGGAAAGTGGTGAGTCTGTTAGATTTCGGGTGGCTTTGGGGTACCGTGGGGGTCATTTTCCCTGCTGCTGATTTTCCAGTGGGTGGAACTGGTGGGACCCTTCCTCAGGACAGGGACGGCTGCTTGGTGTGTGATTTGAAGAGGGGGTCAGAAGGCAGCCTGTTGCCTTCTGAGCACGCTCGAGTGAGGCTGGGCTGTTAGGAGACCACCATGACTGTCCTTGCTGTGGTCTGGGGTCCCTGGCTCCGGGACAGAATTATCTGTGCATTTATTGAATGATATGTCCTAGGTGGGCTGCTGCGATGAGATTTGATTTATTTCTGGATTTCCCCACCCTCGCGCCACTCTTCCTATTTTTTTTCCCCCAAATGAATGGGAAGGGAAATTAGTGTGCTTAAAAAAAATATACCATTGTCTGTGAGGTTCCCATGGCAACAGTACCCCAGGTCAGATGCCAGGCTTATCTTTTCTTTTTGTTAGTATTACTATTGCTTCTTGACATCTCCCCAAGTGTCACTTCTTATAAGGGAGAATATAAACCAGGGTGAAAAGGGCTCTTTTACATTGCTGTGTGAAAGTTCAAGGTTCATTAAGGAAACTGGCTCTTGGGGAAGATCGGGTTGAGAACTTTACAGAAAGGCTGTGTGGCAGTGGCCTGTTTATAGTTTGTGCCTCAATTTCTGGGCTCTTTTGCTATAGTTTTCTATGTCATTTTCCAGAATTGATTGGGCATAGAGGCATCATCACCTAAAATCAGTTCAAAGCAAAAAGAATGATGTGTGTGCTTTTCTGTGTCCCAGTGTATATGAATGGATAGGATTGAATTTTGTAAAGTGTGAAGATGACAGCGAACCCCAGCCCAGTGTGGTTGTCACAGACTTTATCTTGTGCAGAAAAGTTAGGTGTTTCTCAACAGCAGTGAATCCTGAATGCTCCCTAGCCTGTGGCTTTTCCTTCTCTGGCCCCTGTGCTAGGGCAAGGGGCATCCTCTGAAGGCCAGCTGGCTTTGGGGCCTGAGGGACAGGATTCCCACCTTGCTCACCCAGGGCTGGAAGCTTGCTCCCACTGCATCTGCTCTGGGATCATGCTGTGTCCCCAGGGCACCTCCTCATCCTCAGGCCTCATGACTCACAGAGACACTGGTCCATAGGTAAGGTCTGAACTGGGATCAAAGGCCTGCTTCCTTATGTACAAAAATAAGGGCTCCTCCTTTGGGGACCTTCATGAGGCTTGTGGATGACCGTAGGCTCCTTTGAGGCTGTTGAGAGCCTGGATCTGTCTAGGTGCTGCTCAGGAAACTGGATCTCGCAGGATCTAGGGGCTCAGAGTAGAACGTGTCCACCTGACACTGTGGGGCACATGCCACTGGGGGGCTGGTGCCTAGAAAGATGGTGGAAATCTGTCCCATCCTGCTGTACAACTATAGACAAGTGTTTCCGGTTTTTCCAGCTGTGAATGGGGTCATGTATTACCCCCTGGCATCTTTCTGTGGGGTAGAGGAACCAAGAGTGTATTTGTGCCAGGTGTGGCTTGCAGCAGAAGCCTGTCATCTACAGCTGTGTCTGACAAGCGTTCCCCCGCACTGGAGGGAGACCATGCACGTCTGTTCCTTTCTCAAATTTGTGAGCACAGGGCCATCTCAGTCCTGCAGCTTCCGGTCAGCGCTGGTATTCATGGTTCTCCAGGACATTCTGGAGAGGGGGGCACCAAGGGGAGGTGTTTGGGGATGCTTAGGGATGGGATGGGTTTGAATGAGGGCTTGGCTCAGTGTTCCCGTTTACCTGGGCCTCAAGGGGTGCGTCTGAGGCCCAACATATGGCTGCACGGCCCATGGTCCCAGGAGAGAGAAGGTACTTCTGTGCAGAGATATGCCTAGGAAGATCAAAAGGGCTAACACTACCCGAGCCTTACCAGCTCCCATCCCTGGGGTACCTGTTACTATCCTGTGTGTGCCGAGAAGAATGTAGTCACTCGTCTTACGGTGGCCTTTTGAGTAGTTGTGTAGTTCCCTGTGCTGGAAGAATCCCGTGCCTTCTGCAGGGTCTCAGCCAACCAACTAGCCAACTGCTGATCAGTGAACCAACTAACAAACCAACTCCTTCCCTCCCTCCTTCCCTCCCTCAAGACAGTGCTGCTATAGGAATCCTGAGGTGTCCCTCATTCTGTCCTTTTTAGTTATCCTCTCCCCTCAAACCAAACCTCCTGGGTCAAAAGAAAACCCTCTAAACACACACATGCTATTGAATTCTGAATAGGCTTTGGTTAGTCAGGAGCCGAGACTGAGGATTGAATAGTAGAGGGAGGATCCAAGTGATGGTGAAAATACCACTTGGCAGAATTTGATGCCTCGATTGGACATCGAGAGCTTAGGAAAGGCCCCTGCATCTCTCTGGGCTCTGGAACATTCCTGGTTGACGCCATGCAGCTGTCCCATAACAATGCTAGAATTATCCTCTATTCAGGGCCTGATTGAGTGGGGGTGTGGCCACCCCTTTGATGCCTTAGTTTTTATGTATCACTCTCTATTTACGTATGGATCATTTTTTTCTTACGGCGTTAAAAAAAAAAAAAGTACCAGGCACAGCTTTTGCAAAAGGGTAGACACATCAGAGCTTTTTGTTAAAGATAAGAAAAAATTGCTTCCACTTCAAGCTCAAATATTACAGCTGACTGCCAGAGCCGCCCTGTAATTACGCCCCCTGTCTGGGGAGTTCTCAAAATGTCACTTTGTCTCAGTGTTGAAGATGGATTACCTCTTGGGTTCAATGCTAAAGGATCCTTTGGCTAAGAGGATTAAACTGTCAAATATTTTTTAATGCTCTTCCCTCTCCCACTCCTCCTCTTCCTCTTTTTCTCCTTCTTCTTTTCCTCCTTCTTCTTTTTTTAGATAAAGAGGAGAAATGAGTTACTCCTTTCTCTCTGCCTTTTACAAACGTTTCTCCAGAGAGCCCCTTAGAGTCCTGGTGTTGAAAGATACTCGCTCTGTGTTGGGGCAAAAGGATCCATCCAATGCCACTGAGCTTGACAGCACACAGGTCTCAGGGGTCCAAGATCTGGGCTTGTCCTCCCCTCAACTGCCTGATCAGGGAAGGCCCATGAAGGTAAAGTTTCAGGAAATATTGTCTCTCTTTGAGTCAAATGAAATTTCAGTTTAATGCAATCCCGAAAACTTTTTGCAAAAAAAAAAAAAAATCTCTTTTTTGGAAAGCAAAATTACACTCAGCATCCTTTTTTTTTTTTTTTTGGTTTCTTGACCGCATTTTTCCTTAGAGAGATTTAGGACAGCTAAGTAGAAATTAAAATTTCCGTACATAAACAGACATGGAGACAGCTGGCTTTCATTGTGTGAAGAGCTCTGGGCTGGGAGTCTTGGATGAGCCGTGAGAGTTTTCATTCTCTTATTTTTCAACAGATTGGCATTTCTCTTGATGACAAATATCATAAATGTTCTTTGTTGAAATTTATGTGTTATATGAAAATATAACCTCCCCAGAGCCTCACCACCCAAAGACAGCCACATAAGCGGTCCACACTGTCTCTGGGAGCTTCTGCTTCCCTTGGTCTAGTCTATAAGTCCAGTGTTCAGTAGGGTTTGTCTTGGGGTGCCGACCAAGGCGGCTCCCTATCCAGAGGGGTTGGAAGTAACCACGGTGGTTCTCACTCTACTCCTGCCCTGCGAATCTGATATTTCTCTTGTCTTTTTGAAAAAATGAGAATCACTTGGGCACTTTGTCCAACTCTTGGAGTCTGAAGGTTTCCAGGAAGGATGTGGGATCTGTGGCTCTCAGTTCCCCAAAATAGGAGGGTGATTGGAAAAGCAGTCGGACTCTGAGCACCATGCCCCTGTTGCTGGAGTGACCGTGACCCTAACAAATAAGAAAAAGGACCTTGCTCAGGAGGAGTGAGTGGCAGACTCAAGGGCCTCTAAAAGCCTCCTTCTATGGAACTGTCTTGAGAGCCTGCAGTCTGTTCTTCTGTATCTAGTAGATGCTCCCACAGGGTTGTTGACTGACTGAGTGAAGGCATCTGACTTGCCTTCACAGCAGCTGCAGACTGCCTCCTGATGAGCGGACACTCCCAGGGAACATTCCCTAGGAGAGAGGATCCTGCTCCTCCTTGCAGTCTCTGCCCTCCTGCTCTCATTCACCTGACCTGTAGTTCCGTCCAGGTCCCTCAGGGTCCCCACCTTTACAGCTGCTTGACCTTCACAGATGGGTGTTGGCCAGGACCCCATCTGTCCCCAAGTCATTGCTGGCTTTCCTGGTAGGGAGGGTTTAGGGGGTCCTTGGAAAGAACAGGGGCCTGGGAGAGCCCCCCTCCTCACTGGAGCTGTCTCCCCCATGCAGTGAACTGTTTGGGGGAGGATGAGTGCGTCTGTGAGGCTGAGGGAGCAGACAACCCTCCTCTGAAGAGTCTCTACCTCCACAGAGCTATTCAGGGTCCTGGAAACTGCTCAGCATAAACAGATCTTCACGGTGGCCTGCGGGAGTCTTCCATGGCCACTAGGATCCATTCAGGGTTAAGGACTCGGTTGAACCATTGGGACATGAATGAAATAATGAGAGAAATCAGAATGTGTGCTGTTCTTCCCGGTGGGTGCTTCTCTTCCATGAGCTGAATCTTCCCTCTTCCAACCCCAGGTCACCCACCCTTTGCTCTTCCTCATGAAAATATTGTGTAGCTTAACTATTGCTGTCTTACAAATTACTCAAAATATATTGGTTTAAAACAGTAGTAATTGATTATTAACTCTCTTTAGTTTGGTGGGCCAGAAATTTGAGTGCAGCTTGGTTCTGGCTCTGGGTCTCATGAGGCTACCGTCCAGTGGTAGCTGGGGCTGTGGTCTCATCTGAAGGCCTGACTGGGGTTGAAGGTCCATGTCCAAAGTGATTCACTCATTCATGGCAAGTTGGTGCTGGCTCTTGGCTGGGGCCTCAGCTCTTCCCATGTGAGCCTCTCCTCAGGGCTGCTTGGGCATCCTCCTGGCATGGTAGCTGGCCTCCACCCCATCCCCACCCCTGCAGAAGTGGCAGTGTTATGTATTACCTGGTCTTGGAAGTCACCTTTGTTACTTCTGCAGGTCCCATTGGACACTAGTGTCCATGAGTCAGTCCTGTTCACAGTGGAAAGGGCTACACAGGGTGTAGCTATCAGGATGTGGCAACTGCTGGTCCACCCACAATGATTTTTTTTTAAGATGGTGCCACCCCCAGATAGAGGCTCTATTTCCTCCCCTTACCCCTAATTAGGAACAAGAGGACACTTAGCCTCAGTTCTGCTTTTAAGCCATGGATTCCCCCACACCCATATTCCCTTTTTTGTCCTTTACCTTGTGGGTTTTCACACATGGCCTGCCACTCTGTTGCAGTGTTCATCCTGACTTCCTTAAGTCACTTCTGTACTCTTGGTGAGCCCTGACCTTGGTCTCTGGTCCTGATAAGATCCCACCACCAGCCTCCTGGCTTGGGATATCTCAGCAGAGGGCAGCTGTATTGAGCAGTGGTGGCAGACTCTATCCTTCCTGGCTTGGTTGGAAGTGTCTGGATGGTCCCGGGCTGCATCCTGGTGTGGGGGTTGTCCCCTTGGGGCATGGAAGCTAAGACTTCAGGGCCTGGACACTGGGAATTTCAGCAATGGTGACTCAAATGACAACTGCTGAGATTCCTTGAGCACCGGTCAAAGAATGCCATGGGCCAGGTTGTCATTCCTCACAACAGTTCCAACACAGATGTCTTGTGTTTTGCCCATATTATAAAGAAAGAAATGAGGCTCTGATGTACAAAAGGCCAGACCACCCGTGAGCCAGGGCTTGAGCCTTTGAGATTGTCCAGCCACCTGTGCCTATTGCTGCTGGTCACAGCAGCTCTGTATCCTCAGATGGGGGCCCAGAAGAGTCAGACAGAACCTAGGGACAAGCTCTGCCTCACCTCCATCTCCAGGGCGGACACACAAGACCATCGCTGCACATTTGTTGAGGGGAATGAATGCATGCTCCGTCATGCATCTCTAGAGCATTCTTCCAATTTTCTGGGGTTAAGAGAAAGATGACCTGAGAGAGTGAAATGGGTGGCATCTCCCAGCATCCTCATCCCAACAAAAATACTGGCAAACATTTGGAGGAGTTGAGTTGTGGGTATGAGACCCCATTTCCAGCCACAGTGGACATCACTGGGGAACTCACCAAGCACCCCTCTATTTCACACTCTGTTGAAATGTTCCAGGAAGTCACTATGGATTGCAGACATCACCCCTTTCACAGGTCCCTTTATGCCTTTTGTGGTTGTAGCTTGGTTTTACTTGTCACACACCCACATGACATTTCCCTGGTACAAGGCGCTGCCACAGGTGCCCTGAGGTTGGTAGCTCATGTGACGCCCCTCCCGATACCCCTGAAAGGGCCTATGTGATCACCCCCATCTGACAATAAGGAGACTAAGACCCAGGAAAATTGCTTAAAAAAAAGAATTTGGAGCTGCATGAACAGGGCATGAGTACAACCGAGTCAGACTTTGCAGTCTAAGTCTTTCAGCACCCCTGTTTTATTTTCCATTGACTTTCTCCCTAAGACAACAAGGGAGCCTCTTGGGGTCTAGTTAGGGGCTCTGTCTAGGTCCCCTGATAGCTCCTTAAAATAAGCTGTCTGAAGCGGGGCTTCCCTATTTTCCAATCTTCTGTGGCCATTTCATTTTTTCCACCCATAAAGCTCTGGAAGGCTCTGCCAGGGCTTCTGGGCCAACCCTGCTGGGCTCCTCCTCCCCAGAGACATCTGTGGCTGCAAAGGCAGAGGCAGGAGAGTGGTGGTGGTCCTTGCCCAGAACACTTAGGGCCCCTCACAGCAGCCTGTTACATTTTAACCAGTGGGTGGGTGCAGCTGTGGCTGAGGATTGCGCCCCCATCACCCAGCAAAGAGGGCTCTCCAGAACCACCAAGCCCAGCTCTTCTCATGCTGCGTAATGATACGGAAATGCAAATACGCCATCATTTTGTGACCCTGTGTTGTGAAAATTAGAAAGAGGAAGTCGTGCTTTGCTACTGCATGAAGTTCAGCCCGAGAGGAAGAGATGCTTGCCTGGGAGAATAGCGAGTGGTGAGTGGGGATTGGCTCCAGGGATCTTCGCTGAGCCCTAAGACTGTCTGGTTTTGTGAGGGAGACTTTGGGGTGGTGGAGGCATTTGGAGCAAAGCAAGAACCATTCGAGGGAGGGGGACGTTTTCAAGGCCGGAAGCTACTCCGTGGTGCTGAGTGGTGCCTCAGGCAGTGGCACCACAGCCTAGGTGCCTCTTGTGTCACCCAGGCCTGGGGGCAAAGCCTGGGAAGGCAGTCCCAGATGCAGGCCTTCCTATTCACTGTGGCTCCAGAAGCTTCCTCTGAAGTTCATAGTTTAGACATTAACAGACATGGCTCTTCTAGGAGGCTCTACCAGGAAGGAGGACTGAGTCCACCAAGGCCTCCTTGGGACCCCTAGCTGGGCCTGGGCAGCCTGGGGCATTGGGGATGCCACCTTAGAGGCAGGCAGCTCAAAGGTAGGGCCATAGCAGCAGCAGCAGCAGCAGCAGCCCAACTTGGTGGCACAGTACTTGTTCACATGGTGCAGAGAGGACAACAATGCCTAAGGAAGGGTCCCGGGCAACTTCCGGGATTGGGATCACTAGCCTCTGGGATCTATGGAGCTTGCAGAGCGGGGTCCTTATTATTGGAGACGTCCATATCATTTCCATTTTTCTTGAGGTTGGTAAGTGCTGTGGGGGAATGGCGTCTGGGAGCCAGGCCCAGGCCAATGGCAGGGATAAGAAACTCCACCAGAGCCTTCTCTCTCGCACTGTGACTTGGGGCAAATCCCACTCTGCTTCGATTTCCTTGTCTCTGAAGTGGAATCTGAATTCCACTGGTTCATTGAGGTTCAAGATGGGAGCAGCTCTGAGGCTATTCAGATTGGCCCTTCCCAGCACCCAGAGGGGCTGTGGGAAGCCTTTTTAACAAAAGAGGAAATGGAGACAGAGCACTCTGATAGCTTGCCCCCAGGCCCCCTAGTCTCTGAGTTGACTGTCTGGGTCCCCACACAAATTTTCAGAGAGGACAACACATTCAGCAGCCTGGGGGCTGGGTGGGGCTGGCCGCAGTGTGGAGGGGAGGAAGTGGTTTGTCCCAGATGGGCTGTTACCCAGGCTGAGGCCCAGGTTCCGGTCTTCAAGGGGACTGTTGCCTCTGCACAGAGACCAGCACCTCTCAAGGTGAAAGGCCTCTCAGAGCCACACTGGACTGTGACCTTTGCACACAGAGGCCTGGAGCATGTTGTTCTTTGAGGTTAGAGCCGAAGTAGCCTTGTTCTGAGAAGCCTCCTCGCAGTGGGAGGGTGGAAGGTTGTGTCTGGCTTTCCTGCCCTGTGCTCTGAAGAGTGGCTCATGGGCTAGAATGATAACCTCAGGAATCTCTGAACCTGTGCTTGGAGCTCCCACAGCACCCTCCCTACCTGCCCCAGGTGGGCCTATCACGATCCCCATTTACAGAAGGGGAAACTGAGGCTCCATAGTAAAAGGAGCGGCCGAAGGAGTCCAGGATAGCACTGGGCAGATGTGAAACCCAGAGGAGACAGGGTTTGTGGAGTGTTCTGCAGCTACAAGGAGGCTCAGGGATGAGCGTGTGTCAAAAACAATGAACAAGGACAAAAGAAAGCACAGAGCCGGCCACTGCAGAGACAGCCTGTCCCTGCCTATCCCTGCACAGGGTGACTGGCAGTGAGCAGGGGCCACGCCAGCCCAGGAAGGAGACAAGAGATGAGGGGCCCTTCATTCACTGCCATCATCTTCCTCGGGTCACTGGATCCTCCGTTCTGCAGATATTTATGGGTCCTGGTAGGTGACGAGGGAGTCAGTGTCCAGTGGGGGAAATGGGCCACTGCCAGCCATGGATGTGTCTTTGCTGGTAGTGAAGAAGAGGGTGGGGAAAGACCCTGTGTGAAATGGGGACAGCCACATGACAGTCTGGGGATGAGCCTACTGCAGTCTGATGACATGACCCTGTGCACACGGCACCTCTTGCTCTGCAGAGGGGGATACTTGGCCTAACTGTGCCCTGCTCTTCCTTGGGTTCCCTGACTCAGGTGCTAGGACAGTATCCTCCATAACCATCAACCCACTGTTGGTGTGGCTTCCAGGCCCCCACAAATGGATCCTCCTTGCATCCTACAATCTTTAAAAAAAATCAGAATGGAACTCATCTTACCAACTGGGTTGCCTCGTTGCTGGCTGTCAAGAGCTGTCCTGACCCCACCAGTCTCTGCCCCTTCCTCTCCCTCTTTGCCCCCCTCCAACACCTCAACTGCAGCCCCACATCCCCTGGCTTGCTCAGTCTTCCTGCCTTCCCTGCTGTCTGCAATGCTCTTCCCCCTGCCTGTCCAGTGAGGGACAACTGGACTCTCAGATCTGTGAAGTGGGATGACCTGATCACTTACATCCTGTGAAGTTGGGGGGTCTAGTCAATTAGACCCCATATTTTGTCTGATGATGGATTTTAAATCTATGCAGGTTCTGTTGTGGAGGGGGGTTTTCCACATTTAGTTCTTACAAGTCATACCTGGGACTTGGAGCCGGGAATTGGCCATCTGGACCTCCCTGTCTCAGCTGTGGCCTGACGGGTCACTGTGTGTTTAGATAAGATGATGTGATGGCCTGACCTAGCCAGGACTGCTCTGAGGTGGAATGAGGCCTTTCGTGATCTCAACTTGGATTTTGTTATTTTAAAATGTGGACTCAGTCAAAACATATTTTTGTTTAAGGGAAAGAATATTTTAGAGGGGATATAAAAACTCCTTGCTCTGCCAGTTCAAATTAATGCATTTATTTATTCCCCCAAAATATGGAGTCCTGTGTACCAGGCCTAGGGCTGCATGAAGGAGATAAGGCTCTTCCTACCTCACTTACATCCCGAGAGGGAGGAGGATGACGAGGGGCAAGAGTGGGGGAAAGAGATGCTCTGAGGGAGAGCAGGACAGGTGAGGGTGGAGGGCTGTCTTCTCTAGGGAGGGCCTGTCGGGAGCAGAGAGCTGGATAAAACAGGGAGTGAGGGGTGCTGGTCCTTGAAGTGGTACGATGCATGGGATAGGGGTGGAAGGAGAGGTCAAAGGGGACACATATGTTGAGAATTTTGGTTTAGCTTCGAGGCTGCCAAGAAGTTCTTGTTTTTTTTGTCTTGTTTCATTTACTTTTTTTTTTTTTTTTGATAACAAGAATTAAATCCAGGGATCCTTTACCACTGAGCTACATCCCCAGCCCTTTTTATTTTTTTTATTTTGAGACAGGGTCTCATAAGTTGCTTAGGGCCTCTCTAAGTTGCTGAGGCTGGTTTTGAACTTAAGATCCTCATGCCTCAGCCTCCTGAGTTGCTGGGATTATTCATTTACTTTTTTTAAATGGTAAATATCAAGCATTATCACAAGTAGAATGATGTCAGGATCCCAGAGTGTTCATTGGGAGAAGCTGCCTGAATGTATGGAAAGAATGAAATTCAGAATCTCTCCTCCCTCACGAGGGGGGACCAAGGATCTTGGGGGCTTTAGGGTAAATTGTTTGCTCCAATATTTATTATGAAAATTTTCAAATATATAGCCAAATACATTCCCTCAAATAATTTTGTAGGGAATAGCTGTGTGCCCATCCTGAGATTCTACTTTCTTTATCATACATCTAGCTACTCATATAGGGAAGGAATCTTATTCTATTTTAAAGGCTGAATCTTAATTTTTCTCATTTTTTAATGTATGATAATGAACAGTAATATTTCATTCATGGTTGTAATGTTGGTATTTATGTTCCTTCTCAATGAAAGAAATCAAAATAGAGACTAAATATAGGAAATAAATATAAAGTGTAAATAAATAAAGTAGAAAATTTAAAGAGAAAATAAAAATAGAAACCAAACAAAAAGTACTGAGTAAACATATAAGTAAAAATGGTACTGCTTTTGGTTTCCTGGACACAGCAACCCTGTGTGACAGGTGGCCCTGTCAGTGGTATGCTAGAACTTTTTGCTACACTTCCGTGTGTTGACCCCCATGCATTCCTGGGCTTACTATCTCTGAGTTTCTGCTCTTCCAACCTCAGACAAAAATCATTATCTCTGGACCAGTTGCATGATTTTTACCAAGTTCTGCTGCAGTTGACTAGAACTTTCAGCCTCTGCTTATGACAGAGGCCTGGATGGAGATGCTTTAGGAGACTAAAGCTGGGAGACACTGAGTTTGAACCTGGTTGTCTGGACAGCAAAGGGTAGAAACAGGGTCATGCTAGATGCAAAGTCTTGGGGCCAATAATCGTTATGTTGCCTTCAAGACGAAACAATGTATTGAGGTTGGCCATGCCACATTCAGCGTGGGGGGATGAGGGGCTGCCATGTCCCCAGGGAGAGCCCAGAAGATGGGCCTGGGGTCAGAGCAGGGGAAAGTCCAGGCAGGACCATCTATGAGGCTGGGGTTGCCTGGAGCCTCTGGTGAGCTTGACTGACCCTCCTGAATGGGCAGGGCTCTCTATTCCTCCCCTTCCTTCTCCCTCTGGATTTGTCACCCAATGAGGTGTCCTTGGTCCCTGGAAAATGAACTCCCCCAAAAATCAGAGAGCACAGCACACAGCCCAGTGTGGGGCCAGCTCCAGTGGTGTCCCCTATGGCTATAGGAGCCAATGGGTACCTGCAGAGCTCCTCCCTTCCCACATAAGCTCAGATTAGTAGAATAATACTACTAATAATTATACTACTACTACTAATAATAATAATAATTTGTCCTTGTGTGTCTGGCTTATTTCAGTCAGAATAATGACCTCAAGACTCATCCGTGTTGTCGCATATGTCCAGCCTCCTTCCTTAAGTCTGAATACCATACCATTGTCTGGATAGTCTGCATTTTGCTTATCCATTTGTGTTAGTCAGCTTTTCATTGCTGTAACAAATTCCTGAGATAAATCAACTTACAAGGGGGAAAGGTTTTTTTTTGGGCTCATGGTTTCCAAGGTTTCAGTCCATGGTCACTTGGCCTTATTGCTTTGGGTCAATGGTGGCACAGTACCTTAGTGGAGGAGGCCTATTCATTTCAAGGCAGCCAGAAATTAAAAAGAGAGACTAGAAAAGGCTGGGATCCCCATATCCCCTTCCAGGACAGACTCCCAGTGAGCTAACTCCTACCCTGCCTCCAGAAGCTTCTACCACCTCCCAGTAGCACCACAGGCTGGTGACCAAGCCTTTAGCACATGGACACTTCAGAGAGATTTAAAATCCAAGCTAGAGCAGACTCACCCAGTTTTAAACAGTACAAGTCACTTTTAGAGGTGGTAGTGTGACCTGGATTTGTGGGTATCTGACCGAGGCATCTGAACAGAGGCACATACACCTTTGTCTCCTTTTCTCTCCACCCAGCTTGCCCTGGTACCTCTTTCCTGTTCTGACCCCCACCCCAATTCCAAGGCATGAGGCACTCCGCTGTGTTCTCAGCAGTGAGGACAGAGAACCTTAGTTTCATCAGTGATTACTCAAGCACTTCCCAGGCTGAGACCCCGAGGTGAGTATTCAGTGCTTCTGGGCACCTCCAGGCCATGAGGTGGTGTTGATTTGGTTGGCCCTCAATCATCTTACCTGTGTGGTCAGGGCACCCTGTGCCTTGCTCACTGCTGATATGGTCTTGCTGGGGTTTAAATGTAAAGCCACCAAACCAAGTCAGGAAAAGCTGAGCAGGATCACAGTGACTTGCAGTGACCACTCTGTCACCATCATTCAAATACAGACATAATCCATGTCTTTATGTTCCTGTCTGCTATCTCCAACATCTGTGTCTGTTATGGTCAGTTTCGATTGATGGAGTTTTGTTTTGTTTGTTTTTTTCCCTTATTAGGGATCGTATAGTCTCTTTGTGTGTCTAGTAATTATTGATTGGATTCTAGACATTGTGACTTCTTTTGCTGGGAGCTGGGTTTTGTTTTGTTTTTAAATTATTTGAGTATTTTTGAGCTCTCTTCAGGGATGCAGCTAAGTTGTTAACAGTTTGGCCTTCCTGTTAAGATTTGTTAGGTGAGATCAGAACAATGGGTACTGTAGGGTTAACCCCACTCTTAGAGGGCATGTCCCTCCTGAGTTCTGGCCCTAATGCCCTGGAAGAAGAACATCTGAGTGTGAGTGTATGTGAGTCTGTGTGTCAACCTTGGACTTTCAAGACTGGCTGGTAGGAAGAGGGATTGCTTTGCCCTGTGTGAGCTTCAGGGAATGCTCCCTCTGATCTTTTCAGGCCATTCTTTCTCTAGCCTCTCTTGTTTCCTCACATCTACATGCTGAACAGTCCTTGAGGGACCCCCTTCACATCTCCAGGTTCTTTCTCTGTGTGGCTCTCTCCTCTCCGGGGCTCTGTTCTGTAAGCCCCAGTCACCTTGGTCTCCCAGACTCCCAGCTCTGTCTTCTCAACTTGGAGAATTCCCGTCCCCACTCCTCGGCCCAGCACGGTCTGCAGACAGTGAGTGGGAGCAACAGGGAGGCTTGTCCCATTTGATCCCTCCTCTCAGGGGTCACGGGGCTTTGCTGACTGGCTTACAGAGTCTTGTTCATGTCCTGCTGTTTCAGGTGAGAATAAATCTGGTTTATTCCACCTTGATCAGAAGCATAATTCCTCTGAGCTGGGGTTGAACCAGACTCTGCCCTGCCAGACAGCTGCCTCTTGGACACGAGGGCTGAGCACAGCCCACATTCCTTCCGTGTACTTTTATCTCAGTGTCATGTCTGACTTCTGGAAACTTGAGTTTATCTCCCATGCTATGAGAAGAATGCAGCAAAACACGTATTTTCTGTTGGGAAATCTTAATATTTCTGTCCATTAAGCTAGCTAAGAATGTGGCAGTAGCCAATGATAACTGTCCACCTGAAGTCACTTGAAGAAAGGTCCACTCAGAGGTAGTCTTACCCACAGGAAAGTAAATTTTCAGGAGCTTGTGTGGGTGGGGAGGAGCTTTGCAGGTACCCATTGGCTCCTAAAGTCACAGGGGATGCCCGCAGGAGCTGGTCCCGCAGTGGGCTGTGTGCTGTGCTCTCTGGGAGGTGAGGCCACCAGGTGCCAGCTCAGGGAAGACAGCCTGTACCCGGAGGAGCCAGTTTCTGCACTGATCACCATTTATTGTGCTTAGCAGTGAGGGAGGAAGCACATAAAGAAGCTTCTGGAAGAAGAATATCTGAGTGTGAGTGTATGTGAGTCTGTGTGTCAATGTGGGCATGTGAGAGAGGTAACGTGTGTGTGCGTTACTGTGTGAATGTGTTTGTGATCAAGGTAGCTACTGTGTGCGTGTCAATGGGAGGATAGGAGCTACTTTGTGAGTGTGAGAGAGAGTGTGTGTGTGTGTGTGTGTGTGTGTGTGTGAGTACAGGGGAATGGCTATATACCTGTGTCCCGGAGGGTGTCCAGGTGAGGTAGGGGTGTGGGCTGGGGAGAGGCCAGGTGGTGCCCTTCGCTCTCCTCATTCTGGGCACTTCCTGCATATTTAAGGTGATCTGTCCTTCCTGGTTGCAGGGCACTGCCCACGCATGGGGTGTGGCCGCTGGTGCCACCCTGCCCTTCTCTGCAATGCGTGTGGCCATAGAGGTCAAGGATGGGCTTTGCCATGTCCTGCGTCCATCTCGAAGACACTTGTGCCCTGCCTGGGGGTCTGCTGCTCTGGGAGGGGCCTGAGCTGCCCTTCTCCACCCCCTGCTTGTAGAACTGGGTCTTGGGGCTGCTCCGCGTGCCAGCTGGAGGAGACTGTTTCCATTCTCCTCTGCTGCTTTTCCAGTAGGTCCCAAATGGCTCCAGTTCAAACCTGCTAGGCAGGAGATTTCCATCAAATCGTCCAGCCTCTGCCGGCCAACCCCAGAACCAGCAGGAAGCAGACACTCACCTGTCAAACCTCAGTGGCATTAGCTAAGAGGTAAGTGACCGTCACCTGAGGCAAAGGCCTGAGCCTATATCCTGGGGCAAGACCCACCTTCCCACCTGTCACCTGGCCCTCCCCCGGGAGGCAGTGGGAGGTCAGGGCTGGGCAGGTTGCTCCTCACTGTGCAGCAGGTGATGGTAATGGCCAGGGGGAGGAGGTGAAGGCGCTGGGGACCCCAGCCTCATCTTCTGGGAGTATCATCAGCTCCCAAAATACTATGGACACAAAAGTGCGTTATGAATGGAAGCTGCTGTGCTCGTGCTCTGGCCGCGGTTGTTTTGAACTTACTGAGCATTGGATGGCCTCATCCCACAGGAACGCCACAGCTACACTGGAGAATGACTTTGTTTTTTCATGTAGAAGAACATGATTTTAAAATCACATGTTTTCCATGTGCCGTTCTGACAGCCTATCCAGACAGGACCCCGCGGAAGTCCACCAGGGTGTCGACATTGCGGATGCAGCCCTACCTGACTTTGTCTTGGGGCTGCTTTCAGGGGCTCCCCTGAGCTGGGTTCATTTCTCCCTGGCAGCTTCCCGCAGAGCCCACTGAGTTCTGCTTCAAGGATGGAATCAGGTGAGGGATCCTCGATGTCCCCAGAAGCTGTCACCAATGCCGGGCCTGGCAGCTCCTCCCTGGGGAAGCTTCGAGAGCTTCCTATTGGAATTGGCACCCACCCAGGGGATCCTGACAGTCTGGCTGCAGCAGGAGACGGCACTCCAGACACCTGCCCCTTGGGGGAGCCCAGAAGCCTCATGAAGATCCCCAACCGGGACAGTGGGATTGACAGCCCGTCCTCCAGCATAACCTGTGGGAGCTTCCCCTGTGAGGAGGGCCCTGAGGTCCCCCCAGGTCCTACGATGCTGGGGCTGCACTCTGAGACTGGTGTGCACAGCCAGGCGTTGCAGGACAGCCCCCAGGAGGAGGCTGACAGTGACGTGGGTGAGGAGCCTGACCCTGAGAAGAGCCCTGCAAGAGCTGAGGAGGACACCGGCCTGGCCCAGGTAGGCCTCTCTCCCTCCATCTCAGGTACAGTCTGTTGGGGCCCTCCTTGGGGAGGGTTTGAGATCTGTGGTCGATGACATCTGGGCCTTGTTTTCAAATAAGAAGCACACATGCAAGGGGAGGGTTCTGGGTGGGGTCAGCTGGGAAAAGCCAGGCCAGCCCCACCTGTAACCTTGGGCAGCGACCTTAACCTTGAGCCTCAACTTCCATGCTGCATGGTGGGGCATCCCCCACCCTAGGAAGGGGTGATGGTCAATCTTACTGGTGGTGCCACCCACAGATGCGAGCCTCAAGGAAAGCAGGAGGAGCACCACCCATTTTCTAAAAGGGGAAACTGAGGCACAGGGAGCATGGTGTTTCCCCAGGGTCACCCACAGGGCATGGCTGAGGCTGAGTGCCCTGTGCTCCTAGAGATGAAGGCAAGCTGCCAAATGACCAGGTCCAGGAGGCATTTGGCCGGGTGGGGCCTGCTGGCTCTGGTAGCAGTTTTGCTGCTAACTGTGTGGGCTTGGCAGGTGAAAGGCAGCTAGCTATGCCTAGGCCACTGTGAGCCAGCTCTGCAGAGGGAAGGCCGGGACCTGTGTTCACACGGTTGTTACTATTCAGGTGGGGATGTGGCTCAGTGGTTGAGTGCCCCTGAGTTCAATCCCCAGACCAGGAGATAGCTGCCAGTGAAAACATAGTTTGGTGACCATAGTTCCCAGCAGAAAGGGGCACAGCATGCCACAGGGGCCACATGGGCAGCCCGAGGGCCAGTTAGAGACAGAGCGCGAGGAAGAACTGTGGGCAGCAGCCTTGTCGTGGTGAGCAGGTGCTGGATTCCTAGAACTTCAGCAGGCTTTGGGGCAGAAGGCTCTCCCTGGTTCTCTGGTATCTGGCCCTGGGGTGATGAGCACCGGTGGGTAGTAGCCCAGAGTGAGATCCTCCCAAAGGAGGTGATGGTGTGGACTGGAGTTGGTTGGTTTGCATTTGTAAGGTGTGGTAGAAGGTGAGTTCTTTACCATCTCTAGGAATTGACCAGTGTAGGAGTGGGGACAGGGGTCAGTCCCTGCAGGATCAGAAAGACTTAGAATACAGAAAAGAAGGGGTGCAGCTAATACAGGTCATACCACCTAAGACTCTCAAAGTTTGCTCCAGCCCAGCCTGGGCCAATTGACTCAGCCTCCTGGGGGCTGGGAAAACTGCAGACCCCCAAGCCTGCCCACTGGGTCTGGGGAAGGCCCAGGTCTCAGTATTCATAATAGAAAGACTCCAGGTGGCTTGGGAGGCTGAGGCAGGAGGATCACAAGTTGGAGGCTAGCCTCAGCAACTTAGTGAGGCCCTAAGTAACTTAGTGAGAATCTGTCTCAACATAAGAATAAATAATAAAAAGGACTAGGGGTGTGGCTCAGTGGTTATTCATCCCTAGTTTCAATCCCCAGTACCAAAAAAGGAAAGTCTCCAGTGCTTCCATTACCCATAAGAATAACTGTTCTCTGGGCATGGTGGCACATACCTGTACTTCCAGTGGCTTAGGAGGCCGAGGCAAGAGGATCAGGAGTTCAAAGCCAGCCTCAGCAACAGCGAGGCACTAAGCAACTCAGTGAGACCCTGTCTCTAAATAAAATATAATATAGGACTGGGGGTGTGGCTCAGTGGTTGAGTGCCCCTGAGTTTAATCCCCAGTACTAAAAAAATAAAAAAATTAAAAAAAAAGAATAAGCATTCACCATGCACCAGGTCCTTGGGGGCTAGTATTGGTCCAGGAGCCCAGGACCCTGGGCCTTGTCCCTTGTTTTAGTCAACCTTCATCACTACAAATACCTGAGAAAATCAACTTACAAAGAGAAAAGCTTTATTTTGACTGCTCACAATTTTAGAGGCTTCAGTCCATGATTGGTTGTCCTTTTGGTGGCCCATCTTGGCAAGATCACACCGTGAAGCAAAGCCAGGCAACTCATGGCCGGGGAGTGAGAGAGACCAAGAGGACGGGACTGGGGTCCCCCAATCCCCTTGCAGGCCATTTCCCACTGAGCTACAGGCTTCCCATTCCCCAAAGTTTCTACCTCCTCCCAGTAGCACCAGGCCAGGGACCAAATCTTTAACACACCAGCCTTTGAGGGACATTCCAGCTCCCAACCGCAACACTGCCCCACTCAACTTGGGTCCAGTTAGGAGACCTGGTGTGGGACAGGGGGTGACACATCAAGCTAGTGCACCAGGCTCTGCACTATGAGGAGTTAGCTAGAACCTGAGAGTCATAAGAGAAAGGCATTAGGAAAAGTTTAGGGACACACGCAGCAGCACTCTTCTTGGCCCCGAGGTTGCTCAGATCTCAGTGGACCTGTGAGGTCGCCTGGTCAGGTGTGAAGCTGCCATTCCCACAGGGACTGGAGGAGGGCTGGGGACCACTAGGGGATCAGGATGGCTGGGCTGGCACTCCTGGATTCATGGAGGTTGAGCCAGTTCTCAGACAGGAATTTCTCCGGGGCAGAATCTCCACCCATTAACTAAAAGTGGATGTTCTTCTAGGGTTAGCAAAATACTTGAGGCTCAATTAGACTTAAGCATTTAACACTTTGAGTTTCGGTGCTCCCTAAGTGTAGGGTGAGGTGTTGAGAATGATAATTTTTTAAACATTTTGTAGAATTCACCAGTAATGCCACCTGGCCTTGGACTTTACTTTTTTTGGGAAATTTTTGATTTAATGTCCTTACTCATTATTGATCTCAGATTTTCTATTTCTTCATGATTCAGTCTTTGTAGGTTATGTGTTTCTAAACATTTATTTCTTCTAGATGGTCTAATTTGGGAGTGTATGATTGTTATGGTATTCTCAGGATCTTTTTACTACCATGGTATCAATTATAGGGTTCCCTCTTTCACTTCTGATCTTAGTTATCTCTCTATATAAAGTTAATCTAGTTCAAGTTTTCTTAATTTTGCTAACCTTTAAAAAAAAACAACTTGGTTTTGTCTATTTTTTTCTATTGTTTTTCCATTCTGTTTCATTTATCACTGTTCTGATCTATACTATTTCCTTCCTTTAGCTAGCTTTGAGTTTAGCTTGCTATTCTTTTTTTAGCTTGCTATTCTTTTCTTGAAGTGTAAAGTTAGGTGGCTGCTTCAGGATCTTTTTAAAAAAATATTTATATTTTTAGGTGTCGTTGGACACAATGCCTTTATTTTATTTATTTGATTTTATGTGGTGCTGAGGATCGAACCCAGGGCCTCGCACGTACTAGGTGAGCGCTCTACCACTGAGCCACAACCCCAGCCCTGCTTCAGGATCTTTCTTGAACATTCGTGCCTATTTACAGCTAAAATAGTTCCCTCTCAATGGTCCGTTCATAGGTATGTTGGCATTTCATTTAATTTCAATGCATTTTTAAAATTTATCTATGACTTCTTCTTTTAACTATTGGTTGTTTAAAAGTGTTAGTTAATTTGTATATTTCTGTGGATTTTCACTATGCTATTGTTTTCTAGTTCTACATTATTATATTCATCCATGTATTTGCCTGTATTAGAGAACCTTGTATCATTGTGTGCTGTTTATCATCCTTTCATTTCAACTTGAAGGAATCCTTTCATCACTTTTTGTAGAGCAGGTCGAGTGCTAAAGAACTCCCTTAGCTTTTTTTTTTTTTTTTTTTTTTTTTTTTTTTACCTGGGAAAGTCTTAATTTCTTTTCTATTTTTTAAAGGCAGTTTTGCCTGATGCTATATTCTTTTCTTTTTTCTGCTACTGGGAATTGAACCCAGGAGCACTTAACCACTGAGCCACATCCCCAGCCCTTTTTTGTATTATGATTTTTTTTTTTTAAGAGGCAAGGTCTCACTCAGTTGCTTAGTGCCTCAATAAGTGGCTGAGGCTGGCTTTGATCTCGAAATCCTCCTGCTCCAGCCTCTAAAGCCACTGGGTCACAGGTGTGCGCCACCATGCCCTGCTCTGATGCTATATTCTTTTTTTTTTTTAAATTATTATTAGATTATCATTAGTTTATTATAAAAGAGACACGGAAATTATTTATATGATGAAAGATTTCAGAACTTCAGTGGACTGGGCAGCTTCATAGGATGCCATTTCAACAGTGATTTGTTTCAGTCTCCATGCTTTCCAAGAATGTCACCATCTCTAAATAAGAAGTAATCCTTGTCATCTAGCACTACTATGGTGCCTCTGTACTCTGGGAGAAGAACTTTATCTCCAACTTTCCCACTAGCTGGCTGAATCTCTCTACCCTTTCCTTTAGAGTCTGATCCCACAGCTACTACTGTTACTTGTAATACTTTTCCTTGAGATTTTTCTGGAAGCATAATGCCTCCTTTGGTTACAGTTTCGGCTGCACCCCTTTCGACCAATACTCTGTCAAAAAGTGGAAGAAACTTTCTTGTGCCGCTGCTGCAGAGACCCTGATGCTATATTCTTAATTGACAGGTTTTTGTACTTTCAGCACTTTTTTTTTTCTTTTTTTTTTTTTTTTTGGTATTGAAGATTGAACCCAGGGGTGCTTAACCACTGAGCCACACCTCCAACTCTTTTTATTTTTATTTTTTTTATTTTGAGACAGGATCTCACTAAGTTGCTTAGGCCTTGCTAAGTTGCTGAGGCTGGCTTTGGACTTTTGATTCTTCTGCCTCCACCTCCCAAGTCGCTGGGATTGCAGGTGTGCACCAACATGTTTAGCTCTTTCAATGTTTTTTTTTTTAATATTTATTTAGTTGTAGATGAACATAGAGTATCTTTATTTATTTTTATGTGGTGCTGAGGATCAAACCCAGTGCCTCACACATTTGAGGCAAGCACTTTACTACTGAGCTACAGCCCCAGCCCTCTTTCAATGTTTTGAATTTATCATCCCACTCCCTTCTGGCCTGCGAATTTTCCTGGGGAATCCTCTGATAATCTCATGAAAGCCCCTATATATGAAATAATTGCTTTTTTTCCTTGCTGTCTTTGATTTTGAATGTTTTGATTATAATATGTTTCTTTTAAAATTTTTTTGGGGGGTGCTGTTGTAGATGGACACAATACCTTCATTTGATATTTATTTTTATGGGTGCTGAGCATTAAACCCATTGCCTCACACGTGCCAGGCAAGCGCTCTACCACTGAGCTACAACCCCAGCCCCTTACAACATGGTTCCATGAGGTTCTCTCTTGATTTATTTTAGTTGAAGTTCTTTGAGCTTCTTGAATTTGTTTATTTTTTTTTCCAAACTTGGGGACTTTCAGCCATTATTTCTTCAAAATATTCTCTGCTCTTTTCTCTTTCTTATCCTTTGTAGTTCCCACATGGATATGTTGGTCCATCTGATGGACATTAAGTCCTTTCTTTTTTCTTCTACAGATTTTAATCCCTTTGTTATATTTTCATTTTGCTCATGCATCACTTCCTGGTTTTATTTAGTTACTTCTGTGTCCTTTTAGTTCATTTAGAACTTTTATAAAAATATATATTGATTTGTTTTTCTCAAGAAGCTCATAAATTTGTGGTTTTTAAGGGTTGGTTTGAGGCTTTTATTTTATTCCTCTGATTAGGCCATATTTCCCTGTTTCTTTGTATGCTTGTAATTTGGAGGGGTGTGTGTGTGTGTGTGTGTGTGTGTGTGCTGAAATCTGGGCATTTAAGAAAACAATTACCTCTCCCAATCTTTATGAAGGGGAAGTCCTTCACTAATCAGTCCAGTTAGAGGTCCTAGAATCTCTCAAACCTTCTCCAATCTCTTGTTGCCTTGGCATCTGCCTGCAGAACTGAGGCTCTCACAAACTGTCAGGCTTAGTTTTCAGTGACTTTCAAAGTCTTGTGCTGATCTCATTAGTTCTGCACTCAGATAAGTCAGATAGAGTCCAGTCCCTGGGGCAGCCGTCAGTCACATCAGAACCATGGGCATGTGTTTAATTCTTTGATTCTTGTCCTGCAGGAGGCCCTCTGGTATGGGAGGTCGCCTCCCAGTTGTTCCCTGCTGTGCCACGTAGGGAGAGGAGCACTAAAGGTCACTGCTGTGGACTGAATGTGCCCCCCCAAATCTACATGTTAAAACTTAATCACTACAGTGATAGAACCAAGAAGTGGGGCCTTCGGGAAGTGAATAAATGATGAGGACAGAGCTTTTGTGGATAGAATCAAGGCTCTTACAAAAGGGAGGGAGGAAAGCAGGGGCTGTAGCTCAGTGCAGAGCACTGGCCGAGCACACCTGAGCCCCTGGGTTCAATTTTCAGCACTGTAAAAATTAAGAAGTAATAAAATAAAAGGAAGTTTGTGGGTCCATTCTCTTCTGCTCTTCTAATATTTGAGGACACAGCATTCACCCCCCTTTTGACCTTTCATCCCTCTGTCACGTGGGGGCAAGCCTTCAAAGTCATCATTTTGGAAACAGAGACTATGACCTCATCGACACCGAACCTCATGATTGATCTTGATCTTGGACTTCTAGCCTGCGTAACTGCGAGAAATAGATTTCTGTTTTTTATAAGTTCCCATTCTCAGATATTTTGCTGTTGCAGTACAAATAGATGAAGACAGGCATGCCAAATGCCACCAATTTTCCTACACTTTCCCCTGGAATCCCTTCTTGATTTTACAATTGTGAGTGCTGTGGCTTTTCAACTGGCCTTTGTATTTCTCCTAGAGGTTTGGTAGTCTGTATATTATTGTCAAGTCTGTGTTTCTGCGGAGGAAGGAGGGTCTGCAACTTCTCAGACTGCCATCTGATATTGCTCTGCAATTACTTTTTAATTTTTTTTTTTAACTTTACAGTGCTGGGGATTGAACCTAGGGCCTCACACATGCTGGGTAGACACTATACCACGGAGCTACATCCCCAACGCGGCAATATAGATTTTTCTGTGGTCACTACAGCTTTTTTTGTAGTCAAAGCTCCAGGAATGGAGAGTCATCTCTGGAGTACAGTTGTTTGGAGGAGACTGGTTTGGGGAGGATTGTGCTTTTCCTGAAGCCCTCCGTGGAAATAGCATCTATGAGAACTGACGCCGCATCCCAGTCCTAGTGGCCTCCTTTGGTCCTCTTGTCCCCTGGTCATCCTGGCACACTGCAGGTAACCCAGCTGCTTTCCTTCCCCTTGCAGTGTTCTGACCCGCAGAAGCTGTTCCACATCGCCCAGGAGCTCCTGCACACTGAAGAGACCTACGTGAGGCGGCTGCACCTGCTGGACCAGGTAGCCCACAACTGAAGGGCCTGGCTTTGTCCACTTGCAGAATTCCTATGGGCAGTTTCAGAGACAAACTCTTTATCCTTACATTAATTGAACATTGCATTTGGAGTAAAAAATGCTAAAACTTTGAAAAATTTAAGTCCGGTTTAGAAACCTACGTTTTTCTTTCCATGCCGTGTGGCTGTGGGTAAAGGTTCTGCCCAACCACCTTTGGGACTCTTCTTGGTGGTTGCATGATCTGAGTATGTAAATGGCTGCTGGGCATTTTTCTGCGTAAATAAGTTGGGGTGGGAGTGCCACACATCAGAGTCCACGAGGTGACAGGGGGCCCCTGAGCACAGGAAATAAAGTGCCCGTGGAAACCAAGACTTGACAGGGTGCATTGCTTCTGCTTGAATCTCAGAAGCCAGAGAAGGAAATCTTGACTTTTCATTTCTTGTGAGAAGGGGAACAGGAAGATGTCTTGCTCCTTCCCCAGGGACTGCCCCTGCCTTGCTCACAATTCTCAGCTCTAAATAAGCTTGTGTCAAGACCACGAGTATTTTGGAACCAGTTTAATGACAACAACTCTGGCATTCATTAAGAAAAACAGGGTGGGGACACTGCCCAGGGCCCCCCCCCCCCCGTGACAGATGCCTCTCCCGGTAACTGCCCACCATGGTCTGTGCTCCCTGGTGGACATGGGCTTCTTCATGCCCAGGTTTTCTGCACCGAGCTGACCAAAGCGGGGATCCCTTCAGAAGTCACTACTGGCATCTTCTCTAACATCTCCTCCATCTACCGCTTCCATGGTCAGTTCCTGCTGCCCGAGCTGCAGCGGCGGATCACGGAGGAGTGGTGAGTACCAGCCATGGCCCCCTGGCTCCTTGTGCAAGAACCAGGCAGCACCTGGGGGGGGCCTGTCTCGCGGTGGCCTGGGTGCCTCCCTTCTTGGCCTGGTCCTAATCCCAGCCCCACACTTCCTTGCTGGTGACCTTGATGGGCCACATAAGGTCTCCAAGCCTTAAATTTTGAGGAAACTGATGATACAAAAATGAGGGGATTTTAATAGTCACAGGGATCCATGGAATTTAAATGAGACTCGATATCCAGAAACACAAGATGGTGAACAAATAGTGCTAGTTGGTTTTATTTTCCTTTCTAGCATGCACTGCACCTTGGCTTTTAAAAGGAATGAGATTTCCTTCCCATCAACAGTAGATTATAGATCTTCCTCCTCTGTTGATCCTGCCCCTCTGTTGCTTCTGCCCATTCTTAGCAAAGGCTTGGTTACAAGACACGATTAGTGACACATCACAGACGAGGCCCCTCAACCCATCATTTCTCCTTGTTATGTGCACCCCCACCCCAAATTCGGGGAAACCTAAAGCTTGGCTTAGGGCCCCTGCTGTCCACCTCCTTCACAAGCCTGGCTTCCTCTTGGTGTCCCCAGAGACCAGGACCAGGGGACTTGGCTGGGGATTCTTTCACCTGTAGCCTAGGGGGGGTGCTGAGTCACTTTGTGAATATTCAGGACAGAGTCCAGCTGCGGAGCAGGTTACACTGTGTCCCCCTGGTGGTCAGGATTGGGTGGGGCCTTGCTGACAAAGTCCTTATGTGTTAGAGACAGATTCTCCTTTCATGCCACAGAGATTCAACCGTAAGGGCCTAACAGGAACCTCCTCCGCTCCCTTTCTGGTGCAAGGGACCCACCACTTCCCCACCCTCCCCTCCCCGAGTTGCTGGGCCTTTCAATCAAACCCACATGTATCCTTTCAAAGGAGCACCACAGCTAGGCCTTTGTGCCTAAGGCGTCTTTCTTTCTTTGTAAGTATTTACTTGGAATAAATCCCCAACAGAGAGCTCCAAAATCAAAGACTATTAATATACTTTTTTCCTTCTCATGGCTTATTCTCAAAGCTCCATCCAGAAGAGAAGGAAGTTCGTATGATCGTGCAGTGTGAAGGGCTGCTCCCTGGTGACTGTCAGCCTTGGACAGAACCATCGTTTCTAACCTTTGCTCACTTAAAAGGTGTAAAGTTGGTCCTCTTATAAACTGTGACCTGCCACTCAAGGGGTTCCACTACAGCTCGTGCGCCTGTGTTTGGGCTCTGACTCTCAGCCTGAGCTGTCAAGGTGCTTCATAGACATCTTCTCCTCAAATGTCCAGTGACATGTTATATTCCCCTCCAAAACATAGGGGAGGAAACAGGCTCAGAGCAGGTGACCAATGTGCCCACTATCACACAACACAGGGACTCAGGTTGTTGCCCTTGCCTGCCCCGTCTCCCCCTGTGCAGTTCATGGGTGAAATTCATGTCCTTTAACCTGGGGAGGCCCCTCCCACCCAGGCTGCTTCTCTGATGACCCTACTCCTCTACCAAGGGACACAAACCCCCGGCTTGGGGACATCCTGCAGAAGCTAGCCCCGTTCCTGAAGATGTATGGCGAGTATGTCAAGAACTTTGACCGGGCGGTAGGGCTGGTGAGCACGTGGACCCAGCGCTCGCTGCCATTTAAGGACGTTATCCACAGCATCCAGGTAGGTGGCCGCAGGGTGTGGGCACAGACATCCTCAAGGCTCGTGCTTCTGGGTGCATTTGGAGCAGAGAGAAAATCAGTAAAATTATGGGATGGGTCCTGATGCTCTACAGACGCTTCGCTCTGACTCCCAGGGACAAATCGTCATTCCCATTTCACAGATGGATAAATCGTGGCTTAGCAGCACAGATTATTATTTGATAGAACCTGGATTCAGAGGTCTGTCTCTGACTCCAAGTGTCCCTCGATGTGTAGGGCAGGCGTTTAGCAGGTGTCCTATTATCCCTGTCTTTGTCAGCAACAGCCTATTTTTAACACCCTTGTCTCCTGCAGTGTTGGTCTTTTTCTTACTGATTCACAAGGTGTTTGTACGTTAAGAACATCAACTTTTATCTGTCACCTTGACATGATTTATTTTTTGCCCATGAATCTTTGATTTATTAGCTTTACAGTGAGGATGGCCATATAGAATTTTTGGTTTTTAAGTACCTACATTCACCACAGGTACAAAAGGTAGCTTTTTAAAAAGATAGACCGATATAGTGTCCAGATGGATTGTGATGTGTGGGAAGAACCCAGGTTCATTTTTTGAGTGAATGCTTGTCTCAACACCAATAGTGACCCTGAGTGTGCATGCGCACACACACACACACACACGCACACCACACGCCTCACTGTAGCTTGGAGGGTTCCTGGGCCCTGAATGCTTACCACTGGGTATTTGGAGTGGCCCCTAATACCTTTTCCCTAGGCCATCTGTCATGAGGTCACCATGGTCTCCTAGCGCCCCTGACTCAGTAGCAGAGTCAGGCCCAAGAAAAGACCACCGTGTCCTCTCCCTGAGCCCCTCTTTTCCCCCTTTGACCTCTCTCCTTATACTTCTTAGCTGGCTCCTCCCTGGCTCTCACCCTGGCTGTCCCCACAGAACAGCCTCAACCAGCTGCATTTGCTGACCCAGCATCTCCCCCAGGACACTCTCACCACTGCCCAGCTCACATTGTCCACAGAAACAGCGACAGCCCGGCCTCCAGGGTAGACAGGGCCCATCCTGAGCGGGGTTTCTCAGAGGGTGGAGCATTCAGCTGGTGGAGGTGCTATGGTTTTTATGTCCTCAGAGGAGACCAAGACAAAAGTCCACTTTCCAGGACACATGTGGCAACATACTTTCGTTCCCAGGAAGCATGTTCCCCTTAAGGTCAATGTGCCATCAATTATTCAGAGGGACCATGGCTGGGGTCCCCTCCGCTCCTCCCTGGCCCAACCTGCCCATGGCCTGCGTGTCCTTCCTTGTCCTCATGCTTAAGTTGGCCGTTTTCCTTTCTTCTATTTCCCCTCCTCTGCCTCCTTCTCTTCTTCCTACATTGTCAGCATCATCTTAACGCCATAATTGAGGAAGCTGACCTCCGTCTAAATTTGCATTGGCCCATCGATATCTGACTTTGTTATTTGGAGAATAAACAGAAAAAAAAATCGGGGTTCATTTGATTTGTTCCCCAGGTTGCCGTCAGCCATGTCTCCCCTCTGGGTCTCAGAATGCAGGAGGAGGGGAGGGATACTCTGGGAGCGTGCTTTCTTCCTGGGAGATGTGACACTACTCATGCAGCCACGCACCATGACATGTGTGCGCCACGGAGCTCAATAAGCAGCTTCTTCCTGAGATGAAGACAGACACTCAGCCTGGCACAGGCTGCTGTCCCCCATCCACATTAGGCAGATATGGTCCCAAGCAACATCTGCCTGGGGACACTTGCTGGCCGTCATGGCCCACAGTCACATGTTCCCACACCCTGGGCAGGCTGTGGGAAGGCTCCACCCCTTGGAATCAGCAGGGTCCAGCCATTCTCTGTAGATGACATTGCCCCCCCTCCAGGGACCTACACCATGTCTGTAGACATGGATGTTGTTCCTGGCATCTGGTGGGTGGAAGCCGGGGATGCTCTGCCATGCACAGGACAGCCCACAAAGTCTCCCACCCAAATGCCCAGAGGCCAAGGCTGAGAAGCTCTGGAGTGGACAAAACAGGGTACATCACAGTCAAGTTTCCTGTGGCCTCTGGAGATTTCCCTTTGTGCAATCCAAGGCATATTTAAAATAAAACATTTGTTTTTAAATAATTTTAAACATTTACAAAAAAAGTTGCAAAAATGACAAGCTGTTACAAACTGGTAGCATTTTGTCCTGTCCTTCATCCTCTCTTTTTTTGAGTCTTTGAAGACAGAGCTATAGACACTGTTAGCCTTTTCCCTTAAATGTGAATGAGAATGTTCTCCTGCGTCACCACTGAGCCACATCCCCACTCCTTTTATTTTCTGAGACTGGGTCTCACTAACTTGCTTACAGCCTTACCAAGTTGCTGAGGCCGCAATCCTCCTGTCTCAGCCTCCCGAGTTGCTGGGATTACAGGTGTGCACCACTGTGCCTGGCCACTCTTGTGTTTGTAATGAAAAAGTCTGTAGCACTCTGAGCAGCTCTAGGTGTGAGGAGAGATGCTGGCCTGATTCCCTGTAGGGAGAGTAAGGAACAGCTTTCTCCATCTTCCAGCAAAGGGGAGAGGAGGTCAGCTCAGACCCATGCATGAGCATGGTATGGAAAAATCACTCTAGCCAGCAGGGGGCAGTCTTGTCCTGGTGTCCATTTTTCCATTAAGGGTGTGAGCTCTGGGCCTCCAGCCATCCCAGTCAGGGTTCTGGTCCTCTCTGAGCCTTAGCTTCCCTGTTATAAAGCGTGGTTGGTGGGGCTGGGGTTGTAGCTCAGAGGTTGAGCATGTGTCAGGCACTGGGTTCGATCCTTAGCACTACATTAAAAAATAAATTAAAAAATAAAGATATTGTGTCCATCTACAATAAATAAAAAAAAAAAAATGTGGTCTGTGCAGTCGTGTCTTCAAGGGCAGACCGCTCCAGGCAGCCTCCTGGGTCTGTGGTGGCCAGCAGCAGGAGCAGGGCCAATGTGGACGTGCATGTCCTCAGGGTGCCCCGCACTGCCCTGTGTCCCCACAGAAGCAGGATGTGTGTGGGAACCTGACGCTGCAGCACCACATGCTGGAGCCCGTGCAGAGGGTCCCCCGCTACGAGCTGCTGCTCAAGGACTACCTGAAGAGGCTCCCCAGGGATGCCCCGGACTGGAAGGATGCAGAGAGTGAGTGGAGGCGGCCGGGAAGTGAGGGGGCCTGGGATAGGACAGGGACAGCTGCTGAAACCCCTGGGGTGGGGGAGAGGGAGAGAGGCAGAGACACAGAGAGATAGAGGAGAGAGAGGCAGAGAATCTGAGAGACAGAGGGGGAGGGAGGGAGAGACAGAGGTAGAAACAGGATGGGGAGAGAGACATATAGAGAAGGGGAGATAGGGGAGAGAGAGAGAATCAGAGAGACACAGAGAGAGAACCCCTTGAGGAAGTGACTTAGTAAATCTCCTCCACCAGACTTAGGAGGGGGACTTATTTATTATGTGCTGCCAAACGCTGGCGCCATCCAGAGTGTAGGCCCCCACAGGACCTGGTGGGCCTGGTGAGGGCCGCTCCTGGTTCCCTAGCAGTGACCGTTGTGGCTGGTGGCAGACAGGACAGGAGTCCATGCAGGAGAGTGGGGTCCCACGTGATGTGGCCCCAGCAGGCTGCCAGCAAATGAGGTGTATTTGCAGAGCCATGGCCCCACTTTGTGCCTGGGCCGGGTGTCTGGAGCAGCCTGGGCACCCTCAGAAGGGCTGAGTGTGGGAACCTCCCCACGGAGTAGCCGCCCACGGCCGCAGAGTCAGCCTGTCCTGTAAGTGTGCAGAGCCATTCTGTGCCCAGGGTGACTTGGTTCCCCCTCCTGCAGGGTCCCTGGAGCTCATCTCCACAGCCGCCAACCACTCCAATGCTGCCATTCGGAAGATGGTGAGTGAGGGCTTGGGGTGGGTAAATGGCAGAGCAGTGCAGGAGCCAGGGCCGGGGGGCTGTTTTAGAGAGCACATTTACCCTGTCCCCAGGTGGCCCCCCCACAGGGCACCTCATCCGTGCTCCAGGTTGGCCTCCTCAGGGAGCACCTTCCCCCTGCCCCCAGGTGGTCAGGGGCCCTGTCTCATGTTGGACAGGCCTGTTCCTTACTAGATCTGTGATCTTCAGTCAGTTATTTAGTGCTTGCCCCTTACCTTCCCCATCTTTGAAATGGGGGCACCGACAGAACTTTTCTCACTGGCCACATGAGGATTGGGAGAGTCACTGTTCATTCTGTGTTTAAAACACGACCTGGCCAAATAAGAGTCAGCTGTCATCATTGTCATCATTAAATTACTTGTTCATTTCCTGATAGTGTATTTCAGTCTCTTTCCCTGGCTGTCTCTATACATGCCCAGCTCTCCAGTGGTTCCAGGTATATACCCAGCCCCCCAAAAATGTTCTAGGTGTGTGCCCAACCCCAAGCACCTACCAGCTTCCCCAAGACACACCAAGTACACACCTAGTTTCCCTAGTACACACTATGTACACATCCAGCCCACTCTATTACATGCCAACTGTATACCCGAGCCTCCCTAATACACATCAGGTGCACACCCAGTTCCCAAAATACATGCCAAGTGTATGCCTTGCCTCTGTAGTACATACCAGGTAGGTGCTTAGCCCCCACTTAGAACAAGCCAGGTAGGTATGCCCAGCCAGCTCTAGTCAGGCCCCAGGCATGCCATGCCCAACTTCCCTTGAATTTGCCATGTATAAGACCTGCCTCCAATACATGCCAGGTGTAAGCTCCTCCCTCCTGGTACATGCCAGGTATAAGTCCTGCTCTCTACTAAGGGTACACACCCAACTTCTCTGTATATATACCAGGTACCTACGCATCCCTATTTCCTGCAAGGTCCTCAGCCCTGCCCTGCTGTTCCTTTAGAATCCCCCACATCCTTGCTGTGTTGTTTGGTCCACTTGCATCCATGCCAGAGACAGAAGGACGAGCCAAACCCACCTGAGCCTAGGTGTGCAGGCTAAGATCATTCAAGTCCAACAATAGGAGCGGCTGAGGCATGGCAGGCCCAGACCCAGACCGTGTTGCTACTGTCAAGTGCCGTCAGGCTCAGCCCTACCTTCTGCTGCACTGATCTCCAGCTCAGACTGAGACCATGAGCTACTGACCCTGTCCCATCACACCTCAGGGTTCTGCTTGGCCATGTACCATCCAACCAGTGCTTAGGAAAGGTGACATGTGGATTGTGGCCACTAAACTGACCTCTTCATGTAATTGTCTGTAAACTGAAGATAATCATGGTGCCCACTTCACACAGTTAATGTCAGAATTAAATGAGTTAAACACATAGCAAAGGAGGTAGCTGTTATTTATTATTGTTATTATTATTATTTGCATGATGAACATATATTCGTCCTTTAATACCCAACTCAAATGTCCCCATGTCTCCCTTCCATGCCATGTCAGCAGGCCCATTACCCTATTGAGATCTGGGTTGAAGTTGCAGTAAAGATTCTGTTCTCCTGGGTCCCCAGCAGCCCCTGTAGGCTTACTCCTGCCTGAATTCTGTGTTTCTTGCAGGAGAAAATGCACAAACTCCTAGAGGTATACGAGCAACTGGGTGGAGAGGAAGACATCGTCAACCCGGCCAACGAGCTGATCAAGGAGGGCCACATTCAGAAGCTGTCGGCCAAGAATGGCACAGCCCAGGACCGCCACCTCTTCTTGGTGAGTCCAGCTGCCATCCCAGCCATAGAGCCCTTCACCTGCCCCTTCAAGTCCTGAAAAGAACTGACAGGGCTCAAGGACATGGCTCTCCTGTGTCCTCTCCTGTCAGGACTGAAGACATCATCTTTGGCCAGCAGCTCTGCCCTGTTTGCTGCAAAGATCTCCTATTTTTATCTCTTGTATCCATCCCTGTCCTCTGTGGGGATTGGGCCATCTCCAGCAACCAGGAGAACGCAAACTGGAGCCTCACGTTGTGATTCCAACTATCCCAGAACCAAACTCTGATTTAGAGGGTAGGGGAAAGACAGGAAGGAATTATAGCAAGAGATCCACTCCAGGCCCCTGATAATTTCCTCTAGCTTCTATTCTTCTTGAATAAGCAGTAAGATCTTTGCAAGTTCCTTTCTCTAAGTAAGTTTTAGAAATTCACATTCAGCAAAACTCACCTTTGCTGTGCAGTTCTGACTTTGGACAAATTCAGTTGATGTAATCATAATCAAGTTACCGAAGAATAGGAGCACTGTCCCCCAAGTCCCTTGTCCTGCCCCTGTGGAGTTAAGTGTTCCTGCAGCCCCTGGCTGCCATCAACCTGTTCTCGGTTTCTATAGCTTCACTTTTCCAGAACAGCACATAAATGCTCTGAGACAAAGCTGGTTTCATTCATTCAACAAGCGCATTGCTGGGTTTCATTCATGTCTGTGTATCAGTGGCTTATTCAAAAGTTTTGCTTTCTTATTACACAACTATCTCATGTGCTTGGTGAACAAATGAAAATTAGGAATGGGACAAAAATAAAGCTATTGTCCACAATCATCTCCTTGCTCAAAGATAGATGTAACCATAGCTAAAATGATGGCACACATCTTTTTTTTTTTTTAATGGGGTTTTACTAAGTTGCCCAGGCTGGCCTCAAAATCACACTCCTCTCACCTCAGCCTCTTGAATAACTGGGATTACCACCTTGCCTGTCTCAATTTATTTATTAATCTCCTTTGTGGTACTGAGGATCAAACCAAAGGCTTCACACGTTAGGCTAGTCCTCTGCCACTGAACTACACCCCCAGCCCCTCTCTGCATCTTTTAAAAAATATGCTTTACTTTTTGACCTTAAAGAAAAGGGCTGGGATTGTGGCTCAGCGGTAGAGTGCTCGCCTAGCATGTGAGAGACCCTGGGTTCGATCCTCAGCACCACATAAAAACAAATAAACAAAATAAAGGTATTGTGTCCAACTACAATTAAAAATAAATATTTTTAAAAAAAGAAAAAAATTAGAAGGAGCAAGTGTCCTGTGGCCACTCACCATGTTGTCCCTCTTTCAGTTCAACAGCATGGTCCTCTACTGTGTGCCCAAACTGCGACTCATGGGCCAGAAGTTCAGTGTCAGGGAGAAAATGGACATCTCTGGTCTCCAGGTGGGTGAGCCCCTGTCTCTCAAGCCTGCCCTCCCCCACACTGGGGGTGGGGCACAAATAGGGGTGGGGACTCAGGCTCTGGCCACCAACTCTATATGTAACCAAAGGGTGACTGGGACATCATCTTGGCCCTGGCATCTTGGGCTGGGTGGGCAGGGTTCCTCACTCTCTGGTTTGGCCCATCTGCCTGGTCCCTGCTGGCCCCATGTTGAATGATGGGCTGACACAGGAGGTGATTGGAATCTCAAGTGCAAAGACTCAATAGCTGCAGGGGTTGTCACCTAAGGCCAGACCTCAGGGCCTCATTTAGAGGCCAAAAGTGATGCTCAGGTTATAGGAACAAATCTGAGGTGGATCATGGGTCTGCTTCCCTGGCCTGGACCCTGGGCCCTGAGCTCTCTCCTTTCCTGCACCCTCTTGGAGCCAGCAGAGGGCTCACAGGTGCCTGTGTGTGCTTGCTATACCCTGGTTCTGTGAGCCTGTTCCATGTCTCACGGTGGCAGGTGGAATGGATTCTGTCCCCTGTGGGGAAGGCTTTGAATTAGCCAGAGCTCCAAAAATATTGACTACATGAAAGTGTTTAATCATTTCCAAAGTAAAGTTCCTGGGTGAGGGAAGAAAAGTAAAGTTTTTCTTAAATGACACCAAAAAAATAAAACCCCTTTTTTCCTTGAAATTCTCTGAATCTAGGTTAAGAAATGCAGTTATTACAAGTGGCTAACCAGAGAGGGGGAAAATACCTTTTTCCCTAGTTAGAAGCAACCATTTTCCCAGTGTTTCTCTATAATAAATCAGTCCTAATAATGAATCTGATGTGTTAATGCAGTTCTCAGCCTGTGGCTGGGAGAGTCCAGAGGTTCTGAGCAGGATCCAGAGTCTGTATTCCTTAAAGCTACCAGCTGGCAGGTGCAGGGAGGAGGTGGATTCTGAGGGGACTGAGGACCACAGGGACCACCAGTTCTGGTTCTGCCACTGTGATCTGTGGTCTGGTGCTGAGGACGGATTCTGAGACTCTAGAAGGAAACAACACTATTTCATCCGCTCTATCTGGGCTCATGCTCTTCCATTTTCGTCTTTACACTGAAGATGCACCTGCCCACGTGGAGTCAGATATCTGTAAGGGGGCTCAGGCCTGCCTAGCTCTTCTCATAAGATCCTCATCCCTCCTAAGGAGTGTACCTGCTGCAGGGAGGTGGAGCCTGGAAGTGCTGGTGGGAAAGGCTGGGCTGGGACTGGCTGGGGGCCACCTCTAGAGGAGGCTGATGGGCAGATAGGTTTGGTCAGGCATGTGATCAGCCATGTTCCAAGCGCAGGGTCCCAGCCCTCTTTGGGCAGGGCAGACAATCCAATATCCCCCATGGGTCAGCTCCTGCAGCATCTGTCAGCAGCCACCATGACCCTGAGCCTTAGTGTAGAACTGAGAGCCCCCGGGGTCACCTCTGACATCTCCCTAGGGAAAAATTTCAAAGATTATTTTCCATGTGAAAAAAAAAAATTTGCATGTGGCTGGTGCTGAGGAGGAGCTGGAATGATGGGCTTGAGTTTGTTTATGTTTTGTTCTTTGTTCTTTTCTCTTGTTCCTGCAGGTGCAGGATATCATCAAGCCAAACGCAGCACACACATTCATCATCACAGGAAGGAAAAGGTCCCTGGAGCTTCAGGCCCGGTATGGCTCTGGCTTCCCTAGTATCTGCTGCGCCGTGAATGTCTTTGACCTCATTGTCACAAACGCTGTATTTTAAATGCAATAACCTTTCAATATGTTTTTATTTTTTTTCTTTTACAATTCACAATTCAACATTTTACTACACCAAGGGGAGATCAATAAAAATGAAGCCTCTGCCCAGTTCCTGTTCCCCAGATCCAGCAGACATTCTTAACCCTTGCTTAAGGATGCTTCTGGAAGTTTCTACACTCACATACTTTTCAAAAATTTTATAGAGGATTATTTTTTTTCAGGACTGGGAATTGAACCCAGGGCCTTGCACATGCTAGGCGAGTGCTCTGTCACCTAACCCCATGGACACTTTCAAATCACCTCTCCAGATGGGATAACCACAGATGCTATTCCCGGAGAGCCTGGACCCTCGACCGCAACTTCCATTTTTCACTAAATTTTTCAGGATCGTCCCCTATCGTCATACCATTTTATAAAGCAAGGTTATTCTCCCTCATCATCATTAACAGGTTCCCATGGAGAGGGCCCTGGGCCTCCCTGGATCTCATCCTGAGCATGGGTGACAGTGTCCTCATGCTTGGGTTTTGGTGTGTATGTGTCATTGTATCCATCTGATACATTTCTGACAACTTTGCTGGTTAAAGTGCAGTGTGTCTGTTCTGAATTTCAGTGACTGTTGTGTCATTGCCCTCTGACAGGCTTGTGTTGTGAGTGTGTGGCAGATCCAGCCTCCCACACCTCACCCCTGACTTGAGAGTCTATAACCATCTGCTAAGGCTCAGGGAGGGGTTGGTTGACTGGCCTTGCTGCAGCTGCCCCGAACGGCAAGCCTGGTCCTACCTGGCCACGTTTGCTTCGGGCCCTGAGAGCCAACCTTCCATGCCTCAAGCCTCAGTTAGGAGAAGGAGTGGCTGGTGTGTGCGCAGGGCGGAGAGAGACTGGCGGTCTACAGTCAGTCTCCAAGACCAGGTTAGTAAAATACTATTCTTGTTTTTATAGGACAGAAGAAGAGAAGAAAGAATGGATTCAGGTAAAGCTTCTAGATTTTTGAAATAACCAGATCCCCAAGTTATTGAGCAGTGTGACAATTTCCTGTTGGATCAGAGAAGGTGGCTCTGTGGCCATCTCCCCCACCGCCCATTGCTTCTCCCACTGTTCTGCCCCTTGAAGTTAGGTAGTGACTGGCGTGTCTTCATAAGCACCTTCAGATGCCTCAAGACTTTCAATCCATTTGCCATTTTGAACTCCTCCCCCATAAATAAGTATCCATAAATGGGCCCAGAGGGGCTGCAGGTAAGTGTCCTCCTTCAGAGGGGGTCTCCGTGGTCCCAGTGGCTCCAAGCGAGAGCCCATGGTCCAGGCTGCCCTTCAGACTCTGTGGAGGTACATCCAGGAGGGACCAGCTTGCCAAGCCTTGCTTAGCAGCCACATCTGTGGGACTAGCTCCACCCCCAACTCACATTCATTGAGGGGAAATAAAATGGTCACAGGTGTGGGCAGGGTTCCATGAACACCCAGACCCCATCCTGGAGGACAGAGGCAGGCAGATGACCCCCACAGTGTCCAAGTCCTCCTCAAGCTCTGATAGCCCTGTGGCTCTGCCCTGGGTCCAGGTCATTCAGGCCACCATTGAGAAGCACAAGCAGAAGAGCGAGACCTTCAGGGCATTCAGCGGAGCCTGCAGCCTGGACGAGGACTCGGGCCTCTGCCCAGATTCCCCGGTGAGTCAGCAGCCTGTGCCAGGAGGGTGGGGATGGCTGGCTGCCAAGGAGAGAGGGGCAGACATCCAGGAAGGGAGCTCAGACATGTGTTCACCTGCCTGCCCTTGACGGAGTGCCCCCTGCAGCCTGCTGGGCCCCACAGTCTGGGGGTCCGTGCCTGTGTGGAAGAAGTACCTTATTGTGTTTTGCCATCTGCATGCCAGCCTTGTGCGTGGAGGGGTCTTGTCTTAATGCCCGTGGAACCTGAGTTTCACAGAAGCTCAGGGACACACCCAGATCACTGTCATCGCCATCATCACTGAGCCCCCATGCCCTTCTTATATGACACTGTGACCAACCCAGGATGTCCGATGGCTGCAGACATCTTTTTGCAGGTGTAAATTCTCCCCGGATGCCCTCATGCTCCGGGAAATGTCAGCTCAGAGCCCTGTGGAGAGAGTATTGAGGGAAGCTCTTCTGATTCCCTGGGGAGCTGCCCTGGGGGACAGGGGGTAGACTCCATGTGGATTTGGGTCAGTGCAGGAGGCCTGCTGCAGGGTCTCCACTGAGTAGCCAGGAGGAAAAGACAGGGCTGAGGCCAAGGCAGAGCCTGGCCATCACTCCTTTCTGGGAGAGAAAGTTGAACAAGGAGGTTGATCTCAGCCTGCTATGAGGAAGGCCTGGAAATGTCTGTTCCTGGGTAGTGTGCTGGGTGGGGGCTAGGGGCATTGCAAGGACCCCTGGGAAGAGGAAACGTGATGCCCTAGATCCAGGCTTCCCTTCAGACTCTGTGGAGGTGCATCCAGGACCAGCTTGCCAAGCCTTACTTAGCAGCCCCATCTGTGGGAATAGCTCCACCCCGAACTCAGATCACAGACTTTATTAGACTTTGCTGATTCTTTCTCTTGTACCTCCTACCCCAATGCACAGAGGTGCTGAGTTTGAGGAAGTGACCCCCTGATGCACAGAACATGCAGCCATGTGGCCTTGGAGTCACCTTACATTCAGCCTCTGAATTCCTTTCTAGATGGTGATCACAAGCTCCATGGAGCCTGCGTTGGTGACCGATGGCAGTGGGGGTGCCATAGGGGTAAGTGACGCACACCCAGCAGTCAACAGGGGCAGGAGGTGTCAGGGGTCAGCCTGCCCCTCCCCCCAGTGTGTTCAGGGCCAGGGTGTGCAATTGGGAAGCTATGTCTGAGACCAGGCTCTGGTGACTTGGATCCTGGAGGTGGTCACTGCTGGGACTCTTGGTAGAGGCCGCGAGGGGGTCTGTTGGTGGTTGTCACATGGCTGTGTGCCTGTGCAGGAATTCTCTGAGCTCTACATGAACATTTGTGCTTGTTCCGTGTAAATTTAGGCCTTAACAAAACATGTAATCATACGGAACCCAGGTCCAGAAGATCAGCCACGGAAAAACCAATGTCAAAGAGACGAGTGTTGGGGAGAAAGAAAGGCTTTGTTCAGCCGCCAAAGAATGGAGAAGTGGGAACTTTGCTCACAAAATAGCTTTTCCATCCCAGGAACTTGAAGAGTTAGAGATACAGACTAGGAGGAGTAACAGGACAGAGGACTAGGCTTTTAAGAGAAGGACTGTTCTCGTGTAAATATCCTGGAGGAACTCTGGTGCCACCTCTTTTTACTCCTTTCATGGTTTGGTGTTTCCAGCCATGGTGGCTGGCAGGTGCCGTTAGCCTTGAAGGAGGGAGGGGGAGAGAGAGAGAGAGAGAGAGAGAGAGAGAGAGAGAGAGAGAGAGAGAGAGAGAGAGAGACCAGGCAAGTCTACCCTACATTGTAGTTTTGGACAAAACACTTTTCAAATGATCAGTATGTCTACATGAAGAGCTGAGTATAAAAATCTGACCCAAAGGTTAAAATGGAACAAAGGGGAGAGGTATCACATGAAGGCGGATGCCAAGGGTTCTCATCTTGTCCAGTCTCCCACAGAACACGTGCCAGGCCTGGGTGAGGAGTCAGAGTTTTCAGCGGAGGCTGCTTTTCAGTCCCTAGAAAATAACCTGGGCGGCCATTATCACAATAGTCCACATGTCAGAGCTGTTACCTACCAAAAAAAACCTACTGGGAGACTAATAACGATCGCCCAGCTGTGTGACCTCCAGAATTAGTGATTTTAAGTCAACTAAGAGCAAGTGAAGCTAGCAGGTTTCTTTAGGTTTCCCCCAGTAATGTGGCAGCAAGGTACCAGGTCCTTAGGAGGACCCCAGTAAAGCATCCTGGCCTCAGACCCTCTCCCTAAGCTGGTGCTCTCACCTCTTTCCTCCTGTGTTCTCATCTCCCTTAAGTCAGAGCAGCCCCCAAGGGGAACACTCAGGGCCAGGCCCCGTGCCTGCACGCCAGGAACTCCCCTGAGACCTTGGAGAGGCCCCTCTCCCTCCATTTAATGTGGGAGATTAAAGAAGTGCTATGAAGTCCCCAGTGACTTCCTGCTTCAGTGAGCACCGGCACCTGGAGCCATGTCATTAACTGGGGCCTGACACTCACTAACACTGATGCCACAGGCAGCCCAGGAGCACCCTGGGTGGCCGCTGCGACCAGAGTGCTGGTAAGGCCATTCCTAGGCACCTTGCTGGGTCCTGCTGTACTCCGGGCTCAGGTTGGCTGACCCCAGCCCCAGCCTAGACATGGGCTCCTCCCCTCCCTGGGAGTCTTCCAGACACCACCACAGAGTACAGCCCTACATTCTCTGCATACCTGCCTCACTCCCCGTACTTCCTCTCCATCTCCCTGTCTATCCTCCTGTCTCTCATGTCTGTCTCTGTCTCTCTTTCACACACCCAAGACGTCTCACTGCTCAGGGACAGGTGTGGGCCTACCTGGACGAGGCCTAGGCCAGCTGAGGACTCAGCCTGCCCATTCATGGCCAGCCCTTGAGGTCTCTGGTATCCCAGTCCTGTTGCTACTCTGGAGTTGTGTCACGGCCAGTCCCATTGTGGGGCAGGAAGCAGGTTCGGGGCCGTGAAATGTGTTGGCCCTGAAGAGAATGTCAAGCAATTTCCCTTCTCTCTCCCTTTCCCTCGCACCTCTCATCCCTGTTTAATGTTAATCTTCTTCTCCTGCTCTTCGTCCCTACTCTGTCCTTAGTTACTCTCCTTATATCAAAGAAGACATTTGGCATTTGTTTTTTAGGGATTGGCTAGCTTCACTTAGCATAATCTGCTCTAATGCCATCCATTTCCCTCCAAATTCTATGATTTTGTCATTTTTTAATGCAGAGTAATACTCCATTGTGTATAAATGCCACATTTTTTTTATCCATTCATCTATTGAAGGGCATCTGGGTTGGTTCCACAATCTTGCTATCGTGAATTGTGCTGCTATGAACATTGATGTAGCAGTGTCCCTGTAGCATGCTCTTATTAGGTCTTTAGGGAATAGACCGAGAAGGGGAATAGCTGGGTCAAATGGTGGTTTCATTCCCAGCTTTCCAAGAAATCTCCATACTGCTTTCCAAATTGGCTGCACCAATTTGCAGTCCCACCAACAATGAACAAGTGTACCCTTTTCCCCACTGGAAGGTGATCCTCAGGGTTATACAAAATTACATACAAGAGGAAGTCAGGGGTAAGGGAAGAATAATACAAGTGGAAGAAAAGATTTACAGTAGAGGGGGTAGAGAGAGTAGAGGGGAGGGGAGGGGAGGGGAGGGGGGATAGTAGAGGATAGGAAAGGCAGCAGAATACAACAGACATGAGTATTGGCAATATGTAAATCAATGGAAGTGTAACTGATGTGATACAGCAATCTGTATACGGGGTAAAAATGGGAGTTCATAACCCACTTGAATCAAACTGTGAAATATGATATATCAAGAACCATGTAATGTTTTGAACGACCAACAATTAAAAAAAAAAAGAAAAAAAGAAAAAAAAAAAAAAGAGGATGTCAAAGAATCCCCGTGGGGACAGGGCCACCTTGTGGTGAAGAGCAGGGAAAGGCTGGGAGGAGAAGCACATACCTCTTTGGTAGGATGACATCACTTCCCACTGTGGAGCCCTGGCCAGGTAGGCCTGCCTGGGTGGCCTGGCTGGTGTCCTCCCCTTCCTGGGGACCTGAGCTTTACCAGGTCTCATGGGGTGTGTGATGGGCGTCAGACAACCCTGTGGAAGTTCCTGAGGCTTCAGGGAAGGCTGGGGCCTTTCAGGGGTGGGACGAGGAGGCGAAGGGGGAAGCTCAAGACAAGCAGGCCAGAGGAGAGACCCCTTCCTCAGTGGCACTGCTGCCTGCCCACACAGCAGGCATCCTGGGGTCAATTCTGTTGAAACTCAGGAAAGTCAGAGGGTGGTACCGGAAACCAGCAGGGAAACGAATGTCTAAGCTCCCCGCTGGCTGCCTGGCTCAGCTCTTGTCTGGTTGTACCTGTTTCCTGCCCTGCTCCCTGAGATGCCCTGGACTCCCTGGCTCTGCCAGGCCCCAAGCCTTTGCCCCTTTGTGTGCTCTGCCCACACTTATTGTGTGAATCAGCTCATGGGCAACTTTTCATATTGCTCAACGGTGTGAGTGAGGCTGGTGGTACCCAACCCATGTGGTTCCTGGTCCCTTTCCTGGAGGATTTATAGGGATGTATGGGAAGCAGTGGGTACTTGTGGGTGTGTGGCTGCACCCACAGACTGTCCTGCCAGAAGGGTGCGTGCTCACAGTCAGCAGGGGACTCCACAGCTCACACAACTGTGTGCAAACACTCCCAGGCAGCCCACATCTTCATGATGATGCCCTGGACGAGATCCAGTCTTCAGCCTGGGATGGGCCTCAGGAGGCATCACTGGGCACTAAGGCATCTGAAAGCCACTTGTTTAGTGCTAGGGATTGAATCCAGGGACACTTTACAACTGAACGACATCCACAGCCCCCACTTTTTTTTTTCAGACAGGTTCTTGCTGAGCTGCCAAGGCTAGTCTCGAACCTGCAATCTTCCTGCCTTAGCCTCTGGAGTAGCTAGGATTGCAGGCACCCTGGGAAGCCACCAGTTTCTTATTTGTGCTGCTTTCCCTGGGGCTGAGCCCCTACGCCATGGAGATGGGACCCCCAATGTCCTAGAGATGGAGAAAAAGCAGAAGTGGGTGGGGTTGTGGTCAAGTGGGTGAGGAGGACTGGGTTGTTTGTAGGAATAGCCACGCTTAGGGCTGGCCCAAGGGGCATTGGTATGGGGCAGGTGGAACAGTCCACGGCGAGGGCTAACTGGGGGTCAGTGCCCAGATCAGAGGTGTTCTAGCTGGAAGGAACCAGAAAGGTCATGTTTTAAAATGGTTTACCCTGCAGAAAGACACAGACTCAGAATTGCCAAGGATTGAGGCCTCAGGCAAGTGTTGACCTTCTCCAGCCTCAGTTTCCCCTGGCAGGAGACATCAGGGAAGCTGTTGGGTGCCTAATATAATAGGCGCTTCAATGCCTGCCCACCTCCTTACCTCAATCCATGTCTGGCATCTCCCTGGGTAAGACTATGGTCACTATGGTACTCGCGGCCAAATGACTGCTTGGTCTACCTCACTTGCCTTCTCCTGCCCAGGCTCAGCCTTCTGCGGGTTCTATAGCATTCACCCCATGACAGCCAGGTTCTTGGGGTCACAACTGCAGTTCTGTTCTCCTCATCTTTGTCCCTTCACCTGCACCAACCTGGGGCCTGCCCCACCTCCAACAATAGGCCTACAGCTGAGGCATCCCTGCCCCCAGTAGGTATCACTGTGTGTTTCCCATGGGTGTCTCCACCCCCACCGCATCCCCAGCAGAGCTGAGCTGAGCTGAGCTTTGGGTGAGACCTGGGATGGCTCAGGGTGCGTCTGTCGACCTGCACTGAGCAAACAGGGTGGGACATATATACGCACAGTGGGCATTTACAAGGTTCTCAAAAGAAAAATTTAATTCTGACACCGAAGAGTGATCTTTGCTCCAGAATTCCAAACTTAAGCTTTTTCTTAGCATATGTAGAAAGGAAAATGAATCTACCCATGGTACAGTGGTTTCATTTCCTGGGCTGAGATGTCTTCAGAGGTACTGTCGCTCTAAGACCCTCTTTCCAAGGAGAAGCCAAACCCCAACCAGGAAGTTTTGTAAGGGGCCCCGCAGAACTCAAAGCCTTCCTCATTCTGCAAAAGTCCCCTTGTGTCCACAGAAGCTCTAAAAGTCAGAGTGCCAAAGGTCCCAGGGTGCCAGACCTACTGTGGGTGGTGACACCCAGACCCAAGGCACCAGCAAGGACCCCACCCTGGCCACCCTTGTGCCAAGGACTCCCTCACAATGTGGGACTTGCTTTTCCTGGAGGAGGCCCACCCTGTGCTCCAGGAAACAGCCATCCCAAGAGGAGTAGAGGGGCCCGGCCTGGCTTCTGCTGGCCACCTCCTGTAGGAAAGACCCTGTGCCGTGCCCTTGGCTTGTGTCCACCTGGATTTCCCATGCTGTGTCATTCCGCTGTCTGATGTAACTGATGTGACTCCCTGAGGGCCACTGATTGGGGTCTGAGTCTGTCTTATGGAGTTCTCCCCCCGGTTCCCTGATGTGCAGCTAACTCCAATGAAGAAGAACTGCTTAGGGAACACCCCTGTTGGCCCTTGGTGGAGACCAACTTCTGGGTCGATGTTGGCACATTTTGGGTGGTTTGGGTGGAGTTACTTGACCAGTTACTTTCCAACGTCCTGGAAAGACTTGGGTCCAGCTTTCGGACATCCTGACACCTGTGCAGAGAATCTGAGCCTTTTCCTTGCGTCAAACTGCCTGGTAACCTCATCCAAGAGGGGAGTGTGGCTGACCAGTAGACTCATCCCTGGCCACACAGGTGGCTTCCTCCCCCTCTGGCCACCTGGTCACTGCAATCTACAAATCAAACCAGATCTCTGTGTTGGGGAACTAGTGTGGCCAGGGGCAGAGCCTCCTCAGGGAAGGGCTATGGGCCTCAGTATGTAGGAGCCAGGAAGTGCTGGGGCCCCTGTCCTAGGGCTTGGCTTAGCTCTATGGGCTGACCATGGCAGACTTGCCTGATGATGTCCCCAGCCCTGAGTAGGCCTCCTTGCCCGAGGAATTTTCTTCTGAACTTTGGCTGGGGCTGGGCCTCCACTGATCCTGGGGGCTGAGCTGTTGGCCACACGCCCCAGCATGTCACAGCCTTCTCTCCATCCCCCGATTCCCTGATGGCCCCACAGCTTCCTGGGTTCTCAGCTGCCTACTGGGTGCCATGGAAGGGTCCTCTACCCTAGGTCCCTGAGAGTCACAGGTCCGAGCTGTCTGGCCACCTGACTGCCAACCACTCCTTCCACCTGGGCCTTTGATTTCTCACCTGAGAAAGAGGAACGTGGGCACCCTGAAGGTGGGCAGGGGACAGAGGCTGCAGAGCCATGGCAGACCTCGGGGATGGCCCCCTTCCTCTATGCTGTCCTTTTCCTTCTCACTGTCCGTTCCTTGCCCTGGGCCTCAGTTACTCACTCCACCTTACAAATGAGGAAATTGAAGCTCAGAAGAGAAGTGACTCATCCAGGGCCTCTTGGCTGATGAGGGCCAGGGTAGGAGCCTGGGGACTGTCACTGGTCATAGTCAGACAGGGAGACTGAGGCTCAGCTGCAGTCTCGGTAAGGCTGCTCCTGTCCTCCATGCCACCAACCTCTCTGGGAAGTTCAGGTAGCATTGCAGGAGACAGAATGGGGAATCGAGCCCTTGAGCAGGGCCTGGGCTCGCCCGGTTTCCTCTTGTGTGCTCCCACACGCTCCCACACTGATACACAAACACATATGGATGTTTTAGGCACGTGGCAGAGGGAGGACCTGCCTGAGTGCCCAATTCAGAGCTGGATGAAAGATGGACTCAGAATCTCCAATAGCTGCAGGGTTGGAGGTGGGGACACCCGGGTCCCTGGTGCCACATGCCATCTGTGCAGACTGCCATCTAGTATGCACCATTTCCCTCCAGCCTTGGCTCCGTTGATATTTTTTCTCAGACACACCAGATAGTCACTGGCTGAGTTGTTCCAAACATAAAGTTCTTGATCCATTTGGAATATTGCTTGGTGGGATGTGATGCACTGGGGTGGACCCTGGGGGTCAGCGCAGGAAGGGGGATCTGGCCTCCTTGACTCTTTAGCTCATTCCACTCCTCAATGGGGCAGTGTGCTGCAATACATTCATCGAAGCTGATGGCACCGTGTGCGTCTTTGTAGCTCGAGTCCAGAAAACTCTCCTCAAAGGCCAAGCGTGACAAGGAGAAGCAGAGCTGCAAGAGCTGCGGTGAGACCTTCAACTCCATCACCAAGAGGAGGCATCACTGCAAGCTGTGCGGGGCAGTGAGTGCGGGCGAAGGGGAGGGAGGGACACCGAGCAGGGGTCCCTTGCCAGGTGCTCACAAGTCCTCAAGAGCAGGAGCTGAGCCCTGCCAGCCAGCGGCAGATGCTGCGCATGCGTGCAGCTGGTGAGTTCTCAGAACCACGTGGCCGCCCCATAAGGACACCTCCAGATCCCGCCTCTTGGACGCAGATGTCCTTGAGCATGAGATTGTCCCTCTGCAGTAGAAGCTTAATCACATTTCTCCTGTCAGCTCCAGTGTCTGACAAACATTCTTTGCAACTGAAAAGACTTTGGAGTTGGAACCACAGCGCCCCTAGCTGGGCGACCTTGAGCACAAAGGGATGGTAGTGTCCTTGCACGAGGAGCAGAGGAGGGACTGGAGGGGAGGGGTGTGGCCAAGGTGGAGCGCTCTCCCGCTGACCTCCGCCCCAGTGCCCAGGGCCCCTGTGAAGAGGGACATCTCTGACAGTCCCCCACAAACACCCACACCATCTCCATCCCTCTTCACTCACCTCCAGATCCCTTGCTCCTGAGAGTGGACTGTCGAAGCATGTAAGTGTCCCTGAGGAGCAGGTGCCCTGGAGCGCACCTGTAATCCCAGTGACTCCGGAGGCTGAGGCAGGAGGTTTACAAGTTCAAGGCCAGCCTGGGTAACTTATTGAGACCCCGTCTCAAAGTAAAAAAATAACAGGGGCTGAGGTTGTAGCTCAATGATAGAGTACCCCTGGGTTCCGTCCTCAGTACCAGAGGTAGGGGAAGGAGGAAGAAACCAATGATTCAAGTATTTTTAGGTTAAGGTATTAAAATTACATCTGTTAGCAAGTGGATCTCACCACAGATGACTTGGAGATGTTTTTTCAAAGAGTGTCAACAGTCTGTTCCTTGCAGGTGTTCCTTGTCACATCTTTATGTAAAACCTTGCCATGCTGGCCAGGGTCTAGAAGAGGAAGGAATAAATGGATGAGTCCTTGGATGGGTGGGTGGGTGAGTGGCTACATGGATGGATGGATGATAGACAGATGGGTGGTGGGATGGATGGAAGGGTGAATGGCTGAATAGTTGGGGAGAAGGGTGTGGGGAGTACAGGATGGCCCACAGGCTGTGGCTCAGGCCCAAGCTGTGCCTGGGTCAGGGAAGCCAGCAAGGTCAGGTGGAAGATGGAGCTTCTGGAAGGTTTGTACTGTGGGTTCCTGTGCTGGCGTCTTGGTGGAAAGGAGATGGGAGACAGCTGGAGTCTCTCGTGAGGAAGGAATGGAAGAGGATGTGAGAGGCGCTTATCCAGAGCCTGGGCTGCGTGGAAGGGAGGGAGGAGCCCAGGTCAGCTGACTGATGGGGAGTGGGGAGGGGCCTGGCATCTGACAGTGCGCAGGACAGGGTGGGAGGGCTCAGCTGGCTGTGCCCAGGGAGGGAGCCGTTAGGAGCCCCAGTCTCGATGAGGGTCAGGAAAGCAGGGGAGATGGCCCAGAGAGGAGTGAGCATCTCAGGAGGGGTGGTTCCACGCTGCAAGGGCTCACAGGTGCTGAGTCCAGCATCATCCTTGACCACAGGGAGGCCAAGTTTGGTGTGACCCAGGCAATGACAAGTCAGGGCATGCAAATGCCCAGGGTTGAAAAGAGAAGGGGGTGCTGAAGTGGGGGAGTGCAGAGAGCTGGGTCAGGAGGAGAGGCTCGTGTTCTGGGGAGATGACCCAGTACAGGGAGGAAGACGGAGGCGGGAGAGACAATGGGACAAGGCCCAGAGAAATGGAGGAGTCTGCCAGTGGGGATGGGGTCCAGGGTAATGAGAGCTCTGGAAGAGTCCCAAAGGGGCACCCATGGGCTTCTTTCCATGTTCTTCCGTATTCCGTTTTATGCATGGATTTCCTTGTTCATGCATCATGGACACTTGGGTCACCTTTGTCTTTGAGGGATGATGGATAGTGCTGCTAGGAGCTATGCACATGTTTCTTCCAGTTCCTGTTTTTGGTTCTTTTGGTGTATGTCCAGAGGAGTTTTGCTGGTTCCTATGGTAATTCTATGTTTAATTTTTTGAGCAGGAACCTCACTGTACTATAGCAGCTGACCCATTCTACATCCCCCTGATAGTAAAAAGTTTCCAATTTCTCCATCTCACCGACACTTGGTGTGTGTGTGTGTGTGTGTGTGTGTGTGTGTGTGTGTGTGGGGCATCGGGAATTGAACCCAGGAGTGCTCTATCACTGTTACATCCCCTGACCTTTTTATTTTGAGACATAGTCTTGCCAAGGCTGGCCTCAAACTTCAAATCCTTCTGTCTCAGCCTCTCGAGTCGCTGGAATAACAGGTGTTCATCACAATGCCTGGCTATTTTATTTTTTTAATAATAGCCATCCTGAAGGGTGTGAGGTAGTTTCTCTCCTTATTTTTTGATTTGTATTTTCCTGATGACCAGTGATTTGGGGTCTTCTCATGTGCTTGGTGGCTCAGCCCATTCTTTTTGCATATAGGTCCTTGAACTCTGGGTCATCCAGGTAAGGAGGACAGGACATGGGGGCACCAGTCTTGCTCTGCCCTTAGAAGGGGTTCCTGGCCCCCTCCTCATTCTAGGCCAAGCCGTTACTTCTCCCACGGTGTTGAGTCTCTCCTTCTCCTCTGCCTGGGTTGCGGGGCCACAGGTGCTCTCTGTCTTGCAGGTCATCTGTGGGAAGTGCTCCGAATTCAAGGCTGAGAACAGCAGACAGAGCCGGGTCTGCAGAGGGTGTTTCCTGGCAGAGCGGGTGGCCCCTGCAAGTCCCAGTGCTGAGGCTCCCTCTGATTCCAAGCAGAGCACAGAGGTGGGTGGCCCTGGTTCCTCAGATTGGAAATGATGGGGAAGGGGTCTCAGTGGACTTCACAGGTCCTGGAACCGGGGAGAGCTAGTTGGAGTGATTTTGCCAATTGAAAGCAAAATATCATACAAAGTAAGTGCACATTGGGCTTCTCAGGACGGCTCAGGGTGGAGGCTTGGGAATGATTCTTATCCAGGGGTTAGATGGGAACACGTGTCAGCTCCACTCCCTGTGGCCCTGATTAGTATGGAGCTGCCCCCAAGTCCAGCACTGAGGTCTACCCGATGGCCTGCCTCCCTGCTAGTCCTTAGGACAGGCAGGTCCTGGAGGAACGTGGGAGGTCCCCTACTTCCCCTGAATTCTGAAGTCCTAGGAAATCTGAGAAAGGGAAAACATGCTTTTCCAGAAAAATGTATTGCCCTTTCTCTCCACCTGACACACTATGATGTCTACCACGCGGCCTGCGCAATGGTTTCATTAATGAGGTTCTAGGCATAAAGTTAGTTAGAAGAGATGGAAATAAAACACACAAACTCGGTTACCTTATTTCTATTGCTAGGTCCGAGACGGCTCACCTCTCTGGTTCCCACCTCTAGCCGCCCAGCAGGGCAGCGAGGATTACTCAGGGCTAGCAGGAGAGAGAGAGAGAGTGAATACGCCGGGGAGTAGCCTTTTATTGGGGAACAAGAGATTCAGGGGAGAATTCCATCCAATGAAGGTTGAGGGGGGGCTGCACTCCAAGGTCAGGGTCAGTGATTGGGTCCCCGGGGTCAGTGGTCAGGCACACCCCCACACGGATGGGCTCTCTCATCAGGAAAGGGTCGGGAAAGCTTCGACAGAGCCAAAGTGCCTCAGGCCCTTAACGGGAGTCACCCAATCACGCGTCCAGAATGGCTTCCCACAATGATGTTCTCCGCACCAGCTTCAAGAAGTTGGGTCTCCTGGGACCTGTTTATAACATTGGTTTTCCTCCTAAGGCTTCAGTTGGGTGGCCAGATAGGCTGGGGTCCATGTGTTGTTGAAGCTCCTGACCATCCTGGCTCGTAGCTGTCAGGGGTCCCTTCTCTGGGTTTTTGCTCTAAGAGGTCACAGATGTAAGGATATGAGGACCAGGGCAGAATGGAGGCCCAGTAGGATGCTCCGTGCCCTGCCCACCTGGGCCCACCTGGTTCTGCATTGTCAGTACTGACACGTATTCTGGGAGACCTGTGGAGGGTGGGCTCAGGCCTCAAAGGACCACCAGGTCTTAAGAGACCAGATCTAGCAAATGGTGTTGGAACCACATGTAGATGTCTCAGGGACTCCTCTCCAGAGCAGCTCTAGAGCACATCAGAGGACCTGTGAGTGAGGCAGGTGAGGGAGTTGTGTGTGTGTGTGGCATGGGAATTGTGTGTGTACGCTTGTGTGGTGGGTGTGCTTCTCTGTGGCATGTGGTGTGTGAAGAACTGAAACGGCAGGGTCCTTTGCATGGTGACCCACACTTGGTACTTACTGTTAGGCTTTTCTCCTGAGGTTTCGACCCAGTGGCCTCACTCCCCATGTTCTACAAACTCCTCGTGACTTTATGGCACCTGAGCCCCTCAGAATGCCTGGAGTGACCCCTGGAACCAAGTGAGGCCGGGCCCAGCCTCCCTCCAGGTGTCAGCCGCATCTCTGTGGCCAGCTCCTTCTGAGCCTCTCTGGCCCCTCAAGGGAGACACCTCTACAGTTCAGTGACCTCACCTGTCTCTGTGTTCCTAGAAACCACCCGCTGTGGATCCCCAGCCCAGCCTCATCAGCGGCCCCCTGTGGCTGTCAGACAATGGCACATCCTGGATTGAGGTATGGGCCACCATCCCCGCATCAGACCCCCGGGTGCTGGACCTGCGTGGCAGCAGCCAGGTATGTGTTCCCTGTCCCAGGTCATGTGCCTGTCCTCACAGCCCAGAGTCTCAGGCCTGTAGCACTCACAGCAAGTCTGGGTCACTCTCCTGGGGCTGACCTACTCTGTGGTCTTAGACCTCAGTTTTCCCAGCTGCCCAGAATAACCCTCCTCCCCACCCTGAGGAGACAGGGTGATGCCAGGACCCCAGAGCCAACCAGGGGATGAGGGGCAGGCAGGGTGCACAGAGGGCTGGCCCCTCCCTCCCACACACACTTGTTTGTTCACCTGTTCATTCGCCCTGGCTGGACGCCGCTGGGAGTACAGAATGTGGCAGGTGCAGCTCCAAAGCCCACAGAGCCCCTCGTTCATCAGGAACTCTTGCCCAGTCCCTCTCAGTCCCAGCTCCTGACTGCCCGTGTCACAGGGGCTGTCCTGACTCGGCTCCCTGGGGCTTGGGAATCAGAAGGAAGCCACGGGGCCTGGGGTTCTGGTGAGGTGTACAAGGCCCCCTGCCAGGGTCCTCCCAGGGGCCGCCTGTCCTGCGGTCGAGGGCAATGCGGGCATGTCCACAGGCCCCTCCGGCTCAGAGTTGGCCTGGCACTGGGCATGGCAGTCTAGGGGCCTGCTCAGGTGGTGACCCTCTCTTGCTGCAGGATGGCCAGCTGCCGCACGCCGTCCCTCTGTCTGGCTGCAGGGTGGGCCCTCCAGACCCCGAGGAGGGACTGACAGCGGGACACCTGTGGAAGCTGCAGCAGGGTCAGCAGCGCTGGTACTTCAGGGCCTCCTCCAGGGAGCTGCAGCAGAGCTGGCTGGGAGCACTGCGTGCTGCTGCCCTCGGGGACACCACCCAGGAGAGTCCTGGTGCCCCGCAGCCCCAGGCCCCGACCGGCGCAGCTTCTTCCTGAGCAAAGCTTTGCTCTCTGTGACAATGACACGAGGAGCTTCTCCTGGGAGGCCACGTCTGACCACATGAAGAAGTGAAGCACTGCGGGGGTGGGGCGGTGGGAAGTCCGAAGGCTCAGACCCTGGAGGGTCTCTCTGCTTTGATGAGGAGAAACTGAGGCCCGGAGAAGACCACCCGCTTGCCCAGAGTCACCCAGCAAGTCTCAGGAAAGAGCCCAAGCCTGGCTCTAGCCCAGCAGTGTGGCGGGAGCAGGGAACGTGGGCTACTGTCAAAGGCAGTGTCCTCTGAGTCGGTCCTGTGGTTGCTTTGGCTTGTAAGACAGAGGAGGCTGTGTGGGTGCTGCCCAGCGATGACCGCTTCCCACCGGGTCTGCTGTTGCTCCTGGAGTGGGCAGTGCTGCCTGGGGTCTGCCCTGGCCCCTGTGGAACTGGGCTGGGACTTGCTTCTTGGGGCTCTACCTTCCTTCTCTGCCCTCTCCGAGGCTCTGCCTCACAGCTCGCGGCCCTGTCTGAGCTACCTACGGAGGGACCAAGGGTGGACCTGCCCTGTCCCGCAGGACTCTCAGTCCCTGAACAATCACACTCAGAAACACTGCTGGGAGGCTGGCCCTGGCCCTGTGTGGTGGGCGTGGGAGACTGTGGCTGTCCCCTTCGTGGGTGGATGCCGTGCTTGTCTGTGTAAATAAACACCGGCTCGCAGCACGTGGGCTCAGCCTCAGGGCCCCCCCCCAAGGAAAGCGATGACGCAAGGGTGACAGAATTTCGTGGGCTACTCCCTGGCCCAGCAGTTCTACATCTCTGGTCCAACCAAGGGTGTTGGGGTCTTGCGTACAAGACGTGGGGGACATGACAAAGGTCATGAGGGTGGGGGTACTGTGCAACAGAGCCCTGGGCCAGCGGGAGGGGGGGAGTTAGAGACTGATGACGGCACTATGTGGGGACACCTGGGCAGATGTGGGTAGCCCACCTGGGAGGCTGAGAGGGTGGGTGGGAGCCAGAAATGGGTGATTGTCACAGGTAGATGGGGACACAGGTAAGGTGGGGCCGGGGCATAGTGAGCTGGGGTGAGGCAGAGGCAAGGTGGGGGGAACCGGCTCCTGCAGGAGACTCCTGGGCTGTGTGTGGAGTCCCTGCTACACCTGGCCGTGTGCCGGGTGCTCGATGCGCTGATGGGATGTTCTGGTCTTGCTTCGCCCTGAGGAAGCTGAGGCTCAGGAAGCAAAGCAGCTCCATGCACCCACCTAGGAGCTGGGGCCTGGTCCTTCTGACTGTCTCTCAAGCAAACGCATCAAGTGCCCCACCCAGCTTGGGCCTGGGCAGGGCTTCAGGTGCAGGAGGCATGAGAGCCCCACGTGGTGGCTGGAGCAGCCCTGATGTCACTCTCCTACTCTCGGCCTCTTCGAGGCTCACACCCTCGCTTGGGCCCTAACACGGCTCCACCTGCTCCCATAGCTGCGTTCATTCCTGCCATCTCATCACCACCCCAGGATGTTCCCACCTGAGGGGGGGAAACAGTCACGGACTGATGAAGCCTGTGAGACCCACGGAGCCATCAGCTGGAACTGGCCCCCTGGGCACAGTGACTCCCAGAGGGACTGCCGTCTGTGGGGGTTCGGAGGCTGCTGTGGGGCTCCCAGGGTGGGGCCCGTCACCCCAACCTCTGTCTCCAGCTGCAGCAGCCCAGTGGGGACGGGAAGGGAGACAGGGCTCCAGGACCTCACAGTGGCTGTGCGTGTGAACCGAGGCCAGTACTGGACAATGTGTGGGCCTGAGAGACAGAGGGAGCTTGCAGTGTTTTCTAGAGGTGAAAGAAATCCGGGGAGAAAAAGAAAAGAGAAACAAACAAACAAACAAAGGACATCCGGGTATCCTTCCTTGTGAAATACCCTGATAAATGTTAGCCGTTGCTGCAGTCTGAAATCACCATGTTCCCAGCCACCCCTGGGTGGCAGAGGGTCCAGCTCAGTCCACAGAAGGTAAAACTGCCAGGAATCAGGGGCAAGGTGCCGAAGGGCACTTAGCTCCATGTCACCGTGGGCCTGAGGCAGGGCCGGCTCTCAGGCTCTGTCACCCACCGTGCAGACCTGCCAGGTGCCAGTGGGGGCTGGTCTGGAGGCCGCAGGCTGCTCTTCCCATTTTTGCCAGGTTTAGGAGACCAAAGCTCCAGCAGGGGCAGTGAGGGGCCTCTGCCTGCAGAGCCACGAGCCTCTCCACTGCGGGTCTGTCCCCAGAATCCCCTCAACTGGACACCCCGGCAAGAGGGCTACTAGGGTCATCTGCTTCAGGCCTCCACACCCACAAGTCTGGGCGACCTGGGTCTCAGTAGTCACCTGCTCTGCCCCCATAGCCCCAGCCCAGGCACATGCCACTGCTCACCTGTGGGGCAGTGACAACTGCCACACCATGGGCAGGTGGTGGCTCCCTGTGTCTTCCCTGTCCTTCCTCCTCCTCCTCCTCCCCAAGGCCAACCCCTCCCTCACAGGCACAAGAGGCCACCCCTGGCCTGGGAAGAAGGGCCCCAGGTTGAGCTAGGAGAGGTGGCTTCTGGGGTCTCAGAAACAGGACAGGGTCCATGGTGCCCTGTGCCCATCCCAGCCCGCTGCCTGCACGGCCTTCAGGTTGGCAGCTCCTGGTGCCAGTCCAGGGACAGAGCTTAGAGGACAGGACTCCTGAGCAGAAAGGTTTTCCCCAGGTCCAAACACAGGAGAAAAAAAAGAGAAAAACAGAACAGAGGAGTGGACAGGCCCACAGCAGAGATGTTGGAGCTCAGCTTCTGCTGTAGGTAGCAGAGGCAGGTGACGGCCTCATCTGGCACACCAAGCCCAGAGTCAGGTGCTGGCTGCATCTGCAGCGTCCCCGGGAAGAAGATGCAACCCACAGTAAGGCCTGCTGCAGCTAGGTCCCCCCCGACGTAATGCCTGAGAAGAGAATCATGATTCAGAGGGTGTCTTGGCAGTAGTGAAACAGGACCAGGGAGGGGAGTACACTCACCTGGGGTCACACAGTGAGTTAAGGGCTGGCCAAGATTCACTCACTCACTCACTGTCCATCTCCTGTTGCTCAGGTGCCAGGCACTGCTGCCACACCTTCTGAGTGCCAGCCCTATGAGAGAAGCAAGTGTACTTTGGATGCCACTTGGGTTCTTGGAACAAGGGGAATTGAATGCCACCTGTACCCCTGGCCCTGCCATACTTGTAACCTTGTTTCCTCCTGCTGCCCCACCTTCAGAGCCCACAGCTTCCTTCCACCTGGCACCTGCTCTGCTCTGTGCCTGGGGCTCTGCCTGCAGGTCCTCCTTCCTGGAGGGCCTCCCCAGAGAGCCTTTGTTCCAGTCTCTCCACTTTTTTCTTTTTTCAATACTGGGAACTGAACTCAGGGCCTCCTGCATGCTGGACAAGCTACACCCCCAGCACTTTATTTTCTTTTGAGACTGACTGGGTCTTACTAAGTTGCCTGGGCTGGCCTTGAACTTGCAATCTTCCTGCCTCAGCCTCCCGAGTAGCTGAGGTTACAGGCCTGGGCCACTGTGCCTGGCTCCACTTTTTGTTTGGCTCCTTACTCTCTTGTTTAACCTGCTTCTCCAGGATGCAGCCCCTCCAGCAGAGCTTGGCACAGAGTAGGAGCAGACAGCCTTGGGAAGGCCCGTGGTCCCCCCACTGTGTCGCATGGCCTCTGGACACTTTGGGTCTGGAATCCTCATCTACTGATGGGGAAATGGAGGGTACATGAGGTCCAGCACTCTCCTGCTTCACTTCTGGGTCCCATCGACACCAGCCACACCTCCCTCTCCGAGGCCTGATTCCACCCTAGAGACAGGCACACTGAGACCCAGACAGGCCACCACTCTCCCAGGACAAGGCAGAGGGGGATTTGGACCCAGGTGGAGTAGACGCCACCTGTGCTTGTCTCCCACCCTCCCATGGAGGCAGCAGGTCATTTTGAAGCCCCAGATCTTCATACAACCCGCCCTCCACCAGCCACCTGTGGAGTCCTCAGGGCCTCTGCCTTAAGTAGGGACCTCTCCTACCTCCTGGAACCCAAGCTCCTCTGAGCAGCCTGGCCTGGCCTGGCTCTGGGCATCTGCAGATGAGTCCCCTCTAGGTCCTACAGGAGGACAACAGGGAGAGCCATGAGCCCAGCTGACAACTATGGTGACTGCATCATGACCCCGCGGCCTGATCCTTTCTGATACCTGCTCCCAGTGGGCAGGGCAAGCTGTCTGTGCAGACAGAACCTGGCACAGGGTGGTGGGGTTCAGGCCCATCCACCCTTCTTGGCATCTCCCCCTCTCCCTGGGTTGAGGCAGCCATGGTCCCTAAGGGTGCCAGGTGGCCCCTGCAGCCGCCGGTTGCCCCTGCCCACCACACCTCTCACCTGGTCACCGATCCTACATCCATTCATGAGGGAGAAAACTGAGAGGAGATGCGACCCAGCAGAGGCCACAGGCTCCTCCTCGGAGACCAGGCTCCTCCCCAACTCCAGGGATGCTGGATGAGGCTGAGGTTGGAGTCTGGGGGACCAAGGAGGGAGGCCGCTGGGTCAGGGCAGGCCTGGGGAGGCAGCTGGCCCCCACCTACATTCTGAGCATTCCATCCCAGGCCTCCAGCCTCGCTGGCCCCAGGGCCTGCCCCACCCTGCCCGCTGCCCCTGTGAGTTTCTGGGCTCTGTGCCTGCTGCCAGCCGGGAGCTCCGGCTGAGGATCCACAGTCCTCAGGAAGGCTGCATCTTAGCCACAGCAGAGAGAGCGCGGGGTTCCACGGGAGCCTCAGTGGTCTCCAGCCTGTCAGGTAGGTTTCCCTTGAACCCTGAGGGCTCGCAGGCCCCTCCCTGCTGGGCCAGGGAGCCCACACCCCATGCTGCCCTAGGGTCTCCAAGGCACCCCCCTCTCTGCTGTCCTTGCTCCTTGGTGCCTTATCTCCTCTTCACCCATGGAAGCCCTATGCTGGCCCCAGGATGGACTCAGACCTCTCTGACCCACCAGAACCATCCGAGGCTACTACGCCTGGGGTCAGGACAGCAGTGACACTCACCTCAGAGGAGAAGTGGAACCTGGGAATGGGTTGTTGGAGCTCTGAATTTCTGGAAAGTCAAGGATATACCAGGAAGTGGACTCTACCTTTTATATCCTGTGACATGGGCAGGCCAATGAGCACCCCAGTTCCCTCAGCCTCCGGGGTTGGGTCAGGATGGTCATGTGAACCAAGATGGAGGTATGTGAGTCCGTTTTTTTTTTTTTTTTTTTTTTTTTTGGTCACTGTGATAAAGTACCTGAGAAAAACGATGTAAAGGAGGAAAGATTTATTTGGGCCCCTGGTTTCAGAGGTTCCAGTCCAAGGTTGGCAAGCTCCACGGCTCTGGGTTTGAGGTGAGGAAGAGTGTCAAGATAGGAAGGGTGTGGTGGAGCAGAACTGTCACCTCCAGGCAGCCAGTAAGAGATGAGGGAGAGGAGGAGGAGAAAAGGGGAGGGGGAGGGGGAGGAGAAAAAGGAGGGAAGGGAGGAAGGGGCGGGAACTAGGTACAGTTTCCAGAGAGCACACCCCGAGGACCTACTCCTTCAACTAGGTCCCATCCCTTTCAGTTTCCGCCACCTCCCATTCGTCCACCCCAACTGAGAGTCCTCTGCTGAGGTCAGAGCCTCATGATCCAACCACCGCCCCAAAGCTCCACCGCTGAACACTGCTGCTCTGGGGACCCAGCCTCAGGACAGGGGACATTCCAGATACAGACCATAGCAGAAGGTCACATGACCTCATGGAAGGAGTGGGCTATTCCTGAGCTCAGGAAATCTTGGATCCAGAAGGAAGTGTCTCCCAGTGAGGCCCAAACAGAGGCAGAGATTTCCTCCAAAGCAGTGACGCGAACAGGTACATTTCACATAATGACTGATTTTCCGCTAACCACCGCCCTCCCCCATCTAGCAGCCACTACAGACCAGCCTGTTCCCTCCAGAAGGTTCTGCCTTGGCCATGTTTCTCCCACCCATAATCCAGGCTCACAGCATCTCTGAGAGGGGCAAAATCCTTCCTCCTTCCTGCCAGGGACAGGCCTGCCCTCCAGGAAGCTCAAGTCTTTTACACCCCATCCCCCAAAACCTCAAGCTCTGCCCACTATAAATGCTGCATGCATCCCAGAAAGTGGGCATGGCTTTCCATTTCTGTATCCAAACTCAAAAGAAATAAATCATCTACCCCCAAAATAATTCCTGTCCCCAAAGGGCATGTTGATGCTCCAATAGCCCATCCATTTCTAAGAAAGATAATTTGGGGGTTCATTCAAAGCACTCCATTTCCAAGAGTCAGGAAGTGGTCACTGGGCTGCATGAGGCCCTAAACCTTGGTCTCTGTAGGATTTAGCTGTCTTCTCTTGTAGCACCTCAGAGGAAGGGGCTAGGGTTTTCCCCCTGCCTCACAGAGGAGGACCCCACTGCTCAGCACAGGGAGGCCGGGTCTTAGGTGGACTCTCCTAGTAGCAAACTCAGCTCCCTGCATTAGAATGCAAGGAATTTAATTGGGAATTGATCCAATATGGGAGTGGAGAGCAAGGCAGAGAAGGGATGGAAGCTGATACAAGGTAGAATAAATTGACTGGTGTCCCTCAATTCCATACCTTCCTGGAACCTCATTATGTGACTTTATTTGAAAATAAGGTCTTTGCAGATGTAATCAGTTTAATCAAGATGAAGTCTCGGTTGGGGTTTGTGGAATGAGGTATTTAAGTTGGGTTTGGTGTGATTAAGCATAGCCAGGCATGGTAGAGCATGCCTATAATCCCAGTGGCTCAGGAGGCTGAGGCAGGAGGATGGCGAGTTCAAAACCAGCCTCAGCAACAGTGAGGTGCTAAGCAACTCAGCCAGACCCTGTCTGTAAATACAAAATAGGGCCGAGGATTGGTTCAGTGGTCAAGTGCCCCTGAGTTCAATCCCCAGTAACCACTACCACAAAAAGTATAGCATAGTCAGGGAAACACAGACGAGAAAGGCAAGTTGACCAGTACTCACAGAGCCCAGAGAGCAGAGGGCAGCCTGTCTTACAAGGCCACTTGGGAAAAAAGGGTGCATTTGGGACATGCATGCTCAACCAGGGCCAAGGAGCAGGAGAACAGGGCCTGTGGACCTAAGCCTCTGCTGGGGCCTGGCCGGTTAGGGAGGTGGGTTTCCTGAGACAGGGCTGGAGGGGTCAATTGGAAGGGTAGGGGCTTCACTACCCTTGAAGTGCTGGGTTACACTGTCAAGTTCACCAGAGTTAAAGCCGACGTGGTCGAGCGGTTCAGGATATGGGGCCTTATCTATCTAAAAGAGGAATTGGGTGGAGACCATCTCAGAATATGTAGGTCATGTGTGACGAGGAGGGGACCGTGAAGAAGAAGGATGCTAAGGCAGAATTCATGTGAACGAGAGTCACAACAGCCACGTTGGATTAGGAAGAGCCCGAATCCATTGGTGGGGTGTGCTGGTCAGAAGAGGGCAGGACACGCAGAGGCACACACAGGGAGGAAGCCAGAGCCATGTGATTCAGCCAGGAGCCAAGGAATACCACGGACATCTGGAAGCAGCCAGAAACTGGGAAGAGGCAAGGAAGGACCCTCCCCTGAGGCTCTGAGAGGAAGTGCCACCTTGAAGGTGCCTCCCTTGTAGCCTCCCGAACAGAGTGGATTTCTTTTCTTTTTTTAAATATTTATTTTTGTAGGTGTAGATGGACACAACATAATGCCTTTATTTTTATGTGGTGCTGAGGATCGAACCCGGGTCCCGCCCATGCTAGGTGAGCACTCTACCACTGAGCCACAATCCCAGCCCCAGAGTGGATTTCTATAATATGAAGCCATCGAATCCGTGGTAATTTTTACAGCAATCCTTGAAAATGTGGAAATGGCTTTGATCTTGGGTAACACAGGCTGGAGAGGTTCGTTCAAGGGGTGCCATCGTTTGAATGTTATTTTTTTTTTATTTATTTTTTATCTGAACAGATACAACTTTTTAATACCTTTATTTTATTTATTCATTTTTATGTGTTGAGGATCGAACTCAGTGCCTCACACATTCTAGGCAAGCGCTCTACCACTGAGCCACAAACCCCAGCCCTTAATTTGTTCTTTTTAGTTATATATGACAGCAGATTGTATTTGGACATATTGTGTATACATGGAGTATAACTTCCCATTCTTGTGGTTGTAAGTGATGTGGAGTTTCACTGGTCGTGTATTCACATAGAAGCATAGGAATATCGGAAGATGTCTGATTCATTCTACTGTCTTCGGATTCCCATGCCCTCTCCCTTCCCTTCATTCCCCTTTGTCTAATCCAAAGTACTTCTGTCCTTACCCCCAACCTATTGTGAATTAGCATCCACATATCAGAGAGAACATTCCGCCTTTGGTTTTGGGGGATTGGCTTATTTCACCCAGCATGATAATCTCCAGTTCCATTTTGGATGTTATTTATCTCCCTAAAAGGTTCATATGTTAGACATTTGACTCTCAATGTGGTGGTAGGAGGCGGGAAGTTTAAGAGGTAAAGCCTAGTGGGAAGTTCTAGGTGATTGGGGGCATACCCACAGCTGAGCTGATGCCAGGGTCATGCCCTTGAACCTCCAGAGCAGTGAGCTAAATAGACCTCTTTTCTTCACCAAGTTTGCCTGCTTCAAGTATTTGGTGATAGTAATAGAAAATGATAGAAAAAAAACCCAGTACTATAGTTTGAATTTGTCCCTACAAAAGCATGTATTGGAAACTCAATCACCTTTGTAACAGTGTGAAGAGATGGGAATTTAAGAGGGGATTAGGCCATAAGGGTTCTACCCTCATTAATAAATTAATGCTGTTTTCACAGAGTGGGGTCCTTATGAAAGGATGACTTAAGCCTCTCTTGGTCTCTCTGCCCTCTGCCATATTACATTATGGGAAGAGGGACTTTGTCAACGCCAACACCTTGATAGTAGACTTTCTGGCCTCCAGAACCATGATTTTTATTGTTTATGAATCACCCCATCTGTGGTATTTTGCTGTAGCTGAATTGGATTGACTTCAAGGGATTGTTGGTGGAAATATGAACATTTATTTAAGGTTCTCCTTGTGAGGGTTTAGAAAGAAATGAGGAGAACCATAGGAAGAGCTCTCATTGTCTTAGAGAATGAATTAATCATCATTAACAGAATATTAGTCGAAATATGAACATTCAGGTGCTTCTCTTGAGGGCTCAGGAGGAACACATTTGGGGGCACTGGCAGAAAAGTGAGCTTTGTTATGGAAGGGCAGAAAACTTGGCTGTTGGGTGGAAAATGGAACTTGTGAGCAATGAACTTGGATATTGAGCCAGGGAGATTTCCGAGCGAAGTATGGTAGATATAGTCTGGTTTCTTCTTGTTGCTGTAGTACAGATCGAGAGCAAAGCGATAAATTGAGGAAGGAAGTGTTGAGTAAAAAAGGAACCAGCACTTGGTGATTTGAGAGGTCCTCAGCATGTCCAGATTGCTAAAATTAGGAACTCCACTGCCAGGAAGGTGTGGTCTGAAGACAACCCCAAAAACGTTATTGAATATTTTGTTGAAGAGATTAGGGATGTGATTCGTGCATCCAATCGACCACCTCAGAATCCAGGGACAGAGATGGAATTATCCAGGAAGGACCTGTGCAGGAGCCTCTCGTCAATGGCATGGACCTCTGTGGTTTACACACAAGCTTTCTGAGAATGTCACACCGGGGGAAACACTGCCAGCCTGGACTGACAGGCACAGAGATGGATGAAGGCCTACTGACTTGAAGGGAGAGCCATGGATGCAAAGGCAAGCCACAGAAGACAGGTCCCAGAAAGCAGGTCACCACCCCAGGTTCAGATCGAGCATTCAGCCACAGCATCTAATGGGGCTGCCTGCTAGATTTCAGAGGATTTCACATTTACTTTGGACTAAGTGACCCTGTGTTCCATTAGCTTTCCATCACCATAATGAAACACCTGAGAAAATTAACTTATATAGGAAAAAAAAGTATTATTTGGGCTCCGAGGTTTAGAGTTTAGATAGGGTGGATCCATTGCTCTGGGTTCTGGTGAGTGTATCAAATGGTAGTGGCAGGTGGGGAGAGCAAGTAGTGGAGCAAACTGTTCACTCATGAGCAGGAAAGAGGAAGGGGCTGGGGTGTCACAATCCCCTAAGGACCTCCTACTAACCCCACCTTCTAAAAGTTCTCCCATCTCCCAATAGAGCCACTGGAGAATCTCCCTGAACACAGAGGTCCCTGGAGGACACTTATCCAGACCTTATCAGACCCCTTCATCCTTTCCATTTTCTCTCTTTGGGGCACATTGGGATGGGTAGATCTGTCTTGGGACGTGGGACCAAAATGACTTTTTGGTGGGTCAGATGGCAATGGATTGAACAGTGTCCTCCCTGTCACCAAATTCGTGTTCACCCAGAACATCTTATTTATAGACTTTGCATATAGTATTAGTTAAGAAAAAGAGTCCTTCCGAATTAGGCTGGCCCTAAATCCAATAAACGATTTCCAGATAAGAAACTGAGACAGAGATGTGATAATGGAGGTAGAGATTAGAGTGACTCAGCTACAAGTCAAGTCGTGCCAAGGATTTTCTTGTGGGTTTTAAGGTCTCAATTCATGGAACTTTAGGTCAGCTGTCATGGACTGGATGTATTTAAAAGCCCATGTATTTAAGACTTGGTCTCTGGGCTGAGGTCCTATTGGAAGGAGGTGGAGCCTTAGGAGGTGGGGCCTAATGGGAGGAAGTTAGATCATTTGGGATGTACCCTGGAAGAGGATGTAAGGGCCCTGGCCCCTTTTCTTTCTCTTTCTTTGCTTCCTGGCTACTGTGAAGTGAACAGTTTTCTCTGTCAAGTGCTCCCCACCACCATGTCTGCCTCACGACAGACTCAAAGGCCACAGGGCCAAGCGACCATGGACTGAGACCTCTAAAACCATGAACCACAATAAAGCTTTTCTCCTTATAATTGATTATCTCAGGTATTTTGTCACAGTAACAGAAAGCTAAGAGATGCTAACAAGCAGGGTTTGTAAGCAAGCAGCTCAGGTCTGGGGGCGACTGGAACTTATTCTGCAGGGGGACTCTAGGAGCTGTTTCCAGCCCACCAAGGACTCCCAGAACCACATTGGTAAAGTTGGGTTTATAGACTTGCTGCAGTGAGTGAGAGCAAATTTCACGGGGAAACCTAGGGCATCCAAGGAGGATGGTACTAAGAAGGACTCACACTAGGGCCTGGGCTTGTGTTGGGGGATTTTGAGAGGGGTCCAAGGAAGCAGAGCCAGACTGGATGCTCTTAGGAAGGGGGAGCAACTCCATGCTTGGGTATCTTAATGAGTTTTATTAGAACGTGGAGGGATAAAGTGAGGCTGGCGCTGCAGGTGGAACAAAGTAGCAGCCGCTCATCTCATTGAACACAGGAGGGACGTTGGTGTTTTCATGGTGTGCCTAGTGGCTTTGTTTGTTCAGTGCCAAGTGAAGATTAGGAAGTGGCTTTATCTGATACTGACCCGTGAGATTGCTTATGATCCACAGGAGCTGTGGGCGCCAGACCAGCTCTGGCTTCTCACTTCCCAGGACAATCGTGCCAGTATCATGCTACCTGAGGGGTGAAGGAGTGAGGGCATTTATCCACCAGCTCCTGACAGTCACTGATTGAGGGCTCCAGGGAGCATTCACTTGCCCAGCCTCTCTGCTCTGCCCTGCATGGCCAGAGGGCCTTTGGGCCTATTCTTGTTATTTATTTTTAAACTTTTGTTGTTGAGGTTGTGTTGGGGATCAAACCCAAGGTCTTGCATGTGCTAGGCAAGCACTTACCATTGAGCTACATCCCCAGCCGGAAGCTGTTTTAAAATCATCTATGTTTTATATTATTCAGCAATGTGAGGCCGACAGATCAGGAGAAATTTTGGTGCTCATAGTTCCTAACAGAAGGGGACACAGCATGCCATGGAGGTCACATGGGGTGGTACCAGGGCCAGTCAGAGGCAGAGAGAGGGAGGGAGCTGTGGGCAGGATATTTGTTGTGTTTCCATGGGAAGGAACAGGGAGGCAAGGTAAGCAGGTGTAGGATTCCTAGCTTGAAGAATTTTTCCAGTAGGCTTTGGGGCAGAGGGCTCCCCCCCCCCCCGCCCCGGCTGTCTGCTGTCTGGCCCTGGGGTGATGAGCACAGGTGCATAGTGTCCCAGAGTGTGAGAGTCCCAAAGAGGAGGTGGTGGGTGTGATCAGGGTTGGTTGTGTTGCACTTGAGAGGAGTGCGTCCAAGGACTCCTCTACTATTTCTAGGAATTGGCCAGCCCTGGCAGGAGCGGGGGGGGGGGGGTGCACTTTCAGTCCCTATAGGATCAGCAAGACTCAGATGTCAGAATAAAGAAAAGACTGATATAGGACCCCAAAGGGAGTCTCAAGCAGCTGGGAGTTGGTTTGAGAGGCCCCCCAAGTGGGCATGGCTGAGGAGACATGGTGGGTAACAGGTAGCATCGGCTATGGCTGGCTGGCTGGGGTTTAAGCTCAAGGTCACCTGATGCCAAATTCCACATTCAGAGTCAGCTTGATTTGGTGAGTGGAGAGAGAGAGACATAAGAGCAAGAGTTTGCCAGGGTGTTGTCAGTTCGACCTGTGTCTCATTCATGCATTTTACACATCATTAGCAGTGTCTGCCCTGTACCTGGTCCCATGGGGCACTCCCAGTTGGTTCCTGTCCCCGAGGTACAACCTGTCTGCTGGGGAGTAGCCCAGCCTGGGTGAGCCAGGAGTCCTTCCTGGCAGCACCCGATGCATGTGGACACACTAGAAAAGTTTCTAAGCCCAGCAGGGTGGGCAGGGGAGTCAGGGCAGTTGGGACACTGTAGACACAGCAATGGGTACTGGGGGCTGTGGGACTGCTACAGATAGGGCTGCAGGAGAAGGGTCAAATGTCTTCACGGAGGACTGAGGGGCCATTTCTAATCTAAGAAGTACTAGGCTGAGAGTGTAGTTAGGGTTAGAGCATGCTCAACTCCCTGAGTTCAATCCCCAGCACCACAAAAAACAAAAACAACAACACAAAGAAGTATCTGTTATGTAGCAATATACATGAGCGCCCTGGCCTATCTAAGCTTCTCTGCCCAACCACAGTGATTGGTCCAGGGTAGTTGGTCCAGGGTCGTTTTGGGGTGGGGGAGTAGGATGCTAGAAAGGATCCTGCCTCTGGGACTATGGTCCACAAGGGCCTTGCTCAGAACCGTCGGCAGTGGGAGGCCACCTGTCCCTTCATGGTGGGAAGAACGAGGCCAGCAGACAGAGGGATGCGTGCTGAGTGGAGACAGTGAGGACAGATCCCCGAGGACATGCCAGGCAGGATGGTCCTGCCTGCTTTCTCAGAAAGCAGGTTGAAGTTGGGTTTTTGTCCCTGGAAGGTAGTCACCAAGCCAATGTGTGGCTCGCAGACCTGAGCCTGCTTCCCATCCATAAAATAGGGCCAGAGAAGCCCCCCATCAGCAGCAGCTGCCTGCTCTTGGCGCAGGCAGAGTGAAGGGCGCATGCAGATGTGGAGCCTGCGGGTGACCCTCCCCACCTCCATCTTCCACCAGGGATGCTTATCCAGTCTGCTGCCAGCACTCAAGTGTCATCTTTCATCTTTCCCTCAGCCTCGGAGCAGAGGACCCTGCCTATTGGCACTGGAGTTGTGGAGACTAAGGCACAAGAGCCCTGGTAACACACCAGGTCCCACGTGATGAGCCCAGACAGAGCCCAGTGCCCAAGCTGTAGGGAGGAGTTAGTTCTAGGAGGAGCTATGTTACCTGGGCAGATCCTCACCCCAAGCCTCATCTGTAAAACAGGAGACCACCAAACAGCTTCCCGAGGCTCTGTTTGGTGGGGTCTTGCTAGCCTCACAGACCATTGACAGCCACCCCCCAGGAAACTTCAGGAAGACCTCTCTCAAGGGTGCCAGCGAGGCCCAGCCTGCTCCTGTAGGCAGCAGGTGTGACTGTGGCCGGTTGGCAGAACCTTTCTGTTCAACCTTTTTCACAAGGAGGTAGGGAAAGAGACTGGAGCTCAGAGAGGAGTGGGAGCTTACCCAGGACTGGGCCAGGACTGGGACAGAGGCAGGACTAGAGGAGCACGGAGCTGGTCAGGGCTGAGCAGCCACTGGATGAGGGGAGAGTGGGAGGGGAATCTGGGGAAAGAAGGAGCCAGGCTCTCAGGCTTCTCTGGTGACCAGGCACTAGGGGCTGGCCCTGCTTGTTGGGCAGGTGCCGGGCATCAAAGAAGATTAATGGGCTTCTGAGCATTAAGTCTCAGGTTGCCCGTGACCCTGGGAACCTTCTTACCTCCCAGCTTAGCTGGGAGCAGCTCCTGGCCAATGAAAACAGAGACCCTCCCCCCACTTGGAACTCTAACCTGAGAAGGGAACTTCCTAAAGCATGTTAATGACGCGTAATCCTAATGGCCCAGTGACCTTGGACTGGACAGTTCCCTTCTTTAAGCCTCAGTTTCCCCATCTCTAAAATGAGAAGTCAGGCTGAACCTTTTCTGAAAAGTACAAATTGGAACTTGGGTTGTGTGTGAATGTGTAGGGGGGGGTGAGATTGTGATTATTTACATTTTCAAATAAAGGGAAATTAGAGAATAGATATGTGTTCATTGTAGTAAATTCTGAAAATTCAGAAAAAAAAAAAAACATCAAAAGGCAGGAAGAAGGACCACTCATTACCTAACAGCCCAATAGCGGCCATGTGAAGGTCCTGGGAGAGGAGGAGGAGACAGGGAACAGCCCCAGACCAGACTTTGTCCCTCCTGTGCCCAGTCGCATGTCCCCAGTGGCCTGGCAGGCAGCCAGCACTCAGCAGTGTTCCGTGAATTCTGCGAATCTGTCAGGGTAGCTCGCTGTGTGTTCCCATTCATCATTTCTAACCCAGAAGTTGGTGGCTCCCAGGGGCACTCATCTCCCATTGCCAGGAAGGACGTCCCAGTGGTCAGAGCCTGGCAGGACAGGGGAGTGCCTCCAGACAGGGACAGCACTCCAAGGCACCTCCTTTGCTCCTACTTGCATGTGGCCAGCTAGGAGAATTAGTGACACCCACGAGGGCTCCAAACAGGCTGGCAGAAATGTTTTGGGGAATATTTTCCCCCCTAAGATCCAGCTCACTGGAGCTACAAGTGAAGGTTACTTTTCATTTTTTAAAAAAAGTTCTTTTTAGTTTTAAAAAAGTAAACAATGTCAAAAAGAGAGGAAACCCATGATGAGTCCTTCGTGCCTCCTCGTCCTTTACCCTTTTGCAATGGAACATTCTGGAGTTGGTCCACTGTGAAAGGTTTTTTAGAATGAAAAATCTCATTTTTCTATGGTATGGAAACTGAAATCAAGAAGAAGAAAAAAAAAAAAGCATTTAATTGGGTGGCAGGTGTAGAGTGTTTGCCTGGCATATGCAAGGCCCTGGGCTCCATCCCTAGCATTTAAACACACACACACACACACACACACACACACACAAATTAAAAAATAAAGGAAAACAAAAAGCAATTTACATTTCTACAATTATTGTGCAATTAAGGGAAACACACCAAGCCAATTACCCCATCTCCACTAGCAGTCTTATGCCTGGGTCTCCTCCTCCCAGGCCAAGAGGGCCTGTGGGTGTAAGTGGTGAATTAGGGTGGTTGAGGAAAGCTTTGTGGGCGAGGCAATGCCCTAGAGCTAAGCCTCCTGCCCATGCCAGACCCTCACCTTCCCTTGGGAATTTCTTGCAGCACAAGTGGTGGCCATTTTACAAAACAGAACACTGAGACACAGGGCTTCAAATCTGTCACAGTCTCTTGCTAGCCCTGGGGGGATGCAGAGCCATCTCACCCTTCAGATGAGAACTTCAAGGCTCAACACAAGGGTGCCCAACCCTGCCCAAAGGACCATGAGGCCTATCAGAGGACGGCCCATGTAGTCTATTGTCACTGGTGCCTTTCTCTTCAGAGCCTCAGTTTCCCTCCCTGTGTGTGACTGGTGTTGCTGGGCTTTCCAGAAACATGCTATACAACAAGGGGCCGTATAAAAATGCATGGGACAGCACAGATTGTGGTTCAATAGGCCCTGGCTCCATTTCCAGTTCCTTCCTGCTGCTTCTGAAGGTAGTTTTGGTGGCAAGTGGGTGTTCTGAGGCACAACAAAGTGTACGGTTTCCTGTAGAACATAAAAGAAGTCCTCACGCCACCCTTTGATCCCCTAACAGGACAAATGGAGGCCCAGGGCCAGAGGCCTGCTTGTTCAGAACACGCAGCTCTATGAAGATTGGAGTTGCAGCAGGCCCAAGGACTGATAGAAGCCAGAAGGGATAAGGAAGAACGTTCCCCTAGAGGCTTTGGAGACACATTCCTGTGCATACCCTGATCTCAGACTCTGACCTTCTTTCAGTGAAATAATAAATATCTGTTGTTAAAAGACACTCTGTGGTCCTTTGTTTTGCAGGTCTAGGAAATATGCACGCCCTATATGGTCAGGTGGTTACAGAGATTGTGCTGGTAAACAGCATAGGTGTTCATTGTTTGGACTCCTGGAGGCCCGAGCCTCAGCATGCTAGTATGAGGAGCCACAGACAGACCAGAATTTTTCCACCCCACATAGCTCCATCCTCAATTCAAGGGCCACCCCCAACCTCCCCTCCCAGCCCCACCATGTGCCTATAGGCTGCTGCCATCACCTGGCAGTGCATGGAGGAGGGAAAAGGAACCCAGAGAGGGGTCCACACAGAACCAGGTGGTGGGCTCAGAGCCAACTGTCAGAGAATACTGGGGACCTAAAGTGTGCTCTGGTGGGGGCTGGGGGAGCAGCAGCCCTATAGATGTTCCTCTCCTTCCCCAGGTGGCAAAGAGGACACACATGCTTGATTATGCGTGAAGGAAATTGAAGAAAGCCATCATGTGTGGCCTGCAAGCCCAAGTGGAAACAAGATATTAGGGGATGACACCATGCCTGACGGGCAGGGTGGGGAGCATCTCCTTCAGTGTACTCAGAAAGAGGGAGGGGGTGCTGGGGATGTGGCACAAGCGGTAGCCCGCTCGCCTGGCATGCCTGCGGCCTGGGTTCGATCCTCAGCACCACATACCAACAAAGATGTTATGTCCGCTGAAAACTAAAAAATAAATATTAAAAATTCTCTCTCTCTCTTTAAAAAAAATTAAAAAAAAAAAAGAGAGGGGAGGACTGCCTTGCTGGACTTTGCTCTGTTTCCACCAGAACATCCACCCCTGCCTGGCCCTAGGGTGCCAGGCTTGGGAGCGTGGGCCATCTTCCTAGGCTCTGCTGGCTACACTGGGATTCTGGCTGTCCCGGGGCTATTAAGCACATTTCCACTTCATTTCCAAGCTCCACAGAGGTGGGTCCCAGTTTAAATTTTGCTGGCTCAGGTCTTCCACGAGCAGTCTCAATTCCTGGGGACCTGAGACCCCCTACATGTTCCTGCCCACTCAGAGGCTGCTGCAGGTGGAGCTGGGCTGAAGGGCATCAGGCAGGAGGGGGCAGGTCTCTAGGGGTGTGTGTGTGGCCCGAGCCAGCCTCGCAGGGGTTGAATCCTGTTCTCATTAGCGAGGATTACTATAAGAACAACCTGCTCAAGGAACCTCGGAGGGTCTGGCTCACAGTGAGCCAAGGGATGGCGTAGGGTCCGCCTAAGACGCGGTGAGACCCAGGGAGTCGGAGCGGGCAGGGGAAACAGGGTTTTGCTCTTTTTGCCTTACGGTACCTGCTGAATCGCGCACCCTAAGAATGCAAAACCCTACCCCCAAAATAAACATGGAAAACTAGACTAAGAGAGAAGATGGGAAGAACCGGGCAGGAGGGGCCAGGTGAGGGTCCGAAGGGGAAAATGTGGGGCAGAAGCCCTTGAGCGACCTTTCCCATCTGAGGGCTTTGGCGGATCCGGGCTAGAGTTTCCCCAAGTTGTCCCAATCCTGAGCCCCGCCTCCACATCTGGTTCCAGTCCCGGCCCCACCTCAAAGATAGGTGTGGCCTGATTGGTGGAAGGCGCCGCGCCCTTGGAGGGCGTGTCCGGGGCGGGGACGCGCTGTCGCCCCGCCCCTCGAGACACCACCCTTCTTCAGTCTCCGCCCCCAGCCTCGGCGGGCCCAGCCGGCAGCCGGGGAGCGCGCAGGATGCGCGGGGCGCCCGCGACCCTCCGCGGCCGGGCGAGGCCCCGGGGGCGGACCGTGAGCGCAACGTCCGCCCCGGGGAACCGCACAGGTGAGGTTTGGGGCCACAGGGTCCCGAGGTGGGGCTCTGTTCCCTTTTCACAGACGGGGAAGCCGAGAGGCGAGGGAAGGGCCGGGGCTGCACAGCTGGGGCGGAGGGGCGCGTGAGTCACTTAGCCGACGGCCTCTCCGAGGACGCACCTTCCCGCTCTTCCACCGGCCAGCGGGAGCCCCAGCGGGTCCAAAGCCTGGCAGCGAGTGGTTGGAAACAGGCGGCGGCATTCAGCTACCTGCCCCGGGTCGGCACACGTGTTCCCATACGGTAGTCGCTCCGTGGTCCCAGACGCCTGCGGAAATCCGAACTGGCCTCACCTGACGGGGCGCGCAGCCCAAGGGGCGGGAAGGACTAGCCGGGGCGCTGTCTCCGCGCCGGGAGGGTGTTATCTTCGGGGTTCCTTGGGTGGCCACTCCCGCTCCTCTTTACCAGGGGGGAAACCGAGCCTGAGACGGGAATGGCCACCCGAGGTCATCCAGCAGCGGGGCCAGGGATTGGCCTAGGCTCAGAGGCCCAGAGGTCTCTGGAAGGAAGGAAGCCAAAGTGTTTTAAAGTGTTACTTTAATGTGCTAAAGGAGTTCACCTTCCGTGCACAAGGCACTAGGTTCGAATGGGATCTTTGCTCCCGGGGTGCTTCTAAAGTCTAACCCTTTCAGAAGTATAACCAAACCGGAACCCTGTTATCTCTGATGTTCCCAAACCTCACTTCAGTGGCCACTGCCCACCAGGGCTGGACCTGAGGGTCTTGGGCAATTCAGGCTGGGACTGGGTTTTGCCACTTCCTAGAGGAGGAAGCCGAGGTTTGGAGTTGGGGGTGGGAGTCTGGTTCCTGCTGTGCATTCTAGAGAAAACTTGCATCTGGGCCTCCTGGGTTTGGTTTAAATACCCACAGTCCCTAATTTGGAGTCCTAACCGCTTGGAGGAGTAGGAATCTAGGGCAAGGAGAGGTAGTGGGACTTACCCAAGGTCAGCCCATGGCGAGGGAGTGGCTGGAGGTCTGATACATTTGCAGGCAAAAAGCTACTTGCTAAGAAAATCAGTAGGGGGTCTCAGAGTTCCCCTCCTTTGTCTGTCCTGGACCCAGTAAGCTGCCCTTGCAGCTTGGTCACCTCTAAGTCGCCTGTGGGTCCTGGACTCTGTGAGCACTTCCTGGACATGAATCCCCTTGTTGAGTTTGGGGTTTCTCTGACCTGGTTCTCTCTGCACTCCAGTTTCCCCACGTGCTGAGTGGTACAGACAGTATACCTGTCCCCAGGTTGTGGACAGGCCGAGTGGAATCAGGGCCTGAAGCTCCTTGTCCACTTGGGGGTAAAGTGATGGCTTTACCTGATCTGAACTCTGTGGCTCTCTGCCATCAGCCTCTGGTGCTGTGAAATGGGCTGAGAAGTGAAGGGATGGGGTTTGGGGTGTCGTGGAGACAGTTTAGCACTGTCTAAAACTGCAGTTGGGGTGTGTTTTTCTCCACAATCTGTAGAATGGGACCATTACCATAGGCTTCCTAGAGTGGATAGGAAAGAGCAGAATAGCCCGGCTGGCTTGGCATCCTGAGGGTCTGTGGTCTTCCTATGGGTGGGGGAGGCTGGCTCCGAGTAGGGTTTATGAGTGTAAATGGCCAGCACCTGGCCCTGCTCCCAGGGCAACGCCTGCACTCCCTGATCTGGGAGGTTGTCCAGGAACACAGGGTTCCGGTGGCTGAAGACGACCCCCCTGGCACTCCTGGAAGGGACTGTGAAAGGTCTGGAAAGAGAGAGAGCAGGAGGCCCAATGGACAGATGAAGGTATTCTCCCGATAGTCCTCTTGGCTTTCCTGTATAGCCACAGAGCCAGGCTGTGCCCATTTTACAGAGGAGAAACAGAGGCCCAGTAGGAGCCAGTGTGAATTAAAGTGAGGCTTTCCTAACCCTGAGACCTGGCTGTGGCCTCCTGCTAGGGTGCCAGCAGAGCTGCGGGATAAGCGGCCTAGCTCCCTGGAGCCTCAGCCTCCATCCCCAGGGATTTGGGGGGGCACACCTTTCCTCAGTTAGATTCATCCTAGTTTTGTTCTGAAAGAGAGTGCACCCTCTGGAGTTTGAGGCTCAGCCTGGGAGACCCAAGGCTTCAGGGGTTCTGAAGCCCGAGTCCACCCTCTATAGAGAGATGGGCTCAGAGAGGGCAAGTGACTTGCCTAAGGACACACAGCTGGGGTTGTGGACCTCCCACACTCAGTATTGGAGACACATGCTGTCCCTGCTGTTGGGTTTTGGGGGTCTTGCTCTCAGAGGAAGACCAAGTTGTGTCTAAGTTGCCCTCTGAGCCCTCCGGGTAATTTCTCCTGAGAAATCCCATTTTGCATTTGAAGAAACTGTGTCCCAGAACAAGGTCTCACTGGCAGGTGAGGATCCAAGCCATGGAGGCAAGGTCCAGTGGCCCACCTCTCCCCTCCCTATATCCCCACAGCCTCTGACAGCATAAAAGGAACTTATTAAAAAGGTCAGGGTGTGGGGGCCTGTGGGCTCTAGAAAGGAGGACAGAGGAACTGGTCCATGGTCCAAGGTCCCAGATAAAAAATTAACAAGTAAGGATCTTTCCCAGATACTAGGCCAGTCTCTGGAGGCAGGGGAAGGAGAAGGCTGGGAGGATCCGGGCCCCACCCATGGCCGGCCACATGCCCCGTAGCTGCAGCCTATGGGCTGGGCAGAGGTGTCAGGTGGGGCTGAGGGCCCTTGTGGGCCAGGAGGGTGGCTCTGCTGTGTCCTTCCGTCTTCACCTCCATCCTCCGAGACATGAGAAAGCCAGGCTGGGTCTTGTGGGTTCTTGTCTTTTTGTTTGCATTAAACCCATACACTTCATTTTTTTTCTGTTGTTTTTCTTCTCCTTGAAGATTTACTTCCACATAGTGAAAAAGCGGGGGGGGGGGGGTCTCAGGAGTGCCTGAGTGAAACTGTACTAGAGCAGGACCCAGAGGGTGAGGGCTCAGAGGCATGGACAAGCAAAGGACTGGGGGATACCCAGTATACAGTGTCCCTAAGGCTGTAGGTGCAGCAGAAGGATATCTGCCTCAGTGTGGCTCTGCTCCTCCGGTTGGTGAGTGCTTCCTCTTGAGCATGGGTTGTCTTCAGGGACAGCTGGGGAGGGAGCATCCCCGCAAAGGGCCTCCTTCTGGCATTTGGGCATTTTAAGTTGTGAGCAGGTAGGATTTGACCCTTAGGCACCAAGTATAGTGAGAGGGCTGCAGGGGCTCAGGGCAGGGTGGCCCTGGGTCTGCAGGATGTGGGGTTTGGTGAGGGGTGGCTACAGGTCTCTGGGCTGGGGTGGAAGTCGGGGGTGGCCCTGAGTCTGCAGGCTGAGTCAGGGGATCTCTCTGTGAGCTGGTCTCTGTTGTTTGGTGGTGAGGATTGAAGCCTTGGTGGCTTCTCAGAACATCTCTTGGAGGGGTACAAGCTTCATCAACCACTGTGCTTCCTGCCCACCCCGTCCTTTTGGCCCATGTCCTGAGAAAAGGGCCACCCCAAGGGGCCCAGTGACCAGGCTCCCACCTTGGTGCTGCTGGTGCTGGTCTGGGAGCCTTGGACAGGGCTGTGGCCCTCTGTTTCCTCATCTAGAAAATACGCTCAGCCCAGAGGAAGGATGTGTTGCCCTCCCAGGCCTAGGGGTGGGTACAGGACACCCTGATGGGATCTGAGCGATGGGGATCCCTGGGGACCGTGGACTCAGGGATGGAGGTCCTAGGGTAGCATGGACTTGGAGGGAGACCTATGAGGTGAATGTCCCCTGAGTACCATGAGTTTGGTGCCCTGGGTCCCAGCATGTCCTGAGGTGCTTGGGATGTGATTTAAGTCCCACCCTGGGCAATGGTCTTGTGGGCCAGCCCCTGTCTCAGGCTCTCACAATGTAGTCCCTCCTGTGACACTGGAAGGCAGATCACCCATTGTGCAGATGGGGAAACCTGAGGGAGGTGAGGAATCCATGCCCAGGTCCTAGTGCTGGAAAGTGACAGGTCAGCATCAGACCCCAGGAGCCCAAGTGGGGAGAGAGGGTGGGAGGCTCAGTGGGCATTCCCAACTGGGACCTCTCACTGGCATCCAGCAAGCGACTTTGCCTCCCTGTACCTGGCTTGGCAGACGGGTTCAAGGAAGTGGGCCTCTGGGCCTCCCTTCACAGGTAGAAGCCTCCCGGAGACACAGGGCCATGAATGAGGCTCATCCTGCTTCCTTTCACTGTAATTTCCCCCAAATGTCTCTGTTTTATTTTTAAGGGAAGAACCATTCCAACAATATGGCGAGGAGCTGGGGTGGTCTGCCTTGTGAGACCCGCCCCCGCCCCCTGGTTTGGCTGGCTAGAAAGACAGTCTGATGTCATGTTCAGGACCCTGACTGCATTTAAAGCCCCCTTCCCCTTCTGAGTCTCGTGGAGACGGCCTCCGTCACCCCTGCTGGGTACCAGCCCTCTCTGCCCAACCTGCATAGATAGTCACCGGGCCAGTGTGTCCAGCTCGGGCTTGGGTTCCAAACTGTTCTGTGCTTTTATTGAAGTCTTTAATTGGAAGATACATCCTGGGGTTCTTACAAGTCTGCTAGCGCTGGCTGGGTCCCCTTTCTTTGGTTTTGGGTCGGTGACTTTACCTTCCAACCCTCAAGTTTGTGAGACTCTGTGACGGGCGGATGTTCTGTCTTTCGAGATGTGTGGCCTCTGAGTTGTGGGTGGCTTACCTTGTGAGATGTGCCCTAGGACAAGCACGTCCCCACAGCGGAACCCAGCACAGAGCACAGGATGTGGCTGTTGACAGAAGAAGCGAACCCAGTTGGGACATCTCGGCGCCCCCCGCCTCCTCCCCACCGCACTGTCCACACCACTCTTTCTAAGACACTTAGGGGAAGTTGTTGGTTTCCTTGCTGGGGCCACAGCCATCTCGTCTAGGCCTTGCCCCACCTTGTCTGGTATAGCATTTTCATGTGGAGACACAGACCCAGGGCAGGAAGTGACCAGGGTCCCCTAGCTGATAAGGCCTGACCCACCTTCGACCCAAGTCCTCTTGCTCCAGAGCTGGGCCTGGCTACCTTGGTTGCACGGGGGGCCCTGGTCACCACATTCTTTTTATATGGCAGAAATTTCTGTTCCTGGACTTTTGGCAGTGGGTAGTGTGTCTGGGCCCAGGGTGCGGAGTAGGACAGCCACTCCTGCCCACCAGAGCCCTCGTGGTCAAGAGGGGGCTATACCGGGAGTGAGTTCCATGACAGCAGGCTGCTTGACAATCCCCCCACATCTTTAGTACTTTCAAACTTGCAGCAGAGGAGAAAGCGCCACTGTGCCCCTCCCTTGAGCTCTGTCCAGACCTCTCCATCCCTTCCTTTCCTGGTTCTGTACTCCAAGCATTGTTTTTCCTGTAGGGCCTCAGGCACACTAGCTCACTGGACTCTGTCCCCAGCCGCAGGCATGTGATTTTATTGTTTTATTTATTTTTGGTACCAGGAGTTAAACCCAGGGGCACTAAACCACGGGGCTACACCCCCCAGACCTTTTTGGTACTTTTTTAGAGACAGGGTCTCACTGAGTTGCTTAGGGCCTTGCTAAGTGGCTGAGGCTGGTTGTGATCCTCCTGCTTCAGCCTCCTGAGCCTCTGGGATTACAGGTGTGCACCACATGTTATTTTTCAGTGAAGTTCTGGATGAGTTCAGATCCAGCCATTCATCCTGCCCATTCACTGGGCAGACTGCCATGAGTGCTCTCCCCCTCTCGGATTCCCCTCCCTCAGATCCCCTTGCTGTGCCTACTCCCAAACATCTGGGGAGGCTGGGCCTCCTCTCCCTGGGGCCCAGCCACAGAAGAATGCAGAAGTTGCAGCTCTAAATTGAGGACTGGGAAGTGTTGAGTCCTGGGGAAGAGCCACATGACTGTGGCTGTATCTGCCATGGCTCCACAGTCCTGTGTCCACCTCCCTGGCTGGCAGGATAGGATGCATCTAGATCACAGGATCCTCCTCCCTGGAGAGCACCCATCACCACTGTCGTCTGTGAGGACAGCCTTCCTTCCGCACTGATGATGACACCAGGCCGGGAGATCAGGAAGAGCCCAGACTTGGAGTCAAGAGTCTGGATCTGAGGGCCTGTAAGAGTCAGCCCAGGGCTTCAGGAAATAGCCCGGGCCAGGGGTTTAGAGCTGAACCTGGCCCAGAGGGATACTCAGTGTCACTCTGATGTCGCCTCCTGCAGAGCAGTTCCTCAGGCGTTCCCTGCCCTGCACACCTGCCAAGGATTTGTGCGCTCCTCCCCTTCAAGCCTCTTTAGCCTCCAGGTGTGGTGCACACCTGTAATCCCAGCAATTCAGGAGGCTGAGGCAGGAGGATCATCAGTTGAAAGCCAGCCTCAGCAACTTAGCAAGACCCTGTCTAAAAATTAAAAAAAATATATAGGGATATGCTCAGTGGTTGAGCACCCCTGGATTCAATCCCCAGTACTAAAACAAAAACGGAAAACACCCAACAACGACACCTCAACAGCCTTGTGGCTTTCTTGTTTTCTTTCTTGCTTGCTTTTTTTTGTGGTGCTGGGAATTGAACCCTGGGCCTCAGTCATGCTAGACACTCTACCTCCAAGTTACATCCCCAGCCCCTTGTGGACTTTTAATTCTGAACAAGATAAAAGAAAAAAAAAAAAAAAAACAGGTCTTGAATGTGCATAAATATAATTTTTTTTTCAGTACTGGGGACGGAACCTGGGGCCTTGGCATGCTAGCCAGGCAAGTGCTCTACCATTGAGCTACATTCCCAGCCTTTGCATATAGACTCTTCATTAGCATGGTTTCCTCATTATTTTAATAGTTTTATTGAGCTCTTCATATACCATATAATCCACCCATTTACATACAACTCAGTTACTTTTAGATGTACACACATCACCTCAGTCAATTTTAGACTATTTTCACTACACTCAAAAAAGCCCTCATTCTGGGCCTTTCATGTAAGTGGGAATCGTACAATATGTGGCCTTGTGTGTCACACTTCTTTCACTTGTAGCGCTTTCAGTGTTCAGCCATGTTGTACCATGTATTGGTGCTTTGTTTCTTTTTTTGATTGAGGCATTTTCCCTAGTATAGCTGGACGATATTGGTTTATCCATTTTTTTAGGTGACAGACATTTGGGCATTTCGATTTTGTGGCCATATTCATAGTGCTGTATGCAAATGAGTCTTTGCATACAAGTTTTTGCATGGACATGTGTTTTCATTTCTCTCGGGTGTTTACCTCAGAGTAGAATTACTGGATTATATGGTAATCCTGTGTGTAACATCGAGAAACCACGAGACCATATATAGTAGTTGGCTTGGTGGATATGAAGTGGTACCCCGTGGTGGTTTTGATTTACATTTCCCTGAAGGCTAATGTTGAGAATTGTTTCATGTGCTTATTGGTGGCTTTGGTATATCTTCTTTAAGGAAATATCTGTTCAGATCCTTTGCTCATTTTAAAACTTTGTATTTTATCATTGAGATGTAATAATTTTTTATACTCTTGAGATGTATCTCTTATCAGATATGTGATTTGCAGATATTTCCTCCCAATCAGGAGGTTGTCTCTTCACTTCATTGTTTTCTTTGCAGAACACTGTCTTTAATTTTTATGAAGTCCAGTTTTTTTTCCTTGCATTGTTTTTTTTTAGTGTCATATCTAAGAACCATTGCCTAAAGTCACAAAAAAATGTACCCTAGGTTTTCTTTACGAGTTTTATAGTTTTAGATCTTGCATTTAAGTTTTGATTCATTTTAAAGTTATTTTTTAGCATATGGTGTGAGGTAGGGGTCCCACTTCATTATTTTGAATGAGAATATCCAGTTTGCCAAGCACTGATTATTGAAAAACTATTATTTTCCCACTTATTTTTGTCTTGGCACTGTTGGTGAAATCAAATGACTGTAAATGTGAGGGTTTATTTCAATTCTGCCGAACTGCTCTGTTGGTCTGTCCTTATAGTTTTGAAATTGAGAAGTGAGTCTTCCAACTTTGTTCCTTTTCAAGGTTGTTTTGGTTATTCTAGGGTCTTTTTTACATTTCCATATGAATATTCAGACCAGCTTGTCAATTTCCACGAAGATGGCAGCTGGATTCGGACAAGGGTTGTGTTGAAACTGTAGTTTTGAGGGTATTACCATCTTAATAATATTCAGTCTTCTGATCCATGAGTTTGGGATGTTTTTCCATTTATTTAGGTTTTCTTGAATGTCTTTCAACAATGTCTTGTAGTTTTCAGAGTCTAACTTGTGCTTCTTTTGTTAAATTAACTCCCACATAATTGTTTCTACTGCTTTTTTTTTTTTAAATGAAATTGTTTTCTTTCATTTTCAGTTTGCTCATTGCTACTTTACAGGAACACAACTAATTTTTCTATGTCAACCTTGAATCCTACAATATTCCCTATTGGGATTATTATGAGTGCTGCCTGAGGCAAGGAACGTGGGATGCTTTTTGAACACAGAATTCTGTGCAGACGTGTTGTTGTTGATAGTAATGCTGATAATGAGCAAGGAAACATCAGATTGGTCCTGCCAGACTGGAAGCTCAGCCTTCCCTAGATACTGAAGGGACAGACAAGATGGCGGCTTCCAGTGACTGACTCTCAACTACGGCAGTTGACCCCTTGCTCAACCAGTGACTATGTGGCCTCAGAGTCATTGAACCTTGGTGTCTAGAGCTGTAAACTTAGATGGCATACCTTATTTCCAAAGATCCCCAGGGCTCCTGACCTGGTGTTCTAGGGACCTTGAAAAGAAGAGCCTCTTGCATTTCACCTCGTTCCTTCCTCATACCAGCCTGACATGGGCAAGCAGCTGCTGTGCCCACGAGGCCCAGGGGACTTCTTTATCTGGGCCCCCACTTTTGTGGCCCTGCAGAACTCAGAGCCCCACAGTCTTGAGTTCACATGCTTGTTTCCCTAGCCACCAAAGCACTCAGCATGGGCCCCTGTCGGAGTATAATCTGGGTGAGACCTGGGTGGCCAGGCAAAGTCCCAGATACTCAACAGGGCACTAGGATAAACGATTCCTGAAGCTTTGTTCAGGTTTTACCACAAAGATGGTGGCTTAACTCCAGCCAGAGTTTATTTCTGTCTCTTATTAGGATCCGAGAGGTTGGTCAACCCTTCCATACATCTCTGCTTCCCAGCCTGGAAGTGGCCATAGACACCCATACTTATATCCCATGGGCCAGGCACTGTCACATGGCTCCTTGCAGCTGTAGGGCAGGCTGGGAAGTGTAGTTTTCTATGGCAGCCTTGTCCCCAGCTGCAACTGAGGGGTGAGGAGAAGGGACACTGGTGGGCCGCCATAGCCAGGGATGGAAGCAATGGTTGAGAGTGCCCAGATCAAGCTGGAGTGGGCTCACTCAATGGATATGTTAGGTACCAATTCTACCCCTACTGTCTCCCTACCTAGTGCCCTTGGGATGTCATTCAGCCTTGCTGTGCTTATAAGGAGGAATTATAGGGCTGTCATACAAACTAGCATTCATTAGCATGCGGTGTTTGTGCTAATCCTGAACCAGGCTTCCACTGCTTCCCAGACATCTGGCTCAATGGGACATGTGTGCCTGGCCCCCAGGGGATGGTCCTAGCTGGGGGCATCAGGCACAGGATAGAAGAAGGTCACAGCAGGTCAGCATGGAAGATGGGCCCCATCAGCCTCCATGGCCCTGGCCTCCATCTCCATCACCCCATGTCTGGGTCTCTGTCCTTGTCTGCTTGAAGGGAGGCAGACAGGCACAAAGGTGCTCAGGTGGCCTTTGTCACAGGCTGCCTCTTCCGTCAATGCTCAGAAACTCAGGAGATAGCAGAAAGAAGAGCCTCTTGCACTTGGGCACTGCTTGGGACATCCTTAGCGGTTTCACTGAGCATTCCCGAGCATAGAGGAGACACCTGTGCCCACTAGCAGAGAACAGGGAAACGTTTCATCCCCAGAGCAGAGCCCTGTGCCTCAGTAGGAGGGCCCAGCTGCCGGTCCACGCGGAAGTGATAAGTCTCAGGTGCATTGTGCAGGGCGAGAGAAACCAACAGAAGGGCACATGCTGTGTGCATGCATACGGAGAAGTTACGTGGGTCCCCCTTCTGTGGTTCTGAGTCCACCCTGTGACTGTGAGCTGCGTGACCTCAGGAAGTAACACACCCCCCCTACACACACACACATACCCCATGGTTTTGCTTGTTTTTCACATGGGAATAAGGATGGTTCTACCTGGGAAGATGGTCGTCCTGTGGATGGGTTAATACATGTAAAATGTGTACAATAGTGTGCAGCACACGAAGTCCCTTGGAAGTGCCAACTTTTGTTACTGGTACTGTTTCATAAAAAATCCGGGGGTTGCTGCATCCAGAGCATCTCTGTCCTTTTTTTTTTTTTTTTTTTTTTTAAAGACTGGGAGCTCGCTGTGTTTCCCAGGCTGGCCTTGAACTCCTGGGTTCAAGCAGTCCTCCCAAGTAATGAGGACTGAGCACTCAACAGTGTGTCAGGCTTCCTGTATGCTTATGTATCATTGTAAACACTTTATAGCAGTTTGTTGCCTATATATTTGTAGGATTGCCTGTTTGTACCTTGATTCATAAATCAGTGACTACAGCTAGAGACATAATTTCTAATTTTTCACTGTTTCTGGTAGCTCTGAGGGGGAGTGTCCTGATACAGAGTCTTGGCAGAAAGTTCTTCATGCCTTTGGCTAAGTTCTCACGTGTGTCTACAGCACAGACCTAGGACACATTTACCAAGCTCTGTCCAGACAGGTTGGGATCTGACCCCAATCTAAGAGGCGTCCCTTCCCAGCCCTGACTGATGTACATGATGGGTTTTTCTTTACTTACTTATTTTTATATTTGTTTGTGCGGATCTGGGTATGGGACCCAGAGCCTGGCACAGGCTAGGCAAGTGCTCCTCCACTGAGCCACATCTCCAGCCCTGTTTCTTTGAACTTTTGCTGCTTGATAAGGCAAAGATTCGATCTCATTTGGATGAGCATTTCTTCGAAGGCTGTGTGGGTGAGCATGTTTTCGTGCCTGTTGGCCATTTGTTTCTCTTGTCAATTGCTGTTGACACATTAGTTCATTAAAAAAAAAAAGTGTTGGGGCTGGGGATGTGGCTCAAGCGGTAGCGCGCTCGCCTCGCATACGTGCGGCGCGTGTTTGATCCTCAGCACCACATACCAACAAAGATGTTGTGTCCACCGAGAACTAAAAATAAATATTAAAAATTCTCTCTCTCTCTCTCTCTCTCTCTCACTCTCTCTCTCCTCTCTCACTCTCTCTTTAAAAAAAAAAAAGTGTGTGTTTGGCTCTTATTGATGTGTGAGATTCTTACAAATTAAGGATATTGAAACTTCGTCCTGTTTTCCAAATATCTTCTAATTTTTCATGAGTTGATGTTTTTTTTTTTTTCAATGATTAGGGAGTTCAGCTTCGTCTTTTACTTTTTATGCAGTCAAATCTATTGATCTCTTGACTTTCTTTTTTGGTACTAGGGATTGAACCCAAGGGTGCTTTACCTCTGAGCTATATTCCCAGCCCTTTTTAAATTCTTTGAGACAGGGTCTTGTTATGTGGCTGAGGCTGGCCTCAAACTTGCGATCCTCCTGCCTTAGCCTCCTGAGTTGCTGGGATGACACATGTGTACCACTGTGCCAGCTACCTCTCTTTCCTTGCTGTCTGCCTTTGAACTATACTTAGGCGATAATTGTGTATTTGCCTGTATTGTCTAATGCTTGTTTCTTTAGAATACACCAACTGTCTTTAATGCAGGGTCCACTTCTACTTTGTCCCTGAGCTGGGAGCCCCATGTGATTCTCCAGCTTCCTGCAACCCTTGGAGGATCTCCTGCCACCCCGCAGTGGGCTGCAGCACCCCAGCTCTGCCAGCACCCCCACGCCGCCCCCCCAAGTGCTGCCCTTGCTCCTCACAGCTGTCTCTCTCCCTAGGCACGTGTGCTCAGCTGCAGCCACCCCCAAAGGGCACCTTGCAAGTCCTCCGTGGCGATGGCGCTTCTGTGGGGACTGTGCTCGTTTTCCACTGCCCCTCGGGCCACCAGATGGTGGGCTCCGGCCTCCTCACCTGTGCCTGGAAGGGGAGTATCGCTGACTGGTCTTCGCGGACCCCCGTGTGCAAGTGTAAGACCCTCCTCCCTCCTGAGCCACCCCAACCCTGCAGCTGCCCAGAGTGGGGGCCTAAAGCCCGTCACAGGGACCCAGGCTGGGTCCGTGCTTGGGAACTGCTCCCTGCGTGGCATGTGGCTTGGCAGTGGTCTGGAGACCCCTCACAGCTCCCCACCTGCACGTGGACTCCAGTCCTAGCTTCTGGCTTCAGATCCTGGCTCTGCCACTGCTGTGCCGCTGCCACCAAGGGGCCGCGTGTGCTGTCAGGGCTGGCACTTTGTCGTCTGTGAGACAGGAAGCTGTGTTCATTCCCTCCTGCCCGCATGCATGTGGCACGCCCCGAGAGGATGTGCCACATGCCAAGAATTCTAGGTACCGAGAACACAGAGCACAGGAAGTACCTGACCCCAGAGCACCCAGTCCCGGGAGTTTTTGGTTATGGTTGTTGAACAGGGTGTTGAAAGGTTAACGAGGCAGCACTGCTGGTCCTGCACGGCTTCTCCAAATGGAAGCCCTGAAGGTTCTGTTAATGTGCTTTGTATGTGAAAATGACTTCAGAGTCTCAGAGGCAGAACAGCTGGGCAGAAGCTGGGCGGATGTTCTGCAGGACTTGTCAGGGCCTTTACCCTCGTGGGCTGACTGGATCTCTGAGAAGGAGGGAGTCTCTTAGGATTAGACTCCAAGAGGCAGAAAACCCAAAATAACAGTTGTCACCAAGGAGGTGCTTCCACTGTGGGGATGGGTGGCCAGGCTTGGAGCATGCTCCACCTCTGTGGGACCGGGGACCCTGCCCTTTGGTGGCTCTGTTGGGCTTGGCCCCAGCATTGTGACCCAGAGTCACAGCAGTTATTTCAGGCAGGATTTTGGGAGTGAGGGGGTTCCTAGCAGCAAAGCATCCTCCCCCGTATTTCAGAGAAGATTCTTGGGAGTAGTCCTGGTCACTGCCTCTGTCCCCCACTGGCCAGAACATGGTCATGTCACCACTGTGGGTGGAGTCTTCACTCTGGATGGGCAGTGTCCAGCTAGAGAGTAGGGGAAATGGAACTGGACCAGGAGCCAAGCCATGTCTGCTGTCAGGGGGGGGGTACAAATTAGGTTCCTGGGACCTCTTTTCCCCATGCCTCCCTTAGAATTTGATGAAACTGGTACTCCGTGCATAGTTGAGGTCACACGGCTAATGTGTGTGAATGACCTTTGACCCACCGATGGGCATTTTTCTTGCTTTTGCCCTTTCCTGGAAAGTGACTTGAGAAGGCCCCTGAAGAGTTTTTCCTGCTTGGAGCTTTGTGGAAACCCAGGCAGTGGGCTGGGCAGGTCCCCACCGAGGCTGTGTCCGCCATCATCTCTGTGCCAAACCACCCTTCTGCTCCAGGGGGTCATTAGTCCATGTCAGAGCTTTTCCAGTTGGCTATCTTGCAAACTCCTGCACGTCCTGCAAAACCCTGCCCGAATGCTCCTCCTTGGGGGAAGTCTTCTCTGGTGCCAGCCCCGATACAGTTTGCACGGACCTTTGTTTCAGCCATCAGTACTTCCCTGCCTGCCCCGGGAGTGGGGCTCCTGGGGGCCAGCCAGGCTCTGTCCACCTCTGGCACCCATCCTGGGCCTGGTGGTTGTCTCCCCTCCAGCTGTGCCGCCCCAGGAGGCCTTCGGCTTCAAGGTGGCAGTCATCGCCTCCATCGTGAGCTGTGCCATCATCCTGCTCATGTCCGTGGCCTTCCTCACCTGCTGCCTCCTCAAGTGCGTGAAGAAGAGTGAGCAGCAGCGGCGCTCCAACAGGTACGGCAGCCTGGTGGCCCGGGGACCTCCCACCTCCCGCAGGGCTCACTGTCCCACAGACGGCCGGTCAGCCACAGCCCACAGGGGAAGGGTGGCCCTCCCAAGGCTTTCTGCTTTCTCCCCACAGTCATGCTTTTCTTGTTTCTCATTTTTTTATTGTGGGTAAAATACACATAACATGAAAGTCACATCTTAGTCGTCATTAAGGACGCTAATGGTGTTCTGCAGCCATCGGTGCTGTCCAGTGCTAGAACTTTCCACCACCAGCTTTTGGACCAGGCCACTCTCCTCTGCTGCTCCCGGTTGCTTCTGAGCGGCCGTGGTGAGTTCAGCTGCAGGAGAAGCCGTGTGGCCCGCAGCCCCTCAGATATGCCCTGCCCGGCTCTTCCAGAATTTTGTCCAGCTGCACGGAGGTGCACCCTGGACTTGTGTGGAGCACACCTCTGCATGTGTACTGCTGTCGGGGACAAGAGTGGCTGCTCGGTGTCCTTTACCCTGAACTCTCTCCTCTAGGATGGCCCAGCTATGGCACCAGCTCAGGGGCGAGGATCTGGAGACGGTGCAGGCTGCGTACCTGGGCCTCAAGGTCCACAACCAGAACAACAGCAGCAGCCACAAACCCAGGAGCCATCCCAGCCAGGCGCACGACAACCACAGCTTCACCACGTGGGTGGCCTGGGTCCATAGGCATGGGGAGGGTAGGGGGTGCAGGTCCCGGGCCTCAGCTCCCAACCCTAAAACAAGAGGCTGGGGGTCCTTCTAGTCCTCTTAGCAGCTGGGACCTGCAAGTGCTCATAACTGCTCATAACTGAATTCTCTTGAGAATTCAGACCTCCAGGATTGCAGAAGCTCAGCGCTGTGCTACTCCTCCCTCCACCTCCCTTCCCCTCCCTGCCCCTCCCCTCCCCTCCCCTCCCTTTCTCTTTCTCTCAGTACACATCACACTCTTTTTTTCTCTGAACCAGTACAAGTCCATTTCCTTTCCTGACTCCAGAACGCTGGCCCTGACCTCTGGTAGGTAGAGGGCGTCCACACCTGGCTGTTGGCATCCAGGCACCGTCCTGAGCTCCAGGATCACATACAGCACTTGGCCTCCAGCTCTCTGGGCTCCTTAAACTGGGACAGGCTTTTTCTCCCACGTAGTGTGGACTTCTGAGGTCTCAAGACCACCCATCTGCATCCCTCCAGTGTTTCACACCCCGCTGCAGGGTTTGCACTTGTGGCCTGGATGCTACCTGTGCTGACAGGGCCAGGCTGCCCTCGTGGGGAACGAGACTAGGGTCTCTTGGCTGAGGCGAGTCCCCCACATCCCTCTATCATCCAGGCATGATGTAGGAGCTGAGGCACGTGGGCTCCGCGTCCAGGGGTGACCCTGCTGGATTCTGCTCTTGCAGAAGGCTGCCTTCGTTGAGTGTGATTGTGTTGTATCTCGAGGAGGAGCAACCATGAGATTTTATTCTATTATTTTTTTAATCATTCCTTCCTTTTCATTGTGTTACTTTAGTATCACTTTGAATTCATAGGATATTCTGTTCCAGAAGGTGCATCATGAGAAAGTATCACAAGTACAAGTAGAGAGAAGGCTGTCCCCGATCTCCTGTCCCACCTCCTGCTTTCTGGGGCTGCCATTTGTCCCTCCTTTTCCGCACGCTTCCCGTGGGCTCCGTGGTCCTTTGGGAGGAGTGTGCGGACGGCACCGTGTTCTTCTGATGTGTCCCGTCGTTCTCGAGCACCTCCTGCCCTGCTCGGGGCATTCTGGCTTCTCTAGTGCCTTCTGTGCTTGGCTTAGAGCTGCTCTCTGTCCCACCTGTGGCTCCTGAGGCAGCAAAGTGCTTGCTCCCAGCCCTGTGGCCTTAGGTCGCATGATGGGCGCTCCATGCCTCAGCTCCCTTGCCTGGCAAGGATCAGGTGGTGCCCGTGTCTTGGCGCTGTCAAGATGACCAAGATGGACCATGGGTGTGCCCCTTCCTCGCCCCAGGCTGAGAGCTCAGAGAGTACGCGTCATTGTGCCCTTCTTGTGCAGAGGAGGAAACCAAGGCACTCGGGTTGGAGGACCTGCATGCTCAATTACACCGTGTTCTGTGCAATTGCTGAGCCTGGCCAGTGCCTGCAGGGAAGTGATCCATTTTCCCATGTCCTTCCCTGAAGCCTCAGGGTCACCTGTGAGTCAGAAACTGTCCTGTGAACTTTTTCACTTAAAGACACATTCCTCTTTACCCCAGTGGTCTGAGGCCTTTGGAATCCCATTGTTATTAATAGTGTTAGTACTTTTAGACAGGGCCTCCCTATATTGCGTAGGCTGACCTTGAACTCCTGAGGTTCAAGTGATTCTCTAGCCTCCTGAGCAGCTAGGACTAGAGGTGTGCACCACCACACCTGGCTAGAAACCTCATTCTTCTTTTTTTTTTTTTTTCCCCTTTGGTACCAGGGATGGAACTCAGCAGCACTTAATCACTGAGCCACATCCCCAGGCCCTTTAGTTATTTTGAGACAGGGTCTTGTTTGCTAAGTTGATTGAGGTCTCACTGAGTTGTTGAGGCTGTCCTTGACCTTTGAAACCTCCTGCCCCAGTCTCCCAAGTTGCTGAGATTATAGGCATGCACCATTGTGCCTGACTAGATATCTCTTTTTTAATAGCTACTTATTATGCCAAATGCCATCATCTGTTAGTCCCTCCCCTACTGAATAGTCAGATTGGGGATAAATGTCTTTGTGCTTAGAGTTTTTTTTTTTTTTTAATTATATATTTTATGGTGCTGGGGGTCAAACCCAGAGGCTTATGCATGCTAGGTGAGCGCTCTATCATTGAGCCACCCCCACCCCAAGCCTTTTTTTGTTGTTGTTGTTGTTGTTGTTTGTTTATTTGTTTTTGGTTTTTTGAGCTGGGGTCTCTCAATGTTGCCCAGGCTGGCCTGAAGCTCCTGAGCTCAAAGGATCCTCCCACCTCAGCCTCCCAAGTAGGTGGGACTATAGGCATGTGCCATCACACCTGGCAGAGTTTCTCTTTTGAACAACATCTTTGAGGGTGATCCCAGGAATCGATTATTTAGGCCAAAGGGTCTGTGTATTTTTTATCACCAAATTTTTCTCTGAGAGCTCTGAAGAAGCTAGTTCAGTCATATTTTCTGAGAAGCCACATCCTCACTGAGAGCTAATGGTTTGTTTACCGCCTCCTTAGCTGGTATAAATTTTACAGATCATTTTTATTGGCATTTCTTTGCTTCATCTGGAGGGTGAATGTTTTCTCCAAACCCCCCTCTTCCAGGGGCGCTACTGATGTTACTCCCTCTCGGTTCCTCTGTGTGGCCTGCTCAAGCTTTCTCCCCAGTAGGAGGAGGTCTGTGTCATGGACAGATCTTGACCTGCCAACTGGCCGCAGGGATTTTACAGGCTCTGTTCCTTCTTGGTTTGGTTGGGCTGTGTTGACTAAGTGTGTGTGTGTGTGGTGCTGGGGACTGAATCCAGGCCTGGCACAAGCCCTCCATCACTGAGCTCCATTCCAGCTCTTTTTTATTTTGAGACAGAACCTTGCCAAGTTGCCCTGGCTGTCCGTGAATTTCCTTCCTTCCATTTTTTTTTAAGTATTATTTTAATTGTTGATAGACCTTTATTTATTTATTTATATGTGGTGCTGAGACTTGAATCCGTGCCTCACGCGTGCCAGGCAAGTGCGCTACCGCTGAGCCATAACCCCAGCCCCCTTTTTATTTTTTTAATTCTAATTTTTAAATTAATTTTTATTGGTGTGCTATCATTATATGTAACAGTGGGACTCACTGGGACATATCTGTACATGCACATAACATAATTGGGTCGACTAGCCTTGACCTCTTGGTCCTCCTGCCTCCTCCTCCGAGTCTCTGGGATTCCAGGTGTGTGCCACTGCGCCTGGCTCTATTTTCTTTTTTATATTATCAGGTGGCCAAGGCTGGTTCCAAACTTCTTTGTTGCCTCTACCCTGTGGCACCTGCTCCCCATTTCAGAGCTGTGACCAGATCGTCTTGGGTCCTGATTAGGAAAGGGGGGAAGAGCTGCTGCTCTCAAGGCTACATGGTGTCCTGGACGAGGGCCACTGGCTTCCCTGGCTAAAGCATGAGGCCGGGTGCTGCTGGGGCCATATCTGCCTGTTCCTGTCCCACAGACACTAGTTTTTAGGCCTTGGGGTCAGACAGGTACCCTTCATCCAAGGATGGTCACAGAGCTGTGTAGGGAACTATGTTCCGTCCCCCAGGAGTGGGGGAGCCCTGAATAGGGCCTGTCTGATTGGGGGCCACTCTGACAGCTGGCTCCAGTCAGTGTAGCTTAAGAGGCAGGAAGGAGGAAATGAAGCTGAGAGCAGGTTGTCTGGGGGACACTTGGGCAGAGACCCTCCCCTGAGCTCTCCCACACATGGCACCCTGAGCACTTGGCCAGGCTCGATGGGGACTCGGAGAAGGTAGCTTCTTCCCAGGGACGGCATGATGGAAGCAGAGTCCCCAAACCCCATCCCTGTCCCTGGTTCCCAGGCAGGGTTCTCTGGATCTGAGGCCATGAGGCCAGGGCAGGCCACCTGGTGGTCATGACCGTCCCAGCAAGGCCAGGCTTGCCCCTTGACCTGGCTTTATGTCGTGAACACCGCCCAGCATCAGCAATGTGCCCGACACAGTCTAGCTCTTCCAGATGCCAGCTTCTCCCCTAGGTGTGGGCTCCACTCTATTCCATGTTACGGGTGAAGAACCAGAGAGGTTAAGCAGCTTGTGCAGAGTCTCACAGCCAGTGCACGGGAAGCTGTGGGACCTCCGGCTGCCCGTCCAAAGTCTGCTACTCCTGAAGCTGTCTCCTCTCTACTTATTAACTAATTGATCCATTTACATATTCGCTGACCACTACATTATTTCTTAACTCTGAACATTTTCTGGAATTTTTCTAAGCACGAAGTGTGGGTGGGAACGGGATCCGAGAAGGCTTCCTGGAGGAGGTGAGGCCTAATGTCAGCTATGGGAGAGCCTGCCTTGGGGACAGGAGAGGGCAACCGGCAAGGGGCGAGGGCAACCCCCAGCCTCCAGGGAGCAAGGCCGGAGAAGGGGCTGGGCCAGCTCAGAACACCCTAAGGATAACTCAGCTTATGTTTTGGGGTTGGGAGCTACAGGGCATTGAGGGTGTGGAAGGTGAGTGATCCAGCTCCAGGCCACTAAAGGGGACAGGCCTGGAAGGAAGGGAGGTGTCTTCCCCTGGATGCTCCTGGACCCCTGTCTCCAGGTCCTGAGCAGGCAGCGAGACTCCTGGTGGTTTATGCACTTGGAATAAGCCCCAGAAAGCACCTTCTCACCCCTTAGGAAGATGACCAGGACGCACCCTGGCCACATTGGGGAGGGACCTGAGGCCTGTCCAGTTGGTCCAGTAAGGAAGACGAACAGCCTCCATGTGCTCCAGGGAACAGGCTGCTCAGGTGGAGGAAAGTGTTCCCAGCCCTGGGGTACAGTAGTCCGTCCCAGGTCCACAGTCTACAGATCACAGGGCCAGACCGGGACACCTGGGCAGGTGCAGCTCAACCCCATCCACTCTCCAGCTCATGCCTCCTCTCCCCACAGAGACCTCAGCGAAGGCATCAGGGAACTGGCTGGCATGGCCCACAGTGTGGACAAGGATTCCCAGACTCCGGGGCCCAGCCGCCCCTCCCGCTCATCCAGCACCCGAGTGGTCGTCCACACTGTGAACCCAGGGCAGGGCCTGCCTGCTTCAGGGACAGCTACAGGGATGCCCATGCGGTCCACGATGGACCTCCCAGGGTGACGTCACCATCCAGGCCCCTGCAACTCCCCGTGTCCGGCGTGTCCAGCTGGGGATCTACAGTGGAATCTGCCTCCAGGTGCAGGGACCCCTCGGGGCCGAGCTGACTCCAGAAGCGGAGGGCACTAGCAGGCTGGGGGCCCTAGTGAGGAGCCTGCGGTCCCAAAGGAGCCCAGCTGTGGCGACTTTATAGTAATGGCTCCCTTGAACCAGCTGCTGCTGCTGCGTTTAATGTAGTAGATCGCCTCCCTCTAACCAGGGCTCCTTTCAGGAGACAGAGATATTCTAAACAAATCTAGTTTTGCGTAGTAGAACAAGAAGGCGGCAATAAACTTTTCAGCAACTATGGGATGGCCACCTTGGCACCTTCCTGGGCAGGAGGTGCTGTTTCAAAGCAGGAACCCAGGGAGGGTCCTGTATTAGCTATGTAAAGCCCAAGTGAGGGAAATAATTCTATTACTAAGAAGTAAAAAAGAAGGTGCATACCACTGTCCCCATTGTCCATCCCTCTGTAACCGCCATCCTTGTTCCCTTGCAGTGCTCTGGGCTGGCCAGGGATCTGCTGGGTGGTCTCAGTCTCTCCTGTGGTGGTGGCGTCCCTTGCAGACCTGGGGTTGCTGCTGGCAGTCAGCAGAGACCTCATGGAGTACTGGCCAGCGGGTCCACCCTCCCGCCCCCCCCCCCCGGGGCTCCCTTGCATCACAGTGGCTGCTTTCCCAGCGACAGTGTAGCATCGGAGAGGCTGTCAGCCTTGGAAGGCTCTGTCCTACTCATCAAGGTGGCCCCAGGGTCCAGGGTGGGGTGTGAGGCTCCACAGCTAGGAAGTGGTGAAGAAATGAGGGATGCGCTTTAAAACCAAGGAGCCCTGCACACTGGTACATGCCTGTAATCCCAATGACTCGGGAGGCTTGAGCCAGGAGGATCACAAGTTCAAGGCTGGCTTGGGCAACTTAGCAAGGTCCTATCTCAAAATTTAAATGCTGAGAGTGTAGCTCAGTGTTATAGCCCCACTGGGTTCAATCACCTGTACAAAAAAAAAAAAAGCTCAGCATGGGGCCACACTGGTAGTGGCAGCTGATAAACCTTGGGTTTGATTCCTAGCGCTGGGGGAAAAAATTAGAGCCATCACAAACCTTTAAGTCAATTACTTACCAAGAGAATTTTATAGAAGAGGGCCCCAGATCTTACCCCTCCAGCCTGGGTCTCAGCTTGGGCAGCCCAGCTGTATTCTGCGTGCATCCAACCAGGGCACTCCTGGCATTAGAAGATGCTGCACTCTTGTTTTAGTTTAAGATGAACTTGGGAGCTGGGCATGAAGGTGCATACCTGTAATCCCAGTGATTTGGGAGGCTGAGGCAGGAGGATCGAAAGTTCAAAGCCAGCCTCAGCAACTTAGTGAGATCCCAAATAACTTACAGAGACCCTGTCTCAAAATGTAAAAGGACTGGGGATATGGTTCAGTGGTTAAGCACCACTGGGTTCAATCCCCAGTATCCAAAAAAAAAAAGTTGGAGATCATCTCATAGCTCTAGGTCCCATCCTCTCTTCACCTCTGAGCCCCATATTTGTCTTGGGTCAATTAAAAATATATGCAGCCTTCCACAATTTGGAGTGTGACCTGTTTCTGGCCATTGAAAAAAAGTTGACTTTCCCCTGCTTCCTACCTGGAGGCCCAGCAGCCACACTGGGGTCATGAGGAAGAATCAGAAGAGGAGCCTGAGCAGCGGTCTGTAACTCTTGCTGCTCCTTGCCTACAAAGTATTTGGCATGTTTTCATGTCACTGATAACCAAATACTTGATGCATCTGATGAACAACCCTAGATGTGATAAGTTCCCAGCTGAGAGATACCTAGATGTCCTATTTCCGGCCGATAGCTTTCCAACAAAGGACTGCAGCCAGGGATTGAGCTTGCATATCCTGCTTGGGCTATAGAGCAGGACACAGAAGGGGAAAACTCCGGCATAGGACTTTGGGCAGTGCCCAGGTGGCCGGGCTGCTGTGGATCTGGATGCAGGGGTCAGAAACCAAGTTCCTTCTGGGTCTTCAGAGCCCTGGCCACGGTTTGGCATGGGTGACAACAGGCTCCAGGCTCTCCTCATGCCAAGTCCCAGCCCCACCAAGCCCTCTTCACACCCCATCAGGGTAAGGTGAGAACCAAGCTGGCAGAGGCCACATGGGGCAGTCAGGGGTGAGAGGCCTGCCCTGAAGGTGTTCCCAGGTGGCCTACCCTAGACACTGCCGCTCTTAGTAGCTGAGAGTCACAAATGAGTATCCAGATGGCCACGGAGGGTCTGCAGAAGGTGGAAGGCAAGAGGGGTGGGGAGCAACAAGGGGCCTAGCAGGGCAGAGCTGCTGTCCAGGGGAGCTGTGGCGCTCCAGCCGCAGGAAGTGCAGCACCCTTCACCTCCACCACCCCCAAAGCCTGCAGCACAATCTGGGGGTGCAGCTGGACTAGGGATACCACAGCCTGGAGCAGGAGCCAAGTTCTCCCTCAGGGTAGTTGGAGCTATGGGGCTCCTCCTCTGGGAATATGCAAAGGGGGAGCTAGCCCCCAATTGCCACCCCCAAATAAAACCCCTAGATGTCCAATTCCCGGGACCAGAGGGACTGCTTACCACCATGTTGCCCTGTGGTTTCCTGGACACGCCTATCTTGCTTCCTGCAGGGCCTGGGCACCACTTCTGCCTGGAGGCCACCTCACTCTTCTCCACTTACTTACTGTTTTAGTCAGCGATTTTGCTGCTGTGATCAAAAGACCTGACAAGAACAATTTTAAGGAGGGAAAGCTCATCTGGGGTTTCAGCCATCTCAGTGCAGACAGGACCTGCTCCATTCCTTTGGGCCTGAGGTAAAGCAGAACATCATGGTGGGAATGTTAGACAGGAAAGCAGCTGGGGAAAGGCGCAAGAAAGCAGAGAGCTCTGCTCTCCAAGAACAAAATATAGACCCCAAAGGCACACCCCCCAACACACCACCTCCTCCAGCCACACCCTACCTGCCTACAGTGACCACCCAGTCAATATTAGGGGATTAATGTACTGATTAGGTTAAAACTCTCATAGCAATCATTTTACCTGTCAACTTTCTCACATTTTATCACACATGAGCTTTGGGGGGACACCTCATATCTAAACCATGACCTTGGTTCAAGAAATCAGTAATTTTTATGATATCTGTCAACATCTGGGAGGTTTATGTGGCTGAAACAAATAATTTCCCGAATCTCAGGGTCTCAAACCACTTAGTTTATTTCCTGCTCACAGTACATGTCCAGCTGATGGGCAGGGACTCTGCTCAGTGGTGTCACCAGAGCCCTTGGCTCGTGAAGCATGCCCCATTCCAATGCAAGTGTCCACAATCTGTGACAGAGGAGGGGGATGTTGAAGGGGCTTGCACCAGCCACAGAATGCTCTGGCCTGAAAAGAAGTCACATTCATGGGTTTTGCTCATGTCATCTCAACCAGACTGACCTCACCAAGCCACTAAGGTACCAGAAGGTTACTCTCAGGCGAGCAAGGTACCAGGAGGTCACTCTCCGGGGTACCAGATGGCCACAAGCAACATCATGCTGATTCAAGTCCACTGAGGCCTGATTCAGCTGTCTTAAATTTAGAGTTGGGGAGAACAATGACTTCAGAGAATGCAAAGCCGAATTATCAAAGAAACGTAGGAGTCCCCCCAGAATGATGTCATTCAGATCATCAAGTGGCTGCATTAATGGAACTGGGCACAAAGGAGACATCACTGCTCTGCAGAATATTTCCCCAATAGAGAGACATTGGGGGGGGGGGGAGTTGGTTACCTGTCTGCTTCCTTTTTCTATTGCCATGTAACTAATCATCCTCAAATGTGGTGGCTTAAAACAACAGCAGTGCCCCCCCCCCAATGCTGTCTCCACCCCTCCCGCCTCCCCGCCCCCCATCCTGGTTCTTTCTGCATATTTTCTGGGCTCAGTGAGGTGGTTCTTGCTTCTGCTTGTTTGTCACATGCCACTGCATTTGGGCAGTGGCTGGGGGTGGAATCTTCCAGAGGTATCTTCTAGTATGTCTAGTGGGACCTTAACTGAGGCTCTCGGTGGAAACATCATGTGACCTGAGCTTTCCTGCAGCATGGCAGCTGAGTTTCAAGAGGAAGCATCCCAGGAGACAGGAAGTGGGTGTGCCAGTTCCTTCAGGTGGGGTCCCTGACAGCGCTCTGTTGGTAGAGCAATCACTAGTCTTGGTCTGGCATGGCCCGAGGACCCTTGAGTCTTTCTCCCTCCCTTCCTCCAGGCCAGCACCCAGGGCTCTTCCCTTTCTCTCAGGCCTCACAGTCAATCCTTCAGCAAGTCCTCTGGCTTATCAAGATTCCCCCTAACTCACTCCACACTTGCCACCATCCCAAGCCCGGACCATTAAAGTGGCCTCTTAGTGTCTTTGCCTCCAGTCAAGCCCCCCAGAGCTCATTTCCACACCTCTGTTTTATCATTGTTGTTTTTATTGTAGAAAAATACACATAACATAAAATGTGCCATTTTAACCATTTTTAAACATACAGTTCAGTGACATCAAATACATTCGTACTGTTATATCACCCCCATCTATCTGCAGACCTTTTTATCTTCTCAGACTGAAACACTGTCCCTGTTAAATGTTTTTTTCTTTTTGAGGTGGAGGTCTTCCTATATTGCCCAGGCTGGCCTCGAATTCCTGAGCTCAAGTGATCCTCCTGCCTCAGCCTCCTGAGTAGTTGGGACTACAGTCCTGTTCCAACATACCTGGCTGTCCTTCCTTTTTTTTTTTTTAATATTTTTTTTTAGTTGTCAATGGACTTTTTATGTGTTTGTTGGTATGTGGTGCTGAGGATCGAACCGGGGCCGCACGCATGCCAGGAAAGCGCGCTACCGCTTGAGCCACATCCCCAGCCCCTGTCCTTCTTTTTTAAGGCTGAATAACATTCCAGCTGTATGAACGGACCACATATTATTTATCCATTCATCCACTGATGGACATCTGAACAGTTTCCGCCTTTGGTTATTGCAATATATATATATATATATATATATATATATATATATATATATTATAAGTACATGTTATTTATTATTATATTATTATGTGTATCAGAAACTCGGGCTCAGGGTCTCTTGTGATATATGGGCAGATGTCAGGCAGGGATGGTCCTATCTGAGGGCTTCACTGGGAGGGAGGATCCATTTCCGAGGGGATTGACTCACTCATGGAAGTTGGCTGGGGGCGTCCACAGGGCTGGCTGAGCATCCTAATAACATGGCTGCTGCTTCCCTCAGAGCAAGCTGACGCCCCAACACCTCTGAGACCCAGCCTTAGAAATTACACACCAAGACCTCTGCCCCCTTCACTGGTCACACAGATCAGCCTGGGTCACTGTAGGAGGACACTATACAATGATGTCACCACTAGGGCGGTCTTGGAGTCAGGTGGCCCCACCAGCCACCATTTGCTTCTCTAACTGTCCTTCATAGCACTTATTAGCATGATTACTTGTGTCCTCTGGTCACAGGGGCTCTGTGGAGCAGGACTTCCTGTGCCTCTCTGGGATCTAACTCTGGGTTGGGCACATGTTTAGGAGACACTTGTTGAATGATTTAATAAATAAATGAATGGATGAATGGTGCCCCCTGGTGATAGGTGGTGTGGGAGGAGCATGTTCTTGCTTTTCCTCACCACGCACGTTGCCTTTGTGCATGGTTGTGGTTGGCTCCAGCCAAGCAGGCCTCCAGCAGCCCATGGGGACCATGACCCCTGCCCTGGCCTGGGAACACCCTGTCTTCAGCCTTAGCCTCTCAAGAAGGCCACTCTGGCCCCATCACCCTGTCTTATAGTGTCTGTCCTCGCCCTCCTGAGTAGTTGGGGCTACAGGCCTGTTCCAACACACCTGGCTGTCCTCCTGAGTTGTCAACATGTTATTCTTGTGCATTCATTAAGCACCTCCTGCATACTAGCTATGTGGAGTGGATTCTGTAGCATGACAGCCAGTAGGGAAGCCATTTATCAGGCAGTGATAACACTCTGAAGAATGGAGACTTGGGGACACAGAAGACGACACTGGAGCAGAGCCCAAGGGAGGGAGGATTTCAGACGGGGCAATAAGAAGGACGTTTTGGTGGAGGGCACAACACATGCAAAGGTCTGTAAATAGCAGAGGTGGCTGCTGGAAGAATAGGAAGACTGTGAGCCCAGGGGACACGGTCCAACTCGGGGTCACAGCCCCTGTGGCTCCTATGTACAGACTGGCTATGGGGACAGGACAAGGCAGGGAACCAGTGGGGAAGTGGCTGCCACCTTCCAGGGAAGAAATGGGGTGGTGGTCACAGAGGTGGGAGTGGGCTGGATGTGGGATGTACTGGGGAGGGAGGTGTTCTGTTGAAAGGGGCAGGTGAGCAGAGCCTGCAGTAAGGAGGGGGCTGGCCAGTGAAAAACAGGGAAGTGCTCCACCTGCCCAGCGCAAAGCGACCGCAGAGGGCCAAGTTTCCCTGTGCAACTTCAAAACTGTGTTTACTTTCTGATCAGATAAAAAACATGTCAAGGTGACAAACTGGGCCAGGGTGTTAGGGACAGGGAATCTGTGACCCTGACAATTCTTTCCTTTAGTTGGACTCCTTCACCTTCCTAGAACCACGTGTGTACTTCCTTGTTAAATCCAGGCTGAGCAAAGAAAGCTGTGGAGTCAGTTTAGCAAGAGCCCAGCATCCCCCATATCCAAACCCCCTTGATAACTGATCGGGCTCATCCCCCACTGCCATGCTCGGGTGATGTCTGATTGCCCTGGCCTGCCCTCAGCAAGAATCCTGTTAGGTCAATTGGCCCATTTTCTGTTGCTCTAACTGAATTTAGTTGTGGAGCATGGTGCTGGCATCTGATGAGGGTGCTCTTGCTAGGTCGTGGCATGGTGGAGGGCGTCACATGGTCACACAGAGCGGGCTTGTTTTTATAACAAAGCCACTCCCTCAATAATCCATTATTCCACTGAGCCATGATGGATTCACCCATTCAGAGGGCAGAGCCCTAATCTTTTTTTTTTTTTTTAAAGAGAGAGTGAAGGGGGGGGGGGGAGAGAGAGAGAGAGAATTTTTTAATATTTATTTTTTAGTTCTCGGCGGACACAACATCTTTGTTGGTATGTGGTGCTGAGGATCGAACCCGGATCGCACGCACGCCAGGCGAGCGCGCTACCGCTTGAGCCACATCCCCAGCCCCAGAGCCCTAATCTTAATGATCACACTTGATCCCACCTCCAAATATCTCACAATGAAGATTAACTTTCAACTTGGGTTTGGATGGGGACATGCAGTTGGTTTAGCCAGAATGCCCCCCCTACTCTTGGTGTCTTTAGTAATTTTCCACCCACTGTCCAGACCCAGCCCTGCCATGCCCCTTGACTATAAATCCCCAATTGTACTTGCTATATGCAGTGTTGAGGCCAGTTGTGTACTGTGTGTGTGCACGCATGTATGCATGTGTACATGCACTTGTGCACACATTACTGGGGATTGATCCCAGGAGCACTCTACCACTGAGCTCTTGGTATTTTTGATTTTATATTTTTATTTTGAAACAGAGTCTCCTTAAGTTTCTGAGGGTGACCTCTAACTTTCAATATTTGTGCCTCAGCCTCCTGAGTAGCTGGGAGGCTGTGCTATGGTGACCAGATTGAGCCCCCGTCTATACCGAGTGTCTTTTCCCCTATTGCAATAGTCCTGAATGATTTTTCTGATAATATCCAAGGACAGGGTTTTCAGTTGCTCTCCAGGAAGTGAAGGGCAACATCAAATGGCACAGAATTCTGCACAGGGTGATCTGGGTCCTCCCACCCTGTGAGACTCATAGTGCCTGAGAAGCTGGTGAGGGTCTAGGACCCCAACCCTATCAATCTGCGGGAGCTCACTTTCCACTGGGGCCCACTTAGCTGCAGCCAGCAGAAGCCAGACAGAAGGGAGGATGCCAGCATTATTCCCACTTCCACCCCCAGCCTGGAGAGTTGGGGAGAGTGCCCAGGGCCCACCCTTGGACTTTGGGACACCTGTACCCACTTGCAGCCTCTGGGATAGGCATCAGGACTAGTAGTCCCATTGCACATCTGAAGCTTCCCTCCTCCAGCTGAGGCCTTATGTCCCCGGAGGCTTGGAGGTCACATCCTGAGTGGTACAAGGTGTATAGTCCCTATGAGTTGGGGTGGGGTCCTTAGGCCAAATCCTATACAAAGTCTGGATTGCTGAAGAGCAGCAGCCTGCACTTGGGAGACCCCCTCCTGGCTGCTAGATCTAGGACAAGGGACTGCTCTAAGCCTTAGTTTCACTGTCCATGTGAAGGTGGGATGTTGGCCTTCCTAGAAGGCGCCAGGATTCCCTGAAAGTGGGCAGTACCTGGAGCTCCCACTGTCCCTACCCAGTCCTGGCACTTATGACTTTGACATTACTTCTCAGGGGTAAAATGAATGCAGAGGGGTCAGTGCTAGGTGCCACAACACAGTGTGATACATATGGCCGCATTGAACTGTGGCAACAGGGATCTGAGGTCTGTGCGGGAGAAGGTATCCCAGGTTTTCCCAGGAGTAGGCACAGGCCAGGGCACACACCTGCCCTGCAGCAGGGTCTGCACATACTGTTCCTCTGCTTGCCCCAGACTGGCACTGAGGACAGCCTCCTACCTGCCCTGAAACTGTTCTGCCTTGTGGGGAAGCTGAGTGCTGAGGGCCATTGCCAAGTAGGAATGACGCATCAAAATTTCCTTGCCAGCGTACCCCATGTTAAATGGACTTGCCTTGGACATTCGCTGTGACATTGCATGTGTGTTTGAGAAAGGTGACCCTGCTCAAGGACCAGGGTGGATCCAGGTTTAGGGTGTATCCTGCAGGTTTTAGGAAGTATCCCGGTTTAGGATAATTTGGGTTTAAGGCGTGCCCGGTTTAAGACTTGGGTTTAGGGAAGTTCCAGGTTTAAGGTGTACCCTGCGGGGGAATAGGGCGTATCCTGCTGCCTCGTGAGATTCAGAAAGTATTGGAGAAGAAAGCCTCGTGGAGTAGGTGAATTGGGCGGCAGCAGAACTGGGATTTCCCCAGAACGTGTGTAGAGGCCGGTGTGAGTTCGGGAATAAAGAATTGCTGTTTGAATCTACAAAGCTGTGAGTGGCTCGTGATCTTGTGCCAAGCCAAGACATTGGCAGCTGAGCAGGGCTCTTCACCAGTTTTTGGGGAGGAGTGTGTACAGTAACCACCACAACTCTGCCCCAAAGTTTGGTGATAACTGCAACCCAATCTCAGGGTTACCCTATAAGCCCCCTTTAGAAAGAGAGACTGAAGCACAGGGGAGAACTGAGGCACAGTGATGCAGGTCACATGGATCACAGAGACCATTGTGCTGTCCCAGAAGTGAACTCTGAGCTTGGGCCCCCATTCCTGGTCAGCTTCCAACACATCAAATTAGTGTGCTCATTCGGCACAGCTGGCACAGGAAGAGAAGACAAGTAAAACCAAATACTTGTCCATTGTTGATGGCTCTAAGGCCCTGGTCACCACCCCCCTACATAACAGGTCTCCATTTCATAGCTGGGACAGGGCCCATTTGCATCATATGGGGTTAGGGCTTCCTGTGGTGGGCATCAGAACTGGAAAGGCCAGGCCTATGACTGATGGGGGAGTGGGCAGGAAGATAAGAGATTTGTCCAAAGCCACCCATTTTATAGGTGGGGAAATTAAGGCTCAGGCAGGTTAACTGACTTCCCTAGTGTAAAGATGTCCTTAGGCCTGAGCAGACAACTCCAATTCAAAACTCCAGTCTGAAACCTACAGTCTCACCAGGCACCCCTAATGGAGCCCTCCAGTGTGGCCCTCAGGCACAAACAAGTCACTTCATCCCAACCTCAGAGTGAAGTCTCAGGCATGTTGTCCTTGCTCCATAAGAGGGAAACTCAAGAAAATCAGGGTGGGGACCACCTGATCAGATACTTTAACCTCAGGGTAAATGACAGCCACATCTTGACCCTGGTGAAAACAGTGACTTTTCCCTACGATGACGCTTTCTTCAACCAGCCCAGGAGAAGCCTGCCTTGGTTCCTGACCTGACCACCGCGGTCTGAGTGAGTGTGCGTCTTCTGGACTTAAAGCCTAAGGCATGAGGTTTTTGATCTGACACTTGAACTTAGCATGCAGAGGGAATGTCTGTCATGAGCTGTCATGATTAGGTGTGTTTGCAGTGCTTAAAATTAATCTACAATTGTTTGCTGTGGATTGATGATGTCTATTGCAGTGCCTAGCATTAAGGATTGTCATTTTCTTGCTTAAGAACCTATAGCGTGAAATTGTATTGAGTGACTTGACAAAGGCAGAAGTGCGTGGACATTCTTTATTTCTCCCCCTCGACTGCGTATTGCCATCGCGACACCTAGTTAGGGCCACAATGCCAGGCCAGTGTTTTCTTTTAAAGATGGGTGCCCCAATGGGAAACCACCACACCCAGGCCACACTGTTGAGTCCCAAGTCTCCCCTGGACTGGAGGAACGTCACTGTTCAAGCCCTACTTACTTTGGTTGACCTCTGGGGGCTACTGGATGCCCACTGGACTTTTGCCCCTGGACTGACCTCCTGCTTGACCTTGGGTAAATCTTGTCTTCTCTGAGTCTCGGCTTCCTCAAGTCAAAGGTAGGTGCGGTAGTCAGGGGCGGAGCTGAAAGGCAGGGGACTGGCAGCACCCAGGCCTCCAGGATCTCAACCCGGCAAGCAGGCGGGGCCGTCGGGGCGTGGCCAAAGACTCGGAGGCTCGCGGCCTGGGAGGGGCTCTTGGGCTTGGGGAGAAGCTTGTTGGGGGCGGGACTTGGACGAGGGGCGGGGCCAACGGGGGCCGAGATTCGGGGCTCCCCGCGGCGTCAGAAATGACGCTAGGGGAGCGGGACTCCGGGCGGGCGCCCTCAGGGGCGGGCTTCGGCGAGGGGTGGGGCTCAGTGGTCCCGGCGGCGCCGAAATCCAGGACCGCGAGGGCGGGTCTCGGAGGGGGGCGTGGCTTAGAAGTCAGGCGGTGCGCAGCCGGCGCTTCCTGGGCGTGGCCCATCTGGAAGGGGCGGGGCTAGGAGCTCCTCGCGGCGTCGTAGCCCAGCCCGCGAGGAGGCGGGGCAAGTCGAAGGGCGGGGTTTAGAGCTGGCGGCGACGTCGCCGTCGCATTCGGGCGGGGACTAGCGGGAAGGGGCGGGGCCTAGGGTCCGACCTGCGGGCGGCGGTCACCGGAGCTAGGGGGCCGGGCGGCGGACTGAGGGGCGGACAGCCGTGCCGGCCGCCATGACAGGTGGGCGCAGGGCCAGGCCAGCGGCAGGAGCCGAGTGACCTTGGTCGTCAGCTGTTGGCGGCCACTCGGGTGCAGCATCGCGCGTGTCGGGGTTTCCCTGGGCTCTGCGCGGTGGGGCGGTGGGCGCCGGGGGTCTTCAGGCACAGAGGGCGGGGCGCCAGGTTCGCACCGAGGAGGCAGAGATCACAGGTGAGCTCGGGCGCAGTGCAGTGCCACGGTCGGGCTCTGCTGCTGCATCTGTGGGTTGGAGAGGCGTCCCGGGATGGGATTGGGTCTGGAAGTAGGAAGTGGTACTCACTGCGGGGCCGCCCTGATTTGGGCAAGGAGATAACCAAACTCATCCCAACCACCTGGAGGAAGGGGCACCGTGGGCGTTGCGTTCCTGGGCACTGTGTGGTACTCTTCGGACTCTAGCACTTCCTGCTCCCTCGGGTTCCAGCCGCACCCCTTTACCCCGGACAGGCTTGGGGAAATCGGATACACCAGCTGGACTCTCCTCCAGACATTTGTGCTCCAGACTTAGTGACTCCAGCCTGCCTCTCCCATTCCCCAGGGCCTCTCTGGTGGGGGGAGCCACACACCTTCTTTCCCATCTCCTGCTCTGTGGACTTTTCCCTGTGAAAGAAGTTCACGGGAGTGATGGGCCAGTGAGGGACCCCATGGCAGAGCAGTTGGGGGAATATGGGAGCTCCCAGATGCTACACCTTGTTCCTAAGAGTCTCACTTTTCTGCCACATGAGGTGACCCTGGGGGTCAGAGTGGCTCCAGAAGTCTTCACTCCCCTCCTCTGCACTCACTGGAGTCTTGGCCTGAGTCCTGCCCAAAAATAGGGACTCATGAGCTGGAACCTAGTAACTTCCAGGATACCAGGCCAGAGGAGATCCCAGCTGCCACCTGCTCCCTTTTGTCATTGCCACACACCCTTCTTATTTGTGGTTGCCATTTCTGAGTACCTAGTATGTACTGGGTCCTGCAGTGGTCACTTCCTGGGGAATGTTATGTCTGTATATGATCGAGGAAACAAAGTGGCAGAGGCAGAGTGAGAGCCCTGGCCCCAGCGCCTTCAGTGCCCAGCTCCTTTAGCAAGTTCATCAGGATGCCTGAAACACACAGCTTGCAGCTGTGTTGGCCTTTAGGTGCTATGATAGGGGCTGGGCTCGCTGAATATAGAGGTAGCTCACTCCAAGGAGAACAGGGGGCCAGAGAAGGCTTCTTAATGAAGGGACCCTCCAACTGAGAGGCCACAGCCAGGCAGGGGTCCTCAAGACTGTGGAAACAGTGCACCCTTTCTTCCTCCCATCTCCTTGCTAGACCTCTAGACATTTCTCACTCCGGCAAGCACACATGAGCAGGTGTCTGGAGAACACTGAAGACAGTGTCTGCCAGGGCAGGTGTTCAGCTGAAGTTCCCTGACTCGTGGTGTGCTGTGGAGTTAGCTTAGTTAAACTGGGTGCTGGGACAAGAGGGGCTTCTGGAAGAGATTTGGGAAGACGGTTGATGCCTAAGGGTCTGGACCTGAGTAGGGTGGGACTAGAGGAACTCAGGAGGACAATAGGCTGGGTACCAGATAACTAGTTGTTCTCAACCCTGGCATGGTTGTGGGCTCTTGGCCCAAGCAGGCGGGCTCTGGGGCCTATTGGGGTCTGATGAGAACTGCCCCAGGGCCCTAGATGCCAGGCTGAGGGCTTTGGTCTGGGCTGAGGAGAAAGAATTCAGACTGGGGTGACAAGAGTGGCATCCATTTGCTTGACATCAGCTGGGCAGGAAGGCGAGGGCATGGGTGGGTCTTGGCAAAAATATGTGTGGGTTTTTCACAGGGCAATCCATTTTCCTTTATCCTATGAAAACAGTCTTGGCCTTGTTTACCAGGGCCTGGCTCCGAGGCGGGGCCCTGCTTGTGTCTTTTGGTGCTTCCCAGTGGCTGTGTATGTGTGGTTTGCATGCAGAGCTCACAAGAACCACAGGAAGCCCAGCCTGGAGCCATGCAGCTAGCCTGAGCCCCTGGGCTGTACTGCCCGTGCCAGGTGACTCAGGGCTTCTGTGACTCATGGCTTGTGGGCAGCAAAAGCCCTGCTAGGGTAGCGGCTTGCAGGGTGGGAGGAGGCTGCTAGAGGATGCTGGCCACTGTCCACCAACAGACCTCACCCGTGGGCCTTGGACCAGTACCCATTTATTCCAGAACTCCTTAGTGAGCGCACACTATGCTTGGCTATGTGTACATGGCATAGTGCACCCTGGGGAGACAGCACTGGATAGGCAGCCTGGGGCTTGCTCCTGTCTGGCAGGGAGCAGACCCTTATAGCCAGTTACATCATTGATTTGTATGTTAATGAGACAGGCAGAACATCTGGATGCCAAGAGGAGGCCCCAGTGCAACTGTACCCAGGTCCTGACCTTGCAATTGTTACTTCCCAGCTGACTGGAGTCTTGAGCAGATACCTTATCTGCTTTCTGTGCCTCGGTTTCTCTGAGAACAAGAGCAGGGTTGTGTAGAGCTGGTGGAAGGATAGAGGGTATGGCCTACCTCGCAGGGGGTTGCTCCATGCAACTAGTTCATCTTCGCTCTGCAATGAGAGAGGAGGCCAGACTACCCAGTACACCTGGCCACGTGACTTTGGTAGGTCACTGGGTGACCCCGTGCTTAGGGCGACCCCTCACTGTGGCTGGGCTGTTGGTGATCCATCTTCCACACAGGATGTTGGGCCAGCCAGCGTTCCTAGTCCCCAATCACCTCCGGTGTGGCCGTGGTGATGGCTTAGGCTGATGTGCCAAAGCATGGGCTGGCAGAGGCAATGGCTGTGAACCAGAGCAGCTTCCTTCCCCAGAATTGAAACTAGAGAAGGGGCCCTCTTTTTCCAACTAGATGACCCTATTTTGTAAAAGGTCAACCTTACAGAAGTATAATCTTATTAGTAAATGCAGTAGTTTTTAGTGAGTAGTTGGATAAGTTTTGACAAATGTCCATAGCTGTGTAACTATCAGCCTGTACAGAATCAAGACAGCTCATTTGTCACTCTGATCTTTTGTACTCCTTCTTAGATAATCTCCTCCTAGATTAGGGGTTGATCTGCTTTCTGTGACCCCCATTTTTTCTTTAAAATTTCTCTTTATGGTTTTGAGGAACTGTTATGCTGTTTTACACAGTGGCTGCACTATTTTGCATTTTCACCTGCAGTGAAGTAGAACTTGAACTTCTTCACAGCTTCCCCAACACTAGTTCTTTTAATATTTAGCTATGAGTATGTATGAAGTGCTACTTTAGCATAGTTTTGATTTGCATTTTCCTAACAATTGGTAATGTTAAGCATTTTTATTTGCTTATTGTACATCTCACAGTGTCTGCTCAATTCTTTTGTGTGTGTGTGCACGCACGCGCGCATATGTTGTGTGTGTGTGTGTGTGTGTGTGTGTGTGTGCGCGCGCGCACGCATATGTTAGTTATCGGGGATTGAAGCCAGGGGTACTGAGCTACATCCACAATCCTTTTATATTTTGAGACAGGATCTAAGTTGCAGAGACTGGCTTCAAACTTGCAGTCTTCCCCCTGAGCAGCTGGGCCCAGCTTAATCTGTGCCTTTTGATTAGAGAGATTAACCTATTTACATTTACATTTAAAGTAATTGCTGATAAGGAACGACCTATTTCTGCCATTTTGCTCCTTGTTTTCTGTATGTTTTGTAACTTTTTTGGACCCTTGTTTCCTCCATTATTGCTTTTGTGTTTAGTTCATTTTTTTTGTTGTTGTAACACATTTTTTATTCCCTTATTACTTTTTTAATTTTAATTTTTGGTGTAGTAGTAGATGGAAGAATGCCTTTATTTTATTTGTCTTTATGTGGTGCTAAGGATCGAACCCAGTGCCTCACACATGTTAGGCAAGTGCTCTGCCCCTGAGCTACAGCACCAGCCTGGCTTATTTCCTTTTGTGTACGTTCCAGATACACACAGAAACATGAAGATTACATATAATATCCTCAAGTTAAGTGGCCACAGTCTCCACAGGGATCCTGTGCTCTCTGTGCCTGCCCACCTCCCACCACCCCTCAGCTTTAAAGACCTGTCCTTCTATGAAGCGTTCTTTTTTGTTATGAGTTCATTTCAGTTATATATAATATTATGGGATGTAATTTGCTCTAATTCATCCCCCTTTCCTCTCTTCCCTCCCCTGTTCCTTTTCCTTTACTCTACTGATCTTTCTTTTATTTATAGTTTTTTTTTTAAATTACTGCCTTATGGATATACATAAAGGTGAGATTCACTGTAGTGTATTCATATATGGAACATAATACAGTTTGGTCAAGTTCTTAATGGAGAAGACGGTAGAACAATGATGATTTTAAAAAGATTCTGTAAGAGAAGAGACAAAGCATCCCAGTTCCCTGGGAGGGCTTGTTGTTGGCGGAAGCTTCTCAAGGCCTTCTAGACATGCTCTGTGCCAGGGTGATGGCAGCACAGGCCCCTGAGCCCTGCATATCTGCATCTGCGTGGCAGGGGAGCTGCACAGCCCCTGGGCCTTCTCTGAGCTGCCTGCAGCCTCCCTGGACCCGGACTAGTTCCAGATGGCCCCATGGAAAGTGGCTTTTTCATTTCTCTGAGTTTATTTCCTATGATAAGCCCTTGGGCATAGAAAAGGGGCAGAGAATGCAGCCCCTCCGGGGTTCCCGCTGTGCTTGCCCCCATCCATCCCTGGCAAGCCATATTGGTGGGCAGGGCACAGCTCTCCTGCACTTGATGCCCGCTGTGCAGCGTGGGGGACCTGTGAACCCTGCAGGTGTGTCCCCTAGAGCGTGTTGCCTTCCCAGTGGGTGTGGGGCATCCTACGACCAGAACTAAGGGCGCTGTCTTTGGACCCCATGGAGCTGCGCTGGCTCATGTCCTGTGCTACCTGCATTTGTTTCAGATCAGACCTACTGTGACCGCCTGGTGCAGGACACGCCTTTCCTGACAGTCCAAGGGCGCCTGAGTGAGCAGCAGGTGGACAGGATTATCCTTCAGCTGAATCGCTACTACCCACAGATCCTCACCAACAAGGAGGCCGAAAAGGTGCTGAGGAGGTGAGGGTGGGGGTACCCAAGATGCCTCTTGATCCCCTTCCTTTCCAGACTGGGGGGAGCAGGCACTGTGGTCATCTTCTCAGGGGATGGCACACCAAATGTTTCAGGGTAGCTCACGGTGACACCCCTGGGCCCAGGCACTAGAGCTGCCCAAGTCGAAACTCTGTGGAGTGACCCCAGCAGACCCAGAACATCAGCCTGTCTCTTCCTGTGTCCTTACATCTGCTGCCCCTTCCAGAGTTGTGGAGGGGCTACAGGAGGTGACACATGACAACATACAGTAGCACCCGACAGCAGGAGATCCGGAGGGAAAGCAGAGAGGGGCTGAGGAGGGAGGGATGGAAAGTTCCCGCTAGTGTCGCCCTGGAGCCCCACAGCCACTCCTCACTGCATTTCCAAAGGATGAAAGGAGGCGAAGACTTGCTTCCTTGCCTGTGTGAGGCTGGAAGCCCGGCCCCTCAGAGGTGGGCAGCGAGGCTCCAGGCCAACAGGTGCTGGCCTGCCTCATAGCCAAGCTCACTCTGCCCTGTTCTGCAATGCTGAGGGAGGTTGGTCCACTGGGACCCTAGCTTCCCATCTGGGAAGTGGGCATGGAGCCCTGGGTACTGACAGGCTATGGGGGGACTGGCTCATATGTGTCAGGAAAGTAGTTCCTGGGTGCTCTCCATCCAGAAGGGTCCCTGCAAGTAGCCACTGTCATCACCCTTTTACAGAAAAGGCTGCTGCGGCCCAAGAAGCTGTCACATGCCCTGGGTCATCCATCACAGGAGGTGAGGTCACACCCTGGCTTTCTCAGAGCTGTAGATGCCACATTGGCTGCACTGAATGTGACAAAATTTGAGATGCAGTTCCTGAGCTCTGTCCCAGGAGGTCTAATCCTGTCCAACTCCTATGGGGCCAAGGGACACTAAAGGGTGCCCCAGGGCTCAGGGACACTGGATGAGAGAGTTGAGCATGCCCTGACCCAAGCCCCAGCTCCTCCCTAAACGCCCGTTCCCTGGCAGCAGTCACCAGGACTGGAGGGCTGGGCAGCTGGTGCCAGAGACCCACAAGATCTTTGGAGTTCAGGTCCTGCCCGTGGCCTCACCACTGGGTGACCCTGAATGAGTCCCTTCCCAACTTGGAGCTGTAGTTCTCACTTGGTGTGAGAGTCACAGTGCCACTTACAAGGCTGCCCTGAGGGGTGGGCTCTCTTGGAACAGGCAGGATTGGTCAGGACAGAGCTAGACCCAAAGTGGGCTGCTGCAGACTCGGGTGCTGCTCTATTTTAAGTCACAGAAGGATTTAAAATGATCAACTCAAATGCATCTCAGGCCGTAACTAAATGTCTAATTCATACCCACATTTAAAATTTTGAAAGATTTTTAGGTGTTTTTACAGTGGAAAGGGGAACCACTCTACACCAGACACTCCTGTTGGCTCTTGTCACGCTGTGGTGGTTCCCTGAGGCCATGTACGTCACCACCAAGGGGAAGCATCAGGCCACAGCCTCCTGGTCCCTGTCCAAGCCCTCTGTCCACTGACCTTTATAATCACATGTTCACCCATTACGCTCGTCAGAAGAGCCCGTTCATTTCTCAACTCATTTTTAAATACTGGAAGCTTGTTCTCAGGGACTGCAGATTCACGGAAGTTGCCACTTATGCCATGACTTCACTGATACCCTGTAACGATCTTTCCATGTGGGTTTACTATTCCCTTTTTATAAATAAAGAAACCAAGACTGAGAGGGTTGAAGAAACTTGCTGTAGTCCCACAGGAAGCCACACTGCGTCCCATCAGTGGCTGCAGGATGCTGTCCTCTGCCTGTTTTTTTCCCCAGAATGTTTCCCCCCACCCCACCCCCCCCCAAGAGTAAGGCAGCAGTGCCCATGGTTGTGGCATCGTCAGGGCCACGTGATGTGGCTAAGAGGCCGTGGGTACTGCAGGCCCTGCCATCTGTGGGTGGACCCTGCTGCTGGGGGCTCTGAACCCAGCACCTTGCCCTGACCCACCTTCACCCCTTCCAGCCTGCTCTTTCTTCCTTTCCCAGTTTCGGAACCCCAAGGTGTCCCTGCGCCTACGACTTTGTGACCTCCTGAGCCATCTGCAGCGGAGCGGGGAGCGGGACTGCCAGGAGTTCTACCGAGCCCTGTACATCCACGCCCAGCCCCTGCACAGCTGCCTGCCCAGCCGCCACGTGCTGCGTAAGTCCCCCCCACTAACGCTCCACGAGGGCTGGGCAGGACATCCTGGCTGGCTGTTGGTGGCGTGCACAGCATCAGGGCCCTCTGAGTCTGCAGCGGCCCAGGCCTGGCATCCCTCCTTCCTGCACCTCCACCTTGGGAGAGTGTCACCCCAGCAGGGATCTCTCTGCCTGTCTATTCCTGTCTTCCTGCTCCCCTCTCTCCCTCTGTCTCCCCACTTCTCCTTCTCTACCTCTTCTCTCTCCTCCTATCTCCAGGTCTCTGTTTCTCTCTTTCTCTCCCCACTCTCCTCCTTCAGTCTGTCCCTCCTTCTCAGGTCAGTTTTTAGAGGCCAGCCTCCCCTACATCTGTTCCTCCTTCCTTTCCTAACTTCACTCACCACGGGTCTCTCCTGTCCGCACTGATGGCAGCCCTGTCCTACAGCTGCTTGGTGTTCCCAGGCCATCCCTTCTTGGAGTGACCTGTTTCATGGCAGACACCGACGTTGTCACCTTCTGCCGCAGCTTGCCTGAGCATGTGGGGGTTTCTATAGGGCATCCGCAGGCATGGATAGCCAGTTAGGGCTCGCGCATTTTGATTTAGAGAGTTTTGTCTCAAAGACAGTGTATCTCCAGGCCCTGGGAGGTGTGCAAGTCTGGGGTCCTCTGAGCTTCTGGGACCAGGGAGGGTACAACAATGCTGGAATGGTGGCTCCATTCTGAGGCTACTGTGCTTGGGGCTGGAGGAGGAGGGGCTGCCGCCCCCAACCAGAGTGATGGCGTGGCTCAGTCCAAGCTGCTCAGGCCTGTGTCTTTGATCCCTAGAGGCCTACCTAGACCTCACAGGTTCCACACTATGGACACTTGAGGGCAGAGTACGCAGGCCCTCTCACCCCAGCCACACATGTTCCTGGGGTCCTCAGAATGTAGCTAGGGCCTGTGCCATTGCAGAAAGTACAGCATCTTCTGTGGCTCCTAGAAGCCCCCATGGCCTGCCCAGCAGACAGGCTTCCTGGAAAGAACCAAGGAGGGGCCTGGGGAGAAGCCCCAGCCCAGCTGCCCCTAGTAAGACAGTCTCCACCTGCCAGTAGCTGGCTGAACGATGGATGCTGCATTTGGTGTCTTGTTGTCACAGCAACTGGACCAAAGAAGACCCCAAACCACAGGGCTCCCTGAGGGGGCTGACTTGCCAAGTCCTGGCCTGGCCAGAGCCACACAGCACTGTGTGGCCATGGGAGGGCCTAGTGGCCTCAGGAGGTGGCATTGCCTTGCATTTCCCATGAGGTGACCACCTTGCTCTCGGGCTCGGCCCATGACTAACTGCTCTGTGATTTTGTTTCCAGAAAACTCAGATTGCACAGAGCTCGACTGGGGCAGCGAGAGCCATGAGCTGAGTGACAGGGGTAACACCCCCCACCACCTCCCTCCCCTCTTTCTTTCTCTCTCCTCCCACCCTCAGGGCTCCGGCTCTGTCCCAGGGTCTGCTCCATCCCAAGTCGGGCTCCCATTCCTGGCTTTCTTTCGGTAGACAGGCCCCCTGAGCTGCTCTGGCTCGGGGCAGGGGCCTGTTCACACTTGTTTCTCCCCAGGACCCATGAGCTTCCTGGCGGGCCTTGGCTTGGCCGCTGGACTGGCCCTCTTCCTCTACTGCTGCCCTCCAGGTGGGTACAGGTAGGCCCTCAAGAGACCCCAGGAGAACAGGGCTGCATCCCAGTCCTGCCTGTGCTCAGCCCCTGACCAGGAGCCTGCCCTGAGGCCTGTCTGGCAGGAACCTCTGGCTTCTTCCTGCCTCAGTTTCCCCACCTGTGCAGTGACATGGTTTCAGGACCACCTGGCAGGGCTCATAAGGGATTGAGTGTGTGGAGCCACCCCCCAGCCCTTGGTGGCTCCTGCTTCCCCCCAGCATCAGAGAATGAGGAGCTGGGAAGGAGGGGGCAGCTGCAAAGCCCTGCCACACCTGTGAGCTCGAGCCATGTGGGGCCCTTGAGCAGGCCACCTCCCCGAGCCTCCAGTCTTTCTGCCCATGGTGTCACAGGCCTGGCAGGCAGGAGACCGCTGAGGGCCAACAACTGCCATGCAGTGTGGATGGCCCCACCTCCTCTTTTCTGTGGTGCCTGAATTTGTCGCCCCAGGAAGGGTGTGGGGCCCAGGTGCACATCCCCAGAGCCCTCACACTGAAGGCCTGTGGGTCTCCTAGGGAGCCCTGGGCTCCAGGGTCTGCCTGGATTCTTGTCTGTGGACTCAAACACCCAGACTGTGAATGAGAGGAAGTGACAGAGTGGGAGGGAGTGGCGGTGGCTCCAGTTCTCTGTGACCTGGCCAGGCAGAACAGAGTCCCCTTCATGGCTGGCTCTTACATTTTTCCTTCCCGTGTCTTCCAGACCCCAAAGTGCTGCCAGGGGCCCGGCGGATCCTTGGCTTCTCACCTGTCATCATCGACAGGCATGTCAGCCGCTACCTGCTGGCCTTCCTGGCAGATGACTTCAGGGCCTTGTGACAGACCCAGACCTAGAGGATCTTGCCCTCTGCTCAACCAAAGAATCCCGTGGCTGCCCGCCCCGGGGCCAGCACTTCTTTTTCTAAATGCTATTTTTCATTATTTATAATTTCTATATGAAGAACCTTTATCCCACAAGGTGCTTAATGATATTAAACGTTCAGTCTGCTCAAGCTGTCTCTCTCCCTCATCTCAGGATTTCCTACATGATTCTGCCTGTAGCTGCTCCAGAGTGGGCTGAGTCAGAGGGTGCTCCTCGTACCTGAGTTCAGCCAAGGCCCAGGGCAAGGTGCCCCCCACCGAGGCTCACCGTGTCAGATGTCCTCTGATGCTGTGCTCCACACTGTCCCCACTCTTGCTCCACCTCTGAGCCTTTCTGACTCTTCCTGCCTAGTACCCTTGGTAGTCCCCATATCTGGTCTCTGTCCAGCCCCATGGGCCTAGGTGGGGAACGTGGACTTGGGCCGCTGGCCTGGCAGCTCTGCTCTGACGCTGAATCCCAGGCCTGGCCTCCGTGGGTTGGGGGTAGCAGTGGGCTCCGTAGGCCTGCAGTGGGGTACCAGCTGCTCTGAGCATTCACATGTGTTAAGTCTGATTCCCCCAACAAACCTGGAAGGTAGGGGCCATTATCCCCACTTTCCTAATGAGGACACTGAGGCCCAGAAAAAGTGTCATTCAGGTAGTAAAGGGGGAAAGAGGATATTAGGCCAGGTCTGAGCTCAAGGCCACCTTGTCCCTGTCCTCTCCTGTAATTGTCCAAGGAAACACCCTGCATCCACCCTCCTTGCCAGGTCCTCTCCCTTGGCCTCTTGGACACTATCTAGCCACCAGAGCCGTAGCTCCTTCACACCCCAGGCCAGCCACTATCACCTGGGAACAGAGGTCCCAACAGAGTTAGAACCCTCAAGCCCACCCCATCCATCATTAGGGTGAATGAGGAGTCGGTGCTGCCAAGCATGGTTGGGCAGGTGCAGGGACCAGGCTTCAGCCATGTCAGATACATCTGTGGTCACACCTATGGCAGGGAACCACCCTGCCCACGGGAAGAGAGCTAGACTTTGGGAACAAAGCAGTCCACAGAACCTTTTAGATCTTTAAGAAATGAAAAAGGCCACTATGCATCTGAGGTCCTGGGGACTGGCTTCTCATGCCCTGCCCTGGGCCTGGTATTTGGCCACAGCCAGCCTTTCATGTGTCCTGAAACTGGGGCCCCTGTGCTTCTGGAACAGGGTCTGCTCCCGCAACTGATGGGACTGCCCATCTTGTTTCCACCACTGGCCTCAGCCTCAGGACCCATCCTGAAAGTATCTTTGTGGACACCAGGAAGGTGAACACAAACCAGGGGCCTGGTGCTCTGCCCTTGCTTCCATCAGCAGACCCCCCGCCCCCCCCCCCCCCGCAGGGCCTCTTGCCTTAGGCAGTATGAGCCACGTTGACAGGCATCTCCTCTGAGGGACTCCCCGAGGCTGAGGCCAGTGGACATCCCCTGACCCTCAACTGCAACTCCACCCAGTCACAAGCTCTCTGTTGGGACATTGCTGCCCTCACTGTGAGAAGAGAAAACTGAAGCCCAGAGCCAAGTCACACAGCAGCCAAGAGGCCAGCATGAGGGGCACTCCTTGTGCCCTCTGCCCACACCACTGCCTCTCACCACTGCACACTCATACACACAAGTACACACATGTGCACAGTAGTTATGCACATGCATGTGTATGCACACATGTATCCTCACATATTGCACAAGTGTACACACTCCTTAATGTCTGTATAGCACATGCACACATACACACGTGCATGTGAACACAGATGCATGCAAGGCCCTGGCTGCGGGGCCTGAGCCAGGGCCCCTGATGATTTCACCTGATTGCCTCTCCCTGCCGGCCCCTCCCCACCAGCCTTTTTTGGGGAAACAATAACATTTGTCAGCACACAGAATCATGGTGAGTGTGCATTTTCCACAGGGGGTTTCCAGAGGCACGTGGAAGGGGCCATGGCAGGCCTTAACTCTGGGATGACACCACAAGTGGACACATGGGCACAGGGCCAGGCTCCTTTGGGAGAGGAGGTGCTCACGACTCAGGATCATGAAGCACGTGAGAGTGGCAAACGCGATTTGTGGGCGGTGCTCCCAGATGCTTCTCTGCCAACTCCTGTGCTCATTCAAGAGAACTGAGGGAGGGTAAAGGAAAGCCACACCTGCGGGGCTTCCCACCTGCGGGGCTTCCCACCTGCCAAGACGCCATGTAGCCAGTGATGAAGTGGTTTTGGGGACAGCCCCCATTACCGTCTTGCTCCCCTACCTCCAAACTGCAGGGCCAAGGTGTGGATTTCCAAGTCTCCGAGCCTCTGTTTGTCTGTCTGTCACAAGGGAACCTTGCTGTGAACCCTCCTTGCTGAACACAGCTGGTAGAGCAAAGCTGTTACAGTGCTGTTCCCACGAGAGAGCTTTATGAATTTACCACTATTTACCACTGGAAAGCACCCCTCATGTTGCAGGGGACAGATGTGGCAGGGGACTGAAGATAGCAGGAAACAGTTTTATTTGGCTGCAGATAGGATCAGAGGGTTCAGCTTTCGCTGTAATCAATCCCCTGAACCCCAAGTCTAGGTAGTTTCAGAACTTTATACCCAGCATGTAAGGGGAGGGGCTCAGAAGCTCACAGTCTGCAGAAGTTCACACAAAAGCAGCTTTCGCTGTTCTGGGCAAGTTAACCCTTCAAGGACAGCACCTGAGAAGGGGAGAGCTTCTTCTCCCCTTTCTTTCCTCCCCTGCCAACTGTTACCATGGAGCCCAGTTGGTAACTTCTCTCATCTTAGAAATGTAGACATCTCCGTGAAGCCCAGCTCAAGGCCAGAGGCTTTGTTAAAGGATTTGTCTTTTTATTATCACACTTTGCATTTGCAAACACACTTCTACAAACTACCCTACTGGATAAATGTTTGTGAAATACTAGTAAAGGGGCCTTTGGCACCTGGAGTGCTGATTTCTTCCAGGCCAGTGGCCAAGTAAAATAGAGCAACAGGAAAACAGGAAGTTTACCCACATTGAACTCTTTTGTACACTCTTCTGTGGACAGTCCTAAAATCTTCATCATAGTAAAGATTTCTGGAGAAGCTTAGTTAGGATTTTCTGTGGAGAAGGGGGTGCCACTACACTCACACTTGGTAAAGGTAACAAGCATTTAGTGAAGGGACAGAGACACATGGGTGAAGGTGACACATACCTTGTAAAGGGCACAGACACTTGTGTCCAGCATGTGCACAGGCTGGACTTGTCCCTGGAGGTCCAGAAATAGGCAAGGCCGCAGGCCAATGGCCTGGGAAGGTCCCGGGCTGGCCCTACCTGAGACCATAGAGAACATACCTCCTCAGGACTGTGAAAAGGCCGAAGGCCATGATTCCCTAGGCCCAGAAGGTCCCCAAGAGGGGACCAACAGCACAAGCCTGTTCCCTGGACTTGAGTCCACCTGGCCCAGGATTGCTGACTTTCTCCTTCCATTTGAGACCCACAGAGGCCCTGCCCTGAGGCCCAATCTGCCAGCCCCTGGGCACAGATGGTCCTTGGCTGCCTCTCCCAGACTCTAGTCACCTGGGTCCCACTCCTGACCCAGGTAGCCTCAGAGCCTGTGACTGTGGCTTTCAAAGACCCTCACTGCAAGCCCCACCTCCCATCTGCCACCTCCCACCTGGCTGGTCCTCCACAGGCCTCCCATCCGAGCCTGGAGCCCACGGAGGAGAGGACAGTGGAAGGGTTCTTGTAGAAGGCGTATGCACTCCCCCTGCTTGGAGATTCCTCCCCATCCACCAACAGACTCATCCTTCAGGTCCTGAATAGAATGTCACCTACTCCAGGAAACACTTTTGACACACAAGTAAGAACAGTGGCCGCTCCAGGGACACTATTCCCAGAACTGTGCAGGGGCTGGTAGGGACAGCCAGGATGCGGGGAGAGCTCTCATTACCAGAAGTTTGTCACAAGAGAGAGGAGGTGCAGCTGCAGAGGAGAGCAGGAGGCTTGGTGGAGCTCTGGGCTGGCTGAGCCCGGCCAGCGAGGACACAGGGCACACGAGCCCAGGGCAGGAAATGCATCTGCATCTTGCACAACAAAAGGTTGATGATTGCACACGTGTGCAGGTGCAGGGTTGGATTTGGGGGTGCACTGACACTGCTTTTCTGTAGTGTCACCATTTCCATTCCCACTGGGTCGGCACCTGCTAGGTGGGGTCTTCTCCCCCACTGCAGATGGCTCACAGGGGCCCTGCCAATGTCCCCTAGCCCCAGGTCCAGCCAGACACAGGTCACAGCTCACTTGGGTCTTGGAGGGGGTTAGCCTGTCGTGGTCCACATGGCTTCCAGCACCTGAGGGGTGCTCAGGAGTTGGAAAGAGGGAGGGATGCTGTTCTGTCACTGGGGTCACCTCACTGCTGGGCCCCATCATTGATCAGAAGCTCCACCTCCTCACCTGTAATGTGGGTCAGAGAACAAGGACCTCTTTTGAGGCACAAGAGGACTGGTACATGTCCCCCTTTCTACAGCTGGGGCCTGGATTGGGGAGGCTCCGGTCAAGTGACCATGGGACCCCCAAATTTTAATCTGACCCTGAAGCATAACCCATATTATAGTGGAGCCTGAGGGGAATGGCCATGTCTCGGGGGTCCTCACACCCCACTTCCCAGAAGACCCAAGCGTTGAGGGAAGGGTCTATCCTGGCCTGAAACTGGCCTGGCAGCCTCCACAGGCTGGGGGAAGGAAGAGGTGCTGGGCTGGGGACACCCACTCAGGCCACATCCAGGTCAACAACCGGAATTAGTATCTCCCCAAAAAGAGAGTGTTTTTTTTTTTTTTTTGCACCGGGGATTGAACCCAGGGGTCTCAACCACTGAGCCACATCCCTAGCCCTTTTTTATATTTTGAGACAGGGTCTCACTGAATTGCTTAGGGCCTCGCTAAGGCTGGCTTTGAACTCATGATCCTCCTGCCTGAGCCTCCCAAGCCTCTGGGATTACAGGTACGTACCACGGCACCTGGCCCAAAATGTGTGTTCGAGAGCTAAAGAAGAATACCATGAAAGCTTTGGACTCCCTGATTTTCAAAAGCAAAGCAGTTGAAATCTGCTTTGAATCTCACCCCTACTAAATCCCCATTAAACTCAGGGGGAGAGAAGGCTCCTGGGAAATGGAGGGGAGGCTGGGCAGAGTGGGTGTGGGAAGGAGGACGACCCCCCCCCCCCTGGGTTCAGCAGGAAAGGGCCACCTTCACACCTAGATCAGGCCCTCCTCCTAGCCTACCCCATTCCCTGGTCCTGGCCCTGCTACCGGTGTCAAATGGCCCAGGTCCTCAAAGGGTAAACAGTGGGGACAGCAGAGCCACAAGGAACAGACAGCATGTATATCCAACAAGGCTCAGAAGACACATCCAATGTTCACAGCCAGGTAGGAGGGCAAGCAAGGGCACTGAGCAATGAGAGACTGCACACCACTCCATAAGGGAGGAGGGGGCTCAGCTGGGGTTTCAGGCTGGCCCAGAGCTAGTTCCTCACTGGGGACACTGTCTGGGGATGGGCTTGGGATAACCTACTGAGCCTGACATCTGTTTATCCATCTATCATTATATCTATCAATCATCTATCACCCATCTACCTTTCAATCAGTCCATCTATCAATTATCATTCTATCATTCATCCTTCCACCACAGGTATCTGTTAGCCTTCCATCGCTATATTGAGATACCTGAGACAGTTAGCTTATGAAGAGACAAGGTGTACTTTAGGTCTCAGTTTTGGAGGTTTGGCTCCATGTTCAGCCTCTGGTAAAGGCTGTAAACATGGCAGGGATGCGCAGTGGAGCAAAATCACTCGCCTCAAGCTGGATGTGGTCCCAGCAACTCGGGAAGAAAGGTCGAGGGTCACAAATACCAGCCTCAGTAACTTAGCAAGGCCCTAAGCAACTTAGTGAGACCCTGAGCTGGGGATGTGGCTCAGTGGATAATAAGCACTCCTGGGTTAAACAAACAAACAAACAAACAAACAAAAGACTCATTTCAGGAGCCAGGGAGCCAAAAAGAGAACAAGGAAGGTTCTGGGGTTCCACAGTCCCCTTCAAAGCCCTGAACCCAATAGCCTAAAAGATCCCCACTAGGTCCCACCTTTTAAAGGTACACCACCTCCCCATAGTGCCACCTTGGGGACCAACCCTTTAATACGTGACCTTCGGGGGATACTTATCCAAATTATGATGCTATCATAACTATCAACCATATTATCTATTGTCCATAGATAATGTGGACAATAATATTGTCCACCCACTCACCCATCCACCTGCCCACCTGTCCAGCTAACTTCTCTATCTATTATAGGAAAAAGACAAAAGAAACCAGCCTTCTGCCCTCAGCGCTTCATAGCCACTCCCAGTTCCAGGTGACTCTCATACTGCCACACCCCCACCTTGCTGTTCCTGCAAAGCCAGGTGCAGCTCCTGCTGGCCTCAGGGCTCACTCCCAGGCTGGCCCTCTGCCTAGAACCTTCTTCCCCATCCAGTCTGACCTCCTTGCATGTCCCTCTGTGGGGTCTCCCTGACTCAGTGGCTCCTTCTCCTTGCTTCTCACACACCCTGTTCACTCTCCTGACACCCCACCCCTACCACAGCACTGTCCCTGGGCTCCTGGGCAGGGCTGGCTGCACAGATGAGTACAGGGGGTTTGAGGACACATTAGGGACCAGCAATGGTGCTCACAGGCACCTGGGAGCTGGCTCTAACAGTCTTGGGCCTCAGTCTTTCATCTGGCCCTCTGCCTCTGTGACATAGGGTCTGGCACCCTTGAGGAGTGAATAGGTTCTACCCCAGACATTTATGGAACACCAACTTGTGTGCCAGACAGTGCGGGGACACAGGCTGCTTGGGGAGAGGACAGAGGCTGGTGGGAGAGGCCCAGGTGGTGGGAGAACCAGGCAGACCAAGGGTCTGTAAGGACAAGCACAGGCATGAATTGAGGGTGCCCACCTCCCCCAGCCCCAGCAGAGCCCTTGGCCCTCAGGAGATCCAGGGGGCAAGACCTCTGTTCTCCCAGTACCAGCTCTGAGCTTGGGGCCAGGCTCAGACACCAGCTCAAGGGATTCTCTAACCACCTTACTGACCTCTGCTGAGGTGGATGGTGACTCTAATCCAAAGCATAAACCCAAATGGGGACCAGGATAGTGAACAGGGAGGGCAGCCTAGGACAGCGGTCAGGGAAGCCCCTAAGAGCCACCCGGAGCTGAGCTCTGACCAGCCCAGCGATGGCCTGAAGGCACCGACACACACTGGCGGTGAGGCCAGACTGCTCAGGGGTGAGGGGACAGCTGGCACGGCTGACCGAGCACAGGGGATGCCACCTGGGGATAGAGATGTGGGGGGGCCAGGAGCTGGCACCTGGGATGGCATGGGGGGTTGGGACACACCAGGGGATGGGGCTGTGGATGTCCCCACCTCCTCCCAGGCATTGAGCTGCCTTGTTAATGACCAGCCTGGACCACGGGGCTCCAGACCTGGAAGCTATGCCCTGCCTGCCGGACCCTGCACCAGGGAGGGGTGACATGGTTGACAGCCCAGCCTTACTGCAGCCATGTCGGCACCCCATGCAGCCCTGTCTTGGTGAGTTTCCTCTCCTGGCAAAGGAGGAACTATGCGACGTGTTGGCCAACATCCGGCTGCTGACTCGGGACCAGGCACACGGGTGGCTGTTTGCCGGCCCACACCAGGGCCCCACCAGAGACTCAGCACCTGAGCCAGGCCCTTGCCACAGACAGTGCCACCTTGTCTCTGACAGAAGCACACTTCAGGCCCAGGGCACATCTTCCCATCTTGCTTTTTCATCTGGGAATAAATTCCATGCCACGACTACCTTGAAAAACTCTCTTTATAGGACAGACATTAACAAAAGCAGAAAGGGCAGTGTCTGAGCCCCCGGGGTCTACAGATGTCAGCACAAATCCATCGAGTTCTGTCCATTTCCCCTACTTTGGGTCCCCAGGAGTATTTTAAAGCTAAGCCCAGATTCAGACCATTTTAGCCATAAGCACTTTCACTTGTCAGTCATTTCGGGACCTGATTGGTCAATCACACCTGAGACTGCTGGGGGCTTATGTGACCGGGTTAAGGCACCAGGTGCTAGAGTCACTCCAGGTTAGACAAGCAGATGGACAAGGAAAGAATGGGGAGTGGGGGCGTTGGGAGAGGCTCTTGCCCCCACCCTGTGTCTTGGGGAGGCTGCTTGGAGGAGAGGACAGAGGCTGGTGAGAGAGGCCCAGGTGTCTCATCTGGAGGGAATCATGACGGGGTATCCCGTAGCAGGGTGCAGGGGTAATGCCAGAGAGAGGTGGGGGGCAGAGGGGCTGGGAGATACAGTGGGGTGCTGGGGGTGGTGGGTGAAGGGCTGGGGACCAGGAAAAAGAGAACAAGGGCTAGGAGCCAGTTTCCGCTGGGTAAGGGATTCTGCCAGGCAGGAGGCTCCAGTCTAGGACAGGATCCTAGCTTGTCTCCTCCCAAGAGGATATCCCTGCCGACCAGGGCAGTGCTGGACACCACTGTGGGGAAGTACAAACAGACTTGGAACAGCAGGAAGTGGGCTGGCACAGCACGGACATGCATTCAATGGAGAGAGTGCTGGAATTCCATGGGGGGCCCCTGTCCAGGCCATAGATGACAGTTCCCTGTACTCACTACACAGGCTGCCCCTCCCCCACTCCCTGGGGAGGGCAGCCATCATCCAGCACCAGAGTCCCCAAGTTAAAAAACACTCTGGGGCAATCCTGGTGAAACCACCCTCCAATCCTCGACCCCGGGCCCGTGGTCTTAGAAACGCTTCACCCGAGCAAGACTGAGGGCCGTCGCAGGGCCTGGTAGAGTTCAAGCGCCTGCTCTGAGCTCAGATGAGGTGGCACAGGCCATGTGGGATCCAGACAAGGTTTTTTTTTTTTTTTTATCTTATGTTGCTACAAATGACAGAGCAGGGTCCCTGGGCATGGGGACAGGGTAGTGGGCACTTGGGACAGCTCTGGTAGGTCAGCAAAGGTCCCATCTCTACCACTTTGCACAGAAGCACTCGGCAGTCCAAGCACATCAAGCTGCTAGGACCCCAGGACCTACGGCACTCAGGCCCCACACCCTGGAGGCCAGCCCACCCTCTGCCACACAGTAGGTGACCCAGTGTGGGTGGGTCACAAAGGCTGTGGAGGTGCAGGTTCTGGGACAGCTAAGGACACACTTGGCAAAATGTTCACAACTGTGTAAGGGGATTCTTTATTCTTGCAAACTTCCTGGTGATTTTGCCTGTGCACAAAGAAATGAAGGCAAGCAAGGCCTTGGAGCTTCAAACCCTGGCCTCTCTGCCTCTAAATCTCACCCTGAGTTGAGATGGGAGCCAAAGAGCTCCCCAAACCCAGCGTTCTGGGGAAGGCAGCCCTGGCTGAAACTCGGTGCTCCCAGGCCCCTGCAAGGAGAGGGGCCTGGCAGGGTCCCACCCCAGGAGGGGGAGGATGGTGCACGGAGCCCAGCAGGGAGAAGCACAAGCTTTATTAATCATTCCTGATTAGAAAAGTGGGGTTTGGACCCCTGAGGAGGGGCTGGGCTTTGCAGGGCCACTGCTGGTTGGAGGCCACGGGCAGAGTGATGGCCCACACGGGCACAGCTGCCTTTTGATAGCCACTAAGCCCAGGCCCTGAGACCAGAGACAGTGGCCACCACTAAGGCCAACAGGTAGTGCTGGCTACCCAGTGTCCCCAGTTAGGAAATGGAGGAGGCAGCAGTCACTAGAGTCACCTGGGAAGGCCCCATGGGAAATAGGTCTGCTGGTGCATCAGCAAAGGGAGGGGAATCGCCTTGTCTTTCTCGAATGTCCTGAGATAGAGGCCACTGCTGGCCCCTCCATCCGGCCCATCCACGGACCTGCTGCATGTCTGTGGGACTGTCCAGTTCTGACCTTCTGGGCCTTATATCCAGGCCCCACATGACAAGAGTAGCCTTCTATGTGGCAGTCACAGAACGGAGGCTCATCCCAGGACACGGACCAGTCGAGAGCAGCCTGGGCTCTGGCAGGTCTGGGGAGTGCTCCACACAGTGGTGGACATCTCAGGGCACGTTGGCTCCTGGGCTCTGGGCAGCCAGGCTGTGGGGCAGTTGCCATTCAGGGTTCTAGACAGAAGAGAGAAGAGGTGTGAGTTTTGCCTGGCCACTCAACAGTGTCCCAGGTTTGGGGGGTGGGGGCTCCAAGCCCATCCTGGTCACCAGCCCACAGGCACCTCAGGGCCACATACTTGGTGACTCAGACTCAAGAGTGAGAAGGTCACGTCTGGCCTGGCTGAGTTAGCACATCTCTCTGAGCCCTCGGTTCTCCCTCTGAAGTATAGTGTTCCTGGGTCCCTGTCAGGATGTAAAGGCCTGGCCCACCAAGGTCCAGCAGCAGTGACCACAACTACCCACCAAATCCAAGACTCTGCTATGGCTACTTGCGGCCCAGTACATGCAGCAGTCCTGGACTCTGGGCCCATGAGGATACCCCAAGGATACCCATGGAGGGCGGGGACCAGGAAGAGTAGGCCCTTAAGTGCCCATAAGCCCAGAACCCAGCAGATGACCAGTACTCAAGGAGGGTCCAGGATTGTGTTCAGGCTACACAGCAGATGATTAATAAGGGGCCTGGTCATGCCATGTGTAAAGGGTCAGGATGGCACACAAGGGGCTCTGTGGAAGGACAACTTATAACCAACCAGGCAGCGAATCAGACCCTACCCAGTTCCTAGCCCAGAAGAGCCACCCTAGGCTCATGGCCAAGAGAACTGGGGCCAGTGTGTCCCCCACAGGGGATATGGCTATCTCTGGCCCTCAGCCATGTGGACTGCGGTGTTGACAGTTCTGGACCAAAGCAACAAGACTGTGGTGTGCATGGTCCCAGCCTCAGACCAAGTCACCTGGCCTTCCCTGCTCATCCTGCTCCCTGGTTAGGTGTCCTCGGGCAGGTTCTCACCTTCCCAGGGCAGGGACAGGGGAGGGGGAGCCTGGCACAGAAAATGCTTCTTACACTGCGTCCTATATTCCAGGAGCAGGGTGGCTGCAGTCTGCCCTGAATGGAGCCAGGGTCTGCCCTGAGCAGGGATGACACAGACCCTCCAAGGCCCAGCAAGGATAGATGAGGTGTCACAGGGCTGCACGTCAGAAGACCCTGAACACCACCATGGTGAGGCAGTCGGGTAGGCAGAGGCCATTTTCTCAGGTGAAGGCTCATATTAGACACCACCTGCTGGGTGTGGCTGACATAGGGACAGAACCCCCGGGGGTTCTCAAAAGAAGCCAGAAAGATAGTTTTTCACATGAGCTCTCTGGTTATATAAACGGCAGCTCCAGGGGCCAGGTGTATGGCTGTGGTAGAGCACCTACCTGCCCACCACCCCTGAGGCCCTGGGTTCATCCCCAGCACCACAAAAACACACCAAACCAACTTGAACAGCAGCTTCAAAATATGTCATATCTAAGCACTGTGGTCACTGGACCCCAGTGTGGGGGGCCAGGCCTGGATCAAGGTGGTGACCAGGTAGAGACCATGTGGAAAAGGATGACAAAGGAAATCCAGCTGGAGGCTCACCTGCCCTAAGAGACTTCGTGGCAGTTGACAGCTATGGGTCCCATGCTCCCCTCCCGGCTCACCTGGTTGCCCTACTGCCGGGGTGCCACGTCCATCACGGGTTTCTGGACCCCAAAGGCTGTGATGAAGATGTTGACCACTACGATGATGAACACCAGGCCCGTGGCTAGGTTGTTGAGGAAGTCCAGCTTGGCGTGCTTGGCTGGGTTGTTAAGGTCGTACTTGACTGTGGGCAAGAGGGAGCAGATGGTGTCCAGGGCAGCCCAGAGAGAGAACCAACCTGGGGACCATGCTGTGTGGACATCACAGGGTCTTCAAACACACATGGGATAAGTTTTATCCCCAGAAAAAGTAATGTTTTGCTAAAACTCTGATAGTGCATCCCCTGGGTTTGGGGGTCCTGTCTTCTGTAGCCCCCAACTTTCTCCATGAGGAACTGAAGCCCAGGCCAGTCAAGCACCCAAGATCGTGCTTCTCCTGGTCATCAAGCCAGACCAGGTTTGGTTTCTAAGGCAAATGTACTGTGCCCTCATGTGCCTTTCTCTATGGACTCTCTCTCCTGCCCAAGGCTCAATCGCACCCATTTCAAAGGTGGATAAACAGGCCCCGGGAGGCCCCTCACTTGCCTGGAAGCAAAGCAAGAGTTACCCTTGCTGCTCTTGACAAAGGAGTTCACCTCTGGACCGGGATCCAGCATGCCAGGGGCCCTGGCTGCAAAGAGGCAACACTCCACGGAGCCCCAGGGAGCCCAGCCCATCTTCCTGCCTGCCTGCCTCTGGTCCACCTGTCAGTCCATCCAAGGAAGTTGGTCTGATTTTGAAGGAATGTTATTTAGTGACTCAATTTGGAGAAGACTAGAACACCAGAGGTTACAACCTACAATTTGGGTTTTTGCTCAATACCAGCAGGATGGCTGGACATTCTGGCCATGGAGATAGTGGTCAGGGTCCAGGGTTCCCCATCGCCTCCTGGGTCAGGGTCCCTCCACAACTGGGCCCAGGAACCTTCCTTACCTCCTGGGCCAGGATTTGCTTCTCACGTTGTGGGCCCAGTGTCCTTCCACACCTCCTGGTCCAAGGCCCCTCCTCACTACCTTGGGTCTGAATTCCCTCTACACCTCCTGTGCCTAGATTCCCTCCTCACCTCCAGGGCCAGGGTCCTTCCTCATTTCAGGGTCCCCCCCTGCCTCCTGGGCCCTCTTCACTTCCTGTGTGACTTGGAAATTCTTTTCTCACTGGACCATGTCACCAGTGAGGGGCCTGGCTGATGCCAGTCTGTAAGAGGTGGCTGGCACAGGCTACCCTGTGGAGGGAGCTGGAAGGGCCTGGCGGGGGGCAGGTACTCTGACTCCCAGAGGCCCCAGCCTGAGGATCCGACCCTGCCGTATTTCACAGTGCAGGGTCTGGCTGGGGGTGGGGGATCAAATCCTGGACGACGTGCCCTGCAGAGGAGGGCTGGGGAAGGGGCAGCTCCGTGAGAGCCAGGTGTGCAGGGCGGCAGGCGCCCATGCGGGGAGCTGAGAGCCAGGCTCCTACCGAGGAAGATGAGCAGCACGCCCACGCTGATCTGCAGAGCCAGGGAGATGGAGATGAGGACCACCAGGGGCACGAAGAAGGCAAAGCTGGGGCCCTGCTCCACCACGGCCTTCAGCTGGGACGCGTTGGCCATCAGCAGCGCGATGTCCAGCATGCTCTCGGCTGCGCTCTTCTTGTTGGCGTAATGGTTCATGTTGATGGGCTGGTTCCTCCGGCCCCATCGCGGCGGCTGTAGGGAGGGGACCGTCAGTGAGCAGGGGAGGAAAGGGGTGATCAGCAGGAGGGGACAGCGGGGAGGGTGACGGTCAGCAGGGAGGGGCCGGGGCCAAGCCCCCCACAATTGTGGGCTTCTGCTGCCCTGGCCATGGTCAGTACGTCACTCTGAATGTATTCAGCTGTTACAAAGGGGAGCCCAGGAATAAAGTCCCAGAGAGAGGGAAAAATGGCAACCTCAGCCCAGGCACTCTGGCGTTCCAGGCCCTCACCCTCCCGCTGCAGGGTGCTCCTCCCTGCCCGCCTGTGCCCAGGGCTCTCCCCACTCAGGGCCTGGGCTCCTGTTGGGTGCCAGGAAGGGAAACGGTGTGTGAGTGGACAGGTCCCTGAATACTGCCCAGGCCTGAAACAAGCCCTTCCTGGGCTGGGCCCTGAGGCCAGTCCTGCCTCGGTCACCTCCCCTCAGGCTCCTCAGTCCCCTGCCCCCACCCGCCACGCAGCCCTGTAGAATGGCTTGGCCACCCGGCCTAGCTGCAAGCTGCTCAAACGCACGGGGCACCAAGAGTCTGCCAGTACACAGCAGGAGCTCCATAGATGCCTTGGCATGCTACGTACAGTTGAACTTCGTTGTCTCAACTTTCATAGTAAGAACACAGGAATACACGTCCTGACCTCTTCTCTATGGTGCCTATCTCCCGGTGACGTCACTCTCCTATCTGAGGGCTGGTCCCAATCCCGAATCAGCCCCATGCCATTTTCCTGCTGCCTCCCACCCCTCAACCCAGCCAGTCACAGGGGGCCTGTACTGCCCTCCCCGTTCAGCACCCTTTCCTGTTACCATGGACCCTCACGTTCTGAGGTCCTGCCTAGAGGCTCCTGCCTCCAGAGAGCCTCCTGTGACCTCTCCTCCCATGGGAGTCACCTCTTGAGCCAGCCTGTTTTATTCCAGGGCCCCTATAGGTACCTGGCTTCTTCATTCCATGGAGCCAGGCAGCCCCCCTCAAACTGTCTTGGTCAGATCCCTTTCTCAGCCACCACAAAACCCCCCCCACCCTCAGCCCTGGTCCTCTGTCCAGGGCTGCCTGGCCCTGCTCTGTAGCTTCCAGGGACTGGGCACCGGATTGGAGGCAGTGCTGGTGGTGGCCTCCTGGGGCTACTCTGGGAGGGAGATCCTGTTTCCAAACTCATGAAAGATGCAGGGGTGAGAGGCCAGTGCTGCAGGTGTGAGGAAGGTGGACACAGGTGTCACATGGCCAGGGTTTTGTTCTAGTGGTGTGTGTCTTTAAGTGGAAGTGTGCCCAAGAAGAAGGCAGGGTGCGTGGAGATACAGCTGGGCTCTGCTGCCTGCACCTGGGCTGGGACATTCCAACCGCTCGCCTTTGGCATCAGCTGCTGTGTGGTACAGTCACTCGGGTCAGTCCTACACTGGAGAGCACAGAGCAAAGCTGTCTCCACCTGGGCTGGCCACCAGCACCAGCCCCCCGCCCCAGTGCTGCTCGGGAATCACTGCAGGTGTGCCATGAGGCCCCTCTGGGGTGGCTGCACCCCTTGGACCCCTCCCAGACTACATGGGTCTGGGTGTGGGCAGTCTGTGTTTATTGGCCCATGTCTGGCACTGAGGTCACCTCCAGCTTTGCTTCCACAAGGCCATCCAGCTGGCCACACCCTGCCACACATGTGCTCTTCTGGGTACAGAGCATCCAGGGGCTGCTGGCTCACAGTAGGCAGGTGCTCCTAATTTCTTAAACCCAGGGTACCAAAGTGCTTTCCCTCCAGGCTGCCCCGGGGCTTAGCCACGTCCCAGCCCAGGAGCTGTCCTTAAAAGCAAAGGCAAATATAGATCCTGTGAGGACCTTCCATAGACATAGACACACATGCATACAAACATACACCCCACAAACATATCACAAAGACAATATGCACATGTGAACATATACAATATACATGTGCACAACCACACATACATATATGAAATGCACACACATAAATACATACACATAAACACAAATACCCCAAATATACAATCATTCCAGACATATGTACACAATACCCATTCATAAAATATAGCATGTAACACTTATACACACATGGACAAACATAGGCACACACATATGCAATTACTTATACACCACTTAGAGGCACCCACATAAGGTGCACATACACATATGCAACACAACACATGCATAAACACACCCACACATGTACACAGTATATACACAAACAGGCTCACATAAGCACACAAACACACACAGAGCACCCAAACATATCCACATACATATGTACACAACACACATGTGCACACATGCATGTACAAACAAAACACACACAACATACATTCATCATGAAGGAGCACTGTCAGCAGCAGAGTCCTATATCCTGGCCCCTGGCCTCAGCCCTCAGCACCTGCCATCATGGGAGTCTGTGTCCCCGCTATCCTGTCCTCATACCCACTTGAGTGGGATAAACTGAGGCTCAGGGCAGGAGGTTCCTTATTCAAAGCTACACAGCAAGAAAAGACTGGCTGAAATTTGAACCCAGGCTCTGGGGTTCAGAGCCCTAGAGGATGACAACACTATCTCCATAGTCCTTGTCAAGGTGGGCCAGAGTATCCGGGCTGCTCTGTAGACATGGAGCTCCTGGGGGGCTCCCTGCCCCAGGCTCAGGACAGTTAGTCCCACTCTGAGCTTGTCTCTCATGGGGCTGTGAAGCAAACATCCCGAATGGCTCAGAGCCCTGGGGCCAGCAGGGTCCCCAACCCAGTGTCCCTCCTGGTGAAGAGTACTTCTGGCCCACCTGGCCATCTGCTTCCTATTCACTCTATGCAATGACAAGAAGCACAGGTTGAGCCATGGTCAAGGCTGGGGAGGCCTCTGCACTGGCTCAAGCCCTCATTCCCCCCAGCCTGGCTCTAAGGCCCTAACCACAGCCTCCCTCTGCTGCCTCAGTCTCCCCACATGCACAACTGGGCCACACCCTGGGAAGCTGCCTACCCACTGGATGGGAGGGAGCATTACTTTCCCTTTCCATGACCAGGAGATTGAGGCTCAGAAGGGGCCTGCCCAGGGCACTTCAAGGAAGGAGATCAGAATTCAGGCCCAAGACAAGTACCCTAAGCCCAGGGCTGCCTTGGGACACACACTGGTGTCCATCCTGGGCAGGGGAACCACTAAGGCTGTGTGGGCTGATGGGAGCGTCATGTGGTTGGGGAAGGGGACAGCACACCAGGCCTCCTGGGGCTCCCTGGCCTTGGGCCTGCTCAACAACAGTCTCAAGATGGGCAGGCAGATAGACCTATCAACCATAGGTCAGGGAGCCCCACAAGCCTGACCAACTGCCAAGAGCATGCCAGAAAACTCCTGCTGGAGCCTGTGCCCGTGACCTGGGCAGTTCAGGGAACAAACACCCTGGTTAATGTGTCCCTGGAGCCAACAGGAGTTCCCTGAAACCTCAGCAGATCTGGGAGCTGGGGTGATGCCCGTTTTCCTGTAAATATTGGGAAAAACCCCAGGGAGAGTCAGCCCCATGCAGGGGGCTGCCTTCTATGGTCACGCGGTCCTAGGCTACCTGCCTTCCATAGCTCAGGTTCGGGGGAAGCTGGTCCAGAGAGCATTTGAATTAGCCCTGCTGCACCCATAACCTGGCTTAGTCATAGTGCAATGGGTGCTATAGGTCCCCCAGAACTTGACTGGGGGGACTGTGGCCCAAGCTGGGCCCACTATACCAGCTGCTGCCACAGAGGCCTTGCCCAGAGCTGGACTGGGGCTGCCACCACACCTCCTCTGTCACCCCCATTCCAGGGACCAGAAGTGCCTCAGTTTTTTCATCTATAAAACAGGCAGACAGGGGGCTGGGGATGTGGCTCAAGCGGTAGCGCGCTCGCCTGGCATGCGTGCGGCCCGGGTTCGATCCTCAGCACCACATACCAACAAAGATGTTGTGTCCGCCGAAAACTAAAAAATAAATATTAAAATTCTCTCTCTCTCTTAAAAAAAATAAATAAAAGAATATAAAACAGGCAGACCGGGATGTGGAGAGGACTGTATATGGCAGTCTCAGAAGTCTTGTGGCCTGTTACAGTGCCCCGTAGTGGGTGACAGGGCTGGGATGTTCCTCCACCCGGTATGTGGCTGTCCCCATCATGACAGGCTCTGCCTCCTACCTAAAAGCTCTACCAGCTCATAAATAACCGCACACATACAAAACGGCAACCAAGAAAAGAAAGGATAGTTGGGCATGGGTCCCTCTGGGCTGAGCAAACCCAAGAGGGGCATCAGGTCAAGTTGCCGCCCTGGGTGACCGATGTCCAAGTCTAGTTAGATCCTGGCTGACTCCAGCCTGGCCTGCTCCCAGGCCTGCCTCTTGGGCTTAGCTAGGCACAGTAGCTAGTGGGGAGACCTGAGAATTGGGGCCCCACGACCTCCATGGACCTGTGGGCTTTGGGCATCTCTCATCCATGCGGGGGTAGGACTTCTGGGTCCATCCCCCCAGACCAGGACTGGCATGAAGCCACCAGGGCTGGCTTCCAGGTCCAGCCCTCTGAGGCCTGCGCCTGGCCTCTGCTGTTCATGCCTAACCAGTTCAGGAAGCAGGGCCTGAGGGTCTCTGGGTTCCACATCTGCATTCCTGGCAGGAAACCCTAGCCAGACGGCAGGAAGTACAGGAGGCGGGGGTCCTCTTAGCAGCTGGGCTATGGCTTGGGCTGGGCAGCACTACTTCCCCTCGGCTCAGTACTGGCCAGGAGTAACCTCGAGGCCCATCAGGGTCGCCTTTAGAATTTAGCTAAGATCCTATCAGTCTCAGGACCTGCCAGGCAAGCAGAAATGAGAGAAAGAGGGAACTTCCTCTGGCAGCTGAGGCTGTGCAGTGTGAGTAAAAATCCATATCCTGGAGGCTAGAGAGGTGGCATTAGGAACCTCGCCCTAGGGACTGTGAGTGGCAGGAATATGGATTGGCACCCGAGGGCTGTGGCCCAGCCATGTTCCAGTCACTTCTTGGCCATCTCCCTCCTGCAGTGGGCAATGCAGTACTGGGCATGACATAACTGTGGGTCATTTCCACATTCAAATTGATGTTTGCTCTTCCTGCGCTGCCAGCCCAAAGTGAGTCGAGGTCCAGAAGGAGCGGGCTCAACCCCTGGACACTGACAGGGATCCTCATGTGAAGGGCCCTAGGGATGCCAGGAATGTGGGAGGGGGCATGGTGGAGCTTGAGAGGACTCGCCTGGGCACCCCTGCAGAGGAGGTACAGCTGTGACTCTGGTGAGCTTCAGCCATCTAGGAAGCAAGCAACAGTGCCCAGTGTTATAGAGGAGGGAGGCCCTCCTGAAGGACCCACCCTGGGGAAGGTGCTGCTCTTCTGGAGCCACACTGCCTGGTGTCACCACAAGGAAAGGGTCTCTGTGGTAGAAAGTTATAAGTTGCCAATGCCACTGTGTGCTGGGCCCTGCTCCTCGCAGTTCCTGTCGATAAGCACATAGGACTCACCATGATGTCACTCAGGGGAAGAACTGTTATCTACAGATAGGAAACTGAGGCAGAGCGCTAACACGGTGGCCCAAGAAATGGCACGGCAGGGTCCCCGCGGTAGGGGGGACAAGGCATTGAGCCATATGGGTGAGCAGAAAAGACTTGTAGGCTGACCACTCCTCATGGAAGCCTCTTGCTGGGGACCCGAGGTTCCTGCGACCTCGGATGGGCCTACAAAGCTTCTTCAGAGCCAGGCTTCTCAGCCCACCGCCTCAAGATGCATGTGTGTGGAGGTCTGGCCTCTGGGAGTTTGCTTCCACTGTTCCCTGTGCCTAGGTACCCTCCATAGGTAGAGGTCAGACCTGTCTGCCTTCCTCCTCACCCTGGGGCTGGCGATGACATCCATCATGATCTCCACAGGAGGCCTGACATCCCCCACCCCACAGTGTGGTGGTCCTCTAGCTCCTGGAATCCTACACCTTGGCCTTCATTTTTCCCCCTGGTCTGGGCTGCTCTCTGATTTCTGAAGGTAGACTGAGATAGGGGTAGGAGGTTGCTTCTCTCTCCCTTTGGTCCCTACCCAAAATAATGACCCCTGAGCACCCAACCAGGTCTCTCCTGACCCCAAGATACACCCAGAGCCCCTGGGAGGCAGGGCCCACCCTGATGCCTACAGAGCTGAGCAGAGATGGTACTGAGTAGAGAGTAGAGTCTAGGCAAGGCCAAGGGTGGGGGGGCGAGCAGAATCCCTTCCTTTAAACCAGTTTCCAAGTCACCTGCCTCTTTATTGAGTTTATTTGCTTAAGATATATCCTCGAAGGCCACCAGGGATCATTTGTACTCCCTTTTTTAGGTGGGTGGGGGAGTACCAGGGATTGAACTCAGGAGCACTGGGCCACTGAGCCACAGACCCAGCCCTATTTTGTATTTTATTTAGAGACAGGGTCTCAGTGAGTTGCTTAGCACCTCACCATTGCTGAAGCTGGCTTTGAACTCGCCATCCTCAGGAGCTGCTGGGATTACAGGCAGGTGCCACCATGCCTGGGGTTCTCCCTTTTTAAGACCATGTATAGAAGGCCCAAAAGATGAGTGCCCCCCCATCCCCAAGGATACACAGCCAGGGTCTCCTCTGCCAGCTGCTTCAAAGTGCTCACACACTGGGGCAGAGCCAGGTCTCAGTCCTGCACACCAAGGTGAGTCCCAGGACTCCTCTAAGTCCTGTTTCCTCATCTCTAATCCAGGGACAAACGTGTGTAACTCCAGGACTGACCCTACTCCCTGCTGGTGCCCTTTCTCCCAAACATGGCCTATCCCCAAGGAATACTCCTAGGACTGGTCACTCTGCCCCAATCATGCCTAAAGCAAGCTTGGAAAATCCCAACCAGACCATAGTTCTCCACCCCCATTCCTGGGGGGTCGGAAAATGAAAGGTTGTCCAAAGTCAACAAGTCACCAGAGGGCCAGGCCAGGACGGCTCCCTGGCTGGCTCAGCCCTGGCAGGAGAAGGGGCTGGAAGGTGGGGAGGAGGTTCAGGAAGAGGGTGTACCTCCAACACACGGGCAGGACCGCTGCTAAGGCCTGCCCCAGGCTTGCAGCCTTCCCGGGCCCTGCAGGGCAAGCTCTGGGCAGGCCCCACTAGGGCCCTCCAGGGGACACTCTGAAGGCTTTGAGTGGGTGACATTCATTTTTCAGGGCAGGTGAGTGGAGCCTGGGGTTCCCCCATCAGGGCAGCATCCGACAGCGTGGTCACCCTGTGACGTAGCCGTCTGCTTACTGCTGGCCTGGAGCCCAGATGCCGTGACTCTTCTCCGCCCACCCCGGGGGCACACAGGAGGAGATGGGGCGGTGAGGCTGAAGTTAGAAGGGTGCTGTGGGAGGCCGTCCCTGCTCGAGAGCTGCGCCCCAGCTCCGCCGCGCAGCTGAGCGTCGGTACGGTCCGCGGGGCTGCGGACCGCAGCACGCCAGTCCTCCCCGCGCCCCTGTGACCCTGCAGGGGCGGCCAGAGCCTCCAGGGCCACTGCTTGGGTCCCGGATAGGACGAGCGGGACGTCGCTCTGGCGCATCGTCCCCCACCACCACCACCACACAGCATGGGGAGCTCACCAGGCGACGCACACAGGTGCCCGCAGAGCCGCGGGTGCCGGGCCCAGAGAGGGAGGTGCCGGCCAAGGTCACACAGCAGCGGGGGTGGGGGTCTTACCGAGGCATCTGGGGAGCCGGGCGAGCCCGGGCGCAGGTCGCCGTTGAGCTCGTATTCCTCGGTGCTCGAATCCATGGTGCGACCGCCCGGGCCGCCTAGCTCCGGGCCCGAGCCCGCCCGCGCCTCGGCCGCGGAGTCCGCGGCTGTGTGCCCGCCCCCGCCCCGCCTCGCCTCCCGGCCCGCCCCGCCCCGCCGCGCCGCAGTTCCGCCCCCAGACTCCGCCTCCGCTGGGGCGGGGCCGGGCCCGGAGTCCCAGGGCGAGCGGGCCTGGACAGCGCCGTCTGGTGCGACGCGGGGTCCCGGGCAGCTCGGCGCCGGGTCCCGTAGTGGCACCGGAGGGCCCCCAAGTGCCCGGCCGCAGCAGCCCTCTGGCCCTCGGTGATGGCCACTTTATGACGTGAGGTCAAGAAAACCAGCCGTTCCCTGGCCACTTTGCAAACTGCAGGGCGCCGCTGCACGGCGAGCGGGCGTGGCCGCCGCGGCCGGGCCAGGCTTTCCCGGGCGGGGCTCGCCCTCAGGCTGCAGGCAGCTCCGGCTCGGCGCCCGCTGCCGCACGGCAAGTGGGTGCACGTGGCTTCCTACTTGTGGTCATCAGCTTTCCTACGTGGGAAACTGGGGGCCGGGGGGCCTCCGGCACAGCCTGATGGCGGGGACGGGGCAGAGTGCGGATCCCGGAGCGCGCGCCGCTCTGCCCGGAGGCGGCACCCTGTGCCCGGCCCGCAGAGCTGGTCGGTTCCCAGCCGTGGCTCAGTCGGCCGTGTCTCCCGAGACACCCTGGAACCACTTCTTCCGGGCGTGGGAAGCCAGGTGGGGTGGAGGGGAGAGGGAGACGCCATCTTCCAGCGCAACGCAGCGCTGCAGGAGCCTGGAGGGCAGGGGTGAAGGCCAGCTGTCTCCTCCGTCCTGACCCTGACCTCTCCCAGGCTCAGCTGCTTTTTGCATCCTTTCACTGGTTGCACCTCAGACTGTGCATCTCCTGGGGTTCGCACACGCCTCCCCTAAAGCCTTAGGAAGTAGTGAGCAGACCCTGTCATGCCCCCAGGCCAGGCGCTGCCCAGAGCTGCCACCTTACAGCGCTGTAGTCTCCAGTGGGTCGCTAATCTCTGTGCCGTCACCTCCAGCACTGGCTCTTGGCCTCAGGTTAGGGCTTGGTCAAGGCCATGTGAGCCTGATCTCTTTTCTCTCTCCCCCAAAGAAATGAAGGGGCCAGAGGTTCAACAACGGCATCCAAGCTCACATGTGTGCGGGATCCTGTTGGAGACACTGGAGGCTGGACCAAAGAAAGCAGTGGGCCCCTACCCTATGGAGCTGAGAGACAGACAGTGGGCAAGTCACAGAGGTCAGCACCGTGTGGGGCCTGGTGCCATCACTTCTTGTGTTACTAAGGGTCCTGGGGAGAGGCCATTCTCCTCCCTCACTGGACAGGGGAAGAAAGTCAGGCATGGCTGGAGAGAAGCTCAGCCCAAGGCACTCAGCCCAGGAGCCATGCTGTCCCCCAGGAATGTAGCAGCCTTTCTGTCCCATCCCCACCTCACTGGACATTCTCAGGCTGAACAGGCAGCCTTCTGGTGGCCCTGGGACCCAACTCCTGCCTAACCCCAAGCTTGTCTTCCCTGTTCCCGCCCTTGCTTCTGCCGGGGGAGGGGGCGAGTTTTGTAAGTGAAACCGAAGGCACAAAAAATGCAAGTCACCCTGAGGGATTTACCAGAAAAAGGGACTTTTCCCCTCACCCCAGGTCCATGCCCTGTTCCTGCCCCATGGCAAGTCAGCTGAGAGGAGGGGCAGGTGGGGGCCAGCGAAGTGGCCAGATTCCAAAGGGGCCCCCACTGGTTGTGTGCTGGGGGCTGGTTGCTTGGTCTCCATTTCCTAGTGTATTCATTCTTCAGCCCACGAGAGGCTTCTGGGGGTCAAGGCACTTTAGAGCCACCCTGGGAGAGTCAGGCAAGCTCACTCTGACCGCAGCCCCTGAGACCCATGGCCCACAGGCGGACTGCGGATCCCCCATTGGACTGAGGCAGCGGGGAAGGGTGTGACGGGAGAGCCAGGCGGTGCCCCTCCTCCGGAGCACAGCTGAGGTCCAGCAGCGAGGAGCTGTTTGGCCTCCTTTACAGATGAGGAGACGGGCTCAGAGAAGGTGTCCCAGCCTCGAGCCCGCCTGGTAACCACTGTTCTTACCTGACCGGGTCACTGTCACCTCACTTGACTGTGCACGAGTAGGGGGAAATCCACATCTTCAAATGTGGGCTCCGTCCACACAAAAACTGCCGCCTGTGGCCACTGTATGGGACAAGCTCCACCCTGTGGGTGGCTCTGGCCAACACGGGGTATGTGTAGGGGGTCCTGGAGAGAGGGAGAAGACCACAGAGAAAACATGTTTCTGGTGGGCCAAAGGTGGCGGGCGGGAAGGCCCCCAAGGTATTGGGCGGAACGGGAGCCTATTCTGTGCTTTGGGCCCTTTGGTGGCTCCAACCTGTGAGATCCATTAGTCCTGATTTCCAAGAGAGGACAAGAAGATTGTATTGAATGCAATTGAGAAATCAGACTCTGGGTTTGTAAACCTGCTCTGTGATGGTGGCCCCCAGAGTCCCCAGCGGTCACTGCATGTGAGTGGTGCATTCGCAGGCTCCCAGAGCAAGGTGTCACTAGGGGCTGTCCTGCATGTCTGCACTGAGGGTTTTCCCGGGTGTCTGCTGTGTCATCCCACTTGTTTCCCCTGCTGTGCTTAGAGCTGCTTACCAGGCTGTCCTCTGCTGGACCCAGCCCAGGACACATCTTAAAGGGACCGTGCCCCATATGTCCCAGCCACCTCCTTGCTTCCAGGGTCTCCTGGAGATGCTGAGCCATTGAACTGTATACTCAGCTTCAGATGCTGGCCCTGATCCCAGGGTCCATGGGAATTGTCCCCAGGAGGGACATAGAGGAGGAGGGGCCCAGCAAGGGCCATGGCTGAGCCCCCTGGCTCTAACAAAGAGAGCTGTGCGTGTGTATGACTAGTTCACACGAGGGCTCCAGCCTTTCTGAGCACACAGACCTTCGTGCCTCGGCTTGTCATGCGGAGGAGGTCTTCGCAGGGCACAGGGCGTTTTTTGTCAGCCCTAAGGGAAGGCAGCCAGAGCCAGGGCCCTTCTCCCTACATGCCACCCCACTGCCAGGGCTGAGCACCCCTGTAACCACAGGGAGTGTGGAGGTGCCGCTGGGTTCCCAGAGAACATGGTAGAAAGCTCCAGTTGTTAGACAGCTCACACCGACTGCACGTTCCTGCAGGGAGCCTGGGAAGCAGTCCGTGCCTGCTCTGCGCCTCTCTGGGCTGGAGGCAGAACACCTTCTCCGTTCCACAGGGAGAGAACCAGGTTGGAGAGGCAGCATGACACGCCCCAGGCTACACAGCTGCAAGAGGCAGAGTGGCTTGCACAGCAGCTCCTGACTCCTCCCAGGCTGCCCGCACATGCCTGCTGCCAGTCCTGGGCATGCCCATCCTTTCCCACCCACTGTAGGAGCCTGTGACGTGGCCTCATGGCGGGTGAGGGGCTGCGTGTCTGGCAGGTGTTTCCAGGAATCACAACTCCTGCAATATCACGCACAGAGGGAGGCGGCGTGCAGTGGCATGAGCTCTGCATTCTAGGACAGAGGAAGGAGGGCTGGAATGGTGACGAGGAGCTGTGCCATCTGAGCATGCCGAAGACAGGAGGGCGGAGGTCACCAGTCGGGGTCCTGTGGGAGCAGGGGACACAGGTGGGCCAAGGATGATAACAGGCTAGTGATATGCAGGTGCCTGATGATGTCGCTGTGTTCTCCAGGGAGAAGTCACATGCCCAAGGCCACGGGGCAAGGCATAGCTGCCCCAGAAGTCCCCTGGACACCAGGAACCTAGTGGGAGTGACTGGTCATGGCCATGTGCCATCTGGCACATTGTGTGGCCATTCACAGAGCTAACAGAGCAGTCCACTGCCTAGTGGGACGAGCTGGTCCTTCACGCAATGGAATGGACGGGGAGAAGCGGGAAGCCAGCCCCAGCCTCCTCTGTTGAGTCTGGTCCTTTGATCTAGCCCTACCTGCTTGGACGGTGGACTCTCCCCCAGGGCTCCCCAAGGCCAGGAGGACACTGATGCCACGCTGCACCTATATCCAGCAAAGCCCTGTCCAGCTGCCAGACACAGTGGCAGGGGGAGCAGACACCTCTGCTATCTGTCCCCAGACCTCAGCCATAGGCTCCTGGTTTTTAAGCTTTTGTTTAGAGCTGCACTTCCCTGCAGCTCCGTGTCCTACAGCTATAATCTGGCAATGAAAGAGATGCACACAACATCAAAGAAGGGGCCTTAAACAGGGAATATTCATTAGTTCTTCCTTTCTGCTGGCTGGAACATGGGTGAAATGGCGAGAGCTCCAGTAGCCACAGGGGACCATGAGGAGACCTCGAGTATGGAAGCCTTGCATAATGGAACCACTGATGGAAGGAGCCTGCATCCCCAGTGCTTGGAGCATAGGCCCTCCCTCGGCTATAAGGCAAAAGAACCCAACCACAACAACAACAAACTATCTCATTTTGAGGCTGCTATAATTTTGTTTTCTTCTGATACTCGTAACTAGTTTGAAAAAAAAAATTATGCCACTGGCATAAAACCTTCCTGGGTCCCCTCTGGACCCTGTATACCTCAGGCCCTGTCCTTCCCTCTCCCTTCCCTCCCTTCTCTTTGTCCCACTGGTCCTTTCTACCTCCAGGTCCTTGTGCTCCCAGTTCCCTCCACCTGAGTCTCCCACCCCAGCCTCCATGTGGCTGGCTCCTTCCTGTCACCTGACGGCAGGACACCTGTCCCTGCACCTGAATCAGGCCCTCGTGGGTATGTTTGTGTGAGTCGCCTGCTGCCTCCCCCGGCCCAGCCAGCATCACAGCCCCCACGTGGGGAGGGAGGAAAGCCAGAGCCAGGTGCCACTGACCCTCTGGCCACTCTGGTGTCTGCCGGGGCACAGCCTAGCCACGTCCGCTTTGCTCGGCCTGCAGGCATAGTGCCCAGGTGTCCCTTGGCCCAACCCATGCTCAGCAAACCACTAATGACAGGGGCTGCTGGGCTCCTTATTCTTGGTCCCAAGAGTGACCGTTCACTCGGGCCACAAAGCCACTTGGCCAGAGAGTGTAGGCGTGAGGGCTGCCGGCTGGCGGGGCAGGTGGTCTGTGGTTTGGTGGAGACACATCCTGTGGCGGCCAGCTCTGGCCGGTACCTCCCCTGCCCCCATAGCCCTGGTCAAGCTGGGCCTTAACTATTGACCTTGGTTCGTTTGGGGAGCTGTCTGAGGAGCTGGCCAGGCTGGACACCCAGGGCCTAGATGAGATGCCATCTCCTCCTTAGTGTCCCCCCGGCCAGCAGTCCCCCTCCCACCCTGTGCACCAGGGTCCGAGGGCCCCCCTCAGCCTTCTCTCCTGAGACCCTTCCCTACAGAAGTTCAGGAGGTAAAGAGGATCACTTGCATCTGGGACACTTCCCCACCAGTCTTGGGCCGTCAGGGGCCCAGAGCTGTGAGTTACAGCTGCTTTCCTAAAGAACAGGAAAAATGGAGAGTCACCGCCCAAAGGCCAAGTGCAGAAAGAGCTGCTGATGCCAACCAACACCAAGGTCATGGCTTGGGGTGCAATTTCTCGGTATGGGGTTGTTGTGTCTTTGCAAGGAGGGGAAACTGAGGCTCTGAGAATGAGATGTGAGTCCACGTCACCCGAGTCCTCCACAGGGGCCAGGAGCCACCTCTTGTCTTTGGAGAGGCCGAACCCTTCCCTGTCTCCCTGGGGAAGTGCAGCCCATCTCAGATCCCAGCTGACCCCGGCTTTGCTCCTCCGAGGCAGGGATTGGACAGCCCTCAGCCTGTGCCCTTTGACCCTCATCGCAGTTCTATCGGAATGTCATCAGCCTTTGCTTGGAGGGGCCTTGCTACAGGTCTCAAATGTGGACACATATCAGAACCGTCACGGGGCAGGGAACCAGTTGGCAGGCCCAGCCTGGCCTCTCTCCTGAGGTTAGAGGCAGGTTGGAGGCCCCTCTGTGAGTCTGGGCAAGGCAGCCCTGAGGTCAAGATTGGGCCACATTGGACCAAGGGAGCTGGGCAGAGAAGTCTCTGTCCTTGAGCCACCGCCAGGGGCAAGCCGTGCCCAGCGCCTCGCCCAGACTCTGTCCATCGTCCCTTAGCAGGAGGCAGGGGGCCCTCTGCTGTGGACAGTCAGGATTCAGGGGTGTGGCAACTTAGAGGTGGCCATGGCTCAGAAGCACCATTTTTCATTTTCTTATTTGCATAATTGGGGAGGAGGAGGATGAAAGGAGGATTCTGTTTGGGAAGGCTCACTGTGAACTGGGAGGTACTGGAATGGGCTGATGGCGACCACTGTGGCTGGCCAGAGCATCTGAGGGCTAACACGTTGTGTTGTCTGGCAGGGTGAATGAGTGACTGGTGGGCTGTGTGCGTGGTCAGGGAATGGTGACCCGGGCGAGCTAGGTGCTAGGAGTATCAGGGCAGAGCAGCCAGTGAGGGAGCCGGGGCTCTACTTTCTCCACACCCTTCACCCTGTGCCCTCTGCCCACTGTCACCTGTTCTGATGGCTCCATCTGAACACGTGGGGCCCTTCACGTCTTTCCTCCCTGTTTGCCCCAACTCTGGCCACGGCTGGGGATTCTGTTTCTTTCTTTTCTTTTCACCAAGGCTGATAGGAAGGACATGGATTCCACTGGAAGGAGGTGGATGGGAGGCCTAGGAGTCTCTTGGCCTATGAGGACAGGATTCCCACGTAGGGGCCAGAGCTGCTCTGTTCAGGCAGATCCGACCAAGAACCAGGCCCTGAGCAGGACCTGCTGGCTTCTCTTGGGGCAGCTGCCCAACCAGCCTGTGGGCGTTGCCTGTGCTCCTCAGAGGACACAGCCTCTGGGGCAGTTCCCCAAAATGCCACGTTTCCTGTCCCCAGGTCAGATGGCGTCTCGGCTGGCCAGCGGCCCAGCCCCACAGGCCCGTGGCTGGGCAGAGCCCTGGGCAGCCTTCAGTTGGGCTGGGCGGAGGGTATCTCACGAGTGGATGAGAACCCTTCCAACACAAAGGGGCATTTATGGGATGGCGGTGGCATGTCTCCATCGGAACACAGGCAGGACAGAAATAGCCTTTCACAGAGCGCCAGGAGGGCTGGGCTCGCCTGCTCGGGAGGGTGTCAGTTTTCCAGCTCTGTCTCCAAACTGGGCAACCTGTCCATGTTCACAATAAGCTACTCACCCTGTCCTGGGCAGGGGACTCCCTGAGACTCTTCTAGCTGAAACAGAGAGAGAGAGAGAGAGAGAGAGAGAGAGAGACAGAGAGAGAGAGAGAGAGACAGACACAGAGACAGAGAAGGAGGAATGGAGGAAATTACCTACAGAAAGACAGAGCCCAGATGAGGGGGAGAAACTAGATACAGGTGAGTCGCCACTGGGACACCCGCCTTGGAGGTTCCGGTGACGTGAATGCCATGACTTGAGGTCTCACCTGCTGTCCGAGGGCCTCCAAATATGGCTTCGCCTTCCTTCTCTCCGTAAGGTGAGAGCAGACAGCCCCATGCTCCAGGGGTGACCTAGGAGTCCCTGATGACCCCAGCCCCTCCAAGCTTGCAAGGGCTTGTGTTATTTCTCCTGCTTATAATAATGTCCTTCAAAATATGCAGATCAAAAAAGAATCAAGTCCCCTGCAGTACCCCGTACCAGTCTGTTTTCTGTGGCCAATAACAGAACTCCACACGGGGTACGTCATGGAGAAGAGAGGTTTATTTGAGCTCACCGTTCTGGCCCAAGGTGGAAGACCTGCATCTTGTGGTGGCCCTCTTGCTGCAGAGTCCCAAGGCAGCACAGGGCGTCAGGTGGCAAGAGACAGGGTGTGTGCATCTTCCGTTCTCTCCCTCTTCTTATGAAGCCACCAGTATTCTGTCACGGGCTCCACCTGGGGGATTAACTTTCAACACATGAAACCCTGGGGACACACCATCCCAATGCTGGTGATGTTTTGGAGATGATAAGTGGCTTGGTTGTGTTAGTAACAGAGATTGAAAAGTCGAAGGCTTAGCTAATGTAGACTTTATTTTTCTCAACATGAAAGAAGGATGGAGATAGGTCATCTAAATCTGGTTTGCCAAGTCCATAATGTTATTGGGGCTCTTTCTTCTCTTCTTTGCATAGTCTGTAGCTCCTTACTTCAAAACAACCTTATAATCCAAAATGGCTGCTGGAGAGCCAACTATCACAGCAAGAACTTAGCAGAGAGGATAAAAAGGAGCTCATTTCTAATTGTTTGTCCCCTGTTAAGGAGATTTCCAGATGACCCAATTAATTCTGCTTACTTCTCATTGCTACCCCTTGCCGGAGGTTCAGCAGGGTGCATTGTCCCTCAGAATAAAATCAGGGCTCAGGCTGGAGATGTGGCTCAGCGGTAGCGCACTCGCCTGGCATGCGTGCGGCCCGGGTTCGATCCTCAGCACCACATACCAACAAAGATGTTGTGTCCGCCGAGAACTAAAAAATAAAATATTAAAAAAAAAAATCAGGGCTCATTTTCTGAGACCTGCATTACCTGCCCTAGAATGTCACTTATAATTACAGCTTAGAGAGGTGTGTGACTGGTTCCTTCTAGAGGGCAAATTTTCTAATATATACCAAGCAGGATTCAAATATTCATTTCCTCTCTTCCAGTTCCATCTGTGTCTTTATATTTGGGAAACAAAGAAGGGGGGGGGGGAGGCACACGCAGGAGGATACCCCTTGTCCCGTGATCGATGAGTATGAGAATTCATGAATAACGGAATTTCCAACCTTGGGGAAAACATAAGCACACACCACCATCCCATATTTACCTGTCGGGATGGTCTGCCAGTCCCTGGAAGCACCAGTCATCAAGGTTGCTATCCACCTGGAAGTGTTTATGACGTAACTCTAAAGACAGGGCATCCAAACAGGCCTCCTGTGATTACCCCTAGATGACCACATGTCTGGGTGCCTGGCGAACAGACGCAGCTCAGGATTTCCTTTTAAACTCCTCCGAAGCTTGTTTTAAATACATGTATGCTTCAATGAAATGTTCCTATTATAAAAATATGTTCAATGTAGAAAATTTAGAAAATGAAGGTAAGAAAGAGAAAGAAAAAAAATTATTTTGCCCCCAAATCAAAACTGTCCCCTTTTGGATATCATATCATCAGTGGCAACAAGCATGGTGCCCTCAGGGGCACCCAAGGGGACTGTTTATGTCTGGCTCACGCACCTGCAATTTGGCTGGCATTGGGTTGACCTTGGCGGACCAGGACCCACGCTGCTTCTCAGTTTCACATCTGCTCTAAATGTGTCTCCTGTTCTCTTGGGACTGCCCTGTCCTTCTGTGTTCCTCCCATCACGAGTGTCAGAAGCTCCTGGTGCTGGGCACAGTGACACACGCCTGTAATCCCAGCAACTGGGGAGGCTGAGGCCAGAAGATCTAAGCTTGAGTCCAGCCTCAGCAACTTAGTGAGATTTTGTCTTGAAATAAAAAATAAAAACGGTTGGGGATGTCGCTCAGTGGTAGAGCCCCCCTGGGTTCAATCCCAACTACCCAAAAATAAATAAGTGAAAAGGAGGAGGGCATAAAGAAGCATTAGCTCCCAGAATGTTTTCTGAGAGTATAATCTTGGGCCCAAGGGCTGACTGTTACCCCTTTCCACGGATAAGCAAGATCGGCGTGGGGGGAAATGTCCTTCCCTGATAGTGGGAGGGGAGGGCAGCCGACATTCACTACCTGCAGCCAGACTAGCCTCATAATACCACTAGCATCTTTCCTAGGCTTTCATATGAAAACATGTTACCCGACTCAAGTTCACTACCCTCCTTCCAGAAGGTCATCAGCTCAAGGGCAAGTTGTTGGGGCCGGGCAAATGATTTGTCAAGGAAAAAGATACATTAAGGGGACAGAGTTATTTGGAAAGCCAGCAAACCAGAGAAAACTGAGGCTGTGGTCAACAAAGACCATCTCAGGGGACTCAGGTCTGCGGAGGGCTGGAGGTTGGGGACGGAGTGGCCTGAATGGGTGACCGTCTTCAATAGTCTTATCTGTTAGTCACCCATGAGACACCTGCAGGTCCAAGGGAAGAGTCAGTTTCTTTGACAAAAGCGACCTTTAAGTCCTGAAAATCAACGTAGGCAGCCCTTATCATCATGGCCTCACGTCAGAGGGGTTATCTACAGCCAAGCCATCGGGAGGCTTACGGTGGCTCGCTCAGCTGTGTGACCTCCCAAATGAGGGATTTTTGAAGTCAACTAAAAGCACATGAAACTAGAGGGTTTATTTAGGTTTTCCCCTCTGTTCCAGACACATTCTGTACTGCTCAGAATCGTTCCACATGTTATTGTCACTTACTGACATCGTTCCATGTTATAAAAATGCTCCTATGACAAGTTAACTGCATGCATTTCTACTTTATGGTCATATCACCATTTATCTAATGTGATGAACTTTTATTTTGATTTTTGCTTTTTGGTACTGTGGATGGAACCCAGGGCCTCATGCATGCTAGGCAAGCACCCTACCACTGAGCTACACCCCAGCTCCTCCTCCTCCTCCCCCTCCTCCCCCCTCTTCCCCCTTCTCCTCTCCCCTCCTCTCCTCCTCCTCCTCCTCTCCCCCTCCTCCTCCTCCTCTTGGGTTTGAACCCAGGGGTGATTTACCACTGAGCCACATCCCCAATTTTGAGACAGGGTCTCACTAAATTACTTAGGACCTCACTAAGTTGCTGAGGCTGTATGCACCACCACGCCCAGCTGTTTTTCTTCTTCCAAAAACAATGATACAATGGCCATCTTCTCTTAGTAGCTAAATCTTGGCACACAACCTTGATTGTTTTAAAAGCTAACTTTTAAAAAGTAGACTTACGAGTGGGTGGCCAAGGGTCCTCAGCCGTTCAATGATCCTTTGTGGTCATACCCCACTCATTGTCTCCCCTCAAGGTAAATCAGGGCTGGTCTGTGGGACAACAAAGGACAGCAGAGGTAGTGCCATGTGACTTCAAGGGCTAAACCATGAAGTGCATAGTGGCTTCTGCCTTCCCCTCCTGGACCACTCTCTGGGGAGACCGGCTGCCAGGTCCTGAGCATGCTCAGATGTCCCTGTGGAGAGGCCCATGTGGGAACAGCTTAGGCCTCAACCAACAGCCAGCACTGACTGGCCATGAGTGAGTCAATCGCCTTGGACGTGGATCCTCAGCCCCTGTCAGGCCTTCAGATGAGACTGCGGCCCCGGCCACCACCAGCCTGCAGCCTCTGAGACCCCCCCACCCCATCCATCTTGCCAAGTCTCTCCTGAATTCTCTATCCACAGAAACGGAGGCAGTGCTTCTTTGTTCAAGCCACTAAGTTAGGGCAATCTGTTGCACAGCGAACAATGACTAAAATGACAAGGACTTTGGTGAAAAGAAGCCAAGCTCTGCTGCTGCATCACATCGGCCCAGCATCTTGGTGGCCGGCACAGTCAGGTTTATTTCTTACTCGAGTGTCTCTGTGGTGGGTGGGCGGAGCTCCCTGCCTGTCAATCAAGTCCCAGCCACCCAGAGCATTCTCACACAGTCTCAGGGTGCTTCTGGCTTGTGGTGTGGGTGACCCCCCCTGGCCTCAGGCTGGGTTCTTACTTGGACACCAGGAGCCCAGGGCCACCCCGTTGTCCCCCTAACACGCAGGGCGTGACCCAGGGCTTTCAGTGTGTCACTGCATTATTCCAGATCCTCAAGGAGAGATAGACCACAGTGTGAGGTTCCGGCCTCTGCTGTGGGGTGTCTGGTCAGGGGACGATGGCTGTCAGAAAGAATGAGAGAGAAAACAGCTCGGGTGAGGCTTCAAAGGAACCAAGAGGGAGAGAGTGTGGAGGGGTGAGACTCCCAGGCCCTCCCCAGGCAGGGCAGCTGCAGGGCAGCCAGGAACTTTCTGCAGCAGGTGGAGCCCCTCAGGGCTGGGTGGGCGTGTACCCCACCAGGGGCTCCTGTGGTGACAGGTCTTCTGGGCTGGGAGTCATCCTCTTCCTTTCCCCCAGTGGCCACTGGACATGGGAGTCCAGCTCTCCCACCAGTGTGGCAGTTTGCACTTCATACAGAGCACATTGTCACAGGTCGGCCACCCCAACCATCTGCCACCCAGTGCCCAGGGGCTGAGGTGGGGGACGCTCCTGGGATGCAGCACCGGCCTCCTAGAGGTCTTGGGGTCAAACAGAAATGGCAGCTCTGGTGGATGCTCACAACTGGCCCTTTCTCCCTGTGTCCTGCTACTGCCCCTGGGTGTGGTGACGGGCCAGGAGCTGTTACTGTCACTAGGGTCTGCTCCAGATTCTGCTCTTGACCCGGGTGTCCAAAGGATGTTGGGACTGGGGATTGCAGAAGCTCTTTTTGGGGGCAGGGGTTACTGGGGGTTGAACTCAGGGGCACTCGACCACTGAGCCATATCCTCAGCCCTATTTTATATTTCACTTAGAGACAGGGTCTCACTGAGTTGCTTAGCGCCTCACTTTTGCTGAGGCTGGCTTTGAACTCGCGATCCTCCTGCCTCAGCCTCCCAAGATGCCAGGATGATAAAAAGCCAAGCTATGTTATAAAGTAGCAGTGTTGGTTTCTCTGCCTTTTTTTTCTCTTACAGTTTCCATAAATCTGCTCTAGAAATGCCTGCCAGTTCTAGTGGGATAAGATGGTCCTCTCTCTTCCTTTTCTCTAGACCCGGCTTATGAGCCAGCCCAGTTGAGGGTGGAGGGAGGCACCTCACTATCCCTGGGATGGATTCCAAGAGCAATGGGAAGCCTCTGGTCATGGAAATACCCCAGGTCAGGAAGGCAATAAGAGGAAATAATAATAATAATAATAATAATTATTATTATTATTATTATTATTATTTTGGTACCCAGGTTGAACCCATGGATGCTTAACTACTGAGCCACATCCCCATCCTTTTTATTTTTTTATTTTGAGACAGGGTCTTGCTGAGTTACCTAGGGCCTCTCTAAGTTGTTGAGGCTGGCCTTGAACTTGTGATCCTCCTGCCTCAGCCTCCCAAGCTGCTGGAATTACAGGCGTGCACCATTATTTCCAGCAAGAGGGGGAATATTTTTAAGGCAGCATTACAACTGGTGCCATCAAATGTGTCACCCCACCCAACCCCAGGTGTCCAGCCTGACCTTGATGACCAGAGACAATGCTGCACTCACTAGGTCCCCAGGACTCATGCCTGGGCTATCTGCCAGAGAAGGCTTATAAGTTAAACATGTCCACCCCCTAGGAATAGGTGGAACTTCATGTCATAGAAACAGGGATTTCCTGCCTCCCATCACTGGATCAAACCTGGGCAGCTGCTGCATTGCTCAGAGTCTTGATGTGGTCTGGACTATATCTCTGGGATACTCTTGACTCTGTCCTCAGGGTTACTGCCTCATGAGCACAATATGGCTGCCCCAGTTCCAGACATGTCTGAGTACAGCCAGGGAGAAGCCTACAAGTTGTATCGCCCCCTTTTCTCCTCAGAGCAAAAGACCCATGTTTCCCAGAAAATGACCCTTTAGGTCTCAAGGCCAACCACGGCTGCAAGGGAGGCTGAGAAATATGGAACAGCCTTGGTCCAGTCCTGATCTGTCACCTAGGCTGAATATATTGTTTTCTGGGACACAGACTGTCACAATATCCATTCTTTCCCCCTTGATTTAGTAGCTGAATCCCCAATTTTTTCTTGGACCCATGGTAGCCCCAAATACAGATTACATTTCCCTGTCTCGGATTTAGCCAGGCATACCCACGTGGCTACATTTTGTCCAATAAAATGTGAGCAGAAATGATGCGTGTAACTTTAAAGGAAGGGATGCACCCTTCAGTTCCCCTTCCCTGTTCCTGTGTCTGGGAGGAAGGCAGCCATCTTGGATAACCTGGAGGCAAAGCAAGGACTACAAGGCCGGAGGCTGGACTCTGAGACCATCAGCTCTTTATGTGAACAAGAAGTGACTTCTCTGTTATCTCTGTTATTGGGGGATTTTTGCAAGAGTAGTGAGGATTGAACCCAGGGGCATTCTACTACTGATATACAACCCCTACTGTTTTTACTTTTTATTTTTTGGTAGGACTCTATTTTAAGACAGGGGCTTACTAAATTGCTGAGGCTGGCCTTGAACTTGAGATCCTCCTGCCTCAGCCTCCAGGGTTGCTGGAATTATAGTGGTGCACCACTGCACCTGGTTGACTCTGGGATCTTTGCCAGAGCCTTCAAATGATATTCTCATTCACAACCTCAACACAACTGGACTTTTGTTAGCAAGAAAGAGGAAAGGAGTGGCGGTTGGGGGGGGCATTGAAGTGGAAGGCCACTCCCCTGGTGTTCTACTCAGTCAAGGGAATGAAATACTATTCCTACCTTCCCTTCTTTCCTTGTTGGAGGATATTGTGGCTGCTTCTCCTCTCCACACAAAACTTTCCTATTGTCTCTGAAAGAATGAGTCCCTCTGGCTTGTGGCCCCCAGGGGGTGAGGGTGGAAGCCCTCAAGGCAGCAGAGGGTATTAATGGCAGATTATAACAAACACACAATAAAGGCATCGATCAATCCAGGAGGGTCAGATGGGTGCATTTTGACAACTGTGGACAGACAGGACCATCACAAATATTTAGACTTAGTCCTCAGAGGGGCCCCTCATGCCCTCCCCCCGTCAATTCCTCCCCCCATTGCTGATGTTTTTTTTCATTTTTTCCCCCCAGTAGAGACTGATTTTGCCTCTTTGAGACTCACGAATAAATGGGATGTGTCTGCTTCTTTCACTCGCTCGTAGTTCTTGATGCTTCCCTGTTGCTATCAGGGCCCCTGTTGTTTTCCTCTTTACCCCTGAACAAGGTTCCTTTGTTGGGGTGCATCAGTGTATTTATCCACTCGCCTGGCAATGAGCTTAGGGTTGCCCCTGGCTCGGGCTGTTATGAACACAGCTATTTTTAAAACCCTTGTTAAGTACTCGTGTAAACATGTGTGGGTTTCCTCTGGGTAAACACAGTGGAGTTTCTGAGTTACTCCGTAAATGTATACTTAGTTTCATAAGAAACTGCCAGGCGATTCTCCAAGGAAGCCTTACCGTTCTACACCAGCAGGGAATGAATGTTCCAGTTGCTCCATGTCTTGCTGCTGACCCTCTTTTACAGTTTTAGCAGTTCCAATGGATCTGGAGTGGCAAGACATCAAAGTGTTCATTAGCACTTGGAGCACAATGGCATGCTCACCAGGGGGTCTTCTGTCTTCTTTTGTGAAATATCTGTTAGAGTCATTGGCTCATTTTGAAATTCAGGCTTTTCATCTTTTTCTCATTGAAGTTCTTTATATATGATGGATACATATATTTACATATTTATATTATTTTTTTGGAAGTTTTTTTAACACATTATGGATACATATATTTATATTTTTAAGACATAGGTGTCATAAATATTTTTCCAGCTCTATGTTCTGTCTCTTATGTCCTTCCCCATTCCTTCTTTCCTTCTTTCCCTCCCTCGATTTCTGGAAACCGGGTCTTGCTATGTTGCCCAGGCTGGCCTTGAACTCCTGGGTCAAGCCATCCTTGAGTACCCAGGACAACGGGTGGCTGCCATGCCTCACTCGTCTGACATTTTTCTTTTAATGGTGTTTATGATAAACAGAGGTTTTAAATTTTATGAAGTCCAATTCACCAAACTTGATGGTTATCTCTTCTGGCTTCTTCCAAAAGCTCTTTTATGGATATTTCTTCTGGCTTCCTCCAAGAGCTCTCTCTTCCCCCGAAGGTCACGGTGCCCGACACCGCCTCTGTGCTCCAAGCCACTTCCATCAATCCAGCCCGGGAGGTTGGTCCTTCCCAGCGAGCGCCATGCCGGCCTTCCCCAGTAGAGGGCGCTGGGGGCCGCGACAGGGGCAGGGGCTCTTTGGCTTCCCGGGGCGGGTGGAGCCGGTGCAGGGCGGGTGCCGGGTGTCCACCAGGCACCGGGATGCGCGCCCCCTGGCGACCTGGGCTGGGGATCCTTGGCACCACCTGAGCGATCTGCTGGCAGGCCGGGCTGGCCCAGGCAACCCCGGGGACCTGACCCGAGGTGGGAGGTGGGCTCTGAGCCCACCTACCCCCTTCAGGTCCGCCCTCCGGGGTGACTGCCTCGGCCCGGGAGGCCTGTGCAGTTTTCTTACCTCTAATCCCAGGGGTGGCTCCTGTGCCCCTGGGCGGGCTCCAGGCGGTGCACAGACCCATACAGTCACAAAGTCCTCTTCTGCGTGTCCTTTAAAACTTTTAGGGCTGCGATCAAGGGGGCATTTTTTGAAGTGAGCAATTTTGAAGAGCGCAGCTCGGTCGGGACCCTAGATCCAGACTGTAAGACGCACCTCCAGGCCTTTTTCATCTTCCCAAACTGGACTCTGTCCTCACCCCCGCAGTCCCCTATGTGTCTATGAACCTGGCCACTCTGGGGCCCCTATGTCAGTGGAGCCACACAACCTGTGGCCTTCTGTGACTGGCTTCTTGTGCCCAGTGTCATGTCCGTGAGTCATCTGCAGGTGGCACGTGGCCGAATTTCCTTCTTTTTTTAAAGGCTAAGTCACAGGCGCGTGGAGAGACCACCTGTTTGTCAGCTCCTCCGCTGAGGGACACTCGGGGTACAGCCACATCAGGGCTATTAGGAATGACGAGGCTGGAAACGTGGGCGGACAGGACGCGACATCTCTGTGAGCAGCAGCAGGGGACCCTACGGAAATCACGACTGGCTGGCTGCTCCGTGCCAAGCGGAGGCTGGGAATGGAGCCCTCCAAAGCTTGTCAATGAGAGGCCAGGCCTGCTGGCCCTGTGCCAGCCAGCGTTGGGGAGCTCAGCCGTGATGAGGACCCCAGACCAGGGCTCTGACCCTGGGCTGGGAAGCAGGGGGACACTTGTCCCTGTGCATGCCCCCCCCCTCACGTTGGCCTCCCTGCAGTCGCTTGTCTCTCTGCTCGCAGACGTCTGTGGAGCCTCTTCCATTCTGGGCTGCCATTCCGTTGGCACCCAGAGGGCTTCCCTGCCACCCAAACAGCAGATGGCCAGGAAATGAGGACTCGCGCTAACGTCAACCAGAGAAAGTCTAATGCAATTGGCAGAATATATGGTCAGAAAAGCATGTGTCCCAACACATGCCATCTTGTTTGGGCGCCACCTCTGCCAGCTGAGATATTTAGTGTGGGGAACCACGGGCAGGGTGGCCTTTGAAGGCCAGGGGCCAGCCACTCAGCTGGGAGGGGGCTTGCTGGGATTTTTGTGTTTACCGGTCAGTTTCTCTTCCAGGTTCACGGGGGGTTTCAGACCTGGAGTCATTTCTCCCCAACCTTGGTCACAGCTTTGTGACCAGGTCCAGTGCTCAGCTGGACCCCAGGGATGAGTCAGGTTCTATGCCAGGGACTTTTTATGCTCGTCAATCAGGGGCACTGAGACTACTGGTAACACCAAACCAAAGTACCAGTTCTTAAACAAAACAGAGGTTTCTTTTTTTTTTTTTATCACAAAAATCATGTCCTGAATCAAGTAGAACAGGTCTGGGTGGCAGCGTCACATTCTGAGGAGTACAGTTTTGTCCTTTCTTCCGGCTCTGCCATTCTCAACATGTAACCTGCACCTCATGCCTTATGCCCAGGAGAGTTGCTTTTGCTCCAGCCATCAAACTTGCATCCCAGCAAGCAGAAAGAAAGAAGGGAACTGGAAGGGTACACTCCCACTCCACCGGATATTTCTCAACAGGCCTGCTGTTTGGACATTTCCACTCACATAATAAAATAAATAAAACTTACTTTGTGGCCCTGCCTGGCTACAAAAGAAACATTCTCAACGAAAGTTCAGGGTTGCCATGCCTGAGGTAGAAGAGAAATATTAGTGAAGGACACTTAGCTCTCTTCACCACACAGGCCTATTTTCAATAACTTCTAATAATTTTTAGAGCTTAAATCTTGCTCGTGTGTTTTTCTTATGGTTTAATTACACAGTATGAAGTCCAGATGGTGTCCGGTAGAACTCTCCCTCCTGTTACTGGCCTCTGGTACCTGGTGTGACCAGAGGCTGTCTAGACCAGTTTGTTTGGTTTCTTTCAATGCTTGGATTCAACTTGAGAGCACTCTTATCACTGAATTACATCCCCAGACCTTTTGTTTTTTAATTTTTTACTTTGAGACAGGGGTCTCACTAAGTAGCTGAGGCTGGCCTCAAACTTGCAATCCTCCTCCTGCCTCAGCCTCCAGAGTTGCTGGGATTACAGATTTATATTACCAGACCTGGGTAGAACAGTGGTTCTTCTTCTTCTTTTTTTTTTTTTTTTTTTTTGTACTGGGATGGAACTCAGGGATGTTCTACCTCTGAGCCACATCCCCAGACCTTTTCATTTTGAGATGAGTCTAAGTTGCTTAAGGCCTCGCCTAATTGCTGAGGCTGGTTTGGGGGCTTCTGAACTTGTGGTCCTCCTGCCTCAGCCTCCCAAGTCACAGGGATTACAGGTGTGTACCACCGTGTCCAGCTAGATCAGTGGTTCTTCAAGTGGGCACAGATCTGGCAGCACTAGCTCTATTGACAACATGTCAGAAGTACCGACTCTTGGGTCCCTGTCCAGACCCTCAGATCCAGAAAGTCTCAGAACACAGCCAGTGGTCTGTGCTCAAAAAGCTCCCGAGGGGCCTGACACCTGCTGAGTTCTGAGAGCCTGGTCTGTGCAGGGTCAGGCCAATCCACCTGGATGTAGGCCTCTCTGTCCCCATCACAAAGTGAAACCCACTGTTCATGCTCTCTGCCCCCAACTGTTGCACCAAATATAATCAGCACCAGAGAGAGCTTTGTCCTCCCCTCCCTCCCCCACCCCCGTCCGCCCTCACCAAGGACTTAGCTCCCATCAGCCAAGCACTTTCCATCTCAGCTAGATCTCCAGCCCCCTCCTTCCTTCTAGCACAGCTGTATTGAGGTAGAATTTACATACTACACAATTCATCCATGTAAGCGTACAGTTCAATGATTGTTAGTATCTTCACCGAGCTGTATGTCTATCACCACAATTTTAGAACATTTTCAGCATTCCTTGTAATTTAAATTTTGGGGGGCGGGTACCGGAGGGAAGCTTAACCACTGAGCCACATCCCCAACCCTTTTTATTTTGAGACAGGGTCCCATTAAGTTGCTTAGGGCCTCACTAAGTAGCTGAGGCTGGCTTTGAATTTGTGGTCCTCCTATCTCAGCCTCCCGAGCCTCTGGGATTACAGGCATGTGCCACCACGCCCAGTTTTTTTTTTTTTTTTTTAATTTTTGAAGAACTATGTTAAGTGACTGTTCAAATTCTAAAAAGACCTTCCTGCTATGAGACCCCACCTCCTCAGGCCTCCCACTCCACCCAAGGTAACCACTGTGACTTGTGGATGTCTTTGCTTCCTTTTCAGAATCTCTCTTTGCAAATATGAACACGGGCTCTCTCCCCATGTGCATGGATGAGAGGAGGCCCTCATCCGTCTCCCTCTGCCCACTCTGTTCCAGTTCATCACTGTGGAACGCCGGGCTTTCACTTTCCTTCCCAGAGCCTCAGTTTCCTCCACTGTAGAATGGGGATGAGAATCTTTCTAGTACTGGGTCAAAGTGAGATGAGAAATGGCCTGTGGTCAGCAGTGTCTGGGAATGGGGACTCAAACACTTTCCTTTTCTCCCCTTCCCAGAGCATGCCATCAAGTGTATCATTCCTGAGCTGGGGTCAGATGGCCTTGATAAGGAGGGACACAGAGGGTGGCAGGTGCCGCTCCTAGGATCTGCAATACCTACAGTCACCAGCAGGGGCCGCAGTGCACAGGGCTCAGAGCAGGTCTGACAGGTGGGAGCCCAAGGAGGTGACCAGGAGCTGGGAGAGGAAGCCTGGCTGGAGGGTGGGTGGTTGGGGTCAAAAGAAAAAGTAGTTAAGTTGAACTTCCTCAAAATTAAGAACTTTTGAAGAGACAGCCCACAGGATAGGAAAAAAGTATTTGCAAATCATAGAAGGGATTAATATGCAGAATCTGTAAGGAATTCTCAACTCCAAAGAGACGTCAAAACAGTTTGGTGGTTCCTCAAACATGGACATAGGATCACCTTTACACCCTGTAGTTCCACTTAGGCATCTACAAAAACACGGTACAAGAAGCTGGCACGGTGTTAGACGCCTGTCATCCCATACACTTGGGAGGCTGAGATAGGAGGATTGCAAATTTGAGGCCAGCCTGGGCAACTTAGCTGAATAACAAACAAGTGTGCTGTCTCAGCCTGCCCTGCGGCAGGGTCCCCCAAGGTGTGACCCTGTCTGAGGCTTTGTCAGTAGCAAGACATGCTCCAGGACAGGGCGAGCCCCCCTTAGGATCAGCCTTCTGGACCCCCTCACTGAGGAGAGCACCCCCAAGCTGGGCAGTGAGCTGCTAAATCGTCTCCTTCCTCTGGACGCTGTAGGAGCGTGGGCTGAGCTCTCTTCTCCTCTGTGATGACGGTTTCCATCTTGCACTGCAGGAACAAGAACTCAGAGAAGCTGCCCGGGGTCTCGCAGCCCTCCCATCTGGGGCCAGTTTTCTATTTTATATCCTGAATATATTACTTTCTCTCCTTCTTTTCTTCTTCCTTCTGGTCTTGTCTTTTCGAGCCGACTGTACATCCCTGCAGCCCCCTGTCCTTCCCCTCTTACTGATGGGCAAGGAGGCTGGGGAGGGGTCACAAGCCTGCCCAAGGCCTCCGAGCCTCACCGGCAGGGCCTCCCAGCTTGAGGGCCTGGGCCTCCTGAAGCTCTTCATTAGCTCTAAGGTGCTGATTGGCAGGTCAGGGGTGCGGCAGGGACACAGAACTCACTGGGGATCAGATTGCAGTTCTTGCTTCTCCTAGTGACTGACCCAAGATGGGCCCTGGAGACAAGGTGCCTGGGCCTTGTTCAATGCTGTGTCCACCCCTACCCCAGCTCAGGCCTGCCACTCAGCAGGACCCGGGGTTGTGAAGAATTAGAGAATACACTTGGAAAAGATGCACACCCAGGCTAAGGGCGAGAGGAGTACCTGTCCAAACATGGTGGCTGGTGTGCCCAGCAGTTCAACCCACAATAGTCAAGCTACAGAGCCAACCAAGGTGCCTTCAACAGATGAACAGATAAAGAAAATGTGGTACAGATACACAATGGAACATTACTCAGCCATGAAGAGGAATGAAATTATGGCATTTGCTGGTGAATAGATGGATCTGGAGACTGTCGTGTAAAGTGAAATAATCAATCCCCAAAACCAAAGGCCGAATATTCTCTCTGACATGTGGATGCTGACACACATCAAGTGGGGGCCGGTAGGGGAAGTTCACTGGATTAGACAAAGAGGAATCAAGGGAAGAGACAGGGGCCAGGAATAAAAAAAAAATGGTAGAATGAACCGGCAGAACTTACCTACGTTCATATGTGAACACCCCACAATGAATGTCACCATCATGGACATCCAGAGGACCAGGATCCTAATTAGAATAAGATGCACCCCATGTTTGTATACATATTTCAGAATATCTCTACTGTCAGGTATAACCAAAAAGAACCGATTTTCACGGAGCATGGTGGCTGGTACACCGGGGGCCTGGGGTTGGAGGGGACCCCCCTTCTCTGAACACACATTTCAACAGGGACAAGGAAGTGGCAGAGATGAGCTGGCGAGCCGGGAGTCCCTGGGGCCTGCCCCTGGGATGTGGTGGTCTCCTCCCACCTGGCCCCTTCCCGCCCACTGCCGCTCCCTTGGGACCCCGTGAGGGACCACAGGTGCAGGTTCTTTGCGAATGGTGACTTTTGTGCACCTCTAAGCCAGATGCTCTGTGAGCTCCAAGACATCTGAGACTCCTGGACCCCAGTTAGTGCCATTTACAGTCATTGTCCCATGGGGCAGGGGACTCTGGCTTCTGTTACTAGTGCTGGGCCTGGGGAGGCGGGGGCACTCCGGGGGGCCCCTGATAACCCTGCCTGGAGACAGGCCTCTGGGAGGTGCCTGGTGGCTATGGGGTGTGGCTGCAGCCCACAGGGAGCCAGGGCACAGAAGGGAGATGCCAACCCAGTCCCCGGGTCCCCTGCTGTCTGGGTTGTGGGATAGGAGGACTCGGGGGACGGCTCCCACTTCACAGAGGTGGCACTGGCTGAGCCTGGGCGCGACACCTGGCTGTCCCCCTGTGGGATGGTGCCGCATCCACACTGTGGATGCTCAGAGGCTGGCGTGTGCTGGCTGAGGCTCTCTGGCCAGGGTGTATGCCAGAGCCCGGGTCACAGTGGGGCAGGGAGACGCCAGCGTGTGTGGGCAGCTGGCAGAGAGGAGACAGGTAGGAAGAGGCTGTGCCTGGCTCGTAACAAGAGACAAGGAAATTGCCACTCTCTCTTCTAATCCCAAGTGCAATTAACGCACTCCGTGGCAAGACTGCGGGAACGGATGCTCCCGGCCTCACCGGTGGGAGTGTGAATCGGTACAATCTCTCCCCAGGGCAATTTGGCAAAAAATCTATCAAAATTATGAATGCAATAAAGTTTTTGACTCAATCACGCCACTTCTGGGAATTCCTTCTACAGGTGGTTTTGGCCCGACCAGGTCACAGCCTCACTGCAGCCTTGTTTACTACTGCAGAATGGGCTGGTGATATAGATCATGGTCTTGATGGACAAATGGTATATTATGCAGCTGTCAAAAGAACCGGGGCCCTCTATGTTGACCAGAATGGGAGGATCTTCAGAACCTCATGTGGGGCTGAGCAAAAGGCCTAAGTTAAGCACTGGCACCTCTCTCTCATATAAGCTGCAGAATCTGGAGATGGTATTGTCTGTTGGTGAGGAACTGGGTTTAGGAGGCAAAACAGACATTCTTACTTACACCTTTTCATATTTTCTGTCTTTGAATCATGAGACTATAACGTCTATTAGGCATTTAATGATAATGATAGTAATGATTAAAATATTTCTCCCAACCCCTCTCAGGCCTTGGGACAGTTTTACAGCAGATGTTCAGGATGTTACCTGAGCAGGACACAGTACAGCTGTGGCTGGTTATCTGCAAATATCAGAATAGCACAAAAGAAAAAAAAATTTTTTTAAAGAGAGAGTGAGAGGGGCTGGGGATGTGGCTCAAGCGGTAGCGCACTCGCCTGGCATGTGTGCGGCCCGGGTTCGATCCTCAGCACCACATACCAACAAAGATGTTGTGTCCGCTGAGAACTAAAAAATAATAAATATTAAAAAAAAAAAAGAGAGAGAGTGAGAGAGGAGGGAGGGAGAGAGAGAGAGAGAGAGAGAATTTTTAATATTTATTTTTTAGTTGTCAGCGGACACAACATCTTTGTTGGTATGTGGTGCTGAGGATCGAATCCGGGCCGCACGCATGCCAGGCGAGTGCGCTACCGCTTGAGCCACATCCCCAGCCCAGAAAAAAAAAAAAATTTTAAAGAATTTGCCTAAGTAGAAATAACCACTGCTAATTTGCTGTATATTTTCTTGCAGTCCTTTTCTCTGAGTGCATTTTTTTTCTTTTCTTTTCTTTCTTTCTTTTTTTTTTCTTTTTTAGTTGTTGGTAGACCTTTATTTTATTTATTTAAATGTGGTGCTGAGAATTGAACCCTGTGCCTCATACATGCCAGGCAAGTGCACTATGGCTGAACCACAGCTCCAGTCCTCTGAGAGCATTTCTTTATCTGTTCTTTCAACATTTTTTCATGAGCTTCTACGACTTGCCAAATTCTCTTGCAGTGCCGGGAATCTAATGCAGAGTGTATCAGTCAGCACTTGCTGCATAACAAATGATCTCAAAGCTCCAGTGGCTTAGGATAAGAAAGGTTTACCTCTGGTGCATTTTATATGAGGGCCACGTAACAGCTGCTCTCCACTCTCTGCACTTTCTCGTCCCAGAGCCCAGGCTGAATGAAGAATGGCCGTTATTCAGAGGTGAGCAGGCACTGAGGTCAACCAAGATCCTATCTGAAGCTGTTGACAGGTGAGCTGCGCAGCCCACATGACACAGGCCATGACATAGGCAGAGCCAGTCTCCTGATTGCTCCTTTTTGATGGGTGGATTTGGGAGCATCTGCCCTTGAGAGGTACACGTGGGGGAGAGATGACAAGGTAGAATATAGAGCCCCTTATAGCAGAGGGGACAAATGAACATTGGAACACCAGGACCTACCTTAGCATGCAGAAGCTAGTAGACGTATTACCTCTTCCCAAACAGAGAACTGGCATTGGGGCCTATGGATTTCTCCATGATTGTAGACGTTTCCTCACACTGTTCCATCTGATGAGGGTCAGGGTGCACCATCGTCTTCTACCCAGGCCCTCCTGCTGGAACCCAGGGCCACTTCCAAACTTTTCAGCCTTTAAATACTTCAAAGACCAACAACTTCATGCCTCAAACTTTGCTGTCCTGGAGGTAAACTCCTAGAAGCAGAACAAAGAATCGGCAACTGTGTGAAATTGCCCAGCGGCTCTCCTGACCAACTTGCTCCCAGGGACCCGTGAGGGCACGTCACCTGGCCTGTGCCCACTCCAGACCATGTTAGAACAGGAACGTTAGACTCCTATGTGAGGATGTTGATGGACTTCGTGGCCTATTACCCAGTAGTGTCTGGCCAGACAGAAGTAGAGTCTCTGGGGTTTGGTGACCTTTTATGACAAGTCTATGCCTGTCTTTCTTTTGGTAATTTGGTCTTTCCCATATTGGTTAATATGAATTTTTGGTGCATATTAATGATCACATCTCTCAGTTTTCATACGCTGTATGCAAATAGATGCCTGCCTTTTAATATCATTTCGTATTTTTATTTATTTATTTATTTTATTGTTGAGACAGGGTCTCTCTGTTGTCCAGGGAGTCGCTGGGACCACAGGTCCGTGTCACCACCCCTGGATAAATTGTGTTTTTTTATTAGGTCAGTTTTCCCTGTCCCTTTTTAAGTCCTGCTCCACCCCCACCCCCCTGGCTCTTGTTTTTGGATTCATCCACAGATCTGGTCACCTCCGCTCTTGAGTCACAAACTCCTCTGGGCTGAAAAGGGGCCTGCTTTGAACCTGGAGCCTGGAGCTTCGTTCTGCAGTGACCTGCTTATGGGACGCCCTGGGGCAGCTCCCTCATCTTCTCTGGGCTCCAGTTCTCCACCTCCTAAGCAGGCCTGACGTCCAGCCCAGACTTTTGAGGAGAGCACCCTTGGAGGGACCGAGGGCACTTTGCCGCCTCTCATCTCTGCAGTGTGACCCCCTCTGCACCTGCTGGCTTTGCTCTGGATGGTGCCAGACCTGGCCTGACCTCTGCCCTCAGCTTCTGGACCAGGGCCCCCTCAACACCCCCAAAACCCCGATCCTCAGAGACACAGTACCAAAGCCACTTCCTGAGGTGGCAAATGACCAGAGGTGGGGTGGAGGGCACGGGGGGGTGTAGCCTGCAGGTGACCTGCAGCACCACTGTAGTCCAGGTCTTTATTTAACGGATGCTTCTCTCTGTCAGTGACCAGTTATCTTGCCAAACAACATGCTTTCTGTAAGATCAATATGTATTTCCTCAATAGAAGGGTCACCGTTGTGGTTTATTGATCAATGACCTCTTTCTTGCATTTTCAGCTCACATAAAATCTTCTAGAAAAATAGAGGCTCCCTTTCCCATGGCCCCAGGAGGTGGCAATTTCCTCAGTAGACTCCTGTTGACTGTGGTGTTTGGGAGGATAGAGCCACCACTTGACGGGCACCCTGGGGTTGCTAAGTCCTTGTCTTGTCTGGGGACCTTTCTGGCACCCGCCTCTGTGAGCTATTTAATAGAATGAGCAGATTGAGGCCAAGAGGGTGAGAACCATGCTGGGGACCCCAAGAATTAGTTCAAATCTTTGGGGTGAGCACAGCCCAAAAGGATCAAGGCTCCGGTCCGGTGGAACAGCAGCACCCCTTTCTTTGGGGTCATCCCCTCCTTCTATACCCAGCCATTTTATCCAAGTCTGCCCTCCAGTCCTGTCCATTGTGACTGGCTCAGGGGTGACCACCTGACCTAAGTCAGCCAATAAGATTCCTTCCTGCTGCTTTCCCTGAGACTGTAGAAGTTGAGGTCAACCCAAAGCTTCTGGCAGCTGTGGGAACCATCTCTAGGAAAAGTCAATGGGGTATGACACTTTCACAGAGGAAATGGAGCTGAAAGAAGGAAAGGGAGAGCTGGACACCAGCCTTGGGAGCCTGGATCCAGCCACACCTGAAACTGTTGCAGCTCACCAGATTTTCTATTAAATAAACCAGTAAATTCCCTTTTTGGCTTAAACCAGTTTGAGCTAGCATTTTGTTATTCCCAAGATATGCACGCTGCCAGACAGGGGGACACAGAATCAACAGCGTCTCCACTTCTGAGCTCCAAGTCTGTGAGGGAAGAGAGGCCAGCCTACAGCTGTGTGCATGCCACTCATTAGGGGAATAACCCAGGTCAGTCAGGGACGCAAAGAGACAGGCAGTGACATCCAAAGGCAGTCCTTGCTTTGCAGGGATTAGGGTGTAACGTGAAGACAGAGAAAGCAAAAAGGCAAAAAAAAAAAAAATCCTGTCACTTTTCTTGCAGGCTTGAAACTCCTGAAAATAAGTTGAGCCCAACAAAACCCCAAACCCACCTTGTGGCCCATCCTGTGGAGAATGTCGGGGAGCTGCTACTTTGGGAGCTGTGCCCTGCCCTGCCCAGGCGGGCACCCTGGAGCAGCCCTGGCTTGTCAGAACTCAGCCTCCCAACAGCAGGACCTGAGAAGCTGGGTGGCCTGTTTGGCCCGCCTCGAAGCCACAGCCTCAGTTTGCACCTGCTTCCTGGGTGCTAGCAATGACCTTGACAGGTGACAGATGGTCACAGAGCCTGGCTTTTCAACTCTAAAATGCAGGGTCAGAGTTCTTACTTCTTAGGGTCTTTGTGGCACCTTCAGTGGGTACATGTGCATTGGGCCTGGACTATCCCAGCCCAGCCAGTACCCGTGGGATGCTGGGAGGTCAACTGAGTGTCCAGGGAAGACCACTGGGGGAGTTAACTGTGTGTGGTACCTGCGGGTGCTGGGCCTGTTGACACTGTGTCTCCCCCTGCAGGCTGGGAGGAGGCACAGCTGTCTAGGTTCAGGGCAATGAGCTCACAGCACGCAGCTCCTGTCTGGGACTGGGCCCTCCCCAGCCCCTTCTCTGTGGTCCCTTCCGCACAGAGGAGACTCCCGTGGGGAAAGTGCACACCACAAACAGGTACTGGGGGCTCCACTCGCAGATGCTATGGCTTGACTGTGTCCCCCCAAGTTCATGTGTTGGAAAGTTAGTCCCCCATGCAGCAGGGTTGAGACTTGGGACCTCTGAACTGTGACTCAACCACTGGAGCTCTGCCTGCCACATGCCTGGTCTGTTCGTGGACTGATGGATGAGTGGGCTACTGGGCTGTGGAGAGAGTAGCCTTGTTATAAAGGTGCTCTCTGTCACGCTCGCTCTGTCCTCTGTTGCGTTACGGGCAATAAGGGGGCCCTCACCAGATGCCCAGCCTGTGATGGCACCCTGCTCTTGAACCTCCCAGCCTCCAGAACCATGAGCCAAGTGAACTTCTCTTCTTTATAAATTACCCAACCTCATGTATTTTGTTACAGAAAATGGACCAAGACACCAGACCTCTGGGCATGGATATGGAAATAATGCGACTCCTGTACCCAGAATTCAGGGAACAGATTGAGCCCTGTGGAAATCATGGAAAGAGAGATAAAGGACATCATTGGTAATGAGACACTCTGTCCTTAAAGCTGGCATGCAGAAGCTTAGGTGGACGTTGCAGCGCACACCCTTAGGGGTGGGGTGATGGACTTGAACTCCAGGCGATGTTCAGCACAAACAGCTGATTGCTGCCCCCAAACCCCCCAGCAAAGAATGGGAGGGTCTCCTCTGGATGCACTTTCTCACTTTTGTCAACCTGATAGGTGGACTGTGGTGTCCTGGGAGACTCCCACTATGATTTTAATCAGCAATTTATTTTTTCAAGAGCAAAGTTGCACTTTTTCTTTTTTCATATTTAAGAGCCATCTGCACCTGTTTTTTTTTTTTTCCCCATGTGGATTCTCTCCTTCCATTGTTTATTTCTCTGTTGGCTTGTTGGTTCCCTGGGTTCTATTTAGTGCCACACTTTTTGTGCTTTTCAGTGGTGACTTCACTGTTTAAAAAGGTCCCAGGCTCAGTCCTGGGGTGCTGTCCAGTGTTCCCGAGTCCCCCGAAAGGCAGCAACCTGACTTGGGGAGAAAATAGTTAAGTAAACTTGGATCTGGCGTGAGTCGAGGTGCTGTGGACTGTCGGTTCCATGTTGCTGAGTCAGCAGTCAATGCAGAGAGGGCAAGAGGAAATTGGCTGATCTGTACATGAGCTGATTGCAGTGCCCTGTTTCCTCCCCCGGGAACAATAGTTCTGAACTCATCACTGTGAATAACCAGAATCAACTGTCTAGACTGTGTAGAGCTAGCTTCTGTATTATGTGCCATTTTTTAAAAGGCCTCCCTACTTTGGATCTAGAAATTCACACTCCCCGCACTTCCTCTTCCATCTCTTAATCTGGGCCTCCTCTGGTCAGCCTCCTGGCTGCTCCAGGTAAAGATGCCTACCATGCCATCTGGCATGCGATATGGTTATTTTCTAGTATGAGCACCTGGCCAGGTGCACAGTGGGCCCCACGGGTATCTGATGCTGCCCTAAGGTCCACGCGGGCACATCTTCTGTTTAAATGAGCCAGGTAACTTCCAGAGACAGTGTCACAAGCAAGCTGTGTCATTAACGTAGACCAAGCATGTTTGGTGTCTTTCCACAATGTCAGGATTTATTGAAGAACAGTACTCATGGATCACCTGAGAGTCATAAGCCGGATGATCACAAGTTCTCTTATTCTTTTCTAATCTTAACTTCTGATATCTATAACCCTCAAGTCACATGTACTTCCTGACAATGATATAGAGAGATATAGGGCATGGAAGACAAAGAAAGGATTAAGGTGGCTTTGAGGTTACAGGATGCTATGCCAAGAACAGCAGAGGGATGTGAAGTCAGAGTCAAAGAGTCACTGCAGGTGGTCAGATAAGGATTTTATTTATTTATTTATTTATTGGTACTGCGGATTTAACACAGGGAACTCAACCACTGAGCCACATCCTCAACCTTTTTTTCATTTTTCATTTTGAGACAGTGTCTTAGCTAAGTTGCTTAAGGCCTTGCTAAGTTGCTGAGGCTGGCTTTGAACTAGCGATCCTCCCGCCTCAGCCTCCCCAGCTGCTCAGATCACAGGCGTGCGCCCCATGCCAGGCTCAGATAAGGATTTTAAGTAGTTTTGCAGAGTCTCCAAGGCAGAAGGTACAAATGGCAGCTTTTTTTCAGAGCATCAGCTTGGAATGGGCAGGAGAAACTGCACTGTGCTAAAGCCTCCCGTGTCTGGTGCTTCTGATATGACTTGGGGTGCCCACAAGGTTAGGCGCTCCTTGATTTTGTTTGATAAGTTGGCATGTATAAGTTATTTGTCAATTTTGTGCCTTATAGTTGGGCCAGGCCGATGGTGATTTTTCATTTGTACAAACAAGGTGTACAAGTGAAATCTGCCTTGGTACCTGGACTCAAAACGGAGTGACTCATGGCAAACGACTGCTTCGCCAAGTGGAGTAAGCCAGGGTTAGGCACATGCTCACTGCTGCTGTTCTATACATCATGGAGTAACTCAGAGCAGGCATCGCGTGCTCTCCCCAGACAGGCACAGGCAATTCAGACTGACACTCCTGGAAAAAAACAGAAGTCAGGGAGGCCATGTTTATTGCAAAGTGGAAAAAAACCCTCATCTGCATTCACATGGCAGATGACGCAGCCCCTGGGGGTTCTCACGGGGACTCTGTTGCTGCAATTGCCAGGTGGCCTGGGGTCCTGCTGGGTGCAAATTGGAAACTCTGGGCACAGAGACCCCTGCTTGCCCAGGTGTGAGTCAGCCTACCCCAATCAGGGGAACAAGCCAAGGCTGCAGTCAGAGGTGCCCTGGGCATCGCGGAGTATAGGCTCTGCTCAGAGGACCCTGCTGCAGGTACTGAACCCAGCCACTGCCTGGTTCCTTTCTGCCCTGTCCACATCCCCTGCTAGTATGTCACTGATCCCCCATGCACCTTGGTGTCTCCTTATGAAACAGGGAGATGAGAACTTGCCCCTGGCAAATTGAGTGGTTCTTCCAAATTGGTGGCTGTTCCTCTCTTTTTGGGTAGGCCCTGCAGGCAAGGCAAGGGCAAGGAAACTGGGGTGTCCCAGCCAAGGTAGAAGTTTTTCCAGAGTTCACTGAAAGCAACTCAATAAACCTGTCCCCCACCCACCCACCGTGTGCCCCAGCCCCACACGATGTCATCTCCGCAGCTGTAAAAGCCAACTTGCTTTGCATGCTTCCTGGGCTGCTGGGAACTTCCAGGGGATTCGGGGAAGTTAACCAAGGGGCTGGGTTCGAGTCTTAGCACCACATATAAATAAATGAATAAAATAAAGGTCCATCAACATCTACAAAAAGAAAGAAATTAACAAAGGCAGATGGTGCCAGGACTCAACTGGGATCCATGAGTCTCCACATGCTGCTCACTGCTGAGCCCTTGGCTCCTCTCATAGCCTTGTTGGGGGCCTATCAGCAACCCCTTTTTAAAGGGGTTGATAAGTTGGCACGTATAAATTATTTAAAAGATACAGCCTGGATATTAAGTAGAGCTGCCTCTTCTACAAAGCACAGAAAAACGCACCGGATCGGAAACATTCCCAGGTGTTGAATTGGTGCGTTTCCTTCCAGTTTCTCGCCCTTGTGCTGTTATAAACCTACAAACAGCACTTGCGTGGCTTGATCCTATTTGATTATGTGGGAATAACATGGTTTGCTTAATCATTTTCCCGTTGCAGAGATTTTAGGTGATTGAAGATGCTTATTCTAAATAATCCTTCAGCGAACATCTTTCTGTGTCACGATCCACATCGCTGGTCACCTCATTCATGCAAATTCTCCAAAAGGACTCACTGACTTAAACAGTCGGAGCAGTGTGCAGACTCTTGCTCCAGTCACAAACTGTTTTCTAGAAAGCCTGTGCCAGGCTGCATGGCTGCCTCCATTTAAGGGCAGGACAGGACGAGCCTGGGCCGCAGGAGCGGTTGGGGCCGGGAGGAAACTTACACCCAAATCAGGGCTCAGCGGTGGCAGCTGACCTGGAGGGCAGTGAACTCATGGGCTTGGGCTTGGGAATTGAGGGCGGGCCATGACTCACCTGGGGCCCAAGAGGACAGAACCCCAAGGGAGAAACCTCACAGGACCTGAAGGCTCACCCCAATGGCCTGAGGACACCAGATGGCAGCTTCAGGGTGGAGATGTGGCCAGTCCTCCTGGGCTCCCTTCCATGGGCACAACCCGCTGGGTGTGGCAATCGGGCACTGTGGATGCCCTCTGCATGTCATGGATCCCCACGTGACTGATACCAGCACCACCTCAGGGTGACATGAAGGTATTTCCGAAAAGCATTAGCTTTGTCCAGTCACAGACCAAGTGCCAAGTGTTGGTTGTAATTATTATTATCGACAAGTGCAGCGGCACACACCTGTAATTCCAGGGCTGAGGCAGGAGGATCGTGAGTTCAAAGCCAGCCTCAGCAACTTAGTGAGGCCCTAAGCAACTTAGCAAGACCCTGTCTGAAAATAAAAAATAAAAAGGACTGGGGATGTGGCTCAGTGGTTAAGCACTCCTGGGTGCAATCCCTGGTACCAACAATAATAATAATAATTATTATTATTATCATCATTATTATTATTAATATTATTATTAGCAGCAAGCTTCAATGGGGTTACACCACTCCCCAGACTTAGGACCCATTCCTAGACTCTCAAGATCTGCGGTTTTGATTCCTGGGGCAAGAAGCTGCCCAGTGAGTGTGGTTTGGGAGACTGGTCAGGGGAAGTGGTTCCTCCTGGCCCCCAGCAGGGCTCCTGGGTGGGAATATCAAATACCTGCTTGTCATAGGACATTTGAGGAGCTAATGCCTCGTACTCTAGACCAAAACAAAATAGGATACATGATCTTCTGTTTAGCATATGCCTAATCAGGTAAAATTAAATAATAACCCTGTGCTTAGCAGAAAAAGATTTGAATCCCACTGTGTTCTTAAAAAGTCAATACGAGGGGCTGGGGCTGGGGCTCAAGTGGTAGCGCGCTCGCCTGGCATGCGTGCGGCCCGGGTTCGATCCTCAGCACCACATACCAACAAAGATGTTGTGTCCGCCGAGAACTAAAAAAAAAAAAAAAATATTAAAAATTCTCTCTCTCTCTCTCTCTCCTCTCTCACTCTCTCTTAAAAAAAAATTAAAAAAAAAAAAGTCAATACGAGGGGCTGGGGCTGGGGCTCAGTGGTACAGTGCTCGCTTAGCACGGATGAGGCCTTGGGTTCCATCCTCAGCACCACATAAAAATAAATAAGTAAAATAAAGGTATTGTGTCCAACTATAACTAAATTTTTTTTTAATTTGAAAGATGGGTTTATATTTTATTTTATTTTTATTTTTGTAGAGAGAGAGAGAGAATTTTAATATTTATTTTTTAGTTTTCGGAGGACACAACATCTTTGTATGTGGTGCTGAGGATTGGACCCGGGCCGCACGCATGCCAGGCGAGCACGCTACATCCGCTTCAGCCACATCCCCAGTCCCAACTAAAAAATTTTTTAGAAATTAATATGTCTGCTGGGCATGGTGACACATCCTTATAATCTTAGGAGCTTGGGAGGCTGAGGCAGGAGGATCACAAGCTCAAAGCCAGCCTCAGCAACTTAGTGAGGCCCTAAGCAACTTAGTGAGATCCTGTCTCTAAATAAAATATTTCAAAAAGGGCAGGGGATTTGTTTCAGTGGTTAAACACCCCTGGGTTCAATCCCCGGTAACACCAAAAAAAAAAAAAAAAAAAAAGAAAGAAAGAAAAAAAATCAATATGTCACATGTCTTTAATCCCAGTTACCTGGGAGGCTAAGGCAGGAACATTGAAATTTTGAGGCCAGCCTTGTCTAGCAAGACCATGTCTCAAAACATGAAAAAGGCTCAGATGTACCGCCAAATATATATATATATCAAAATGTATAGCCAATGAAATATTATTTCCCATAAAAAGGAATCTCACACAACATGCAGAAACCTTGAAAATATTGTGCTCAGTGAAAAAAGACACAAAAGGTCAGATACTGTGTGATTCCATTTGTTTGAAGTGTCCAGAATACAGAAGCCCCTAGAAACTGAAAGGAGGTTAGTGGTTGCCAAGACCTGGGGTAGGGGCAGGGACTGCTACCAGGAATGGAGTTTTGGGGAGGATGATGAGGTGATGGTTCTACAGCATCGTGAATGTACTCAAAACCACTGAATTGCACACTTTAAAAAGGGTGAATTTTATGGTATGTGAATTGTATCTCAATAAAGCTGTTATTAAAAAATCAACACGTTTTAAAACTTGGGGGCAAAGGAAATGATGTGTCATCTTTTTGATTATAAAAAGAGAAGAAGGGAAATAAAGACAGAATTCTGCACTGTGCCTCCCTCCCTCCTGTCCCCAGACTCCATGTCTAGCTCCGCCCACAGGCTGGCCCTGGTTGTGACAAAGACACATGTTCACATCCTCTCTCACAACCAACCTGCTCCCCAGCTCCCTCTTTCCCTGGGGGGGGGGGGCGCGCCATGGTCTCCCCCTTTTCTCTAAGCACAAGTGAGGAGAAATAGCTGGGTCATCTCTCAGGAAGGCTATACCTGGCAGAAACAAAATCCGGTCACTGGGGCTGGCTACAGTCCTCCTGTCACACAGCACACGTGGCTTTTGGAGATGTGCAGAAAGCAAACGTCAGGCTGGCTGGTTCTCATCCCAACCAATACAACTGCCGATGTTTCCAGTCAGCCTCGATCCCTTACAAACACAGCCTCAGCCCTGATTCTTGCCTCCTACGCCTGGAGATCTGTATGATCCCTGGGGAATAGGATAAGCCTGCAGGGTGTCCGTCATGAACAGTGGGGTCAGCTCAGCAATTGTGCTGAGCCAGTCTTTGGGGATCGTGGCCTTTGGAACACGTTTTTTTTCTCAATGCTCTGTCTTTGAGGGACTGTCGCCACCCAGTCCTGCCACCCAGTATGTCTCCAAGTGTGGCCCCTGGCACTTGAGCTGTCCACGCGTCTTACTTCCTCCCAGGGGGTATTGAGCCCCTTCCTCCCTGCACTTTGCCAGCTCTGGGCCTGCCTCTCCAGGGCCAGCAGGGCAGGGTTCCTCTGAATAATGGGTGCTTGGTGACCCCTCCCGGGCCCCTATCATCTGTCTTCCCAGCTACATGGACTGGCTCGATTGGCCAGACCCACAGTAACTAAATCTGAGGTCTTCTGGGGGGCCGCCTGGGAGCTGGGATCAGCATTCAGCCCCCACAACGTATGGGGTTCCAGGAACTCCCTCCCCACAAGAGAAATGAGCAACCCGAGAGCTCATGGCATGGAACTGCTCCTAAACAAACACCCAGAAACAACCCCACAGAGCTCTATCCAGGGTCTGTCTGTTCTGTTGCTTGTTCTGTGCAAGCACTCACCTGGCAGGTAGGCAGCTTCTGTTGAGCACCTACTGGAGCCACATGGGTGTCAGGCATCACACTAGGATTGCTTGGGACCTTCCAAACTCCTGAGGCCTGGCCCACCCAGGCTCACAGATTTAGAATCTTCAGGTGGAGGGGGCTTCTCAAGCCTCAGGTTGCTGAACTGCAGGCACACGTGAGACATACTGGGATGCAGAGAGTGAGACAAGGTCACAGGTCTGACCTTGGACTTGGTGAGGCCTCCCCTCCAGGTGGGGAAACAGAGGCAGGCCTGTTGGGCTATGTCTTCTTCCAAAACTGGGTTCTTTTTTTTCCCTCCTCAGTACTGACAATTTTCCTTCCTTCCTTCCTCTTTTTCTTTCTTTCTTTTTTTCCCCCTTCCTTCTTCCTGGGGTGCTGAGGGTTCATCCGAGGACCTCACATATGCTAGGCAAGTGTTCCACCATTGACCTACACCCCAGCTGGACAGTTCTACTTTACACTCTATCTTCTGTGTTACCAGAATTGAGGATCACTCTGAAATTGACCTCCCTCTGGAATCACAAAGAAGGTTCTACACAGTGACCAGTTTTACTTAGGAGACTGGGGCCACTTTCTGATTCAGGTATTGTACTTCAGAACGATTCCAAGGGAACCCTGTTGTGGAAGGAAAGGGGCTCTTCACCCATTCATCCCCCAGAGCTAGGTCACCTGGAAGTGTTGCCTCATTCTTCCCTGCCCTTCCTGTCCACCCAAGGCCCTTCCTGACCAGGAGCTCCCATCTCACTGGGGAGCAAGACCCAGGGCTAGAAGATGCTCTGACCTGGTGTGACTCTGATACCCACTGCTATCTGCCTCCTATGACCCACCAGCCATGCACTGTCCTCTGCTCTTGGCCACCCCTTGTGGTCTGGCTCCAACCTTCTCTAGGTCTCAAAAAAGCCTTCCTGGGTCCCCCAGGACACTCCCCCACCTCCCGGGGCTCTGTTCTCCCAGTACTATCCCCACCCATCTGCTGTCCCACTGGGGTGTCCTCCCTAAGGGGAAACTCAAAGGGTTCCTGACTGTGCTGGCCCTGAGCACTAGAGGGCTGATGAGTCCCTCAGAGGAAGACCTACCTGGGCAGTGCCTGGGGACCAGGCTCCTGAGAGGCCAGGTCAGACCCTCCTTCTAACCAGTAGCTTCCCTAATGTGAGCAGAGGCAATGGAGCTGGCCCTGTCTTTCCCTACTACAGACATTTGTTGAGCACCTATTGTATACCAAGACTGTTGGGCTTGGCCACTGTGCTCACCTCACAGGTGAGTAAACAGACCACATGGTCCTGGAACTTTATCTGCAGGGGCAGGTGTGTTTGCAGGTGCTCTGCTAGCTCAGGTGGGTCTTGGGGAAACTTGTCTCACGCAAGGGTTTGGGATCGGGGCACTGGGGGTCATGGGGCAGAATTGCTGTCTTCATTCTGTGACCTTGAAGAGTTACTTAAAGTGGAGAAGTCTCTAGGCTAGGTCTCAATGTACACATCTGTGAAAAGGAGGTAATCACGCCTACCTGGCCTGTCAGCCTTCAGGATGGCTGTCCTCAGCATCAAAGACAGATGCTATAACATGACCCTGGGTCATGGGTTTTGTTCTTCTACAGTCTTAGGTCATCGAGCCTCAGGACAACCAGCAAAACAGCAGGCAATGCTTACTCTCCCTATCTCACTACAAGGATCGTGGAGGCTCAGAGATGTCCAGTTGAACTGGCTAGGACACACAGTGTGTCTCATCAAAGTCCTGGCTTACAACTGGGCACAGTGATGCATGTCTGTAATTCCAGCAGTTTGGAAGGCCAAGGCAGGGAGATTGCAAGTTCAAGGCCAGCCTCAGCAACTTAGTGAAGTGACTCAGCAAAACCCTGTCTCAATTCTTTTTTTTTTTTTTTGGTACTGAGGATTGAATCCCGGGGTGCTTAACCACTGAGCCACATCCCTAGCCTCCTTTTATTTATTTTTTTAAAATTTATTTTTAAAAATTTTTTTAGTTGTTTATGGACCTTTATTTTATTCATTTATTTATATATGGTGCTGGGAATCAAATCCAGTGCCTCACACATGCCAGGCAAGTGCTCTGCCACTGAGCCACAACCCCAGCCCCCACTAGCCTCCTTTTAAATATTTTATTTAGAGACAGGGTCTGGCTGAGTTGCTAAGTGCCTTGATAAGTTGCTGAGGCTGGCTTTGAACTCTCCATCCTCCTGTCTCAGCCTCCCAAACAAAATTAAAAAGGATTGGGAATGTAGCTTGGTGGTAAAGCAGCCCTGGTTGAATCCCCATTACCAATAAATAAATAAACAAAAATAAAAAATAAAAACGTATGGCTTCCAAGTTCTGATCAAGGAACTCTGAGACTCTACCTGCTAGAATCCCAGGAACTGCTCCTGAGGCTAGCTTGAGATTCCTTGTACCATAGCTCCTGAGCTGGGGACTGTAGTGATCATGAGCTGGCACAGGGAATGAGTTCTCCATCATGAGAGGCCTGTGAGCCAACTGTGAAATCATCCCCAGGGGGTCAGAGCGCACACAGCCCTAGATCAGGAGCAGGATCTCCCCTCCCTCCGAATCCTGGGTTGTTCTCCCTGCTTTGCTGGTGTGACCACACTTCTCCACAAACATCAACACATGTGTGAGGGCAGCACATGCTGGAGCTGATGAGAACTTCTGGCCATTTCCTCCATCACCAGGCAGGCATGATGCCACAGGCTGCCAGTGCGACCTGTCAGAGCAGCAGGAAGCCAGGCTGGTGGGCATGAGCTCTAGAACTTGCTTAGCTCCATCCTATGTTGGTTTTCCCTTGGATAAGCCTGAACAAACCGGTCATGGGCAGACTGGGACTCAGGATGCCCTTTCTGGACTGACCAAGTCCAGGAGGAACTGGCAGACCTTTAATGTGGCCAAGCCAGGATGATAAGGTCTGTTCTGCATAGTGGATACTGAGGCTCAGAAAGGGCTGGACTTGCCCACGTCCCTCAGAACGCGAGGGGCAAGACGGGTGTCTGTAGCCTGCACAGAAATACAGAAGGCTTCTCATCCGCTCTCTACCTCTGCTGGAAGCTCCCACCCCTCCCTGGCCTGGGAGGTGCGGCTCAGATCACTGTCTCAGGGCTGCTCAGACCTGTAGAGCTGGCATCTGCTGATCTGCTTCCTGCTTGTGTGGGCTCTGTGCTCTTGCCTGTCCTGCAAGGTAGGTGTGGGATTAGATAACATAAATTAACAGGCATATGCCAAAGCCTAGCCCAGTGCCAAGCACACCGAACCACCAGATCTCTGGAGGGAAAGTCCTGATGGGAGATGTTTGCCAATTTCCATAGTGTAAATACTTCCAGTATAGGCGATGGTGTGGCATCTCAGAACTCAGAGCTGGGAAGACACTGAACATTGGCCTTCATAAAGTTGTTTCCAGTTGGCGCCAGCACCTGCTGCTAGTGCCCAGCAGGGCCCAGGAAGTCCTGCTGTGCTGGGTGACAGTTGGATTGGAACATGCTTCCCTCTAATTGTGAATGCTTGGTATCTACTCTGCTGGCTTTTATGTCACATGAGTTGCTTTGTGCCAAAGGCTCCAGGGCCAATAGGCCATGGTCATCCATCTCTAAATGGTTGTGCAGATCTGACCTGGTGCCACACCAGGGGGGTGGATACTGAGATGAGAATACTCTGACATCTCCCTTGCGCCCTGGTTTCCTCACCTGGAAGCGGGTGCAGTGACTGTGAGATACAGGTCTTGGAGGATTGGGTGAGGGTGAGGTGCTAGTTCAACCTGGTGCCTGGAGCAGTACTTAGAAATAAGTACAGTCTGGCCATAGTCTACCCCCTGCAGTGAGATTCAGAGATGCCCACAAGTGGGGCTTGCCTGTGGGAGTTGAGAGGAGTAAGTTGGAGGGAAAGATCATGCCCAGAAGAGGCGGCATTCTGCAGAGGTGAGAGATGAAGAGAACTTTGGGTGGAGGGATTTCTGAAAGTCTCTCCACGCCCCCAGGCACGGTATTCTAGCGCAGACTCGGTATTGGGAGCTCTGGAATTTAGAGTAGGTAGCTTCTACCTTCCGGGCCTCTGTTGCTCCATGATCACTGCTATCCGTCTCCCTGGGTGACAGGGAGACGCTCGTAGACGGTGTAAATACAGCAAGGGCAGGAAGGACACTCTCATCCCTGACTGTGTTTACCCCGGGCTTGGGCTCCTGCGGGTAGGGTACCCTGGTCCTCTTCCTAAATGTCCATTTTGTCGGGACACAGGTTCCCAGGTCTGGTGCTCTGGCTATGGTACTGTGAGGCAAGGAGCCTGCTATCGCCTCCCAGGGAAAAATGGGGGCCCTGCATGGCCAACAGCCCTGCGGAGTGTTCTAAAGAGCTTCACAGGTCAGGAGTTGGCCTGGATGCGGCAGCCGCCGTGGAGGCAACAGGAGAGGTTCCGCAGGTGTCCGCGCGCGCCCGGAGCCAGGTGGGCGTGCCAGGCCCCGCCCCGCGCGCCATCCGGGGGCGGGACGAGCAGACGCCCCGCCCTCCCCGCGCGCTGGGTCGGAGCCGGTGCGGGAGCGGAGGCGCGCTGAGCCGGCAGGAGCACGCGGGAGCGCGGTCCCGCAGTGGCCCGGCCCGAAGGGAGCAGCGCGCAGGAGCGGAGCAGCGCTACGACCCCCGCCTTAGCGCGGACCCCGCCCCAGCGCAGACCCGGCCCCAAGCGCGGACCCTGGCCCTGGAGCGCGGCCTCGCCCGCCTCGCCCTCTCTGGCCACCCGGCCGCGGGCATGGACGGCGCCCGCTCGCCCTGTGAGTGCCGAGCCCTCCCGCCCGCCGCCTTTGTGTGCGCGCCGCGCCGCCGCAGCCCCTTCCCCGCGCGCCCCTCCCGCGCCCTGGGCCCGCGTCCTTTGTGGAGCGGCCGCCTGGCCGGTGCCTCCCCCCGCCCCGGGCCTCCCTGTCCCCTTTGCAGCATCCCCCTGGACAACCCAGCAGGCCCTCCTCCCGGGCCTGGGGGCTGGGCCCCTTTTCTCCGGCCTCCCGGTCCCTTTGCAGTCCCTCCGGGCCCTCAGGGACATCCAGCAGGTCCTCCCTCTCAGGGTCCCAGTGACAGCCCAGGACAGGCCTTCTCCGCAGCCCGGGGCTGAGCAGGGCACGTCCCCCCTTCCAATCCGGACCTCCCAGTGCAGTCTGCAGCCCCTCTCTCCGGAGCCCCCAGGGACAGCCCGGCAGGCCCCCTCCGAGGTCGGGGCTGGGCAGGGCGCGGGCCCCGGGGCGGCGCTGTCTCATCCCGTGGCTCGGGCAGGTGCGGCGGGACCGGCGCTCACGCGGGCCTGTGTGTCCTTGGCCCGCAGAGATGGACCGCGATGGCGGCCGCCGAGACGCCCCCGGCGCGCTGATGGAGGCCGGGCGCGGCGCGGGGCCCGCGGGCATGGCGGAGCCGCGGGCTAGGGCGGCGCGGCCCGGGCCCCAGCGCTTCCTGCGGCGCAGCGTGGTAGAGTCGGACCAGGAGGAGCCGCTGGGCCTGGAGGCCACCGAGGCACAGAGCGCACAGCCCCCGCAGCCCCTGCAGCGCCGGGTGCTTCTGCTCTGCAAGACGCGCCGCCTCATCGCAGAGCGCGCCCGTGGCCGCCCTGCCGCCCCCGCGCCCGCCGTGCCTGCAGCGCCTTCGGGCGCCCCGGGAACGCCCTCGGACCCCGGCCCGGAGCCTGCGGGCGCCCGTGAGCCCAGCCCGGACCCTGCTGCTGCGGCAACCGCGCAGGTCCCCGACGGCGGCCCGCGGGAGGAGGACGCGGCGGCGGCGAGGCAGGAGGACGCTGGAGCCACCGAGGTGAAGCCCGAGCCCGGGCGCGCACGGAAGGATGAACCGGAGGAGGAGGAGGACGACGAGGACGATCTCAAGGCCGTGGCCACCTCTTTGGACGGCCGCTTTCTTAAGTTTGACATCGAGCTGGGCCGGGGCTCCTTCAAGACAGTCTACAAGGGTCTGGACACCGAGACCTGGGTGGAGGTGGCCTGGTGCGAACTGCAGGTGAGGGCTCCCTGCCCGCAGGTGGGCTGTGTGAGAATGCGTCCTTGGGCGCGTCCTTGCTCCTGAGCTGGCCTTAGGCAGCCCTGAGGATGGCGGGGGCTGCCGAGTGTGTCACCTTCTGTGTGGGTGGCCTGTGTGGACAGCGCACAAGAGGCCGGTCTGTGTCTGTGCTGACTGGGGCTTGTCAGCCCACTTGATGGCAGAAGTCAATGTTCGGCTTTGTACTGTGTGTGTCCATGCTGTGGGGGGCGTTAGAGAGGGGGCACTTGGGGGCTGTGTACCTTGAAGAGCCCTCCTAACCCACTTCACTGATCCAATAGAGCCTAGAGGCTGTGTGAGGGCGTCAAGACCTCTCAAAGGGTAGTTTGGAGCCGCTCAACTGCCCTTAAATTAGTAGCTTCCTGTGTCCTGGAAGGTATAGGTGCCTCAGCCTACAGGCTATCTGCAGGACTTCCTCTGACCCAGGGATCTGTGACCCAGGGAGGGTGCCTGGTGCTGTCCTGGGACCTGCTGAGCAAGCTTTGGAAGCCCTGTGCATAGCCTCTAGGTGCTCCCAGGGCTCCATCATCCAGTTGGATGTGTGAGAGCCCTTAAATCCAAGTCATGCAAAACGCTAGTGGGTTTTTTCCTTCCCTTCTTTTTTCTTGGATGCAAAGGCTCTGGGCGTGCAAATTTCTTAACCTTGCCCTCACGTTCGCTGTGTCAGCCCAGGCCCTGGAAGATTATATAAAAGGCAACCCTAGGCCAGCCTTGGAAGAGGAGGCAGCTCCTGTCACAGGGGGTGTTTACAGGCCCTCCCTCTTTGGGAGGGGGTAGCTGTCAGGCAGAGGCCGGCCTGGGAGAGCGCTGGCTGGAGATGTAAGCCTACCCCACTGGCCTGTAAAGTTAGCTGGCCTTCCAGGCTGACGCAGGCTGGGCGAGCCAGGGCAAGCTGGGTGCCAGGGCTGCAGGCCACACTGCAGGATGCCTGCATTTTTGGCCCAGAAATGGGATTCAGTTACTGTGTCCTCCAGCCCCTGCAGGGTGACCTGCTGGGGTGTGCAAGCCGGGCTCTGCAAGCCGGGCTCATTTGGTGGGTGTTGACCTGTCGTGAGCCCTTCCCCCAAGACGAAGAGCTCCAAGGTCTTGCCTCTCCTCTGTGGTTCTGTGTGGCTTTGTGTGATAGGGGTCTGTGGTATCCTTCAGGGTCCTTCAGGAGGGGCTGAGGAGATCCTCTCTCCTCCCACCTGCACCACAGATTCTAAGCCTTGCCAAAAGGTGGCCTTGGGGGCAAGAGATGGCCTTGATGGAATAGAATGGACATGTGGGTGGGGCAGGTTCCGAGGGCTGGGGTCCTGGGGTGTGCGCACCCTGTGTTCCTGCTACCTAGGTGAGAGGCAGAGGGGAGGGAGGATCCAGGAAGGGGAAGTGAGGATTCTTGGTTCTGGAGCCTGGTAGGAGCTTTGGCTCCCCACCTCCCTGCTCTGGCTAGATGACCAGCATGGCTCTCCGAACACGCACTGGAGCTGTGGCCTCAGAATGCCACTGCGGGCGGAGGGCAGAGGAGTGCTGCAGCAGGCTGGATGTGAGTTAGACCTCGGCAGCCTGAGCCTGCTGATCTGGCTGAGGCAGTGCAGGAGCATATGACTCTGGGAGCTTGTTAATTCTCCTTCCCTTTAAGGAAAGGCCGTCCGTCCGTTCAGTCGCTAGGTCTGCCTGTGGTGAGCAGGGCAGTGGGGTGGGGCTTGGCCTCCATCCAGGGGTCTTTTCTCCTTGGCTCTAGATAGGAGTGGAAAGGTTGGGGGTGGTTTCTGGACTAGAGAGTGCTGTTCCTTGCCCTGGGGTTACTAGGCACCCCCTCCCAGTTGGTGGGGAAGCTGTCCCCACACTCCCCCAACAAGAGGTGCCTCTCCTGTTCACCCAGGCCGAGGTACATGCTGGGAGGCCACCTCCCTCTGCCGGGACTGATCTGGGAGGGTTTTCTCTGGCAGAGTTCTGAACCAACTTAGAAGAGCCCCTTTATTGAGAACCTCTGTGTGACAGGTTTAGCCTGGGACCTCCTCATCACAAATCATGAGGTCATGGGGTGATGGGGTAACCTCCTGAGGCCACCCAAGAGGAGTTGGCAAGGGGCATTTTGGGACCAGGGAAGAAGGACATGAGCCTGGAGTGGAGGATGGAACCCACCCAGGGTCCCCTGTGTGGTGACTGGGCTGTGGGGCAGGGCTGAGTGGGATGATGTAGGCAGCAGGGGTTCTACACGTAAGAAGCCCCTGTGTCAGGATGGGGACTAGGGCAGAGAGGGTCACTCCTGGGTGTGGTATAGGGTCAGGCCTCACCAACCAACAGTGCAGAGGACCTGCCTGGCTGGTGGAGGGCGACAGGTGGCCATTCTTGCTAGCCAGGTTGGCTTTGTGCCAGGGGTGGGTGCCTTCTCGTTGCACAGTGTGGTGAGGTTCATTTTGCCTCCTGGTCCCCAGTGTTTCTGGGCACTGGGAGAGGGACCTCCTGGGAGTCCAGGTTTGCATGGTGGAGGGACAGTCTGTCAGAGTGTTGCCTTCAGTCAGGGGGGCCTTGTGGTCTCTGGGTCTCTGTCCCTCTCTTCTGGCCCAGAGTGCCTCTGCGGGCAGTGGCCTCCTCCCTTTGGGTATGCCGGAGTCTGGCTGGTGGCTGTTTCCTTTTTGTGACCTGGTTGGGCTGGGGTCTTCTGGGCCCCTTTTCCCCCCACTGGAGACCAGAGAGGTGCATTGCTTGCTGACTCTTTCCAGGGTTCCCTGCTAAGGGGCAGAAATGTCCCAATCTTGGACCTAGCGAGTAGCTTAGAGGACATCTGATTTCCTTCCATGACTTGGTGTTGAAAGAAGTTTGCAGGGAGAACTGTGTGTGCTTATCTCACCTCCAAGGGCAAGATGCCGCACCTGAATTCTCTAGAGGGCCAAAGCCGAAACTGGAACTGTTACTATTGTCGTTGTTGTTATTGGTGTGGGGAGTAAGCCATTTAAAAAATAGCTTTTGAGTGAACTTTTATTTTTGGCACCAAAGCGCGTTACAGTGATCATGAAGGAAGTGAAAATACTGTCAGACTCCCATCTCCTTCCCACACCCCTTCTCTTTCCTGGGACTATCCCATGTGGCCTTGGCCCTCTTTGGCCAGCTCTGGTCCTGTATAGACCCCTTTCCCATCAGACAGCCTGCCAGGCAGCTTAGGACTCCCCTGTCGGGTCTGGGCATGGCTGCCTGGCTGCTGGGGTCCCACCTGGGCATTGCTCAGCCTCCATCGAGGCTCACCTCTGTGGTGTGGGAGACACGTGCCTGGCAGGGCAAAGTCACAGCACAGGGATGACAGTGCCTAGAAGGGGGTGGCACTGAGGGGCTCCTGGCGTGTTGTGGCCACAGAGCGGTGATAGGGAACCCGATGCATCCCCATGGCTGCCTCTTGGGGTGCCTTGTGTTGGTGAGCCTGTTCCCGCCTCCGGATGTTGACCTTTCTGTCTTCCTTAACTCTTGACTACATGGGTGACCGAGCTGACACTGTCCCATGTGACTTAGAAATCCCTCTTCCCTTGTTGGCCATGGGTCCTGGGAAAACGCCCCGCCCACTGTCCAGAACCTGTTGAGGTGGCCTGCTGACTTTTCCTGGCCCTGCCTGCTTCTGCTCTGTCCCTCGGGGACCCTGGGGAAGGGGCGGAAGGGGACCCTGTCCATGTCCTCTACTTTCAGGAGATGCAGGGTCTCAGACCCTTGGTAACCCTGCCTTCCACAGAAAGCCACTGTGCCCTGTTGGTCTGGGACCTGTGTTCCCTAGATGGTGACCGGGGCCCCATGCCAGGTTCAGGGATCCATGTGCCTTGTGGAGACCTTCACTTCTGACTCTCAGCTCAGCACTGGCTGGGCCCTGGCAGAGAATGGGGGCTGGGGCGTCCAGTTCTGCCCTGCTTGAGCCTTGCCAGCTGGAGAATCCAATAGAGAGGTCTCTGGGCCACCCCACCATGAGAGGGGTCCTCCTGCTGCACTGTGAGGTGGTGATGGCCATCTCAGAGCTGTGTTCCCATCTCTCAGGAGCCTGAATGCTTTGCATTGGTGGCCTTGTGTGGGGGGCCTGACTGCTGCCTGGCCTGCCTTCACCCCCACCCTACTGATGCCCGGAGGGGTGGGGACAGGGATAAGGGGGGGCACAAGGAAGTAGTGGGGCTCCTCATAGAGACCAGATTCTCTGCAAGGGCTCAGGCTGATTTGACCGGTGGTCACCTGCCTGTGTGTGTGTGAAACTTCCTGTTGCTTCATTCTGTTGAGGGAGATGGGATTTGGCGTTAGCTGGGTGGCAGCGCTGAGTTTGTGTTCTTGGGTGAGATGTTTCACGCTTTCCCCTGTCTGAGGTTTTGTTTTGATTGGCGAGAAAGGCTGGTGCTGGGTGTCCTTAGGCCTGTGGAGATGGCTGTCCTGCCATAGAAATGTGGGCACCCCAGCACTCAAGGTCCCCTCCTCCCCCTGAGTGGTGTCATGAGGTGTGTGTGGTCAGCAATGACCACGAGCCGCCTAAGCTGTGGCTGCCATCATGGGAGGGGGGGCAGAAGAGGGTGCGGCACTGTGGCTTGTCCCCTGTTGCAAGCCATTTCTGGGTAGTTGGACATGTGCTTTTGAGGTGTCCTCAGAGGCCCTGGACTTCAGAGGTGCCCAGCTGAGCCTGGTTTAGGGCCAGGTTGCTGTGTGACTCAGAGTAAGCTGCATTGCCCTTCTGAGCCCTGAGGGAGAGGCCAGGATGGTCTCCCACGTGAGGGGCAAACCTGCATACGCTGCTTGTTTTTCCTGCTGTCCCTTAGCAATGTCTTCTCAGCTCTGTGACCTGTGAGGAAGCCTGAGAGGACAATCAAATATGCCTCCTGCAGCACCAGCACCAGAACTGTCTGTGACAGTAGAGATGGCTGTCTCCGTCGTCTCTCTACATGCCCTGCTGAGCACCCGCGGGGACTAGGGCAGGTGGACATCGCACCCTTGATCTTTCTTACAAGAAGTGGGCACAGTGGCCATGAGATAAAACTGAGGCCTGGGTGACCTCGATGCGGTCGTAAGGATGCCAGCCAGGCAAGGCAGGGACCAACTACAAACCAGCTAACGGAAAGGGGCCCAAGAGGCCTGGGGACCTGTTAGGGCTGCACGAGGCCCAGGCGGTGTGTGACTGTTGCTTCATTCTGTTGAGGGAGCTGGGACTTGGCACTAGCTGAATGGCTAAACAGCACTCGGGGGCGAAGGACCTGGGCTAGGTGATGGCTGTGTCAGCCTCAGGTTCCTGGAGTAAGTGTTGGCCGGGGATGCTCCCAGTCACTTGGGTCACCTGGAAGGTTGGACTGTTCCTGAGGCTCTCGTCCCCTAACTTGCTTCATTGTTTCGAGGGGTAGCTCTAAGGTGGGGCCAGGCTCTGTGGATGTGGGGCCATCTCTCTGCTAGCTAGAGGTGACATCAGAGGAAGGGGCAGGGTTCGGTACAGGCTGGTGACCCTGAACTCCAGGCCTGGGAGCACTATAGCGGACAGGACAGATCATGACCCAGAACACAAGATGAATAGATGTGAGAACATATTAGCAGATCTGGTGGATACCATGGTGGGGGGAGTGCAAGGTACTTAGGAAAAGGCCCTGAGGAGGGAGGAGCAAGCCACTGAACAGGGAGGCAGAGAACAGACGTGCAAAGGACCTGAGGTTAGAGCCATTTCAGCACAGAGGAGAGCTCAGCCGGTATCAGCCATATAGGGAGACCTGTAGGTATGGCCAGGACTTGGTTTCTTTGAGGGTGGGAGCCATACTGGGGGCTTCTGAGAGAAGGGGTGGGGTGAGAGCAGACTGAGGTTTTGACAGGGTTCCTTGGCTGATGTGGGGACAGGTCGGGGACAAAGGTGGGGCAGGGGGCCAGCCAGCAGGCAAGGCAAAGGGTTCTACCTGCAGAGTGGGGCTCAGGTGGGGAGCAGGGTCAGATTCTGGGTGTGTTTGAAGGAGGAGAGCACAGGATTTGCTGCAGGTTGGAACTGAAGGTGGGAGTTGGGGTAACAGCAGAGCTTTGGGCTGGCAGGATGCAGCCGCTGTCCTCTGAGAAGGAGGTGGGAAGTGGATTTGGAGGAGGATCAGGTCTTGGCTCAGAACGTGCTTGACTTCAACTTGACCATCCTGTAGGCAGTGAAGGTGGTCCTCGTGGGGAGCAGGTTCTCTTAGGCAGAACCTATCTTTGGGGGTCTGAGTAGTCAGCTCAGGAGCAAGACTGAACCCCAGAGGAGGGTGGGCCTCAAGTCAGGCCAGGAGACAGGGGCCAGTTGCCGCAGCCCTGCCCGGAGTGGCTGTCATGAGGTTGGAGGGAGCGCCGTGAAGGGCCGCCTGGGCTTGTCCTAAGCCTGCCACTCAACCTTCTAGAAAGCCTGGATTTGCTGAGAGCGTGGCTCTTCTGCCCCTGTGGGTGTCTCTTGGGGCTTGTGGCTTGAGCCTGGCTTCAGGCCACCGCTGGAAGAAGCCCAAGGTGACGGCACAGAGCTCTGCGTTACTGCTGTGGTGGAGGAGAACTTGACCCAGTCCAGCAGAGTTCTAGGCTGTGTGTCTGGTCTCCTTTGCAGTCTATGTTGGTTGAGCGATTGTGGTGGGATGCGGGGCACTGGAGCCCTACAGCTGGACCAGGAAACGCCACCAAAGATTCTGGCCACGGGGGTCTCTGTACAAGCTAGCGTTCCTGGGGAGAAGGTCTGCCCTGGTACAGCATGGGAAGTGCCTGCCTCTCTGAGCCTTGGTTTACTCCTGTGTGCAGGGGGATGGTGCTAGCTGACCCTTATGGCTACAGGACAGACGAGAGAAGCATCATCCAGAGCGTACCCTCTTCTCACCTCCTGAAAAAGGTCCTGATGAGATGTGTAGTGGAGAGCAAGCAGGTTGAACCTGGTGGGGCTGGTTGTGCCCCTGCAGGAGAGCCTGAGGCACCTGGGCTGCCATTGTCTTACCATTTGAGCTGGAGATAAGGAAAAGTGTGTGAACGGCATTTTTGAAAAGCAAGTCGGGATCTGCCTCTGACCATGGAGAATCTAGGACTATGAGTTGGGGGAACCTTGTCTGGGTAGAGAAGCCCTGAGAGGAGAGGATGGTGAAGTTTCGACGTGTGGCAACCGGAAGGTTGTTGAACTAGATCCAGTGGTGAATACCTGTAATCCCACCTACTCAGGAGACTGAGGCAGGAGGATCGAGAGTTAGAGGCTAGCCTCAGGAACTCAGTGAGACCTTGTCTCAAAATATAACAGGTTGGGATGTAGCTCAGTGGTACAAAAAAAAAAAAAAAAAAAAAAAGATTGTTGTAAGTTTTCCTGTGCTTCCAAGAGTTTTCCCATCCAGTTCTATTCCTGGAGGACCGAATTCTAAGAATTTCTTTAAGTATTTGATTACTACCTCTAATTTAAGTTAGCTTCGATTAAATATATCCTAGAATTTTTTGGAAAAGACTAAAAGTGTTCAGTGTGGTATTGGAGGAAGGGTGGATGGATAGATCAATGGAACAGAATAGAGAGCCCAGAAATAGATCCATACAGGGAAAGCCAAGTGGTCTTTGATAAAGGAGCAAAGATATTTCAATGGAGCAAAGATAGTCTTTTCTTTTTCTGGTACCAGGGATCGAACCCAGGGGCACTGCACCACTGAGCCACATAACAGCTCTTTTTTATTTTGAGACAGGGTCTCGCTGAGTTGCTAAAGGCCTCACTAAGTTGCTGAGGCTGGCTTTGAATTTGTGATCCTCCTGCCTTAGCCTCCCGAGCTACTGGGATTACAGGTGTGCACCACCGTGCCCAGCAACATGGTGTTTTTCAACAAGGGGTCAATTGGACATCTATATGCAAAACACCAAATCTAGTGCTGAGCATGTACTAAGCAGTAAAGCACTCACCTAGCATGTGCAAGGTTCTGGATTCAGTCCCCAGTACCAGGAAAAAACAATCTAGACAGAGACTCTACCTTCTTCACAAAATTAACTTAAAATTGAGCACAGACCTAAGTGTGAAGTTCAAAGCTGTAAAGCTCCTAGAAGATAATGTAGGAGAAAATCTAGGTGACCTTGGGTTTGGCAATGATTATTTTAGATACAACACCAGAGGCACAGTCCATGAAAGAAATGATTGATAAGCTGGACTTCATTAAAATTAAAAAAAAAAACTGGTCTGTGAAAGACACTGTTAAGAGAATGAGAAGACCGGTCCCAGACTGGGAGAAAATATTTGCAAAGGGAACATCTGATAAAGGATCCTTTCAAAACACACAAAGAACTTTTGAAACTCAACAATAAGAAAACAAACAACCAGATTTTAAAAAGTAGGCCAAAAATATGAACAGACACCTCACCAAAGATGATATCCAGATGGCCAATAAGCATATGAAAAGATGCTTAATATCATATGTCAACAGGGAAATGCAGATTAAAGCCACAGTGAGATACTGCTAGACCTCTAGTAGAACGGTCCAGCTCCAGAACTCTGACATCACCAAACGCTGGTGATGACGTGGAGCCAATGAACCCTCCTCCTTCATGCCTGGTGGGAATTCAAAATGGCGCAGCCACTTTGGAAGACTGGCAGTTTCTTACAATATAAAACATGTTCTTACCAAACAACCCAGAAATCTCTTTCCTTGGTATTTACCCAAACATGAAACATTGAAAACATGTCCACGCAAAAACCTACACACAGATGTTTATAGCAGCTTTATTCATAATTGTCAAAACTTGGAAGCAACCAAGATGCCCTTCAGAAGACGCATGGGTAAATAAACTGTGGTATATCCAGACAATGGAATGCTACATAGAACTAAAAAAAGAATGGCGTTATCAAGCCATGGAGAGACCTGGAGGAATCTTCTACGTGGATGCCTAAGTCAGAAAAGTCAGTCTGGAAAGCCTATGTGCTGTATGATGGCAGCGATCTGACGTGCTGCAAGGGGTGAAGCCACCGAGGCAGTAAGGACCAACAGTTGCCAGAGGTCAGGGAGGACAGGGATAAAGAAGTGGAGCACCCGGGATTTTTAAGGCAGTAAAACTATTCTGTGTGATAGAATAGTGGCAGCTACATGTCATTTCCATTTGTTCAAACCCACAGACTCTCTAACCCCGAGAGTAAACTTTGGACTTCAGTGAATAATGAAGTATCTATTTTGGCTCATTGATTGTAATAAACTTACCACATCAAGGCAAGCTGTTAGCAGTAGGAGAGCCTGTGTGGGTGTGTGGGAGTGCAGGGAACTCTGTACTGTCTGCACAACCCTCCCGGAAACCTAGAACTTCTCTGTAAAAGAGTGAATTGATTTTTAAAAAGGAGTACAACTATGTGAAAGAAGTTAAGTTTGCAAACACTGGGAAAAAAAAAGTCACCTATAATTCATGAATACAGTTACTTTTTTTTGGTACTGGGGATTGAACTCAGGGGCATTTGACCACGAAGCCACATCCCCAGCCCTATTTTGTATTTTATTTAGAGACAGGGTCTCACTTGAGTTGCTTATTGCCTCACTGTTGATGAGGCTGGCTTTGAACTTTCGATCCTCCTGCCTCAGCCTCCAGAGCTGCTGGGATGACAGGCGTGCGCACTGCACCTGGCTGAATACAGATGCTTTTATTTTTCATATTATATTCTGTTCTTGTTTACATATATCTTTATATATTTTTTTAAACAATGCAGCTGCAATGTCACCTTTAAAAAATCGATTTTTTTTACTTGTTTCTAGATCATCTTTTAAAGCTGTTGGCTAGTGGGGGGGGGCAAGGATTCTGGGTTGGCTCCTGGTTTTTGACCTACTATTCTGGCCCCATGAGTTCTTTCTTTTTCAGAGAGGCCAGCCCTGCCCTGCTCTCGGGGAGGTGGGGGCAGAGCTGGACAGAGCCTTCTGGTCATGGGGAGGTGGTCTTGGGTCAAGGGCTCCCTGAGCATGTGCTTCCAGGGCCTCTGAGTCGAGGGTCTTTGTGTCCTCATGGAAATGTTGGGGGGCCCATGTAGATGGCCCCTCCCACCCACCTCCCTGAGCACCTGGGCAGCCGGCCATGAGAGTATTCAGGGTGCGTTGTATCCAGGATGATTCTGGAGATTAAAGATGTGGACAGGAATACTGTGAAGGCAAGCAGGCCGGCAGGGTGGAGATGGGGCTCAGGACACTGGCCAAGAGGCTCGGTGACCTGAGTCCTGGTGAGTTTGCCCAGGGCTGCTTCTGTGTGGGGCCCCAGGGGCCTCTTGGAGGGAGGTCCAGGCCTGGAGCCCAGACCTGTAGGACACCCAGGTGTAGCCAGGACATCCATTGGCCAAGGGCAGGAAGGGAAGGGAGAAAGTTCTGGTTTGCTGAGGACTTTCTTGGGCTCTGAGCTTAAGTGTGAGCCCATTGGTCCTTAGAATTCTGTTTTCAGTGAGGAGAAAGGAGACCCAGAGGGCAGCTCACGTCCAAGGCAGAATCGCAGCTCATGCCACCTTGTGCGGGCCCTTTCTCCTGCTATGTCCCACGTGTGTTCAAGGGTGCAGAAAGGGCGGCTGTAACTAGATAGGCTTGAGGAGCGTTGGACGAGGCACCCTGCCCACTGCAGACTTAGCAGAGTCTTTAAAACGCCCCGTGTTGGGAAGCTCTGCAGGCCCCTGGGAGATAAGGGTCCCCACATCTTCTTTTCTTTGCACAGGTGTCTTGTGAGATCAGAGTGGGCTCTGAGGAGGGGTGTGACTGTGGGGATTTGCTAGAGGCGAAGATATTCCTGCTGCAAGAAACGGGGCCTCCCGAATCATGGGTAACGGTGCCGTTGGCAGTGCTCAGAGCGACACAGGGACGGTTTGCTCTGGAGCCCCCACCTGTCTCAGGCCAGAAGCTGCTCTGGAGGGACCATCCTCTCTCCAGTGTCCTTGCTCCCCTGGTTCTTTTGTGCTTGCTCATGGTGGATGGGCTGAGAAAATTCTCAGCTGTGAGCCAGTGGTGCCGAGCAGTGCCAACCTTTCCCTAGAAACTGAAATCTGGAGATGGCAGCCAGTTGAGGGCCCTCTAGGCAGCTTAGCAGTGTCAGTAGGGACCTGGCATTTTCTGTTTCTCTTAAACTCTCCTCATATGTCTTGGCAGTTGGTTGCCACCTAGTTACAAGAGGGCTGCCACAGCTCCAGGCTTGTAAACACTTTGAAGGCAGGAAGCAAGTGAGGAGCTGGTTAGGTAGGGGCCTAGTCGAGTCTCTTTCTCAAATGACTCTGTCCATGTTTTAATCTATAAAATATTTATCCATGATCCTACTTGATTTCTCTGGTTAGAACTGGATCCTGTGGCCTCTCTAGCTGCAGGGGTATCTGGAAAAGGCTTGGTTGGTGTAGCTGGCTTTGATCTCTTCCCTGGGGCTGGGCAGCATGGATTCCGGTTGGCCAGGAGGGAGTGGCAGGTTGTGTGGTAGGGAGGTGCCTGCCGTCTGTCTTGGTTAATTCCTCCCTCCAGACTCAGCTGGTGCCTGTGAGCGAGGGCGCCTCCTCTGCCCGGGCTCAACCCCCACACAGAACATCCTGCACCCCAGCACGCCTGGGTACTCCTCCCTGCCCACACCCTGACCCCCAGGCACCCACAGTCCTTTCCTTCTTGTGTGGGCTGCTCCCAGCTCGCCACCTGCCACCCCAGCCCGCTGTCACAGCTTTTTCTGCCTTGCCACTGTGTAGGCTTCTTTACCTGCAACCATTTACTCTGACAAACTTAAACCAATGGAGCCGTTGGAGTCGCCGTCGAATTTCACAACATCTCTTCTACGGCTGCATCTCTGTGTCCGGGTTTTTTTCTGACCTAGTTTTAGTTCCCCCTGAATACTTCAGCAGGCGTCTCCCGACAGGAACGAGGACACATCCCGGCAGAGCCAGGACACAGCCTCGCGCTTGGGTTTTGGCTGGACAGATCCGATTGCGTGTTGTCTGGTGTGTGGACCATGCTTCCCAGGGGGGCTCTTCCTGCTTTTCCCTGTCGGGATTTAAGAAATAACCAGGGGTTCTGTGTTGGGTCTGCTTGTCGCGTCTCTATTCACCCAGTGGTTGTTTTTCCACCTGTTGGCATTGTGTCTGGAGCCACAGGGTCTCATAGAGACCCCCATCTGGTCTGCATGGAGCCACTTCATGCATTTCTGGTGCTGGTGCTGTGCCTGCAGGTCACAGAGGCAGACAGGCCTCTCCTGCAGGGGACCAGAGCGCTGCGATTGCAGAAGTAACCATGCCGAGCCCCCTTTTGCACTGGGGGCAGGTCACTTCCCGGGGTCGGGGGGAGTCCTGCCATTTTCCCCTTTCTGATGCAGAAACAGGAACAGGGAAACCAGGACGTCAGAGCGGGGACCTGCTCCAGCACAGGGCCATGGCGCAGCCCGAGGAGGCTGACCTCAGGCCCTGGCTGTATGGGCTCGGGCCTCAGCTTTGTCTGAAGCGGAATCGTTAGTGCTGCCAGGACACCATGTCCTGGGGTGCTCTGAGCAACTGGCTGGAGGACACTGCCCAGGAGACCATCTGCCACCTGTCCACCGGCTCTGGGTGGGGCCCTTGTGGCTTCCTCAGGCCTCACTGGGTGCCTGTCACCCAGGGCAGGGCTGTGTGTGGGGTCTGGTTGTCCACCCACCTGCCAGTTCTGGGCCTGCTCCACGGAGGAGGGGTGCCCTGGTGTGGGGTTTCACAGGGGCAGAGGGTGTGGCTTCCGTTGGAGGGGCAGTTGGGGAGGTGATGGGACGGACACCAAAGAGCTGCAGGAGGAACTGTCCAGAAGCTCTCCTCCGACACAGCAGTTTCCGTGCTGGTCGAAGCCCTTCTTGTCTGATTTGGATATCCTTGGGTTGTTTTTCACAGTTGTGGCATCTTTGCTAATGTGTGTGGTGAAGGTAAATGGTGCCAACCACCCTAGGGTCCTCCCTCCCCTTACCTGATCCTGCCCAGCTTCTTGAGGCCTGGGCACTGAGCTGGGCAGCATGGGCAGAGGCCCACCACGTTGTGAGTCAGGCCTGGGGTCAGCCCCGCCTGCCATCCCCTTATGGTGGGTTTGAGGTAGACCAAGACCTAGCTCAGCTCCGCCTGGCTCCCTTTCAGCTGGACATAGACCTTTGCACCCTCTTGGCTGGGCCTGTGGCTTGCTGCCCTTATGTGGTCCTGAGACTCATTCTCCATTGGGTGCAGCTTCTGAGCTTGGCTGTGCCAGGGCCACCCAGACCTCCCAGAAGGTGGCGGCCAAAGCCTGGAGTCTTGGGGGAGGTGCCCTGGCTACTCTGATGGTCCTAGGGCTGAGCTCTGATGCTTCCCGCATCCTCTGGTCTGGACCAGAGACCTCCCTGCAAGTATCAGCCAGCGTCAGTGACTATAGACGCTCTCCAACCCCCACATACCCCCGCATGGTCAGCAGGGCTCATACCCCTGGTGGCCAAGCGGTGCCCTGGGCTGCCTTCTTGAGTCCTCACATCAGGAAACCCTCTGACCAGGTCAGCCAGAGCAAGGCTGCTGACTTCTGCCCGGAGAAGTCCAGGGAATTTCTTCTCTTAAAAGGAGACGTTTGAACTGGGGAGTGAACTTGGCTCTTTTGAAAGAAATGGAGAAAGTTGATGTTGGGGGAGAGTGAGGAGGCAGCCCATGCACACAAGGGTTTCAGAGTCCCCTCCTCCTGAGGCCTTTGTCGCCCAGTGACGGACCTAACCTGGTTATCCCTGGGTGAGAGTCCCCTGCCTCTGACCTTCACAGGCAACCAAAGCCAGAAGAAGGACGTTGTGCATAGTGACTGCCTCCTCCCAGGCCTGGAGGAGGCTGGGGTGCCTCCCGTGCCCACTGTGAGCACCCGAGTGCACGGGTAGCGTGTTCAGAGATGGGAGGCAGGGTCCTAGCACCACCTCTCTTTCTGCTGGCTGGGCAGTGTCCCATGTGCAGGGCAGCCCCAGCTGGTGTGCTGTCCCTGTTTGCATGGCAGGGGCTGCATGGGGGCCTCTGCTTGTCACTGACCCCCAGGAGTGGAGACGATGCTGTACCCAGGGGTGGTCTCACTTGGGTCAGTAAAGATGGTGGGAGGGGCCATGACACACCCCCTAACGGCTTGTTCTGGGGTCTCCATGCTGCCCAGCCATGCTTGCTGGCCGCTGTGTCCAGAGTTGAGGTCCAGGGTGGGTCTGCCTGATGGCTGCCTGTACCCTGTCCCACCTGACTTAATGGCCATTCAAGTTCAATAGGAACACAAATGGCGGACCTGGGGTGGTAGCATGTGGCATTAGGGTGCAGTGGCTGTGCCTTTGCCATTTGTAAAAAGAGGCACCAAGTGAATCCGCCGAGCTAGCCGCACTTAGGAGGAGGGTGGGATGGGGTCGAGGGAAAAGGGTAGAACGCGGAGACCAATAGCTCAAAGAGAATGCAGCAGAGCCGAGGAAGAAGAAGCAGAGAATCAGGCTTTCAAGCAGAAAGGACCAGGCGATAATCCCTAGAAGCTTAGGAAGATAAGATGCCACAATGACAGAAGGGTCATTCTGTCTTCCCCTCTCTGGATCCTCAGGGACAGTCCCTGTGCGTGCAGCCCCTCCCCCACCTGTGGACCCCTGTGCTCCTTGGGATGCTGTTTGCTGCCCACAGAGACCCTGAGCAGCAGCCTGTTCGTGGATGAGCCTGCCCTAGCATTCCCTGGTCCTCCACTGCCCAAGGCCCTGCCTGCCAGCCCAGTGGCTGGGCCCGCACTGCAAGTTCTCTCAAGAGGCAGCACGGAGGATGGGCCGGCATGTGCTGGCCCAGAGCTCCTGGGAGCAGGGCCAGGGTCTCTACCCAGCCGCGCTGGCTGCTAGCCCTGGGCACTGGGTCCAGACACCCAGGACTTGAACCCCTGGTGAGATGTGGTCGGAGGCCCTGGGGATGGTGACTTCCCCTGCAGGAAGCAGTCTGGCCTCTGGCCTGGGCCTCCTGGGCCTCCTGGGCCTCGCAGAGCCTTCCAGGTGTTTGGGACCGGCTGTCTCACCTGTGCCTCCCTCCCCACCCCCTCGTCCTGGGAAGAGCCCGCTTGGCTCACGACTGGCTGAAATGACCTGTCAGCCTTTGTAAATATTTGATGACGGCAAGGATAGAAAGACAAAGGCATGCTCTGTTCTCCGAGGGGAGTGAGACGGAGATGGTGATGTTGGAACGTTCCAGCCCTGCTGGCTGCTTCCCTGAGCAGAAGGTTTTCAGGAAGGCCCTTTGTGTCTCTCCCCTGCAGGCCACAGCACAGCCCCCAGGCCTGGCAGGGCTGGGGGTGGGGGGTGCGGTTGCCAACTCCCCACCTGGAGACCCGGTTGGAAGTGCCCCAGGTCACTGTGGGGTCTTGCCCTCTGACTCCACCTACCACATACTCTGGGCTCTGGGGGCGTGGGGGATAAGGGGTGATCTGGGTGTGGCACCGTCCCCTCATAGTCCAGAGGGCCCAGTGCTCAGCTGCACTATGGGCCTCTGGTGGGCTTGGATGTCATGGGTGCAGCGCACGCCCCTGGGCCTTGTCCCATGGCCTGACCCCAGCCTCCAGCCATGCTGTATGTGAGGACTCCCTGCTGGCCTCTGCTGGGTGCTGTGCACACGTGTGTGGGTGTGTCCCTGGGCTCTTCTGCCAGGGAACCGGTCTGCCCTGACGGTGTTTCCGTGGGAAAGAGGTGCCCTTTGATGGGGACTTGGGGGAAGCACCTGTCCTGTGGGCCTGGGGACACCTTCTGCTGGGAAGGGATTGGAACTACTGGGGGCCTGAGGGCACCACACTGGGAGGGCTGGGCATTTGCATGGCCTTTCATCCTGTTGGTGTGGGAGGCGCTGGGTGGGCTTCCTGGCAGAAGCTGGATCAGGAGGGTGGATGGTGGCTGCAGCTGGCCAGTCTTCCCGTTGCCCGTGAGGTTGGCAGGCAGCTTTTCCTAGGGCTTGGGGACACCGAGGCCTGTGTGGGTCATGCTTGCTATGGCTGGCTGTCCTCGTGGGGGTCCTGTAGGGTCCCCCTGGGTGAACATTGCCCTTTCCCCTTCAAGGGCCACATCTGATGATGTCTGTGAGGCTGGTGTCCAAGTGGCAGCTCTTGGGGCTGGGAAGAAGGGCTGTCCAGGGTCTGTGTCCACATTGGCAGTGGAGGATGGGGGCTGTGGTAGGCATGGCCAGCCATGCCCCTGCTGGAGGGGCCTGGCCCAGGGCCTCCTGGGGGATCAGAGAGGCCCTTCCTGGGGGCTGTGGTCTGACTGAGTCTGGAGCCTGGGTGTCCTTTGCTGAGGGGCCCTGGTGTGCCAAGGGTTTGGCCCAGGGGGTAGTGCGCTGTTCAGGATTGTGGGTGAACAGGGACTTCATGGGCAGGTGGCCTGGGGAGGCAGCGAATGTGGTGACCCTGGAGGATGCTGGGGAGGTGGGGCTGGGTGGAGGGAGGTGCTGGGGGAGGATTCTTTCTTTCAGTGAAAAGCAGATTAAAGCGGAGGCACCTCCTGGCTGTCGGCTGGCCATAGAGGAGGGTGGGAGGGGAAGGAGTTGGCCAGGAGAGGGTCTGGTGGGGGCGGGGGAGAGGGACCCCGATCAAGGAAGCAGCCATGTCCTGGTCCCCAGAACCTGTGGACATGATATCATATGCAGTGAAAGGGACTCTGCAGATGGACTAAGCGTCTTGATATGGAGAGGTTGTCCTGGATACTGTGGGGCCTGGTCTTCTCGGCAGAGTCCACACAAGTGGGAGATGGGGGGAGGCCAGGGTCTGGAGGAGGTGTGACTGTGGAAGAGGGAGCAAAAAGGGTCATCAGACTCTGCTCCTCTGGAAGGTGGAAAGGGCTGGGAACAGCTTCTCTCCAGCCCCCGGGGTCATCACCTCTGCTAACCCTCGGCTTTGCCAGGTGAGACCAGCCTCACCCTCTGGCCTCCACAGGTGGGAGAGTAAGTGTGTGTTGTTGTAAGCCCAGTTTGTGGTGGTTTGTTCCTGAAGCTGGGGGACATTAGTGCAGCCTGGATGCTGTCCCTGCTGGCCAGCACCGCAGGCCAGTGGACAGAGCACAGCCCAGGGCTGGATGCCTAGCAGAGTGGGAGTGTTTGGAGGGCGTTCTGAGCAGGACCTGGAGCCATGTGGGACATTCTTGGGAGGGAGTGTCGGAGGATGGCTGACTGGTGTGGGGGATGTTCTACTGTGTGCTGGAGAGGCCAGCAGAGAAGGCAAAACCTCACTCAGGGAGTGTTCCAACAGGCTTCCCAGTCAGGTGGGTAGTAGGGAGCCCTTGAAGGTTCTTGGGGGAGGGTATATGAAAGGAGTTTTAGGGACGTGTAGCTGTGTGCAAGGTCCTGAGAGGCAGAGGGCGGGGAGCCCATTCCTCCTTCCCCACAGCTCATACTCCGGTCCTGCAGGGGAGGCAGATAGTAGTGCGCAGATGTCGAGGCCCTGCAGGCTGGAGGGCTGGTGGCACTGCAAGCCCCAGGGTAATAAGCTAACGCAGACCAGGTGTAGACTGGGCCAGACTGGGGGTCAGGGAGTACAGGACTCGGGGCTCTGTGCAGGGAGTTCACATCAGAAATGTGCTGACATCTGAGAAAGACCCTGCTTCTTTCCTGCCAGTGACCACAGATTTTACTGCTGAGCAAACTGTCTCTCTTTATCTGCTGATCACTTTCACCAATCCCTGGGAGAGGCACTGGAGGCCCGGAGGGCTGTGGGTCCTCCCTATCCCGGGGTCAAGCAGAGGGCCACTGTGTCCCCATAGTGTCAGCAGGGGGCCAGAGTCAGCCCCTGGTGGGGGAGGGGCGGCCATGGGGAAGAGTGGAGCCAGCCGGGCCTGTAGGTCCAAGGGCAGTGGACCAAGGCTTGGCCTCAGACCCCCATTGCCTGGAGAGGACCCCAAAGGCCAGCCCACTCTTCTCTCCCATTCCAGCTGCCCCCCTCCATTCACCTTGGCCCCCTTTCCACCTTTCCATTCCCCCAGTCCCTCTAGCTGTCCCCCTCGCAGTCCCCCACCAGCTGACCGGCCCCCTCTCTGTCCGTCTCTGTGCCCTGTCTGGAGCCTGGTCTCCATAGCAACAGTTGCTGCTGTGGAAGCTGGCGCCCGCTGAGCCTCATCCCATGGGGAGGTATTTTTGGCACTGCTGAGGGGTTTTATTTTATCTTTGGTGTTGAGTTTTACTCTTTGAGTGGCACAGAGATGGGACGGCGCTGGAGAAGACTCCTGTGGGCTCACCTGCTCCTGCGGGCCTTTCCCGCGGTACCTGTGAGTGCAGGGCCTCTCTGCATACTTTTTGGACAGCAGGTCTTGGCTCCAGTTACACTAGAGGCCCTGGGCAGCTTTAGAAATGGTGGTGACCAGGAGCACCCCAGGGCGGGGGCGGGGATCTGAGACCCCATGCTGAGCTTCAGGCTGCAGCTTTGCAAGATTCTGCCCTTTGCTCATTTTACAGATAAGGAAGTGGCTGATGCTAAGAGTGGGGCCACCAGGGCTTCTCTGATGCCTTCCCATCCCCTCCCGGGATCCCCTGGGCACCATCTGTGTTGGGGTCAGTATTCTTGCCCCAGCAGGGGTCCATTTCTCCCCGGTCAGGGCTGCCCCTTTAGCTCTTGGTGCTGCTGGGAGATTTGGTGGATGGACCAACAGCAGATGTGGGTGCCACATTCTGAGTCTCCGCCAGTGACTGGGTGTATGTGGATCAAGGGCATGGGGAACTGCCTCCCTCCCCATTCTCCTGGCCTGCGTAGGTGAGGACAGATGGCCCTCTCCTTCTCTACCTTGAGACTCCAGGGATGAGCAACGGCCCTGCCCTGTGGCCCCTGTGGCCCCTAGTAGGCTGGTGGCCATGTGGCTGGTAGGAGTGGGTGGGGTGGGTCCTGGGAGCCAGTGCTGGGGACATGTGTGCCTGCTGACGCTGAGTAGCACGTGCTGACTGTGGTCCACCCTGCACCTGTGCCTCAGGGTACCTACCTTTGGGGGAGATGGTAGGAGGGGCTGTGCCCTCTGGGGAGGCATCCTGGGAACCTCCTGCTTCCCAAGGTCCTCCTTGTCTCTATCCTCCACATGTTTTCTTGGGGGATGTGCCCTGGCAGTGACTGGGTGTGTAAGAGCCAGGATAATGAGAGGAGTCCTGTGTCCAGGAGCAAGGCGAGTTCACTCTGCCTTTTCCCCTCCACCTGCAAAGGCCCAGGGACCCCCCACGCCCCCACATCTCATCTGGTGAGCGAGAATGACTTGCAGCTTGAGGGAGCCATGAGCCGCTCAAAAAACCCACCCTGTGCCGGGCCCTCTCTAGACCCGAGAGCCTGTCCCCAGAGGGTAGTGCCTGGGGTGCCCGAATCAGGCAAGACCAGCCATGCAGAAAGCTGACTAATGACCAGAACACACAGTGACCACCTTGTTCTCAAGGGAGATCTCAAGCAGCTTGGCAAGAAGTGCCTGACTGACCTCAGGGCCCGCCTTCGCGTAGCTACCAGGTCTCCCGGTGACTTTTATTTCTCCCTCAAACCCTTAGGCCTAGATAACATTAGGTGGCAGAGACCTGTGTCAGATCTCTCATCTGCCATTTGCCCACAGGCAGGAGACGGACCCCCAGCTGTCCAGCTGCACTCAGGACCCTGGCACTCGGCAGGCCACGGTTGCTCCGTGCATGCTTAGGGTGCTGGGTGGGCCTCCCAGGAGGAGACTGACAGGTGGCAGAAGCCCAGGGAGAAGCGGCCAGGGTTTTCCAGCGCTGGTAATTCTGTCTCCAGCAAGTGCATTGTGCAAACCCTGAAGCCATTTATAGAGCAGATGCCAAAGGGAGCACTTGAGGAATTAAACTCCATGGTAACCTCGCCCTGGAAATGAAAATAGCCTCGCTGTAAACACTCGGCTGCTGCCTAGGTCACGAGCTGGTCCCGGCGCCCGTGTGGCCCTGGACACTTGCTGGCTGGCTTGCGAGGTGCTGTCTTTTTTTGGTTTTGTGAAGTTCAGCAGACTGCAGAGAATTGGTGGCATAGAGGCCAGGAGAAAGCCCTGTGTGTTCTGGAGGAGCGAAGCGACCATACTTGGCTTGGGTTTTGCTCTGGTGTGTGGAGTTGGCGTGAGAAGCTCTGTGCCCTTTCCATATAGCACCCACTGCCTTCTTCCCTGTCCAGAGGCTTCATGATTGCCCCCAGGGACCCTTGTTTCTGTTGCCAGGCCCTCTTGGGTGTCCGGTTTTTCTTGCTGTTATAAATAGCACCACCATGACGATTCCCAGATAAGACACACAGGCTGCACGGTTTGGGATGGTTTCCCCACGGAGGCGTCACATGTCCGAGGTCACATTCCCAGGTGAGCTCAGACTCTGGAGATATTGGGTGTCCCTATGATGGCGCCCTGCCGGAACAGGTGTTTACTGCTGAAAGGAGCATTTTGGGGTCAACATTATCTGACACCCTCTTACTCTGTATTCTAAGATAAGTTGGAAAACAGTAGAGAAATACATTTTTCTAGAGAAAAGAGAACCACCCACACCGTCTCACCCTGCTCAAAAGTGAGCCCTCGCTTCTGTGTGTCCTGCCACTCGAGCGGCTCTTCTCGCTGTGTGTGTGTGTCCTCTGGAGGCTTGTGTGCCCCTTGTAGTGTCCACATACACGCACAGGGCTGCTTTCCCTCGGACAGGTCCGTGGCTGCCACAGCAGCTCCAGGGCTTTCACCATGTGGCTTCCAAGGACACTGCGGCTGGGTTATGGGACAGTGGCCTTTAAACACTTAGGAGTCGCTTGTCTTGTTCCAAAAGCTTCTGGAGAGCTGAGCACGAGGACTTAGGCCTGTGATCTGTGGAGACTGGCCGTGGGCCACTTCCATCTGAGGTGGGTGCAGGGTCCTCTGGGAGCTGGGGATTTGGCACCGATGTTGTGTCTGCCTCTTGGTGGGGAATAACTCTGGCTCAGGGTCAGGAAGTGCGGGTCCCCACACCCACTGCCCAGCTGTTCAACTGCCAGGCGTGGACAGAATGGCTGTCAGACCAGAGCCTGGTGGTCTCTGCTCTGGATGGCCTTGGGGGATCGAGCAGGCCACATGGCCCAGGGGTGTGGCTGGCATGCTCCTGCCAGCCCAGTCTCTTCCCTGAGGAAGGCCTCAAGTACCTTAGTTTGGGACATCGTGGGTCTCTCTGGTCTTGGTTTATTACCATCACTTCCAGGGATTTGCAGGGCTCATGGTGGCATCTCTGAGGACAGCTGAGTGGAGAGTGGGGCAGCTCCTGGAGTTGTGCTCAAGTAGCAGGGACACATTTGCATTGTGGCAGAAGGGGGGCTCTGGTGTCCAACATACCTACAGTTGGCCTTGGCTGTGGACCTCAGACTGGCCACCTGCTAGCCTTCCTGGGCCCCTCAGATGAGGGTGGAGAGAGTGCTGGTGCCTTCCCTGACCTTACCAAAAAGGGGGGGGGTCACTGTCCATGGATCAGGAGGCCACAATGTGACATGATGTGACGTGTGACACAAGACAGCAGAATGCCGTGTGCCCTAAGATGGCTATTGTGATATGACAGGATGCGTGGGACATAACACTGGTGTGATGGATGATATCGTGTGCTGTGTACTGTGATGTGACAGTGTCGTGTGATACATGAGACAGGACACTTGACACAAGGTGTCATGATGTGTGATGTGTGTGCTGCGTGCTGTGTGGCATGCCATGTGTTGTGATAGGACATAGCATGAAGCATATGACACACTGCACATGTCAGGTACCTGACATGTGACATGAGCTGTGTGTTGTGATGTGTGACGTGTGTAGCTTGTGATGCATGATAGGACAGGAGATGAGGGACCCCTGAATGTCCACGTGCCTGGGGTTCAAGGATCTTCCACCTGTGGGACCTGGAGACTCCCCAGAGGGAGGAGGTGGCTGAGATTCACTTGCTGACCAACATCTTGAAAAACCAGCCTCTATCTCAAAGCAAAGCCTGTCCAAGGAAGGGACATGGCCTAGGTCCTTGGAAAGACCCACAGAGCACTCCTAGGCACATACCCACCCTGCTGAGTTGTTTATCTACAAATAACTGGAGAGATCTGCTGCCCCAGGTGTCCCTGACTCAGTTAGTCTAGGTGGGGACCCATAGCAACCCCCTAGCAGCCACCAATCAGCATGAGACAGGGAAATACCTGGGATGCCAGATGACCCTCCCAGTAGTTTATGGTGGTTGATAACATGTTGGGAAACCATGTAGTTCAGCACGTGCACCCAACCCTCTTGGCTTAAACCAATCAGTTCAAATGAATACCCCTTTTGTATTGACCAATCACCCCCTACCCCAACTTGTTCCCGCCAGTGAATGTGCTAATCATGTTTTAGAGTTGTTATTTGATTTTCCCTCGGTGTGTGATGATTTGCTAAGGGATGCTATGATGTATGTGAAGTCCCTGCCTTCTCCAAAAAATGTATAAAACTGCTGCAAACCCTGGGCTCGGGGCCTCTCAGCGTCACCAGTTGCTGTGTGCGCGCGGAGGACCGAGCTAGCTTGCAATAAACACCTCTTTGCTGCTTACATCGATCTTGGGTCTATGGTGGTCTTTGGGGGTCCCGAATTCGAGCATAACAATCTCATCTCCCTCTGCTTTTGGGAAGGGTTGGCCTCCTCTTTTCCATTTTCTCATTCCATTACACGTTCACCCGCTCATTCATTCACTCGCTGACTTGTTCTTTTGCTTTGTCACTACTCATTTACCCATTCATTCATTCACCCATTCATTATTCATTCACCCACTCATTCATACATTCACCCACTCATTCATTCACCCATTCATTTGCCTACTCACTCACTTATTCATTCATTTATTCACCTACTCATTCACTCATTCATTTATTTACCTACTCATTCACTCATTCATTCACTCATTTGTTCACTCTTTTATTCATTCACCTACTCATTTACTCATCTACTCATTCACTCATTCATTCACCTACTCACTCATTCACTCATTCCTCATTTGCACTTCATTCATTCACTTGCTCTCGTTCATTAGACGGTCATTCACTCATCCAGTCTCACTTATTCTCTTTGCTCACTCATTCCTCATCATTCACTCACTTTTCACTTAGTCTTCATCTGATAGTCACTCATCCCCTCATCGACTCACTGTTCATTTGCTCTTTCATTCATTTATTCATTCACACTCATCACTTAATCATTCTTCATTCACTCCCCAGTTACTCCTTCACTCGCTCTCACTTATTCATCCACGCCCTTGCTTACTCTTTCATTGTATTTGTTCATTCACTCATTCATTTTCATATCTAGCTCCCTCATTCATTGATCACTTATCATTCAGTCTTTCACTCATTGTCATCCACTAGCCATTCACTGAGTACAGTTGGCCATTTGCTATCTCATTATGCTTCACTCATTGATGTTTGTTCACTAGTTCCTTCATTCATTGTTTACTGATTCTTGGGCTCTTTTGTTCATTCACTTGCTGTCTCTTTCCTTGTGGGGATGCCCTTAGGCCCTGCAGGGAATTACAGAATGGAATGGGTTCATTCCCTTTCCTCCTGGGCTACTCTAGTTTCCAGCAAAGTTGGCAACTGGGAGATGTGACAAGGAGAGGTTGGCTTTAGGCATTAGAATGGATCCTGTTGTCAGGCTTGGTGTGACTTGCTTGCCTGGTGGGTCACGTGAGTGAGGATGGCCCCCAGCAGGACAGTATCCTAGAGAGACTGGCCTCTGCCCCATAGATTCTGCCTGTCCCTGGCACTTGTAGACACTCCTCTCTGGAGCTTTCCCAGATGGCCCTTGGCTGTGCCATTTCAGTCAGGAATGCTCCCCACCCCCAGGTCCCCCAGAGCTTGGTTGGTGCACACAGGCCTCTAGACTGGCCTATGGTCCAGGCCACATGCTGTGGAGATACTGGAGTCAGGCTGTCAGGGCTCATATTCTGCAGGCCACCTGCTAAGCTGTTGAGCCTGTTCGAATCTTAACTTCCCTCTCTATAAATAGGGAGCAGCATGACAGGCATAGCCCATAGTGCTGAGCTCAGGGCAGGGGTCCTCCCTCAGGGTCATCTTTGTGGGCCTAGTGCATGGCTGCAAAGCGGATCATGGTTGTCAGTGCCTGAAGGAAGAGAAAGATGAGGTGTGGAGGAGGGGAGGTGCTTCTCATTGTCTGGGATGTGAGTAAGGAGGAGAAAGACTCCCCAGACAGGTTCCCCCACCTGCATCCACAGGGTGCTTACCCTGAGTAGCTCCTGGACCTTGGGGTTTTCTCTACTGTTTGAAATGCCCTAGGTAGACATGGAGAAGCACCTTGTAGGGCTCCAGCCCTACACATTTCTAGGTCTCCATCTTGAGGCGTGGGGCTGACTCTTTTGTGACTGGGTTACCAGCTTCTTTCTAAGAGGGGGCTGCAGGCTGAGCTCGTGTCACATGTGGGATTCCCTTCTGATCTTGGGAAGCGAGACCTACACTGTCTTCCCAGAGGAGGAACAGGGATGGCTGTGCTCCTGTAGTGCTGGGAAGACCTGGGCTCTAAAGCAGGACCAACCAGGAGCAGGGTCATTGCAGTGGGGTGTCTGTGAGGATGTGCCTATTTCATTTGTCATATTTCATTTTGTTGCATCTTTGTCATTTTGTCCATTATTTTGTCATATACTTGCACATCCATGCAATGGTGATTTTAGCAATTAAGTGTGTTTGCAGAAGTAGCTGCCTTATAATTAAGCCATTCCTGGATCTCTGGGCTTTGGGCAGTTTTGAGTTTACACTTAGAAACTTTGTTATGCATTCATTTATACATTTTTTTATTGGGTAGGCTGGAGATTACAACATGTATCTGTGAGTTACTGGAGTCTGATCTAAACTAGCACCTTTTCTGCATCCTAGGCAATACAAGCATCTGAGAACTTTTGAACTGTTTACCCACTCCTCTCTGCTTTATGTGATGTTGTAATTTAATCCCCCATCTGTTTTGTAACCCACACGACATTGTTATTATTATATTATATGTTATTATAGTCAGTATTGAGAATCATGGCTAATCCATGTATTCATTCCAGTACTTGCTTTCTTTCCTAGAGTTCCATCTGAGATCATTGTCCCTTTATCTGAAGATTTCCCCTTTATGTTTCATTTAGCTCCTGTTTGCCAGTGATAGCATCTCTGTCTTAAAACAAAAACAAAAAACAAAAAAAGTTTATTTAAGAATATTTTTGCTGGCTATGGAGTTGTAGATTGACGATTCTTTTTTTCTTCTCTAACACTTTAAAGATGTTTAAAGATGTTACTCCGTGGTCTTTTTTTTTTTTTTAGTGGTTTCTATTGAGGTCAGTTGTCAGTCTACTTATTGATCTTTTGAAGGCAGTACGTCTCCTCAAGTCCTTTGCTGCTTTTAATATTCTCTCTTTTTGTGTCCAACTTTTAGAAATTTTTAAATGTAACGTGCTAGGTGTGCTTTTCTTTGTATTTAATCTGCTTTGGGTTTCTAGTACTTTTGGAATCTATGGATATCTTTCTTTAGTTTTGGGAAATACTTGGTCATTAAAGATAGATAGGACCTTTCCTTTGTCTTCTAGAGTCTACTATTGTCTTTCCTGTTTCCATTTATCCATATTTGTGTGTGTGGTGCTGGGAATTGAACCCAGGGCCTTGTGCATACAAGGCAAGCACTCTACCAACTGAGCTATATCCCCAGCCCAATTTGTCCATGTTTTAATGTGGGTGTTTTCTATATTCTGTCTTCTAATTTGCTAATCCTTTCTTCAACTACGTCTAATCTGCTGTTAAACTTGAGCTCCTAATTTTAGTTTTTAATTCTAGATTTCCACTGGATTCTTATTTTGTAGATTTCAGTTCTGGTGAAATAATTAATTTTGCTTTCTCTTTTCTTGACCACAATTATCCTAGTAATGTAAAAGTCTGTCTGATTATTGCAATATTTGGATCATCTAGAGATTGTCATTATTTCCTTTCTTTCTTTTTTCCTTTTTCTTTTTCTTTCTTTCTTTTCTTTTTTTGTCATTTGGTCTTGTCTTCTGATCTGCCTGGTCATTTTTTATTGATCTTCTTAAAAATTATGGAGATGATTGAGGCTCTGGATGATTTTATCTATCTTTAGAGATTAGGAGGCAGTTAGATTAAGATCAAATCATCCTAACCCATTCTAGAATTGAGATGATTCAAAGTTGTGCTTCAGCCTTTGTGGGGGTTATTCCCTTCTGTTTTAATCCACTCTTCTAGCATTTAGCCCTTCTGGAAGGGCTGATCTGAAATCCTGCATATTTCCTTAGGCCTCTTTTCTTTGTCAGTCTCTGTGGCTCCAGCCTGGTGAGACTGTCCAAGTTCTGCCCAACCTCTCGGCTTTTAACCTACTGCTTAGTGCTAATGCCCTTAGGCAGCACAGTTTTGTAGAGATGTAATGTGAGCCACAAATGTGAGCCATATCTGTAATTTTCAGTTTAACAATCACATAAATGTATAAAAAGCTCAGGTGAAATTATTTTAAATTATACATATCCAAAATTTGTTTTGTTTTGTTTTGTTTTTGGTACTGGGGATAAAGCCCAGAGGCACTCTCCCACTGAGCCACATCTACAGCCCTTTTTATTTATTTTTTTGTCTTGAGAAGAGGTCTCACTAAGTTGTTTAGGACCTTGCTAAATTGCTGAGACTGATCTCGAACTTGTAGTCCTCCTGCCTTGGCCTCTTGAGCCACTGGAATCACAGGTGTGTGCCGCTGTGCCCAGCCAAAATATTGTCTTCTACACATGTAATCAGTATAAAATCATCAATGAGATTTAAGAAATTCTTTTAAAACAATACTATGTCTTTGAAATCTGAGGTACACTTACAGTACATCTCAATGTGGACTCACCTCTTTTCAGGCACTCACTAGCCACCTGTGTGGCTATGGTTTGGGGCCACCTTCCTGTAGGTGGAGAAGCAGTGACAAATATGGAGAGTGAGAACTGTGACATCAGAATGAGTAGAGCTGGAGCCTCACCTCATATACACCTGTGCTGTGCCCCTGCTGTTTGGATTGTTGACCCCAGGGTTCTTGCTGTTGGCTCTGGGAGGTGTTGAGGAGTCAGTAGAATGAAGGGGCAGACATGGGCGTGGGGGGCCTTCCCCCACTGCTGAGCCCTCCTGGAGGCCTCAATTGCATAAGGGGGCCATCTGTCCATGCTCCTCCACCCGCTGTCCCTCAACCTGGCACAGTGCCTGGCACAGAGGATGTTATACCTGGAAGGATGTGTATTTGGCACACATCCAGCCCGAGGCCACATCCTGGTCTTGGGTTCCTGTAGACGGGCCTCTGAGGTCATCTTAGATCTTGGTGGGATCATTTGGGCTACCCAGGGGAAAGGGAAGAAAGTGAGTTTCTTTTTTTTTTTTTTATTTGTCTTCACCCAGGATATAAATTTTTTATTTTATTTATTTATTTTTATTGGTTGTTCAAAACATGACAAAGCGCATCACATATCATCTTCCATACATTTGATTCAAGTGGGTTATGAACTCCCCTTTTTTACCCCAAATACAAGTTGCAGAATCACATCGGTTACACATCCACATTTTTACATAATGCCATTTTAGTGACTGTTGTATTCTGCTACCTTTCCTATCCCCTACTCTCCCCCCTCCCCTTCCAAGAAAGTGAGTTTCGATGACTTCGTTCCAGGGGTATCATAAGAGGAATGAATCCGACCTGGGGCCTCGAAGAGCAGCAGATGTCACAACCCCTCCCCTCCTACATGCCCACAGCTTGGGTTGGGGACTCTCCCAGGGATGGAGGTGTTGGGGGCAGGCGTCTGCTTTCTCAGGGAGGGTCCATAGCATTCAGCAGACTGTCCAGGCCCTGTACACATGGCCGTCTGTAGTGCCCTGAACCTTTATACCCTGTGTGGGGTGGAGCAGCTGCAAGGCAAGGTGGTGCCCCCCTGAGTTCAAACCCCAAAGGGGTGATGACCCCAACAGCCCAGCCTCTGTAGCCATGTGAGCAGAAATCCACAGGCCTTACCCTCAATTGTCCTGCCTGCCCCTCCCAATAGAGGAGCTGTTCTCGGTGGTTGAACTGTTAATCCCACTGACCTGTGGTGCTGTCCAAATCTATCTTTAGATGTCCCTGTAGGGAAGTGGCCATGGGTGGGGCTCCCATCCAGAAACCAGATACATGGTGTGGTCAGGTGTGTATGTATATGTGGGAGGGCTCTGCCTGGTCTCTGCCCACTGGGGCCCTGGTTATCTCAGGTGTGCATTCAGGGAGGAGCAGGATGGGCTGTTGGGAAGGATTTCCAGGACAGGATGCTCCTGTGGCAGTGTCTCTTTCTGGCTTGTGTGCCCACTGGGACCCCCTGCTCTCATGACCTGCTGGTCTGTGGATGGTCTGGGAGCTGGTGCAGATGCTTCTCTATAAGGAAATAAAATCAGCGTTCCCGTGAGGAAAGCCAAGGCCTCTTCTGGTGCAGCCCACCCTGCGTGGTGCTTGCCATGCTGTGGGATGTCCGTCTGTGGTGGTGGAGCTGGTCAGGGCCAGGGCTGCCCTGGCCTTGAGAAGTCTGTAATCTCAAGCTGATCCCTCTCTGCTCCAGTTGCCCCGTGTCTGGGTATCCCTGTCTGTCTACCACTGGAGGTGCATGGCCAGGTGTCAGGCACCTGCAGTGTGTGCCAACACTCAGGATTCAGAAGCAGGATGGAACAGCCCTGCTGATTTTGGCCTGGCCTTGGAAAGGAGGGTAGCCACCAAGTGACCATGCTGAGTCTTACACTGGGACCAGGATTGTGCCCAAGGCCTGTAGCCCTCAGCCCCTTACTTGGCTCAGTCTGGAGAGGAGGGGCAGCTGGGCATACCGAGAGGCATAGGACAAGCCCCGCCCCCTCTGTCTGAGGGCAGGTGCTCTGGGTAGGTGACCCCCAATGAGGCATATTTATTTCTCTCAGCATTGCCCCAAAATGTAATGGCCTGTGTCCATGACACCCCAGTCCCCACTGGCCAGTGTACTGCAGGCGGGGCTGGCCACTGTCCTGGAGGGCTAGCAGTGGGCCTTAGCAGGTCTGGGCTCATGTTCCCCCTGCCCGCTATTTTAACAGTTGTACATGGACTCATAGTCGCTTGTCAGTTTTTCCAAGTGCAGGAGGGATGTGTTTCTAGAAGGTGTGGCTATGGATCCTAGGCAGCAACCCCTTTCCCTGCCGAGGGCCCCGTGGATTACACGCGTGACACTCCCAAGCGTGTTCTTGTCTTTGAGCTTGTGGCCATCATTAAGGATGCTGGTCCCTGGGAAGATGGCCAGGTGGCACCTGCTCAGGGCTACAGTGTGGGCTGAGGCTCAGCCCATTTGTGGAACTGCAAAGTCGAGAGGGGACCCCCAGGCGCCATCCTGCAGAGTGCCAGAGGCTGTGTGTAGACCAGTGCCTTTCCCCTGGAGTCCTAGGTCAGCCCTGAAGACTTCACAACTTGTGTGGGGATAAAATACCCGCCTGCTTCACGCCCAGCTCTGCCTGCCGTCATGGCTTGTTCCCCTAGCCTCGCTTGGGCTCCTCTGTTTTCTCTGAGTTAGATGAGCATAGGTGTGCAGGGTCCCCACTTGCACTCCCAAGCACGGAGAGTCCAGACCCCCGTCTGCCTAGCACACAGCTCTTCCTGGCCAGGACTTCACTCTCCACCACCTGACACTGGAGGGACAAGGCCCAAGGGGTGTTACTCCTCATCTCTCTCCTGAGGCTCTGGCTGTGGGGCTGGGGATGGTTGAAGGCCATTTACCTGGGCTGTGCATGAGCTGGCAGGTCCTGCTAGCTGACCTGCCGGTGGGCCATGAAGGATAAAGCCTCCTCCATTTTCTTCATGGGGTAGTTGCATGGTCCAGAGCCCACGGGGTTGTACTGAGGGTGCATCCCATAGGCTGGGGGCTCTGAACCCTTGGCAGAGCATATACTGTGGTGATCACGTGTATTTAGTCACAAAGAAGGCAGTGAGGCTCTTTCGGGTGCCGCCTGGGCTGGCCACCCAGCCTTCCTCTCACGGGGTCTGTGAGCACCGGGGTGTGGTCTTGCAGGGCCAGCCCCTGGCTGTGTGCACTCTGAGGACAGTAGGTGGCGAGCCTCTCACTTGCCCTGTGTGCTGTGACCACCACCAGCCATGTATACGAGTAGACCACAGTGAAGCTGTCAGGCCCTGGCCACGGGGGCCACCTCTCAGCCTTGCTGGGCAGCTCAGACAGGCCGCATCCTTGTCACCGAAGGAGCTGCTGGACGGCGATGCCAAGGGCCGTCTGGCCACTCTTCCCTCCCTTGCCATTCAGCGTCTTGCTGTTGCTCATTGTAGCCCCATGGACGTGCCCCCACCCAACCTCCCAGGAAAGCACGCCCTGGACTCTCAGGTCTGCTCCTATGATCGTCTCTGGGAGGAGCGTCCAGCCACCAGGGCTCTCTATGTTGGGCATCTCCCCCGTACCCTCTTTGAGCATGTGAGGCTGAGGGTGGAGTCTGCTGTCTGTCTGTTCCACAGACAGGGAGCTGGGCCTCAAGCCTGCATTTCACCTCGGCCTCCCAAATCCTTAGTGCCCTTCATGTGTCCACAGGGCTCGAGGCCAAGTGCAGGACAGCTCGGGTGGAGAGGGGCCCAGGCCAGGCCTGCTGTGCCAGCTGCAGTGCTTGGTGACCCCAGGTGTCAGTGTGGCCTGGCACTTCTCACATATACCCGGGGAGACCTGGGCCTTTCCTGATTTGTTGGGAAGAGTGGGGTGTGTGGGGGGGGGGCTGTGACACCATCAAAAGTGGAGCTGGTGACACATGGCCCAAGCCAGAGCTGCTGGATGGCAGTGTGGCAAAGGCCGGGGGATGGCTGGGTGGTCCTGAGGCACACGCTGGCCTGCAGGAAGCTGGGGCTGCTCATCGGAGCTGGCGTTGCTGTTGGGAGGCCTTGGGGTGTCCTCAGGGACTCCTGTCTGCCATTGTGTCACCGTGCTACCCAGCATGTGGTCCGGGTGGCTTCTGGTCCCATCAGCCATGCCCGTCGTGGGCCTCAGGGGAGCTGACCTGTTGTGCCCCCACCCTCTGGCCTTCCTCCACTGTCCCCAGTCCTCTTCCTTCTCCGGCCTTCGTGAGTCCTGCCCCTACCCTGTCCCATCCCTGCAGCATGGTGACACACATGGACCTGTCTGTGCCTGAGATGGTTTTTTCCTTGTGGGAGGTGGGCTCCTGCAGGGGATGTGGGGTGTCCTGCAGATGGCTGGCCCACAGAGTGAACTGCCAGGCCAGACTGCTGGCCCCACCGTGCCTGCTCAGCAGTGCCACGGAGGCCCTGTGGGTGGCTGTCCTGATGGAGGGCGCATGGGGAGTCCGTGCTGTGGTCTGGTGGACTCCCTCCACCATCTCCCAAGTGCAAGGGGTGTCAGAGTCCATGATGTAAACCAGAGGTGGGCACCCGCCGCTGGGCCCGGGCTCCCTCCAGAGGTGATTAAATTCACCCTGGGTGCCTGAGGTAATTGGGAAAGAGCTCGTGCAGCTGGGGACAGGAAGCGTTTTGGGTAAAATTTCTTCTCTCTTTGTTTTGGTCATCTGTGCCTTGCTAATTGGTAATGGTCACTCAAACCAGAAAAAACACCTTTGGCCCCTCAGGGTCTTAGGATCACAGGAAAAAAAAAAAAAAAACAGCTGTGTTCTAGAATGTACGGATTTATGGCAGAGAGGTGTGGTAGGCCGTCAGAAAAGACTTTGAGAAAAAGCCACACCATGTCATTTTGTCTGCAGGAGTGGAAATATGGATCTGGACTGGAGTGAGAGGCGATTTTGCTCACGTGTTTATGAAATGGCTGATGGAGGTGGCATTTGTATCCCGTGAAAGACATTTCAAAGAACATTTTAAAAAGTCAACATTGCCAAAGTACTGGAAATGAAGCACCTTGGTCAAGCTGGTCAAGCCACTCCTGATATCCAAACCCCTGGCCTTATTGCTTACCCGAGCAGTTTAAAATAAGTAAGCCGGAATGAGTTAGTGCTTTTGATGTTTACATTCAAAATTAACCTAGATTATTTACTCCATGGCCTGGGGCCCTGTGTCTGTGTGGTGTATGTGGCAGGGGCTTCGGGGGTGGCCTGTGAGAGAGTGAGGCTTCCAGTCACCTGACACCTCCACCTCCTACCCCTGCCCCGTCCCTCCCCTTTGAAAGAAAACAGTATTATTTACCAGAGAAGAGAGGGGCTAGTCATTCAAGTTTCTGCCTCAGAGAATAATAGACGCGTGGGCACTCTTGACAAAGAAGACTGAGCTTTGGAAATGCCCAGCTGGCGACGTGCCATGAGCCCCTCGTCCTCAGCACGTGGAGGACTCAGCAGCTGGTGGACTTGGCGGACCGGCTGGGGATGTGCACGGCACTCTGTGGCTCCTCAGGGCCGTGTCCAGTGTTGGTCACTTTTTCTTGGGAGTGGTGGGGAGCACGTCCAGCTAGACCATGGTGCCCTTTTTAGAAACTGCATGGACTGGGCTGGGGTTTAACTCCGTGGCAGAGCGCTTGCCCAGCATGGGTGAGGCACTGGGTTCGATTCTCAGCACCGCATACAGATAAATAAAAATAAAGGTTCATCAATAACTAAAAAATATTTAAAAGAAAAGAAAGGAATTGCGTGGACCCGCTGTGTTGCTTAGGACGGAGTGGAAGGGGGACTGGGGTTTGCACTGCAGCATTAGAGGGAGCAGACCCAGGAGCTCTCAGGCCGTGCCAGGGCCTGGCGTGGACAGTCAGCCTTGAGGAATACCATGACATCTCCACTGAGCCACCCAAGTCCAAGGCCTGCCTGATGCCCAGGGCCTGTGTCCATCCCTGTTATGAGACACTAAGGGCTGCCTGAACCCCAGTCTGCTGGAGGCCTCTTCCTGCACTCGGGGTGGGGTGGGGTGGGAGCTGCCTGCCGGGGGTGCTTCTCCTGGAGGCCAGGGTGCTCTGGCTGGGGCTCCCGCCCGTCCCTTTCCCCTGAGTTCGGGCACAGTACATAATGACATGTTCATTTGTTTTCTGTCTGTTGCCTGCCATCTCCTGAGGTTTCCTCCCGGCCAGACGCCAGCCAGGAGCAGAGTGTGGGGGTGGGGCGCTCCCTCCCTCTGGCAGGCCGCTCCACTCCATTCCCTGCTGTTGGCCCAGCCTGCTGCTCAGACCCCACAAGCAGTGAGCAGTGTGCACGCCTCCTGCTGGGGTGGCCCTGTGCAAATTCTGGGGATCTGGGAGTGGCAGGGAGGCCTGTCCACCAGAAAGGCGTGGAACAGGAAGGGTCACTGGAGTAGTGGGGACACCCCCAGGAGGTGAGGGGGATAGAAGAGGCACATACCTCAGTTGCAGACATGAGCCACCTGTCCCAGGTGTCTGCTGTCCCTGGGATGGTGGCATTTTTGTGTGTGAGCTGAGTGAAGTTGATACCGCTGTTGACCGGTGACGAGTCCTTGCTTCCCCGATGTTGAAGAATAACACCAAAGAAGCACGCCGAGGCAAGGTCAGAGTAGAAAGTAGAAGTTTATTAGAGGACAGCAGAAAAGACTTCTCCCGGAGGAAGAAGGGGACCCAAGAGGTGGAATCCGAGGAAGGGCTGTTGTCTCCCCTTTTTATAGTTTTGGTGATGGAATGTAGGTTGAAAGGCCCGAGGGGTGGGACACTTCTTTGTGATGGGCTATCTTTAAGTTTGCTGGGGGCTGTTCATTAACACTTCTTTGAGGTGGACTTTGGCCTAGGGCCTTTATGGGACTTCATTAACATTCCATGAGTTGTCCTGTGTTTTCCCTGAGTCATTCCCAGCATGGCCTCCATTTTAGATTTCACTCGGTATTAGACCCGATTTACCTAACTACACTGACTACCTAACTTTAAATCTGGCTTCATTCCCCCCTCTAATTTGGGAACTCCTTACTGCTGTAAGGAAAGGGGGCGAAGAAGATCTTTCTGGCTTCTTCAGGCTGACAAAAGGGGCGATGTTGGGGCAAGCAGTTTTGGAGTCCCCTTTTAAAAATCGGGTCTATCGAGTGGTCCATGATAGAAGTCCGATTGAGAAGTAATAGACTGGAAGGCCATCTGAGTGATGGGTGGTCTATAAGAGAAACAAGAATTCATTAGTACTGGAACCATATTGATGTAGCAATAAATCCCATAGCACAGGAATATGCCAACGAGTATGATGGCAAAGACAAAGACTAACAATGTTTTCCACCAGGAAGTACCAAGAACCAGGAGCTAAGATATTGTCTCCATGACAAGGTTGCTGAGGACATGGCTTCTATCTGAGCATGTAAATCTTTAAGGATATTTGTCACATTGCCAGAAATGTCAGGGATGTAAACACAACATTTAACTTTTAGGGTTACAGTTGTCCTTCCCTTAAGATATAGTTTAATAATTTAATATCATCTGATCTTGCAAAATCCTTTTACTAGTATGACCTGTGTCTAATAGAAATCTTTAATTCTGTTACCTAGGGCTGGATACTCATACTAGCAAACACCAAGCCTACCTGTGTAGGTTAGGAATATCTGTGGGCCTTAAACTAAAAACTACTCTGGTAGTTCCTTTTGATAGTTATCAGGCATTCCTGTCTGAGAATCTCCTTTGTAGCCTCTAGTTTACTTATTTATGGAAGTTACATTTAACTATCATTATTATTAAAATGTCCAGGAATAGCTGTGTTTGGCTTTGACTGTCTTTGCTAAGTGTTTAAGATGAAGCAAGTCAAACTGACTTTTGTTTCAATCTATTGTTAACAGTCAGCTGAGTTACTCTGGGTGGGAGTCCTCGGGAACTTCACAACAGCTTCTCAGTTCTGCTAGTGCCATTTGCGCTAGGATGGGTCCAGGCCTTGCTTGACCATGTGGCTTCCCTCGGAAGCATCAGGGATGTCTCCCTTGTTGATGACCCTCCTCTTCACAGCAAATGCACTGATTGGCTTCCTGTCCTCCATTGGTCTTATTAATCTCCCTGATCGGGAGGTTATGTGGCCTAGAGTTGCAGAGCCCTTTGAAGAAGTCCCCTATTCCCTGATTCAGACTGACTCAGAGGGCAAGAGCCAAATTTTTAATTTTAAAACTTAATCTTAAACATCCAGCAAAATAAGTTAACAGCCTTATATTAAGAGCACTGAGCTTTAATGTCTATCTCTCTATCCTGTAGGTGATAACTTCTTGTCTTAAATTAACCCAGGTTGTGTGTTCTTAAAGCAGTACCTCTTTAAAACATTAACAGGCAATCCTTAGACCATCTAAAAGCAAACTACAAAACAAAACTAACTAGGGTAAAAACATATTTAGTTTATGTAATAGCTACCTTGAATTCTGGCAGAGTTATACATTATAATTTCCTGTTTGAGATCCTGGCAATCTTGACAAAAACCAACTTTTGGGCACAACCTTAAATGTACTGAAATCTAGCCTACTTCTTTCATAGTCACTTTCACATGAGATGGGACATAGAGCCTTATCTCAAGTAAGGTGGGGCTCTTCATAAATCTTAAATACTATAGTTCTGAAGCTGATCTTTGCTTTTTAAACATCATTTTACAAAGCCTACATGAATTGTCGCTTAAGTTCACATGAATATTAGCTAACACAACATAATATCACATCTAAAACATGAATTAAAGGAAGGCTGGAAGCTTCTAACCTCTTGTTGGAAAGTAGCAAAGTATTTCTGTGTCTCACAATAAAACCTTCACCCAGATTAGGCTCTCATTGACTTAAAAATACATTTAAATTGTATCTCAGTGTAAAAAGTAACATGGAACTTTACATAACTTATTGATAATAAGTACAGTTATAGAACACAAAAGATATAAATAAATTTCCAACATGTTTTTCTTTTAAGCCTAAAATTACCATACACTTTTAGAATACCAGCTTGATATGATGCTCTTTCTAAAGCTTCTACCTTACAGACTTGTATACCTGGAAGATATGAACACATTAATGGCACCAATTACATTGATGTTTTTATATTAACCAAGTTTAGCTTTTAAAGAAATAACAGCACAATTCTCTAAAACGACAACACTTGTTTAATCAGCTGTTTAATGTCTTTAAGATTACTTGCTCAAAAACTTACACAGACCTTCTTTATATCATTTACTTAAACCCTCTTAATTACTTAATCATATAGACTCTTATCTAGAAATCTAGAACCTTTTAGTTTCTCCTTTTTTATCTGTTAACCTCCTTCTGTTCACATTTTGAAACAATACTTGTAAATTTTTGAATTTAAGCAGATTATTTCATAGACATCAACATTTTATTAGGGCCTTTTTGAACACCTAGAAAAACTTATAAGCTTAATTTTAAAGGCATCTTTACTTTCATCTGTTTACCCAATTTAAATTGAGCCATTTGAATCACGTGAATCAAAGATATTTGGATCCATTTTTAATTTTTCATGAGCGCTCCTCATCTGTCAATTGTCATATCACTGCATGATATATGGACATACACACAGACATACCAACATACAACACGTAACACAAGTGTAACACATAACACAAAAGGCCTTGCAATTTTCTCAGGTGAAATCTCATTGCAATGTTTAAAAAAAAACTCCAGTTGATCAAAAATAGAACTTATCAGAAAAACATTAGCTTGTCTGTAGGATAAAAATCATGAGCTCAAAAAAAACATAGAATCTAAGAAAAGGCAAAAGTCCTAGAAAAAATTGACTGGCCAGTAATTAGTAAATGGCATACAATTTACTCTTTGGTTTAATCTAGTTTGAGTTCAGGTAAAAGACACCTTTACTTTTTTTTTTCCTTGGGCCTCAGATCTGTCTCCTACTGAGTGCTCCAGGCTTCTTCTATTTGCATATCAATTTAAGTCCTGGCTGGGGTCTGGAAGGAACTGGGAAAACTGGAATTTTGAGCAGAAACTTCACGTCTAAGGCATTTTAACCATAAGTCACAATTTTCAGGTTTGGAAGTTGAAAATATGGTACAATTTACAAAATTTCATCTTTATATCTTCCTACACTAGAAAAACTTGCTCACACAAAACTGAAAATAGGATCTTTCTTGATAATATAAAAGCTACCACAGAAGAAATTCCTTCAGGATCATTAAGCTACTTTCTTTGTTCTGAAGTTCCTAAAGTAGTATTAAGTTACATTAAATCACCTGGAAAAAATCCACACACTACCATGTGTATCTAAAATTAAGCTTTGAAAATTCCCAAGACTGTTGCTAATTAATGTCATTTCAATAAGCCAGACCAACGTTTTAATTCAACACTTTTTCCTAAATCTTACACACTGAGAGAAACAGATACCAAATCATAATTTACTATCCTTGCCCAAATCAATGCACTGTATACCTAGTGAAATCTCCTTAGGTTACCCAGTTCAAAAATTGATGAAAAAATAAAACTGAATGATTGGGAGTTACTTGCCAACTTGGAAGTAGAGTTCTTTTAATTTTCTATCCTAAGTATTTAAGTTCTCTGGCATGAAGTATCTGAAATCACAAATTAAACAATTAACTAACCCCAACTTTTAACTGCAAGATTACGCAATGTTTCAAACACATTTTGATACCAGATGTTACAATGAAACATCTTTTAGACACACGTTTAGCCTAGATTATCTCCAAGAAACAATCTATAATAACCTTTAAAACAGACCAGATAAGAAAAACTCTCTCCAGGTTTTGAACTTCCATTTAATTATGACTCCTATCAGTGGCACCTTAGATTTCCCCATGAGTGGACCAGATGTTTTCACATAAGGGCAACTATAGGTGTAAAATTAAGGGTCTCAGTGTGACTGACTTTACTGCATTTATGTGGAGTAATCCTTACAGTGAAGGAAATTATGAGGAAATTTCCCCAAAGCGAAAATGGCTCTGGCAGCTGCTGGGAATTCCTCAGTTTCCCTTTCACTTGCAAGATTAGCTCCTTTGGATAGATCCAATCCTAGGCAATCTGGCATATCTCCTGACTTTCCAGTAGAGTCAGTTTTTATCTGCCTTAGGTCTTGAAGGGGGAAGGGGGTATGTACTTTGATCGGCCCAAATTTTTTTCTTGATTCTTTTCCTCAGTGAGTCCAGGATTTTTTCCTTCACATGGCAGATATCATAGTTAAGTCTACTTCACATTGTTGACATAATTTAGGATTTTCCGTTAGAGCAAAGAACATACGGCACCTCACACCATTTCCTTTTTTTTGTAAATTTTATCAAACTATAAAATTGTATTAAAATTGATATTTCCCTCTGGTGGCCAGGTTTCTCATATTTGAGGCCAGGCCAAGAAAATGAGGCGCTTTTCTTGAGTGTCTGAGGTTCAAATTTATCCCAATTTTTCAATACGCAGGCTAGTGGTCCACCTGGCGTATTGGAGAGAGAGAAGCTCCCCTCTGAGTGAGAAGAAAACAGGACTCAGGCGCCCACGCTGCACCGGAGAAAACTGTTCTCATTAGGGACGTCTCCCTAAGTTTGAGCTTCCTAAACGGTCCAGAAAACCCGTCTCTCACCTTGCTTTGCCAAGGGGTTTCTGGTCCCCTTTAGCAAATTGCTAGGGTCTCAGTTTGCCCTGTGCCAGAGACCCTGGGAGGATTCAGACTTAAGGGCCTTACTGCTTTCCTCCCGACCACTAAAAACACATTGCAAAAGAGAATCCTGTGCTCTTTTGTTGTCTTTGCTCTGTAGACTAAAGGAGCCGCCTGAGTGTTAAGGGATATCTACTGGTTGTAAGGTAGCAGATTACCTTAGAGTTGATAAGATTAAGGAGTTGATTCAAAAAATGCCTCTCTAGTAGCTTAAGGAACACAGAACATTTTAAACATTGGGGCGGTAAAACAGACTATTGAAAGTTACCTATGCATCTTAGGGAACCTGGGCTGATTTTACTAATTATCTCATGCCTTTCTCAGTCCTGCAACCTGAATTGCTAACATTTTTGACCTGCGAAGGAAGGGAAGCATCCAGGAGGAATGGATGCGGAGTTGGGAGTGTTGCGCGTAGCCCATACGGAGGCAAATGTGATTGGGGCTTTCCCTCAGTGCCATTCATCTACCGATCACCCTAGATACCCCTGAGGGCTGTCGGAAGGGGGCTCAAGAGAAAGGAACCTTTGGAAACGTTTGAGAGTAGCCCAGACCGGAATTCCGCAGTTGTTCCAAACTCCTTCCTCCACCTCCACGCATCCGAGGCAGATCGGGATTAGGGACACTGTGTACTCACACCAATTGCTCTCCGGGCCCAGACAGAAAAGTTGGAATCGGCTTTGGCAGAACCCAATATGCCTGCTCTGTATTGAACAGGTGATTGAGAGCTGCTTAGGCCGGGAAACCTCTCACCCGAGTCTTGTAGAGTGGCGGCTGCACTAATTGCGTTTAAGTAGCCGTCGGGTGCCCACCTTATCCTCCAGAAAGAAAGAGAGAAAAAGATGCACCTCAAACAGACATGGGGTGCATGCACTTACCCCGGTGTAGATCTCGGTGGGACCTCCAATATGATACCGCTGTTGACCGGTGACGAGTCCTTGCTTCCCCGATGTTGAAGAATAACACCAAAGAAGCACGCCGAGGCAAGGTCAGAGTAGAAAGTAGAAGTTTATTAGAGGACAGCAGAAAAGACTTCTCCCGGAGGAAGAAGGGGACCCAAGAGGTGGAATCCGAGGAAGGGCTGTTGTCTCCCCTTTTTATAGTTTTGGTGATGGAATGTAGGTTGAAAGGCCCGAGGGGTGGGACACTTCTTTGTGATGGGCTATCTTTAAGTTTGCTGGGGGCTGTTCATTAACACTTCTTTGAGGTGGACTTTGGCCTAGGGCCTTTATGGGACTTCATTAACATTCCATGAGTTGTCCTGTGTTTTCCCTGAGTCATTCCCAGCATGGCCTCCATTTTAGATTTCACTCGGTATTAGACCCGATTTACCTAACTACACTGACTACCTAACTTTAAATCTGGCTTCAAAGTGAGGGACCTAAGTCTTTAGAGAGAGGCCTGAGCTTTTTTTTTTTTTTTTTTTTTTTAATTGTTTTAGGTGTCTATGGACCTTTATTTATTTATTTGAGTGTGGTCCTGAGAATTGAACCCCGTGCCAGGCAAGCGCTCCACCACTGAGCCACAACCCCAGCCCCAGAGGCCTGAGCTCTTTCAGGGGCCTGGGGACCTCACAGTCCCTCCCACCCTGTCCAACCCTGCATCTGGGGCTCTGGCTGGGCCTATTCTCCACAGAGGACGACGGTTCTGGATAAGACCCTCAGGGCTCTTTTGTTTGGACATATGATGCCGGGGAGACTTCTCATAAGGACACTGGGTTGTCCTTTGCTTGAGGGACTCGGGGTCCTCAACAGCTCTGATGCTCAAACTTGGCCCCAAGCTTTGCTGAAAGGAGGGTGCTGTGGCCTGCTACCTCTGCTGCTGTCGGACAACTTCATGTGGCCCTTGTGGGTCTGACAACATCAGCCACTAGGGATATTCCAGCCAAGCTGTGGCCTTGGGTATCACCGGAAAGGGCCAGAGAGAACCTCTGATCCTCCTAATCAACACCAAAAACATCCCCTGAGGTGTGTCCCCAGGTGGCCCTAGGGTGCTGGACAGGCCTGCCAGGGCCAAGGCTGTGTTCTGCCTTGGCCATCTGACTCAAGTCCCCTGAGTGGCTCCTGCCCAGCTTGGAGGCTGCTGTCTTGTTTCATCTGTTCCTGGAGTCCTGAGGCCGGGTGGCCTCAGAATGTTGCTATTGTTTACCATCTGGTGGATTTTCACCATGAAGGAGGGAACCAGAGCTGTGCAGACCCAGTGGGAGGGACGGGGGGCTCAGTGATCTTACCCTCCCGTCCAGGTGGGATGAGATGTCTGTGCAGCCCCCTGGGGTGAGGGCCGGGAGCTCAGCCCTCAGCCCCCAGACCTTTAAGAACAGTGCAACTCTCATAGGATTTGGAGATCTCCTCATAGAGACGAGGTGCTTTCTCCCTGACCTTGCTTGCTGCCTTAGCCCCCCCACCCCCAGAGGGTACAATGTTTCACTAACTGGGTTGGTTCTGTATCAGGGAGTTACCACGCTAATGGGGCTGACCATCAGTGGAGGAACATTTGAGGGTGATTTGGACAAGCTCTGTGAGGGACAAGGCCATGCCCAGAGGACACCCTGGCTGACTTTTAAATGACCGAATAGCATGTCACTTTGGAAAAAACAGCCCAGTGGCATAGAGGATACAAGGAGGTCTCCTCCCCACTTCCAAGCCCATCCCAAGGTACCATGGCTAATAACTTCTGACTTTTGAGTCTTTAATTTATCAACTTTAACCTGGATCTGACATTAAAAAATGAGGACTGCAGTGGTCAGGGGTATAGCTCAGTGGTAGAGCACTTGCCTAGCATATGCAGGTCCCACATTGGATCCCCAGGACTGAGAGAAAAGAAAAAAAAAAAGACTGTGGCCTATACAGAGTACTTTCCTCTACCTCTCATTTTTGTTAGTTTATGTTTACAACGTGAACATTTTGCTTAGAAGCCACAAGGGAAAGTTTCACATGTTGCTGTTGATTGATGCTGTAAAACACTGGCAAAAATAACTTATGTTATAAATGACATCTCAAGCCTGTGACTAGGCCCACAGGAAGGGACTTGGAGAGGGAAGGTCGTTGCCTTGGGAAGATGTTTTAGTCAGCCTTTTTGCTGTTGGACCAAAAGACCCGGCAAGAACAATTTTGGAGGAGGGAAAGTTTATTTGGGGGCTCATTGGTTTCAGAGATAGTTGGTTCCATTCCTCAGGGTTTAGAGTGAGGCAGAACATCGTGGCAGAAGAATGTGGTAGAGGAAAGCAGCTGGGGACATGGTGCCAGGAAGGAGGGGGGGAGAGAGAGAGAGAGAGAGAGCGAGCGAGCGCCGGCCAGCACACTATACCCTCACCAGACAAAATATATACCCCCTAGCCACACCCTAATGACCCACCTCTAGCCACACCCCACCTGCCTTCAGTTACCACTCAGTTAATCCCTATCAGGGGATAAATGCACTGATTAGGTTAAGGCTCCCCTAACCCAATCATTTCACCTCGAAATCTTCATGCATTGTCTCACACATGAGCTTTTGGGGGACACCTCACATCCAAACGTCACATCCAAATAACAGAAGGCTTCCTGAGCAAGCTGGTCCAGCTGAGGGGCCATCTTCCTGTGGCCTTCATCTTCAAGACCTAGAGGTCACCTTGGCTGCCTCCTTCCTGCTGCATCACTCTTGTGTTCTGTGACAAGTTATTCCAGGAGCTTGGTTTGCTTACGGCACGTGCGAAGTAAAGTTTTGAGCTCCTGCATATCTGAAAATGAGTCTTTTTTCTTTCTTTCTTGATACTGGGGATTGAATCCAGAGGCACTTAACCACCACACCTCATCCCCAGCCCTTTTTTATATTTTATCTAGAGACAGGGTCTTGCTGAGTTTCTTAGGGCCTTGCTAAGTTGCTGAGGCTGGCTTTGAACTTCTGATCCTCTTGTCTTAGCCTCCCAAGCCGCTGGAATTACAGGTGTGTGCCTGATTGAAAATGAGTCTTGATGGCTTGGCTAGATGTATGTCTGATTGGGTATAGAACTCCAGGTCAGCATTTGGACGATGCTGTTCCTGTCACCTGCACAGTCTGGGCTGTTCTTTTGCAAGTAGAACTTGCTCTCAGACCTGAGGATTCTGAAATTTCACTGGACCAGGTCCAGAAGTGGGTAATTTTTCATTTATTCTGATCTGGCCTCAGCAAGCCCTTTTATCCTATTTTTTTTCCTTCCAGTTTGGAGAAATACTACTCTGCTGTCTATTTAAACTTCACATCTGTTCTTAGAACTCCTCTTACACAGTTGCTCAACTTCCAGGTGATTCCTTCGTATCTCTTAATATTTTTTCTCTCATTTTCTTTCTTTCTTTTACCTTTCTCCTTTGGTCTTTGGACACTTTCACTTTTTCTTTTTTAACATTTGAAACGTTGAAGTATAATTTACACCATAGTGTAATTTACACGTAGTGAAACACAGAAATCTTAAATATGCAAGTTGATGATCTTTGACAAAGGCACGCACGTGCGCAGCCCACATTCTCTGCTATGATGTAGAACATTTTCTCCTCCCCTATGTTCTCTCAGAGACTGACTTCTGCCCGACCAGAGGCAACAGATGGTGAGTCTCCTTGCCTTAGCTCCGTCTTTTCCAGAATCTTACATCAAAACGGGACCAGACTGGACGTATCCTTGTGTCTGGCTTCTCTCATTGAGCTTAATGCTTTCACCCGAGATGTGGTGAAAATCAGGAATTGTTCCCCTTTGGTTGCTGAGTCACATTCCCGTGGCGATGGGGATACCATGGGTCGGCTTTCATGCACATGCCCACAGATGTTTTGGCTGTTTCCAGATGGGGACACGGTGAACGAACGCAGGTGCTGGGAACATCCTTGTGTCTGTCTTTGTGGGCTTGTTCCCATTCTCTCAGTTGGCTCTCCAGGAGGGGAACAGCTGGACGCGGCAGGTGTAAACCTCCCAAGGGCTTCGCCCAGCAGCTTGTGTGAGCAGGACTCAATGCCTCTGGGGGCTTCCAGCTTCACCTCCCCACTCTGCAAGACCTTCTCACCTCCAGCCACCCCAGCTTCACCTCCTGGGCCTGGTCCAAGAGGCCCCCAGAGCACTTGCCTGCCTCTTCCTGGCTGCTCGGAAGCTGGAATTATCAATCTATAAATCTGGCCCCTCTGGGTGGGTGTGAAGTGGCATCTCAGTGTGGTTTTAATTGGCATTTTCCTGGTGACTAAGGAGGCTCAGCACCTTTCAGGTACCACTGCCATCTCTGCACCTCCTTTGGTAAAGGATCTGTGTTCTGTTTTGTTATTGTTATAGGAGTTCTCTATATACGGGGTCCTGGTCCTTTTTGCTAGACACATGTATTAAGAATAGTTTTGCAAAAAAAAAAAAAAAAAAAAAGTAGTTCCTCCATTTTGTGGCTTGGCTTTTATTTTCTTAGATAAATAATCATTTTAATGAGCGGAACACGATTTCCATTTTATTATCTGAAGATTAACTTTTTTGTACTTAATGATTTGTTGGATTGTGGAATATCTTATTTTTAAAATAGAATTTTTTTTTTTTAATTTGCAAGAATCTCTCTTGACTATTCCTTTTTAAATACAATCTTGCTGTTCTGTATGCAAGTCTACTTCTTGGGTCGTTATGGGAACATTAATTAATGTTGCCTTTAGTCCCTGAATTATTTGTTTTTCTGGGGTTGGCCACGTTGGTGGTTTCTCTTGGCTGTTTGGCGCTGTTGGTGATGGTTGCTGTCTCGACTCACTGCTGAGTGAAGGGGCCCTTTAGGGCTTGTGTTGCCGGGGATGGGGTCTGGCAGAGGGTGGTTAATGGGTGCAGCCATCATCTGGGATATGACTCCTTGACAAGGCGACTCTTATCATGACCTCATAAGCCACCTCTCCTCCCATGCTGAGGTCCAGCTTGATGTTCTTCGAGGCCTTCTGGAAGGATTCCAGGGTCTTGGTTTGTGTTTCCGTTCAGCTCTGATCTCTCCCGCCATCTATCCAAATTCACCTGCTTTCCGTCTCCCTGGAGTTCCTGGGAGTTTCTCTGTTCTGTGTTCATTTGTTTATGGTTGCCTTTTGAAAATACACGTCTTTTTTTCTCACGTTTCCGTGGCTCCTGGGTGGGAGGAGGCAGGCATTGCTTTGGGGGCCTCTTGGTCCAAACCTAGGAGGTGAAGCTGGGGGGCCTAGAGGTGAGAAGGTCTCAGGGTGCTTGCAGAGTGGGGAGATGAAGTTGGAAGCCCCCAGAGGCCTTGAGTTCCTGTGTCTTTGGGTTTATTCTGAGAGCTTGGTGGTAAGAGTCCTGTGAAGGGTTTTGGGAAGGGAAGGGCCAGGTCTAGTGGGTGATAGGGGACAGTGAGGCAGGAGACCAGGCAGAGGAGTCCAGGAAGGGATGGTAGCTGCTGGGACCACAGTGGGGGCGGGGTAGGCGGTGCTGGGGTGGTTGGACCTGAGGCAGTTGGACGTGGGGCGAGGTCCTGGTGCCCTACCCCAGCCGTGGACAGAGCTTCTGGACAGGGGACACCCAGCTCACACACCTGATGAAGGGCCCTTTTAGGCAGCGGTGGTGTTTGTTTGCTGTTCCCCATTTTAAACTTGAGGCCAGTGGATTAGTTCTGCTGGGCTGGCCAGGCAAAGTGGCCTGTGGCTGGGGGGCCGAGCTGCCCCCGCCTGCCCCAGGGACCCCCGCGGCGGCTCTGCTGTGTTGCGCTTGTCACGGCTCCTTCCTCACATGAGCTCCGGTCTCTGGCTCTTGTCAGTGTCTCTTCTGGTCCATATCCTGGGTCTCAGCCCTTCCTGTGAGTTGTGTATACACGAGGAGCAAACTGATGTTTCATTCTCTTAACAAACACTCAGGAAGTAAATGATGACTGAGGGAACAAAGGTCTCTGAGGTGTTTTTATGGAAAAAGCCCCTGGGCTTGGCAGTGGGGGTTGTGAAGCGTCTCTGGCTTCCCGGGACTTCTTTTGGTGGAGGTCCCTGTGCAGGGACTGTGTCCAGGGTGGCGGGCCTGAAGGGTCAGTTGTCATGGACTGCTGGTGGCTCTGTGGGTCGAGAGGAAGATCTGGTTCAGCAGGGGAGGTGTGGCCGTGACGGGCTGGGCCTCCAAGGCCTCAACGTGGCCTCCACCTCCTCCTGTGCCCCTGTCCCCACACCTGCTGCACTCCCTGAAGAGGCTGCAGGCCGAGGTCCACTGCGCTGCCCGCCTGGTTCTGTCTGTGTCTCACCCTAGGACCGGAAGCTCACCAAGCTGGAGCGGCAGCGGTTCAAGGAGGAGGCGGAGATGCTGAAGGGCCTGCAGCACCCCAACATCGTGCGCTTCTATGACTTCTGGGAGTCCAGTGCCAAGGGCAAGCGGTGCATCGTGCTGGTGACGGAGCTGATGACCTCGGGGACGCTGAAGACGTAAGTGCAGCCTGCCCGGGGGCTGGAGTGGTCTCTGTTGTGAGCCAGAGTCATGACTGGAGGGTGACAGAGGCCCTGGACTGCCTGGGGCTGTCCTGGCTGGTGCCTGTGGTCCAGCGTCCTGCCTCTTGGGTGTCCTTTGGGGTGGTAGGTCTCTGTCCTCTGGGCAGTGGGAAGCAAATCAAAGGCCCCCAATGGTTCTTCCTGCATTTGGCTCCCTCTGGCTTCCTCTGACAAATGGGACCTGTCGCCGGGACACAACTGGAAGACTGTCCCCTGTGTGGACATGGGGAGGTTGTTGACTTCCCAGGGAAGCGGCTCATTGTCTGCCCTGTCAGGGGTCTTATTGTGGCCGAGGTCCTGCTTCTGCCTGGGAGCCATCGGCACATTCTGGTGGCTCAGTGTGCACAGGTGGGCTTTAAAACCAGCTGGACAGTGCTAGGCAGGGCTTTGCAAAGGGTCCACTACTTTTAGGGTGAGGGCTGGAGCAGGTGTCAAGCACTGGACAGAGCAAGGTGGGGTCAAGAGCTCCGTGGCCAGGGGTGGCCATGCCAGTCTGTTGCTCCTCCCTGCGGCCCTGCCCTGCACTGTGGGCACAGGGGACTTTCCCTCCACAGCCTGGGTTCATCTGAATTGTTCTGATCGTCTGAGACAGGACCTCAGTGTCCCACAGGACAGTTTCTTTCACAGATGGAGGCATGGCAAGGGAAGAGCCGGTTTGCCAGCCGTACCTGCTGCTGTCTTCTAGGGACACCCTAGAGCAGATCACACAGTGGGGCGTTGCAGGGAGGCCTGGCCTCCTTGACCTCTGGCCCCCGTGGTTCCTCTCACCCCAGCCCTCACTCTGAGCATCCAGTGGCTGAGACCCTGACCTATCATGGTGGCTTCTATGTCGACCTTGGCCCCTTTCAGGGTGAGATCAGGATTGTGCTTGGCAGGGGCTTTACTAGCCAGGTCTCCAGTGCAAGGAGCAAGTGAAGGGTCACAGTCCTGGCCTGGCTGCCTCTGTCCTGGGCCTGGCTCTGGCTGCATAATCCTGGAACGTAACTGCCTAGCCTTCCTCTGTCACCCTAAACCCATCACAAGTGAGTACCGAGTGCCAGTGGACGGGCTGTGAGATAGGCTGGACGGTCCCTGGTGAGGCTTGGCAGAGGGGCCTCTGCCCGTGAGCTGCCTGGTGAGCCCTGCCCCCATCCCAGGTACCTGAAGCGGTTCAAGGTGATGAAGCCCAAGGTGCTGCGCAGCTGGTGCCGGCAGATCCTGAAGGGCCTGCTCTTCCTACACACGAGGACACCACCCATCATCCACCGTGACCTCAAGTGTGACAACATCTTCATCACTGGGCCAACTGGGTCTGTGAAGATTGGTGACTTGGGCCTGGCCACCCTCAAAAGAGCATCATTCGCCAAAAGTGTGATAGGTAAGCCCATTTCTTCTCCCCAGGCCCTGGGAGCCCACGTGAGACTGGGCAGCATTTGAGGGGCCACAAGTATCTGCTTTTGCTTGGCTACCTTGGACTTGTGCAGGAGGTCCAGTAGGGGGCATCTGGGCAGGAGGCCTCAGGCTGGGTGTCAGAGCTGTCCCTCCCAGCCTCTGGTGCTGGCACGGGAGACCTGCCTGGCAGGGAACACACTGCCCGCTTCAGCTGGACATGCTGACTCTGATCCCCCATCTCCACCCTGTCCAGACTCGGGGCCTGGCTGGTCTCTGCAGTAACTCCCTGGCTGTGCTAGGTAACAGCTCTGATCATCTGGTGGGGGTGGTGGGCCAAGTGCCAACTTCCTGTGGTATGTGTGGGTGTTGTGGTCATTTGAGGGAGGGGAAGGGGTACCACCACAGAAGAACTAGGGAGCTTGTGACAGTGATGCTGGGGCTGGTTTTGGCAGCTGGCGAAAGAGCACCCCAGGCTGTGGGGGTGGGGGTTCACATCTTGCTCTGTGTCCACTCCTGTTGATTCTGGCACTGTGGTGCTCACAGTTCGCCAGACCCCCGGAGGGTCCTTGTGGACTTTGGGAAGAATGTGCCTGGAGGGGCCGCAGGAGCATCTCTTTCTGGGAGTCAGGATGCCCGAGGGATTGGGAGAGTTCACTGAGGTCCGTGTTAATCAAGACCCAGCCTGTCCCTCCTGCTTGAGGGCTGGCTACGCCAGGACAGTGAGTGGCTGGTCTCTGGGTTTAGTGAATTCATGATATTGCTGCACATTTAGGGAAAGAACTTGGCCTATTTGGGAAAATGAAACCCCGGATGATCTCTAGGAACTGCTTTGGTTGGAGCAGTGTGTTTGGACACGGGGGCAGATGCATCTGTCTAGGCGGAGGCCCTTTGGGCACAGGGTCTCTGACAGCCCCAGGGGAGTCGAGTTGTAGGAAGCAGAGACGGACCCAAATCTCAGCTTCTCTGACTGTGAAATGGGTGATACAGGGGAGGGTCTAGTTTCCATCCTGGAGGGGGCAAGTGCTGGGCTGCAGGACTGTGGGTGGCCCACACCCCAGCGGGGACCTCTGGGCGGTTCCCAGGCTGGTTTGGAAGTGACTCTGGTCTCAGACCCTGGGCTGTCAGGTGGCAGGAGACTGCCCTTGGTGACTTGCCTCAGAAGTAAACATTTGGCACAAAGGACATCCCACTGGAGGAAGCCAGGGCACCAGTGGGCTCCTGGGGCTCCGCTGACTCGCGAGCTCATCGCTGTCCTGGGTGTGGTTTCGCGCTGCCAGCTCGGATGGCGTGAGGCGGTTGAGAAGGAGACTGGGTGTTTCTGGCAGGGCCAGCGAGGCCCTGTGCACAGTGGCCCAGCTCTGCGGGGTATATCCCTCGTCACCCCGTCTCTCGCTCAGTTGGAGCCCAGGAAGCTTTGACGAGAGGGGCTGGGACCAGCAGTGTCCTTGGCTGCCTCTGCTCAGGGAGAAGGAGGCTCTGTTCATGGGACTTCCCTGTTTACTGGAGGGAGAAGGCCGTCCTGAGCAGGGGCCAACAGCTGGGGGTGGGCAGGTGGGACCCCCCCCAGTCCTACGAATGGAATCCCTCCCCTGGGTCTCTTAGTGGGGTCCCCCTGCCTGTGAAGAGGGGTGTCAGCTCAGGCAGCCCACCAATGTGCCTGCCCTGGTGGCAAATGGGCCCAGCCCTCCTGGAGTCTGTCATCTTGTTGGCAGGACAGCCTCAGGCCACAGGCCCCCTCTCTTCAGGAGGAGGCCCCCTGCTAATTGTCCGTCTGGGGCACCTGTGGGAGCGGTTGATGCTGTAGACCTATTTCTGCTGTGGCCATCAGGGTTCCCCTGGAAGGCTGAGGTTTGCACTTTAGATGTGGCACATGTCAGGGAGGGGGTCAGTGGTCCTCCGGCTGCTCTAGGGGGGAGAGCATATGGTTTCAGGAAGGCACTGTCCTCATGCCACCCTCAACATCGTGACCCCTGCTGTCTGTCACCCTGGTCTCCATCTTTGTGTGCTCTTAGCTGTCCCCAACAGGATTTGATTGCACGGATCTCACAGCCTCACTGTGTGTGTGTTTTCTGGTTTACATGAGCTAAACCAGGCTGGGTGAGGCCCTGAGGGATGGGGGACAGGGATGCAGTCATGTCTGCTGTCTCCACCTGTGCAGGTGGTCACATAGCGAGCAGAGCCCTGGGACTGCTGAGGTGCCTGGCTCACCTGGGAGGGCTTCCTGGAGGCAGTGACGATGGAACCAGGCCTAGAGAGAGTGAACTGAGTAGGCGGCCAAGGAGAACTGAGGGTGGTTATTCCAGAAAGAGCCAAGTGGATGGGCTTGATGTGCCGGGTAGAGGGTAGGAGAGGGACTGGGCTGTTGGGCACCTGTGGCCATTACAAATAAGCACTCAGGGGCTCCAGGCTGTTAAGGACTCCCAGCAAGTATCTCCCCGTGTCCCTCTTGCTGGGGGAGAGGGAGAGAGGTTCTCCCCGTCCAGTGAGAAGATGGGCGAGGCCCAACTTACATTAGTTTGGTTTTGTTTTAACATAAACCTTGAGGACAGATAGGGCTAGGATTAGGACTTCCATTTCCATAGAGGAAGTCATTTGTCATTCAGGACAGTCCCAGAAATAGGCAGATCCTAATGCAGAGCAGTTTCCACAGCTAGAGTCGGGCTCCCTCCTTCCCTCTCCTGCCTCATAGCCACAGAGCTACAGCCACTTCTCTGTTAAAAAGCAGAAGAGAGACTGTGGCCATCGCTCTGCCTGCCCTCTGAAGGAGGGAGTGGGAGGGGGCTGCTCCAGGCGCGGTCTCCAGTGCCTGGTCTCACGGCCACAGTGGGTTTCGGGGAGGAGAGATGGGACCCTGGGGGTCTGGAGGGTGTGTCAGGGGTCTGTGGGCCTGGGCTCCTTGGGAGTGGCTCTGCAGCTGATGGAGAAGCACAAAGCAGGAGAGGGAGTGGACTGTCCACTGGACCCACGTGGGTATGAGCACACACACACACAGTTGCTAAAATTCAGATTTAAATGGCTGCTGTGTGAGGGAAGGAGAAGAGAGCCCCGGCATCCAGGTGTGTAGAGTCAGGCATTATCGGTGCCCAGAGATGGTCCAGCCCCACCCCACCCTCAGTGCCCATTCCCTGGAGCCATGCTGTCTGGGGTCGTGGGATCTTTCTTGAAGAACAAGGTTTTCCATTCCTTGAGGTCTCAACGGAGACCAAGACCAAGGACCTCCTCGTAGGCCCTGGTGCTGTGTGGGCAGCTGGGTGAGTGGGGTCCCTGCAGGTGCCAGGGAGTGGCCAGCTCCGCTCCTGGCTTCCTTCCCGCAGCCCTGGCGACCAAGCTCCCCTCAAGCTCTTCCCCGTGGTCCTGCAGTAGAGGTGGCCAGGCCAAGGCCTGAGGGTCCACCCCCTGGGCCTCCTGGCCGGCTCCTGCAGCAGAAAAGGGCTTTGTTGTGGTTTTTCTCTGCCGTCTCTGTGTGTTGTCCCACTATTAGCGTGGGTGGCACTGTGGGCAGTTGAAGTGGCCCCACAGAGCAGGCCCTTCCTTCCTGCAGTGTGGGGCTTCCTGCTGACTCAGCTGCTCCATCTCCTGCATGTTGGGCCCTCAGGGGTCAAGATGGTCCAGGCCCAGGCAGTTGGTGACGAGCCCCTCAGATCTGCCAGGGCACCCCAGATCATGTCAGGGGCTGGGAGGGGCCTGAGAGCAGGTTTTCATGTTGTCAGCAGCCCCAAGGCTCAGGCCAGTGCAGTCTGTGACCTCCCTGCTGTGGCTTTTGTGGAGTCCTTGCTTACTGCCCCGGCCTAGGGAGCACATTTACTATTCTGTGACAGGCTTAGGGATGGAAGGAAACATAAAAATATTAACTTAATTAGCAGTACAAAAACATTTTCAATGTAACCATGTGGTTCAAAAACCCAAGAGGATCAAAATTCCAGTGTCAGGTGCCTCCAACTCCATTCAGCCCCTGCTATTTCTGGTGGATTCTTCTAGAGTTCTGTATTCCTGCATATACACTTACATATACATTCTTGTTTTACCCACTTTTACCCAAAATGTTAATGTTTTTGAAAATTGAAACAATGCATAAGAGAAAACCCATTATGTGCTTTCTACTGCAATTAATGGTTTGTATGATTTTACATATGCTTTAAAAAAACCCAAAAAACGAGGGGCTGGGATTGTGGCTCAGTGGTAGAGTGCTTGCCTGGTGTGTGCGAAGCTTTGGGTTCGATCCTCAGCACCACATAAAAATAAATAAATAAAATAAAGGCATTGTGTCCAGCTACAACTTAAAAAAAAAAAAAACAACTAGAATGTTATGAAAAATCTTCCAACAAATCTACAGATGTTCCAAGCAGCCTTACTCTGAGGTCTCTTATCCTATATCAGCTCAACACTTAGTAGGACCTGTTTTAATAAAAAGCTTTTGTGATTATTAAAGCAAAATCTCATTATAGAAAAATTTGAAAACCCAGAAATAAAAAAAAAAAATTGAAAATCCAGAAATAAGTAAAAGGAAAATCAACCCCCCTATCCCCACTGAGCCATCTGGCTGGGAGTGCTATTTCACGCAGGTGAGGCCCTGAGCAGTTTATTTTACAAGCCTGACCTACATTTCTAGATCCTTAAAGACTCAGTGCCAACACTGTTTGGATCTTTCGTGTTTAATACACGGAACAGTTCCCGTCTTAAGGACTTTGTGGACCATGCTAGGTAGTTGCTATTTTGCTAACTTTTGCCACGATAGCCACAGGAGCTGTGTGGCACTCTGTTGTGAGGTGTGCCCAGCAAACCTAGCCATTCCCCTGTTGGGAATACTTAGGGCCTCCTGGGTTTTTGCAGTTACAAGACATTCTGTGGTGACCACCAGGGTTTGTCTGCTCTGGATTAGTGGGTGCTGGCCAGTGCGGAGCCTGTCCTCAGGGGCATAATATCCACCCACAAGTGAGGGGTGTGTCCAGGGTAGGGACATGTCCTCTGGGAGGTCATGGTCTCTTAGCTCTGTGGGCAGCAGGTATGCTGTGAACTGATCACAGTGCTGGGATTAGAAGGCTCCAGGTGGAAGTTTTGGAAGCTTCTTCTGTAGAGTATACCTGTTTGAATCATGGGGGCCAGAATGGACCTGGTAGAGCTGGGTGTCCTGAGAGTGCCATGGGGCGAAAGGGGAGGCGGTTGGGTGGCTCTGAGAGACTGAGGGGGCTTCTGGTGCTCTTGGGCTGTGGCCACCTGACCACCACATCTGTTGCTCCTGGCACAGGCACGCCCGAGTTCATGGCGCCCGAGATGTACGAGGAACACTACGATGAGTCTGTTGACGTCTATGCCTTCGGGATGTGCATGTTGGAGATGGCCACCTCGGAGTACCCCTACTCAGAGTGCCAGAATGCTGCGCAGATCTACCGCAAGGTCACCTGTGTGAGTCCATCCAGCTCTTTGTTAATGGGGATGTGGCCGTGGGTGTGGACCAGAGCCTCAGCTGGCTCTGCGGGCTTTGGGAAAGTCCCCATGGTGGCATAAGAAAAGGAGAGAGCATGGCCATCCTACAGATGGGGACACTGAGGCTTGTCTCCTAGCAACCATGATGGTAATGACCGGGCACCCTAGGCAGTGCTTTGCCTCAGAGGCTACCACACGTGCAGCATTGGGAGGCCCAGGTGACAAGGGAACTGAGGCTCAGGAGGCTGAAGCTCCACCAGGGCCCCTGCAGGAGGTATGCCCAGGCTGGCTGTCCCTGGGGGCCCTGCTGTGGCTGCCCCAGGGTTGCTGGCTTCCCCATCTTCTTTATTTTGGAACCACAGTTTGTTTTCCTTTTCACCAAGCCATCACCCCTAGTGAAGCGTATCTCTGGGCGGCTGTCACCATTGGCTAGCCTGGGAACTTTAATCCCTGTTCTGCCGTCACTGAGTTTTGAGTTGATCAGATGGCTTCAGCTGTACAAACAGATGGGCCTTATTCTCCCTCTGTGGTGGCCCCACTGGACAAGGGAACGAAAACAGAACCTGTGGAGGTGGAGTGGCCAGGCCAGGGCTTTTCTGTGCTGATTTCCGTGCTGTCCCATCTTGATTCTTGTGCTGAGGCCACAAGGTCCGCAGAGCCGCCCCTGACCTTGGCCACAGGTGTTGCTGTCCCTAGAGTCCTCACTGCCTCCGCTTCAGCCTGGGAGCACACGGCCAGAGCAGCCCAGGTCGGGCATGTGACTTGTCCATGCAGCTGGGTGGCCGGAAGGTGGTTCAGCTTTGCCCTCAGCCACCCCTGCAGCTGAGCCCTCTTTGTAGATGGTCCCTGCTTTTCTCCTTGGGCTGTTAGTTCTAAGTCTTCGGTCACTTGATGGAGCTCCTCTGGTGTGTGCTGTGGGCAGCGGTGGGGGAGAGTCTTTGGCTGGCAGATCTCTTGGACCTGGCACAGAATTCCACACGCTAGCACAGAGTTCCTTGAGGGGAGCGAGGGTGGTCTGCAGTGGGTGCTGGGGAGGGTGGGGGGAGGGGCCTCTGGTTTGCACTGTGGTGGACAGTGGTTTGTCCTGGGAGGGGGGGTGGAAAGGCCCCAGGTTCAGGGCTGAGTGTGCTCCTGGCTCTGGGCCAGTGGAGTGTGTGGCAGACTGGGGTCTGAGGTTCTGTGCACATGTCCGCAGAGCTGGGGGCTCCAGGAGCTGAGCTCTGTGTGCACATCTCTCTCAACCTCCTTGCCTTCTCCTCTCTCCCTGTTTCAGTCTCTTTGGGCAAATTTATATTTTATGGTCTTTAAATTACCAAAAAAAAAAAAAAAAAAAAAAAGAAAGAAAAAGATCCAGGACAAGGCTTTCAAAAGAAGGCTAAATCTTGTTGTGATAATGTTTTAAAATACTTTTTAATTCATTTTCCCTGCCCCGTACCCCAAGAGCAGATTGCAGATGAACCCTCGGGGGCCCTGCTTCTGAGATTCTGTTTCTGTTGCGGGGCTGCATTTATGGTCCCTCGGCACAGGAGCACGTGAGCATTGGCTGGCCGAGGAGCGACTGGCCTCAGCCTGGCACCAGCTTCCCCTGCCCCTCTGCCTGAAAGTCTCCTGGCCTGGCCCTCAGCCAGCAGCGGTGACCACAAATAGCACTTGTGCCCCCTCCAGGAGGGGTTGTGGGGAGGAATCCCAGGTGTGGTTACAAAGGGTTGGTCTGTGGGAAGCGTCAAACCTACCACGTCGCTGCGGTTCTTCCTCCCAGATGACGGGGCAGCTGGTGTGGGAGGCCCCGGAGGCTCTACTCAGGGGAGGCTCCACAGCCAAGCGCTGATCAACACCTTTCCAGAAACTGACTGCTATATTTGAGGTGTCAACCCCAGTGTCCGATTCTGCAGCACAGGTGGAAGCTGCGTTGTGTGTTGTTGCCAGGGTGATGGTCACCATGGAGATGGGGATTGGGGCCATCAACCTGGGTGTGAGGCTGGGGGGCTGGTGTCTGTGGTGGCTGCCACATACTTCAGCAGATATACGGTAGCTGGAGAAGGTGTCCTCCATACAGAGACCTAAATGGTAGGAAACCAGGCTCCTGGCTTCCCGCGGTGGGGACAGAGATTAAAGAGTGGATCTCTGTGGCTTCACACAACTCTCTGATCTCTTCCCTGTTGTGCTTTGTGTCTTGCCTGGGGCTGGAGTGTGCTTCATCCTTGGGCACAGAATTTTCATCAAAGTTGGAAAATCTTTGGCCAGCATTTCTTCAAAATTTTTTTTCCTGTCCCAACCCCCATCCCTTTCTCTTAGTTTTGTACGTGTCATGTGCCCAACCTTGCTATAGTGTCCCAAATTCTGAAATGAACAGAACAGAGCCTCTGCGGCCATCTCTCTCTGTGCCCTGTTTCTGATGGATCTTGCTGCCATGGTTTCCCCTCTGCACTGTCTGATTGGTGGTTGATCTGCTCCAGTGAGACCTTCAATTCAGATGTCATGTTATTCATTTCTGGTCCCTCCCTCTTTTTTTTAAATTTTATTTTAATATCCAGCGTTTCTGTTCCTCATAATATACATTTTCCTTTAAGATTTGTGTATAGCTGCAGTGAGTTTTAACCTCTTTGTCTGTAGGTTGTAGCACTCTCTCGTTTCTGTTGACCGTTTTTCCTGCCTGGTCTTGGGTCACATTTTTCTGCCTCCCAGGGTATCTAGTAATTTTCGATGGCATGCTGTACATTGTACACATTACATTGTCTCTGCTCTGTGTGAACTCTGGGAATGGCTCTGCCTACATCTCCCTGGTGGTTCTCTATCCAACCCTGTGGTGCTGACTATGCATTTGTGGTGTGGTACTAAGCAAAGACTCATGGGGACCAAATGCAGACATCTACCCTCTTTGTTTTGCAAAGACCCTCTCCAGAACTCTGCTTTTGGCCTTCTCACCCTCCTGATTTCTGAGCTCCACCTTCAACTCAGTGGGACCCCTGCTCTACTGGGTTCTGTGCCTTACTTAGTCTGGGAACTGTCCCAGGCAGTGAGCTGGGCTGTGAGAGCGAGGGCTCCAGGGGTTTCTTTCTCTGAGCCCAACATCCTGCACCACCTGTCATCCAGTGTCTGACTGTAGCCATTTGGCCTGTTGTCCAGTGTCCTTGTAGTCTCTGTGGGGTGAGCCCAAGACTGGTTTTGCTATCATGCCTGGAGGCAATTTCTCTGCAGGGGGTGGAGATGGCGCCTGTCAGCTCCTGAATGGTGTCAGGTGACTCTGCTTTATCCTTCTCAGGGCATCAAGCCAGCCAGCTTTGAGAAAGTGCATGATCCTGAAATCAAGGAGATTATTGGGGAGTGCATCTGCAAGAACAAGGAGGAAAGGTGAGTTTCCAGTGCGGTGTTGGGTTCTGGGTCTTTCTCCAGCTGAAACCACTCCAGCTGGTATCTAGAGCCACGTTCTAACAAGAGAGAACTTCAGAGGCCAGATGGATTGGCTCAGGCCACAGCAACACCAGGCTGGGGAGATGGGGGAGGGGGTGGGCCACCCTCAGGCTCATGTCCTTTTCTGCTGTCTGGGAACACATTCCCATCCCAGCCTATAGTGTTTGAGAACCTGGGACTTCCCTCTGCTCCTTTTTTTTTTTTTTTCTTTTTCTCTAGTTGTTCCTGGAAGTTGTGTCCATTTCTCCAACTTCAGCGAATACCTTTGTGCCTGGGGCTTCCAGATCTGCCTCAGCCCCTTCCCTCCCTTCTGAATTCTGGGCTGCATATTTTGTGTAATCGGTTGTTCAGTCCATCTCTAAGGCGGCCTGCCCACCTCGGTGGGTTCAGGGAGGCCTGAACCTCCTCATGGCATTGGGGGGGGGAGTACGTGGGGGTGGGGTTCTGACTCCTCTGGTTCCACCCAGCGCCAGGTGGGGATGGAAAGCTCAGTGCATATTAGGAGGGGCTTTGTCTGTTTAGTGGACGGATTTAAAAAATGAGCCTGTTTTCTTTTTATAATGGGGGAGAAGATGGAAGTCTTAAAATGCAGTGCAGTAGGTGGGTTCAGATATGGATCAGAATATTTCTTCATCTCCTGGGAATTAAGAAAGGCAAATGATTGCTGTTGGGTGCCATCCTCAGGGCCCACCAAGTAGTAAAGTCAGAGAACTTTTTAGCACAGCCTGCCCAGTGCCCAGCTGCAATGGGTGGCAGCCTATGCCCATTTGCAATATTATGCGTGAGTGTGTGGCCACAGCCCTTTTGTGGATGCAGGCACTGCACAGGGCGCCTGGGCACAGAAGCCCCTTGTACCCGAGCCCCTGCCTGTGAGCTGTTCTCCCTCCAGGTACGAGATCAAGGACCTGCTGAGCCACGCCTTCTTTGCAGAGGACACTGGTGTCAGAGTGGAACTTGCTGAGGAGGACCATGGCAGGAAGTCCACCATTGCCCTGCGGCTCTGGGTCGAAGACCCCAAGAAGCTGAAGGGCAAACCCAAGGACAATGGTGCCATAGAGTTCACCTTTGACCTAGAGAAGGAGACCCCTGATGAAGTGGCTCAGGAAATGGTAATATGTGGGTACCTTGTGCAGCCTGATATGCTCAGAAAGTGGGCTCAGACAGGCCATGAGCAAGTCTGGGGTGCAGGTGTGTGAGAGGCATGTGGATTCTAAAGACTGGAATGAAAGCTGCCCACAGGGAGTTTTCCTAGTAGGAGCTGAGCCCTGCAGGGGCAAGAGCCAGATGGGACAGAAGGAGCATGGGCAGTCCTAAGGAGGGGCCTGGGAACCTGGCTGCTTGTGTGTGTGTGTACAGTGACGGAGAAGCTGGGATCCTCCTCTGTTGCCTCGGGAGAGGGGAGGCTGAGATATAGCATGCGGGAGGAGTCCAACACGAACAGGGAGAGTGAGCCAGGAGCTGGGACTCTCCAGGAAGGAAGGGCCTTGATTGTTTTGACAAGATTCTTGCCAGATTTGCTTCAGTGGTGATTCTTTTGGGATCTGATATTTTCCCACCTAGAAAGGTGATAGAAGAGCTTAGTTCCATCCCTGTTTCCTGCTCCCTCCTTGCCACCATGCCTCTGTCTGTGGGGGAGGGAGAGTGGCCTCTTTCTTCCTAGGGTTCAGGGCTGTGCCTCAGGAACAGGCCTTGAGTCTGCAGGGGGTGAGGGCAGGAGATGGAACCACCAAGCACAGACAGCAAAAGTGGCAGTCCAGGCAGACACAGGGGGGCCACACAGACTCCAGCTAGAAATAATGATGTAATCATAATTATGCAGAATGTATGGGGTGGGGACAGGTGATAGGGTTTAGAGCCATGAATGCCAGACTGAATTATCTGACTTGATTCTCTGGGCTACGACATCCAAAATGGTAGCTCACATGTGCCTGCTAAAATTATAGTTTATTTGAAATCTAATTAATTTTCTTTTTTTTTTAGTCTTATTATCATAAGATAGCATCCCAACCCATTCTGCACATAATTGTGTATCTGCTGGGCAATTGCAAGTTACTTTTAACATACAAATACGTTAGTCCAGGAAGTATTCCCTTTATGTAGTGAGAGAGTGTATATAAAAGGAACTAATTTGGTTTAATCCATGAGCTCTTTGATGAGGTATACATTAAGCTTCTATATTGCATGTCAAGTACTTTGAATTGTTTCTAAAAGAAACTGTAATACTTTAAAATTAGATATTTTCACATGGGCAAGGCCCTGGGTTCGATCCTCAGGATCACATAAAAAAAAGGGGGGGGGTGGGCTGGGGTTATGGCTCAGCAGTAGAGCGCTTGTCTAATTAATTTCATTAAAATGTAAAATTGACTCTCAGCTGGCCACATTTCAAGTGCTTCATACACACGGAGCCTGTGGCTCTCACATTGAACAGACAGAATATTTTTATGATCTGTGCTGGGAGGGGCTGTTGAAGTTCATGGACAGGAGGGGGATGGTCACAGCCTTGTCCAGTTAGGGCTTGTTTGCTGGGTGTTGTGGGCAGCTGACTTCCCAGAGGCAGAGAAGTGGAGGTCTTGTCCTGCCAAGGCAGCTATGGGCTTCTGAGAGCCCTGTGTAGGGCCAGGAGATGGACAGATGTCTGTGTTATTAATAAGATGAACTGACTTAGACAGTAAATCAAACAGATTGACAAGAAGGACATGAAAGTCTGTACCAGAAGGAGTAAAATCAAGGAAGTCACCAAGGGTCAAACCACATAGGACAGGAGCCCAGAAAGGCCTTGGTTTTGCAAAATAAGAAAGTGGTACATTAGAACTAAACGAGCCACTAATATTTAGCTGGAAAACTGAGAAGGAACGAACCAGTGCAGGAGACCCATCAGCTTGACATGTCTTGCCCCAAAGGCCTTTGTCCCTTTTAATTTGTTTTAAAATAAGCTTTTCACTGAACATTACACCTCTGTTGAAAATGTGCGTGAGTCACAGGTCCTCAGGCTGGGGGTTCCTTGCTCCTCCCGTGAGGAGAGCTGGACATGTCCCTGGATGGGGTTAGGGATGGTGGAGGGGATGCCTCTCTACACAGGTTACCTGCCACAATCCTTGAGGCCCTGCTCAGATGGGGAACCTGAAGCTTGATAATGCCATGGAAGGAGGGGGTGAGTCCCTTGGAGCTGAGAGGGTGGCTTTGGGAACCTTCTGTTCATCTACCTGAAGACTCTGCTCCTCACGTCCATCTACCTGCCAGAGCACACCAGGGGTGCGTGGGGCAGTGGGTTTGGGTTGTGCAGTGAGGTCAGGTTTCCTATAGCCATGTCCCCTGGTAAGGGAAATGGGGGGGGGGGACAGAGCTGCTCCTGGCATTTGCTACCTGGCTCTGGGGTCAGGGTGAACTAAGACCCTGCTGGGGTCCCAGGCTGCAGGGCTGCTGGGGGTATATCTGTGCTACCCTGGCCTCGTCACAACTCCAAGAGGGGTTGCTCCCGGCAAACCCCCTGCCTGAACGATGTGCCCAGAGTGCAGGGCCTAGGCACCCAGGGCCTGGGGCAGAGGCACCTCCTGGGGCTGCCCATGGCCTGGCTGGGGCTCGACCTTCCTTGTCCAATGGCCCAAGTGCATGACTGAGGTCTTACAGTGAGGGTGAGGGTAGGTGTGACGTCCCACTGTTGGGCTGGAGCCCAGGATGACTTCTCTGGGAGGCTGGCTGCATGGTCACCTCCAGATGCTGCAAAGTAGTCACGTATGTTCCCAGGCCAGCCCACCCTCACCTGGCTTGCCTCTGGTCACATCCCTACCCCAGACACAGAAATTGCTGCTGTGAGTAGATCTCAGGGGACCCGTTAGCTCTGTGACTCCTGGCGCGAGCTTTGTGATAACACTGCTCAGACGTGATGTGCAGAGGTTCATTTTCCCAGTTAATGGTCCAGGTGTACCATGCACTGCGTTCAGATGACCACAGCCTTACCCATCCTAGGCCTTCAGGGACACAACTTCTATTCACTAACGTGGCACCCCCGCCCCATGCTTTTTATTGCGAATACTATGGGTTAAGTGAGCTGCATGCCCGGCGTGTGTGGTGTGAGAGCCAAGTTTTGGTGCTGAGGGCCTATGCCGAGATTGCCCTTCTAGGGACACTGTGCTGGCTGTTGGTGCTGGGCTGTTGGTGACAGAAGTGGGAAGGCAGCCTTTTGGAAGGGCGGGAGGAAGTCTGACAGGTTCTCGAGGTGCTACACTGGTTCTGGCCTTGCAGGGACCCTCTATCAGGACTGCCAGGGGCAAGAATAAGGACTGTGAGTGTCCTGGCTTTACTGAGGCCCAGGAGACTCAGGAAGAGCAGACTCACAAAGTTCTCTCATTCCTTCTGCAAGTGAGCCTGTGCCCCGCTGGTGCTGGCCATGGTGGGAGGGGTTTGGGAGCAAAGCTGGGAGGTCAGGTACACAGGATGGCCAAGGTGTGACACGGGTGTCGGGGTTCAGTGCGGTGATTCCAGTGTGGTGGGTGCATCCTGGAAGGTTCCCAAGATCCCACACAAGTGGATTCTGAATGTCTGGGCTTCAGCAGGACCTTCGCCTCCCAGTTTGGCTTTGATTGCCTTGTGAAACAGCCATGTCCCAAACCCAGATGTGCCCTGGCGTTCTTCCCCGGGCTCTGCTTAGCTGTTCCTACATCATGTACTTCTCAAAACTCCCCTCGTCCCTGTTTGTCATCAGAGAGTGACATGGCATCCTGCAGGACAGGGACATTGTGCACATAACTGTCACCTCAGCCTGTCCCTGGCACTTGGCTGGACCCAGAGGCTCTGCCCCTGTGTCGGCTCCAATGAGGCCCACCCGCTCCTCTTCCCCACTCCCTCCCTCCCCCACCTCCTGTCTCTTACTACATATTTTCATCATGAGACGTGCCATCCGTGAAATAGCGCATCCACGCAGAAGGGCATGACTGCGTCCAGTTACAGAGCAATAACAAAGCCACACACACCCCACCCTGCCAAGGAAACAGAACAGGCCCAGCTTGTGACCGGCTGGAAGCCACCGTTCCCACAACAGCCCCACGCTAGGCCTCGGGGTGGGTGCTGGACCCCAGGAGGCCTGTCCAGCTTCCAGTCCCAGCCTCACCCTCCTTTGAACCCACCAGAGAATCCAGAATCATCACTGGGGGTCCAGCCCCCACCCCTTCCTGGGTTCCTGCCACCAACCCCTGCCTGGGCTGAAGCTGGAGGGGAACTTGCCATGTGGCATTGCATCATGATCTGGGGACACACCGGGCTCTGAGACTGCTCTTAACAAACCCAGGTGCAGAATCCAGATGCAGTCTCCTGGAATGACCTCCAGAGGAGCGAGGATAAGATGGGGACAGGGGGCGGGGATGCAGATCAGCCTGGCACAGGACGGGGCTGAGGGAGGGGTGCACTCTGTGAGGCCCCCAGGGAGGAAGCAGAGAGGAAGGGTGTCTGGCCCAGCCCTTCAGAACCCCAGGAACGGGGACACGCCAGCCCGGTACTGAACCTGGATGCATTCTTTCCTGTTGGGGAGAAAATAGAAATGCTTTCGTGAGGCAGGCTGGGAGACCCCAAAGACAGGTGGGGAAGGGCAGGCTGTAGCTGTGGTGTCAGAGATAATAGAAATAACCTGGGGTGGGCAGTGGTTTCTTTGGCAGCCTCTAGTCCCATAGGTCCCACTGGCTCTGTGACCCGAGGTTACCTGAGGCCTCCCCCATGAGCTCTGGGTCCCGCCGAACACTGCCCTGAAGGATCGGTGACAGAGACGCCACCTGCTGATGGGGCTGCCTACTGCAGCCCACATTTGACCGTAGTCAGGCCTGTCCATCCTCAGCCTCCCCATGAAGGTCCCTGTGGTGAGAGTCTGGGGTCCTTGGAAAAGTCCTCTCCTGACTCTAAGGCCAGAAGCCGACCCCCAGCTGGTGCCCTTCTCTGGGAGTAAGGAATGTCTTGGGCCCAGGGAGCTTCCCGGGTAGATTGAGGACCCTGTGCCCACCTCTGGCTTCCTGTCCACTGACCCTCCCCTGGCCATGTGTCTGGCTTGCTCCTGCCGCTCCCGAGTCACCGAGGTCTCTCCTGGGTGTGTTCATGAGGCAGCTTCCTTCTCTCTAGCAGAATTCTGTTTGGAAATAAATTGTTTTGAAATGATCACAAACTCAAGGAGAAGTTGCACGAGCACTCCAACCCCCTGCCCGTTGCCCCAAGTACTTTTATTTCAATTTCCCACAAAACAGAACATTTTCCTGCACAGCTACACACAGTGGTCCCCGTCAAAAGTGCCATCAACATGTCACCACTGTCCCATCATGGGGTTGCTCAGGTCCCCAGTGTCCCAGCAACACCGCCACACACAAGAGCTTCAAACCAGTGTCACATGTCCCCTCAGCCCTTTCTGTCCCTCGACTTCTGTGGTCTGATCCTCAGGAAGGCTCGGGCAGCCCTCAGGGATTGGCCCTGCTGAGTCAGGCCATCATGCGTCTGTAGGAATCTCCCAGAACAGGTCTCCTTGCCACAGCCTGCCCGGGGCACACGGTTCTGACGGTCACATTTCCCAGGATGCTGCCCGTGACTCTCCACGTGGGGTCTCTCTCATCTTGTGTCCCTGGTGTGTGACCTGTGGGGAGGTTCTTTGAAACTATGTAAATGTTATTGTCCAGCAGACTGTCCCCTCGTTTGTCTCTCAGGGACGCAGCCCAGGGTTCTGCTGGACCCCCTAGCTCGTCTCCCATGTCTGAGCTCTCTTCACAGCACACTGCCCCAGTGCCGTGCTGGAAACGCTCTGTGTGGTCTTGAGATCAGGGGTGGGGGTGGCTCAGGTGTCAGCCAGGGCGGGGGGCTCAGACCTGATGGGCTTTCAGAGACCCGGCTGCCTGCCGTGGGGGCCTCGGCACGGAGCAGCTCAGGCTGTGGCTTCAGCTGGAGTAGCCATGTCCGAGGGAAAGGAGGGAAGGAGGACAGGGACACACCCCTGTACCCCCAGTGCTGGCAAGGACACTCTGTCCCTCACCCCCCCCCCCCGCCAGATGATTTGTACCAGCCCCATAGATAAAATGTGTGTCAAAATCTGTGGAAATGTCTTTCAGACCATCATTGTATCGCTGTTCATTTGTCCCAGATTTGCCGGTGAGTGGCGCAGGCGCCTGTGTCACTTTGCACGTCCCTGTCATCCCCCGAGCACGTCCCCACAGTGGCTCATTCTCATCATTTTCCTGCCCCGCCCTGAGTCACCGGTCCTTGCAATGGTTCTGGTTTCCTATTGGGCCATGGGTGTTGCTCCCAGGCCCTCACGGTGGACAGAGCTCACCAGGACACACCCCCCCCCCCAAAATACACACACACACACTCTCATCCTTTGCGCATGCTTGTGTCTTTATGTCTGTTGTATAGTTGTCACCAGTAGCTCCGGTTCCCACCAGCACCACCAGGTCCCGTTCCGGATTCCTGCCTTTCCATGGTGAGGAACCTGGCTGCCCTTGTTCCTGATGTAGGTTCTTGTGGGTCAGCGCTGCATGGTCATAACCTCCAGCCATGCTGCCCACCACATATGTGCTTCCGTCCACACTGCCCTGGTCCCTGTGCCAGGAGACCTCTGTGCACACTGCTCCCTCCCTGGGAGGCGCAGCTTGCCTAGCCCCACCGGTCTCTTCAGTGCTGAGGTCTCAGGAGGGGAGAGGAGGCCCCTGTGGACTTGGAGTGTTCGTGCCGATGAGTGTCCTGTGTTGCAGTCACCACCTGCAGTCCAGCCAGCAGCCCCTTCAAAAGGAGTCTCTATTTTTGGAAAGTGGCTTTGCTATGAATATTCTCTGCAAGCTCACGATGCTTCCTGGAGATCTCGGGGCTCTTTGACAAATGTGCTCAAACACTCTGTGTGTTAAATGTATCTTAGGATTTTGCCAAGCATCAGTGCACACTATTCCGCTCTCAAGTGACAGAATAGGCCTCTGCCTTCCAGTTAGAAGGCAGGTCAGCGCACCTGCTCTGCACCAGCTGTGGTCCGGAAAGCAGGGCCCTACAGATTCATTTCGAAGCTGGGTGATGATTCCCGGGAAGACGAGAGCATCCTAAGAGGAAACACTCAGGTGGGAGGTGAGGGGACCCTCAGAAGAGCACCCCATAAGCAGGAGCCCACAGTGCAGGTGGCAGGGCTAGTCCCCCGGTGGTGAGGCATTCATGGGGGCCAGCTGGTTCCCAAGGCACTGACCGCGTGACTGCCTCTGCAGATCGATTCTGGATTCTTCCACGAGAGTGACGTGAAGATTGTGGCCAAGTCCATCCGCGATCGCGTGGCACTGATCCAGTGGCGTCGGGAAAGGATCTGGCCTGCGCTGCAGCCCCAGGAGCCTAAGGACTCAGGCAGCCCTGATAAGACCAGGGGTCCACCCGCCCCCCTGCAGGTCCAAGTGACCTACCATGCGCAGGCCAGGCAGCCTGGGCAGCAAGAGCCCGAGGAGCCTGAGGCTGACCAGCACCTCCTGCCTCCTACGCTGCCGGCCAGCGCCACCTCTCTGGCCTGTGAGTACATGGAATAGGGTCACTGCAGCCAGCTGTGAGACCAGCTGCTGGGCGGGGAGTCCTCACCCTTGATTAGCATGCTTTGTAAGGAAATCCAGGTCGGCACAGTGGCAGGCTAGAGTGTGGTCTGGTGAGCTCTGTCCTGTCCTGGTGCGGCTGGATGATTGCTTCCAGCTGTAGGTGGTCCCAGGAGCTTGGCTGGAACCGTGTCCAGGCCAGGCTCACTTCCTGCCAGCCTTCCTGGCACCTGGGCACATCATGATATTTGGAAGGGGTACGTCCCTGGGTGGTGGCAGATGATCCATAGACTCCGGGACATGCAGGCCTGATGCCTTGACCTCTGTGAGCCTGTTCCCACTGCCTCCCCCGTGGGCTGCAGAGGGCAGATGCAGGTTTGCACTGTTCCAGGGGAAGGGTTTGTGGCCTTTCCTGCGTTTCCCAGTGACCTGTGACCTGAAAGGCTTTAAGGCTCCCTGGAGACTTGCTCCTCAGGGCAGATGAGGTCAAATCTGCCCCAAGCCAGTAGACCCTGAGGGAGCCAGTTCAATCCCAGCTCCCCACTGCGCACTTGTGGACTAGCCGCAGATTCCTTACCCTGCCTGAAAACAGCCTGGGCCTCATGGGGGGTTGTGCGCAGTCACCTGCTTCTTGGAGAGGACGTCTGTACCTCACCTGAAGAGCACAGCTGTCTTGGCTTGGGGCCTTTGATACCAGGATTATCCGATGTCTCTGTTCCAGGGGTAAAACAGTAGCCCTTTAGTATGTTTTCAAGCAAGCATTACCAATGAATTCGGAGTCCCTTTGAAACAGGCTTCATCAAAGACCATTTTGAGAGGATCTAGTGTATTCTGCATGACAGGCAGACAAGTGTCCTGTGTTCACCGTCAATGTCTAAAAACTCAGCAGTGAGCTGAGGCAGCGGGGATGTGGCTTTGTCCACTATGTGAATTGGCCTGGAATAGAATTACAGATTCCAATGACCTGGCCAGGCCAAGATTTCAGGTTGCTCATGTGGAAAGACAGAAAGTCTGTTTAATTTGTTTAACATGCACATTCTTTATTTATCATGAAAATAGCTAAAAATTCTTCTAAGTGGGCTGTTTAAATTCACTTTGAGGGAGTTTTCCTACTGCTGACTTTAACCTGCTCAGGTTTGCTTTGGAGAATAAAGTAGCTACATCATTGCTCCATTTTTTCTGATAAATCTAAAAAATTAATTTAAAAAGCACCATTTTCTGGGGGGAGGGGGGGAGAGGTCCCTGATCTGATACACTACCACAAGTGCTACACACTTTACAATTGTAGTTGGTTAAAAAAATTTCTAGGATGGGAAATAAAAGGTCTCCATTTGTCACACTTTGAAAAGCCCCAGATTGGGACCTAGAAATATGTTCCCATCGATGGTCCAATGTTGTAAGTCAGCTTTGATCGGCTATGAGAAAATCCATCAGAGATGTTGAGGGGCTGGTCAGTGCACATCAGGTGCAGGTCAGTTTAATGCCCTGAGCACCTCTCAAGGTGCTTGTACTTGGTTACTATGATTTCTTTAAAATAGGTGATATGGTCTCGGAGTATAGAATTCAGAAATTCTTTTTTTTTATTGATTAAAAAAAATTAAATAACAGGGCTGGGGTTATGGCTCAGCAGAGCCGTCGCCTGGCATGTGTGAGGCCCTGGGTTTAATCCTCAGCACCACATAAAAATAAATAAAATAAAGGCATTGTGTCCAGCTACAACTAAAAAATAAATATTTAAAATAAATAAATAAATGACAGAGGAATGCATTACAATTCTTATTACATGTATATAGCACTATTTTTCATCTCTTTTCTCTGGTTGTATATAAAGTATGTTGACACCAATTTGTGTCTTCATACATGTACTTTGGACGATGATATCTATCACATTCCACCATTCTTGCTAATCCCCTGCCCCCTCCTTTTCCCTCCCACCCCTCTGCCCTATCTGGAATTCATCTATTCCTCCCATGTTCCCCCTCCGTATCCTACTCTGAGTCAGCCTCCTTATATCAGAGAAAACATTCGCATTTGTTTTTTTGGGATTGGCTAACTTAGCATCATCTTAGCATCATCTTCTCCAATGCCATCCATTTACCTGCAAATGCCATGATTTTATTCTCTTTTATTGCTGAGTAATATTCCATTGTGTATATATGCCACATTTTTTTTATCCATTCATCCACTGAAAGGCATCTAGGTTGGCTCCACAGTTTAGCTATTATGAATTGTGCTGCTATAAACATTGATGTGGCTGTGTCCCTGTAGTATGCTATTTTTAAGTTCTTTGGGTATAGTCCTAGGAGAGGAATAGCTAGGTCAAATGGTGGCTCCATTCCCAGATTTCCAAGGAATCTCCATACTGCTTTCCGTATTGGCTGCACCAATTTGCAATCCCACCAGCAATGTATGAGTGTGCCTTTTTCCCCACATCCTCGCCAACACTTATTGTTGTTTGTCTTCATAATAGCTGCCATTCTGACTGGAGTGAGATGATATCTTACAGTAGTTTTGATTTGCATTTCTCTAACTGCTAGAGATGATGAACATTTTTTCATATATTAGTTGATTGATTGTATATCCTCTTCTGAGAATTGTCTATTCAGAATTTAGAAATTCTAAGAAGATGTATACTAAGTCACCTAATCGTCCTCCCCAGGCAAGGGATGCTCCAAGTCTTCTGACTGTCCTTCCAGAGATAATCTACACGTGTAACCCACCACACATGAGGACACACAAATATCCATGCAGATACACACATATGTGCGTAGTGTCATACTCACATGCATATGCACGTATGTGCACAAAATGCCTGAGTGTACAGACACATGCATGGCCCCCATATGCACATTGACATGTGCACACACACGCAGACACGGATGCCTACCCACCCCATACAGAGACACACAGGCACATAGATGCAAACACGTGTACATCCCTTATGTGCCCTCTTACATATACACGTGCACATACAGGACCACTACACATGTAGATATGCACGTGTTTATGTGGACATATGTGAACACATGCACACCTCTGGGTCTCCCTCTGTCCTCCAGTGGATGGCACCCTCACATACTCTTCTGCATTTTGTGCTGGCTGTCCTGTTTTCGTTCTGCCTTTGGGCCACAGAATGTTCCACATTGGCCAAATGTGTTCTCCATGATGGGCAGACAGGTATCCTGTGTTTGCTGTCAATGTCCAAAACTTCCACAGCGAGCTGAGGACGAGGGGATGTGGCTTTGCCCACTATGTGAATCGGCCTGGAATAGAATCATAGCATCTCGTGACCTGCCCAGGCCGTTTGTTTCAAGGGGACCTGACAGGGACACCAGACAACCTGAATATCATCTGAGCAGAACCTGCAGGTAGCAGGATTGGTAAACAGATGCTCATTTCTGTACTGGAATGTACAACACCATGTCACCTTTCACGATTCTCCTGCGTGTCTTCCCTTAGCTACCCACCAATAGTGCTGATCAGACTCAGTGGGAGGGCTTCTGCCATCAGGAGCCACAGCAGCGCCATCTGTCAGTGGGCCCCAAAATGATTTCTAAAATTAATTTTTTGATTATACAAGTAATAAACACAGTCACTTTCAGAATCTAAAATGTTACACACATGGTTAAAGTTGCTTCGGTTGCAACGTGTCCAGGCTGTAACGGCCTCCTCCCTTCCCCTCCCTCCTCCTCCTCCCTCCCTTCCTAAGTGGCAATGACCACTTTAATGACCAGTTGGCTCATTAAAAATCAGAGCTGCTTGTCTAATTGGTTTTGCCTAATTAAACCCCAGTGTTCCTCAGGTCTTCTTAAGGGTAAATAGATTCTAAGCAGTCCCTGGGAAAAATTGCAAAGCCAACCCTACTTCCCCTTTATAATGTCAGTGGTCACTCCAAAATGTGGCTTCTGGTGAAAGTAGCTGTATCTCTAGGTGGCATACCTGCAGAATCTGGAAGCAGTAAATCAAAAGTGCCATTTTCAGACCGTTTTTTTTAAACAGTTTATTTTTCTCTTATTTATTTTTTTATGTGGTGCTGAGGATCGAACCCAGTGCCTCACGCATATGCGAGGTGAGTGCTCAGCCACTGAGCTACAGCCCCAGCCCCCTTCAGACCAGTTTTTGATCTCCACTCCTGACCTGGGTGACCCTGCAGCAGGCTGTCTTCCCAGGCACGTCTTGGCGAGATGTGCTGGTGGACCTGCCTGTGCCATCTCGGGCATCCAGGGTTGACGGGGCCAGGCCAACCTGACCCACATGAGGTCAGCCTCTGGGTCGCCCAGCTGGAGCACTGGACCCCCCATGCTGCCCCTGCCTCCTTGTCTCCTGCATGGCGGGTAAAGCCCCCTCTCCGGGCCTCTCACTGAGATGTGGAGGGTTTTCAACTCCTGTTTTCCAACTCAATTAGATATGGTCTGAGACCCCCATGTTCCCTGTGCAGGCCTGGGCCTTGTGTGTGAAGGTGATCAGTCTGGAAAACCCCAGCCCCTTATAAACACAGCGAGAATCGTTTTCCTCCACAATTAAAACATTAGCTTTTTCTTTACAAGGACATTAGCTCAACCTTCTAAGCCACCTGGTGCTGTTGAGGGCGGGGATGAGCTAGTAAAGCGTGATGGGGTCTGCATCTGTGGGACAGGGTGGGGGTGGTGGTGTCTGCTTCACAAGAGTGTCGGTGAGACACGCCCAGCCTGGCATCTGTGCTGTGTTGATAGCAGGCCATGTCAGGGTCAGGCACAGGTTCAGCCCCTAAGGCTCTGTAGCAGTTGATCATTTAAACAACACGCAAGTATGATGTATGTAACCTGTAACCACCCAGCCTTTGTCTTGCAGAGGAGAATCTACAGATGAGCCACCTTGTGCATGGGGGTAGTGCTGTGAGGGTGGCATTCAGAGGGTCCTGCTAAATCCTACCTTTGTCCTCCCCAGCGGACAGCACCTTTGACAGCGGCCAGGGCTCCACGGTGTACTCAGACTCCCAGAGCAGCCAGCAGAGCATGGTACTGGGCTCCCTGGTGGACGCTGCTCCACCCCTGGCCCCATGTGTGTGCAGCCCCCCTGTGAGCGAGGGACCTGGCCTGCCGCACAGCCTGCCCTCGCTGGGGGCCTTCCAGCAGCCCACTGCCACGGTGAGTTGAGAGCCACCCCTGCCCTGTCCCCTTGGCCTCCTTGTCTGAGGGCCCTGGGGGATCCAGTCATGAGAGCCATCTGGGCTGCACTGACTCTGGTCAGGGTTAACGTGGCCTGTGGTCAGTTCTCAGCCATGTTTTCCCTGGGGAGATCCCCAGAAGCCAGCCATAAAAAGCCCTGTCTTTTCTGGGAGCCATGGAACCCTGGGCCATATAGCCTTTGACACACCCACATTGCCAGGCAAGAGGGACATACTGTCTGGAAACAGACCCCAGCAGGCAGCAGGGCTGAGGGAGCTGTGACAGAGCTGACAGGCCACACCTTGGGGCAGGTGCTGGTGGTGATGAGGCTGACACACCCTGGGCCTGGGCCATCTTCTCAGACTACCCCCCAGAGGTGAGAGCAAAGCCTCGTTTGTAATAATGAAGCCCTAGATTTGGCCTCGCTGTCCAGCCTCCCAAGGGGATGTCCAGTAGTTCCTGGCATGTCTCGCTCACAGCAGCCACTGAAAATCAACTATGAAAACAGGGTTGAAGTGTGGGGAACACTGTAGCGAGAGTGTTTGAGAAGGCAGGGCTTCAGGCAGGCAGGACGGCTGTGCTGTGGTGTAAGATCTGGGAAGCTGAACACCAGGGGGTCACACGGGGCATTTATTTTTGATTCTGATTTTTTTTTTAAACATTGAAGGAAATTAAACAATTGCTTGCTTCACAGCCCACGTGCTCAACCGAGGAGAATTTGCCCGTGACCTGGGCAGCGGAGCCAAGTCCTCAGGGGGAGATTAGGCCCCTGCCCTGTGCGTGGGCTGTGTCTTTGCCCCTCCCCTGAGAGCCGCCTGGCTGGTCTGTCACTCCCTCACACTAGTCTGCCACCACGTCGTCCTCTTGGCACTGGCAGAGCATGAGCACGGCAGGCTCTGTCCCCTGCACATGGGTTCTCCCTGTGGGCTGCGGCCTCTCTTTCCCCTTTCTGTCCACGCGGGGTTGGGCTGTCAGAAGGGCCCAGATCGTCCCTTTGGAAAAGCAGCTGAAGCTGCTGGGCGTGCCTGCCTTGGCTGCCGGGAGTCCCAGGGCTCATTGTCCATTTGCATTTGCAATTTTGCTCAATTCACAAAATGAAGTATGATTTTAAAGGGCAGAAAGAGCTCATTGAAGAGAAGACTCTTCACAGCTCCCGAGGGTTATTCTTGTGAGTGTTGCTGAAGCTGGGGCTGAGCCAGAGTGTTCCATCTGGCTCTCATTCTTTCCTGCCCCTGCAAGGGCTTCCGATAGCCATAGGATACACTGGCTGCCTAAGTCCCCGCTGGGCTAAGTCTCTCCTGTGTGTCCTTGGTATGGCAGCTGGTCACTGCTTCAGTGTGTAAGCTGGGAGGCCCGAGGGGGGAGGCCAGAGCTTGTTCTCCTGCCTCCCTTCCTATTGATACAGAAATACCTAGCAGAAAGAGTAGGGCCTGGAGGGGTTCCTCCTGTGTGCCAAGGGCTGGCCCCTCCCTGCTGGGCCTTCCTGGGGATGGTTGCTGTGGTGATGTGCCCTGGGACCCAGTAAAGAGCAAAGAGAGAGGAGGAGGAGGAGGAAGGGAGGGCCACCAGGAGTGAAAGGCTGCTCACCCCTCCATGGCCAGCAGACCTACCAGAGCTCCCAGGCGGTGCACTGTGGCCAGGGCTGTAGGACAGTCTGGCCCAACTGGGCATGCTCATCTGCTCTGTGACTTCATCTAGCTGAATTCAGATTCGAGGCTTCATCCCAAATCAAGCTGCTCTTTCCACCGCACCCCCCACTGCCTTGCATAAAGCCCTGGCTGTGAAAGATGAAGCCGGGGAGGGCAGCTCTGGAAATCCCCGTCCTCCTGCCATCCAGAGAGTGGCAGGCGACATTCTGCCGAGAGCAGCCTTGCTGGTCTCGAATTCAGGCTTCCTGTAGCCCCACCCGCTCCGCCTTCCCCTGTGGTGGAGGAAGTCCAGGCAGCGAGACTCTTTCCTTATAAATATTCCAGTCTCTGTCTCTGCACAATAAGGACTCTTAGAGAACAAACTATAACAACGTCATGACACCAAAAAGGAAAAAAAAATTAACACATTAGCAGCAACTGCTTAATGACACCCAGGGGCTCAGGTTTCTGATCCTTTTGCTGACCCATTTAGCCAGTTGGGCTGACATCCTGTGTGCAGCCTGTGTGTTTCTCTGCTCCTGTAGCCCAGCCTAGAGGACCCTGCTTTGCTGAAGTCCCCACTGTGCCAAGTGTGCTGCGGGCACCTGGATGGCCTGTTGCCTTCCACAGCGAGCCAGCACTATTTGTTTTTCATTGCTCCATGTTCTATCTGAATTTTCTACATGAATTCATTTTCTGTGTGCTGAGCCAAACAGATGAGACGCTTCCCCACCCCATGTCCTAAGGGGCCCTTCTCTTTGCTTCTAAAAAGCTTCCGTGGTGATCTTTTCTCATGCTTGTGTAATACTCCATGGGGTTAATGTTCCAGAACATTCACTGGCTGAGAGCTGTGGCTCTCCACGGCTTTTCAGTATGGTGAGTGACACTGCAGGACTGCCACACCTGGTTTCTGCTGAGTCACCTTCCTGGAAGCAGGGTCCTTAATGGGGCTGGGCACCAGGATGAGAGGACTGAGGGGCAGCCACTGAGTGTGACCCTGGTGTTCTCCACAGCCGGGCCTCTCCGTGGGCTCTGTCCCAGCCCCTGCCCACCCTCCACTCCTCCAGCAGCGTTTCCCAGAGCCTGCAATGAGCTTCGCCCCTGTGCTGCCGCCACCCAGTGCCCCTGTGCCCACAGGCCCAGGCCAGCCTGCACCCACCGCTCAGCAGGTAAGTGGGACCCACCCTCACGGCCCTGGAAGCGTCCCTTGTAATAGGTGGTGTGTGTGTGTGTGTGTGTGTGTGTGTGAGTGTGGCATGTGGAGATGTGACTGTGTGTCTGTATGAGTGGGAGTGTGGGCGTGGAGTAGTGTGTAAGTGAGCGTGAGGGTATGCGTGGGCTGCTGTGTGTCTGAGTATGCAGGGTAGGCCCTGCCTCAGCAGGCTGGTGGTCGAAGGCCCTGCCTCTCTCCCTCCAGCCTCCTCCAATGGCCCAGCCACCGGCCCTGCCACAGGTCCTGGCCCCACAGCCTATGGGCACCATGCAGCCGGTGCCCCCCCACCTGCCTCCGTACCTGGCTCCGACCTCCCAGGTGGTGGCCCCTGCTCAGCTGAAGCCCCTCCAGATGCCTCAGCCACCCCTGCAGCCACTCGCTCAAGTCCCTCCACAGGTACTTCTGGGCTGGCTATCCGCAGTGTCTTAGGGCCTGCACATCCTGGGTGGGGTTCCAGGGCACCTGCAGGGCCCGTCTGCATGCGATCCCTGTCTGCATGCCAGGATGGGGAGGCGGGATCAGAAGGGCTGGATACGAACTCCACATGCATCAGCACCGTTCTGGTGACTAGCGTGGCAGACCTGGGAGTGTGGAGGCAGCCTCCGAGGGCAGGTTGTCCTCTGTGCCCTCTGGCCTCACTTTCTCCCCATCCTATTCGGCCTTCCTTCCAGACTGAGATGCCTTCTGGGCTGTGATTGGCCAGATAAGGGGTCTCTCCAGGAGGGGGAAGTGGCCCTCACTGCACCACCCCACAAATACCCAGTCTTAGGTGCATCCAGGTTCTGGAAAAGTTTAGTCCAAAATCAAGGACAGGAGTCACAATATGGCTACCAAGTGGACACGGAAAGCAGATGGGCTTGCTGCAGGTGACTGTCCATCCTGAGGTGTTACCCAGGGCTGGGCTAAAGGTGGCTCCTTGGAGGTCTAGTGACCAGCTGGATGACACCACTTCCTGCAGGGAGGGCTGGTTACTAAAGTTCAACCTGAGGAGCAGAGGTGACCTCTGGTGTCTTTCTGTAGGGACACTGTCTGTAACTAGGGGCACATGATAGCATGGCCAGGACAGCGTGTAGTTGGGGTTGGGCACCATTGCTCAGGCTACTGGACTCCATGATCCCAGTCATTCTAGAGACCCTTGGTGGTGATGGGCTATGACCTTGGTGGTAGGACAGGAAGTGGCCTTCATTCTGAAGATGGCGGTTCCTGCTGGGAAAGGAGTATTCCTACAATTTGCCCCCCCCCCCCGAAGATTTTCTTGTCTCAGGTATCTTTGTGATACCATGTTAGAGCTGGCTTAGGGTTCTAGTTAAATCATCTTCTTGCTCCTTGGTGGTTTGTGGTGGTAAGTTGCTTTTCAAAATAGAAATTGATTTATTCCTATTTGCTGCCTTCAAATGAACTGCAAGAAGGTGCTCGTTGTGTGATGCAAGAAAGCACTATTGTGGAGAGAGCTGTCGGGGACTGAGGGCTGAATTCCCGAGATCAGATACCAGCCTTCTCTGGGAGGTGCCAGAAGACTTAGAGGAGGTTCCGGAGTTACTGCTGGTGTGGGGTGTGGCCTCAGCCACTGAGAACCCTCCCGGAAGTTAAGTTTCCATTGGAATTTTCACAGTTGAGGCATTAGCCTGTGATTCCCGACTCGTGGAGCCCGTCTGAGGCGCTGACAGTCTCAGTCCTTCTAAGTGAAAGATTCAGGGTCCGTGTCCGTAGATGAGGGTCACTCTTGGGCCCCCTGTTTCCGAGCCATCCCTGATTCCCTCAGAGTCCCCTGTGGGGCCCCCCCCCCCGTGCCTGTGCTGAGGCTGACAGATTTCATTTCTCTTTGGCGTTTCCCATGCTTGGGTTTCCCTTGCCGTTGGGTGTGTTTTGGGGAGCCCTTCCAAGCAGCTGCAGGATTGCGCCTGCGAGGCAGGGCCTCCTACGGTCCCAGCCCCTGCCCCTGGCAGCCCTGACTAACCTGCTGTCCTGTCTCTTCCAGATGCCTCCGATGCCTGTGGTCCCCCCCATCACGCCCCTGGCAGGAATCGACAGCCTCCCTCAGGCCCTCACTGACCTGCCCACTGCTAACGTGGCTCCGGTGCCGGCCCCTCAGTATTTCTCTCCCGCCGTGATCTTGCCAAGCCTCACCGCGCCCCTCCCCACGTCCCCGGCCCTGCCCCTGCAGGCAGTCAAGCTACCCCATCCCACTGCGGCGCCCCTGGCCGTGCCCTGCCAGACGATCGTGCCAAACACGCCCGCCGCCATCCCCCTGCTGGCTGTGGCCCCACAGGGGGTGGCCGCCCTGTCTATCCACCCTGCTGTGGCCCAGCTCCCGGCCCAGCTCCCCACCCCGCCCGTGTACCCGGCCACCTTCCCGCAGATGGCCCCCGGAGACATCCCGCCTTCCCCCCACCACACAGTGCAGAGCTTAAGGGCGACCCCAACCCCTCCGCAGCAGGCACCGGCAGCCCCCCCCCAGCCCCTCCAGCCTGGTGTTGTCCACCTGCCCGAGCAGGCTGCACCAGTGCCTGCCTCAGGGAGCCAGGTAATACACCCATGGGGCCTCGGTCTGCCTCCCAGTGCCTGGAGGCCCTCGGGACACTCACTTCACTGAGCCATGGCTTTCTCTGGGCGTTGGACTGAGGGGCAGGTTAGGGCTGGGGCAGGAGGCATCTCTGAGATGGGTTGGAGAAGGAGGCTAAAGACATCAGGGGGCATCAGTTTCCACCTTGGGAACCACCAACATCAGGGCAGCATGTGGGTTCCTTTGTCCCACCTGACCAAGAGGTGGGCAGCTGCTGCTCATGTGGGCGAGGACACCCTTGCCCTCCCATGCTGGTCCCGTTGGCCCTCACTGGTTACTCTATGGGCTCCAGGCTTACATGCATCTGGGGTCAGCCCCTCCCAAAGCACTGTGCAGAGCAACGCAGGGCAGACGTGCTTCTGCTAGCAGAGAGGAAGCTGGGCCAAGAGGTGAGGGGTCTGGGGTCTGACGGGCTACCACCTGAGAGTGGACCTGATAGGACCCAGTGTCAGGTGGGGACCCCTTGCAACCAGGCTAACCGCAGAGAGACCCTGTGGTACACAGGGACACAAGCCCTGCTGTGACCTGGGTAGCTTCGCAGATCTGCACAGCACACTTGCATGCGGAGCTTCTGGGTTATTCTGTTCAAATCCAAGTGAGGGGAAGAGCTGATATGGATGCATCCACCTGGGTACCCCACCCGGTAGCCCCAGCCTGGGAACCCCTCACCTGGAATCCTCCTGTGTAGGACGCTCACACACACAGGTACCTCTTACCTGCGCATCTCCACCTAGGTGTCTTCCAGCGCAGCCCCATCCTAGCCCTGAGCCCTGACAGCTCTGTGGACGGGGCATGTCCCTGCCTTTTGAGCCTCAGGGGCCAATGCCCCCTCCTGACTTATTGTGAGGATCTGTCCAGACAGCAGAGGAGGAGGCCAGGGCCGAGTGTTCCTGGTGCCAGGTGCCACCCCAATCACTTTGTCCTGATCCAGTCTCGAGTAGGACCCCACATTCCGAGTATACAGGGAACCCCCGGGCACTGCTTCTTGCTCTCTTACTTCCAGAAGGATTGTGCCTGGAGAAGGAAGGCAGTGTTAGTGGCTGGCAGGATGGTGTCTGTCTAAACAACCCAGTGGGAGGAAGCACATCAGCCCTGTGCTGCTACTGAGTGAGCGTCAGTCTGAGCAGGTGTCCATGGCAGCCTGGCCAGCTGATTCCTGGGTCAGGTGTGTTTTTGAGGAAAGCAGAGGCCAAGGAGTAGGACGGCAGAGACCTGAGCTCTGTGTGCTCAGGACATTGCTGCTTGGCCCTTCTGGGCTCTTCATAAGTTGCTGCAGGCCTGATAGCCATTTCTGTTGTCTCCGTGGTGGAGATAGTCATCGATGAGCTGGGCTGAGCACCCTGGTGACAGCAGCTGGGGCTTCTGACCAGGAGAGAACCGTCCACCTGTTGGGCTGTGGCGTGGTCTATCTGACCCTACATGGGTTGCTAACAGAAGGTCTCAGGCCAGCCTGTCCGAGTGAACAGGGCTGGTACCATTCCTGAGAGGTGGAGAACTTTCAACCTTCTCCACCCCCAAGTGAGGCAGAGGACAGATCATCCTGGCACTTTGAAATCCAAGCCGGCTTGTTCTCTACTTGTCTTACCTTTTACCTGGGAGGAGATTTCAGGGAGAGATGAGGACAGTGGAGGAGTTGGCCTGGGCTCCAGATCACCCTGTGGGAGACGGCAGATGTCGGTGAGCGCTCTCAGGGAGCACTTGGCCCCTGTGAACTCTGAACTGACCAGGAGGTCTGACACAGGCAGGACACTGATGGCCCCAGGAGCCTGGTTGGATCCTGTGGGTCACCTGGTGCTTTTCACCTGGGCTTAGACAGAGGTTCGCAAGTGATGTCTGGGTCTGGATATTACCACAGATTCTCACAGAAAGGGATGCGGGGATGCCCCTCTCTGTTTGCTTCTGCTAAATCTGCATGTCAAATTTGCCTTGAAACAAGGACTCACTGCCCTGGGGAGTCTGTGGGTTGGGGAGGAATGTTCCATGCCCCCACCACCACCCTGGCTGTGTCAGGTGGGCCCCTGGCATCCAATGTGCATCCCTGTCCCCTAGGTCCTGCTGGGCCATCCGCCTCCATACACTGTGGATGTGGCTGCTCCGGTCCCTGCTGTGTCCCTGCCACCTGTTGTCCTCTCGCCGCCTCTGCCAGACGTGCTGCCACCTGCCGCCCCCGAGCTCCTGCCTAAGTTCCCTAGCTCTTTGGCCCCCACTGTGATGGCAGCTGCTCAGGGTGTGCCCACCCCGAGTGCCGCACTCCTGCCGCCAGCAAACCCGCCACTGCCCACTGCGCCTGTGATTGCCGGCCCTTGCCCAGCCGTGCAGCTGACAGTGGAACCTGCCCAGGAGGTGTGTGCCTTAACTCCTGCTTGCAGCCACCCCAGGGCTGCACTGGGAACCTCAGCCCTGAGGTCAGTCCTGCCCACAGCCCACTGCTCCCCGGAGGCGGAGTGTGGTCTGGGACAGCCAGACGTTCCCGTTCTGGCCTCTCTCACTTCCCATAAGCCCACATCAAGATGGAGAGCAGGAGTTTTGTAAATGGGTTTGGAGGACGCGTTCCCTTGGAGAGGATGTGAAGAAAGCTTTTACAAAACCCGTGTGTCCTCTTTCAGGAATGATCAAAGTGGGTTAACGGATTGGGAAAGGAAACAAGCCTCAGCTTTTTGGCATCTGCTAGGCTCCAGGCCTTTCAACCAGATGAAAACCTCCCTGTGTGGCAGCCCCCTGGCCACAGGCGGGCGAGAGGGGCTGAGGAGTGGGGAGGAAAGGCCAGCATGGTGGGGGGGGGTGGAGGGGAGTGTGTGCCACCCGCGAGTCGGAGCTGTGACCCGTTCTCTTTCCTCTGGTTTTTATTTCAGGAGCAGGCCTCCCAGGACAAGCCGCCTGGCCTCCCACAGAGCTGTGAGAGGTACCAGCCCAGAGGGGACGGTCGGGGGTGTGGGCCCAGCGCTGGCTCAGCCCAGCCCCTTCTGCTGCTCCATGGGCCCTGACCCAGTTTGCCTCGGTGCCACCACCCTCTTTTCTAAACCTGACCTGGCAGAGCTTCAGAGACCTTCTCTCAGGGTCTTTGTCAGTCCTGGCTGAAATCCGGTTGTCGGAGGCTCCCAGCTGTGTTTCGAGTCTTCTGGGAACATGGCCCTGGCCTGTGGGCCAGCAGTAGGAGGCTGTGGGTGGACAGGCCCTGGGGGACTTCCTGTGAACAGCAGAGTCCAGCCCCTTAGACCCTGGGTCTCCCAGACCGCCACCTCCTGTGTTCTTGGGGAGGCAGCCTGTTCTTCCTGAGGGTGCTCATGAAGTGACCACGGGCCCACCCTCTGAGTGTGTTGATGTTTCACGGTCTTCACACCAGCTCCAAGTGGCTGCTGTTTCCTGCACAGATGGGGAAACTGAGGCATGGGAACCAGTTCTTGGGTCAGGATGTTGAGAGGGCTGGAGGTCTTGCAGCCAATGACTGTGAAGTCCACCCTTTTGCATGGAGGCTACCCGGGATGGACGCTGCAGGGTCCCCTCACAGGCAGCTGCTGTTTCTGCAGGTCACAGCTTCAGGCCTGGAGGTTTTGAGGCCCCCAGGCTGGGCTGGCAGGAGCACTGGCTTGTCACCCGTGGGTGCTGTTAACATTCTTGGTTCTTACTCAGCTATGGAGGCTCTGATGTCACTTCTGGAAAAGAGCTGAGTGACAGCTGTGAGGGCACCTTTGGAGGGGGCAGGCTGGAGGGCAGGGCTGCCCGGAAACACCACCGCAGGTCCACGCGTGCTCGCTCCCGGCAGGAGAGGGCCAGCCGGCCCCGGCTTACCATCCTGAATGTGAGTGGCTGGGACCCCGGGCACGCGGGTGCGGCGTCCTCCGTGAGCTGACCATCCGCTTCCTACAGGTGTGCAACACGGGGGACAAGATGGTGGAGTGTCAGCTGGAAACACACAACCATAAGATGGTGACCTTCAAGTTTGACTTGGACGGGGACGCGCCTGATGAGATCGCCACGTACATGGTGAGGGTGGGCCTGGGCAGCGAGGCCATGTCTTGGGGCACATGCAGGGTCCAGTGGCTGAGCTTGGCCCTGTGTGGGGGTGTCACCCACCCCCAGTGCCTAGGGGCTGCCCCGGAGCAGTGAGGCTGTGGTGGGGAGCGCTGACCCCTGCACTGGGTTCTGTGGGCTCCTCCGCATACTGGGCAGAAGCCTCTGGGGACCAGCGGGCAGCTTGAAGGCTGTAACTTCCCAGGAGGGTGTCTCAACCCCTCAGCTGTCCCTCAGAAGAACAGGAGGAAATGGCAGGCAGGTGCCATGAATGAGCAAAGGGAAGCAGCACCCCAGCACCTAATGTCCCTGCTCAGAGCCACCTGTCACCCTCCCCAGTGGAAGGGCCAATCTCAGCCCTGCACCCCATTCGCGTTTCCCCAGCTACTGCATGCACCTCCACCCAGAGACACCCTCCCTGCCCAGGTAGACCACTCGTTGAGTACCTCATCCTCAGGGGCTTCACTTGTTCCCAAACCTTGCTCCCAAGGGATCCCACAGTGTCCTCAGCACCTGGCCCTATTAGAAATGGGGATCTTTGGCCCTTAGAAACTGTACAGTGCACAAGGACACAGGCAAAAAGGACCCTCTTGTTTGCACCATGCTTACTGGCCCATGAGTGACCACCCCACAGGACAGTGTTCTTCCTAGAACATCACCACCAGCGGGGAGCTTAGGAAGCAGTCAGCATTGGTGGCTGGTGCTGTGTCCACCCCCGCCCCACCAACACACAGATGGCCACCACATACAGTGAGTGGGGCTAGCGTGACTAGGGAACAGAATATGAAATGCAATTTAATCCAGCAATGCAAATGGCCCACGTGGCCAGTGGCCGCTGCATTCAACAAGCTGGCTCTGAAGGTCAGCAGAAAGCTTCCCCTTGGACCTCGTCCCAGCCGCTCCAGCCCCGGCTTCATTAAATTCTGATGTGGATTTCATGGGAAAGCCCCAGCTGCTTGCTTTTGGGACAGTTCCACAGAGAGATCTCAGATAAGACCTTCCTGGAGCCCACGCCCAGGGCACAGTCCCCACGATGTTAAAGAAGAAATTGTTCAGCCCTTTGTTGAAATGCTTGGGAGGATTTTTTGAGACTGTTGCAATAGGGGAGAGAACATGTAGTCAGCTCTGAACCCAGCAGGGAGAGTTACAGCCCAAGAACAGCGTGGGGGTCAGTGGACGGAAGATAACTGAGAGGAGACCTCAGGTGCTGAGCCCAGATGGATGGTCAGCTCTGGTCGTGGAGGACGCCAGGCAGCCCTGACCTCTCACGTTCAGGATGGTCAGTGGGCCTGGCTGGCCCTCTCCTGCCGGAGTGTGTGTGTGAACCTGTGGTGGTATTTCTGGGCAACTCCACCCTCCAGCCTGCTCCCTTTCAAGGTGCTTTGAAAGCCATCGCTCAGCTCTTCCTGGAAGTGACCTCAGAGCCTCTGTAGAAACCCACTGCTGAACACACTAAGTGTGGCGCTTGCTGAGGGCCACCCTCATTTATGATGTCTGAGAGATGAAGAATTTGATCAGATGCATGGTGGCTGGTGGAGGGGAGGATCCAAGGTGGCGGCTGGCTACTGTGGGGCCAGGAGGGGTCTTGGTCAGCAGCCAGTGGCTGGTTCCTTTGTGTAGCCTAAGCAAACCCTGGTCTTCACCCTGCAGTCTAAACTGAAACCCCGAGACATCTCTTACTTTGTTTTCGTACCTGTGTCTCCTGTTTCTCTGTGTGCATATGTTCCTGTGGACACCTGTGAAGTGTCCCCTCGGCCTCTGAGCCTGTTCCTGTGGCCCTGCCCCCACCTTCCTTGCAGCACTGTGATTAGACGAGCATTTGTTCACGTTCCCCCACAGGGTCCCCGTCCAGGGACGACACAGTTCTTACTGAACTGTGAACATTGACAACTCCGCAGCTTCTCAGACCTGTTTTAACATGTGCTCACCATCCTGATTCTCCTCCCTCTGGTGGCTCTCTCTCCTGTACTGTGTGAAGGTTTGAACTGGGAGTTTTTAAGCCAGGTCATCTAAAGTCCCTTTACAAAGCAAGCGTGACATAAATACACAAATTTGGCCCATCGGCCTGGCTGTCCACGTGTAGCCTCTGCTGGGTGCCCACCGTGCTCTTCCTCACACCCTCCTGTCCCAGGGACAGAGGCATCAGGGGGCTGGAGTGGAAGTCTGGGTGTTAGCTGGGGGAACGCAGTGCTGTCCAGACAAGCTCCTCCCCACCCAGGGATGGGCCTCCTGAGTGTGGGGCACGAGGTTCCCTTGCTGGTGTGTTGAGCTGGGCCTTGGGCTCATATTGTGACAGAGATCCCCTTGACACCCCGTGGTGAAGGGGAAATGTGGATGTTTGCTTTAAGTCAGCATCAATTCCCAGGTTATCCGAGGGCCCCTCTATCTTTAGGGTTTTCTTGGTTTTGCTTTTGATTTATTTTAATCTCTTTGAAAATAAATTCATACCTAGCAGGAAAACACTAAGGGGCTCTAGTTCAGGTCTGTGCCGAGTTGGCACGCTGCAGATGTTCTCATGTGCAGCACCTGTGTCACAGCTGGATGCTCTAACTGCCCACGGTGTGGCACCGTATGCTGTCCTCAGTTAACAGGTGAATTGGGAGGACAGCGTTGGCCTCCTCTGAGGGATATGCCAGTGCCCCTGAGCCTGGTGTGGGGAGGGTATGGGGAGGGTCAGAGGAGCTCCGCTCTGCAGCCAGCTTATTATGGGAGGCAGATGGATCCAGCCCAGAAAGGAAGAACAGATGGCCTGGGCAGGGCCGAGGCATCTGGGTGACCGCAGAGGTGTGTGGGTAGGAGAAGGATCCGTGGCCTGAAGTGGGCAGGGATTGGACCCTGCTGGGAGAGGGAACAATCTGACCTCTTTCCCTGGAGTTGTGTGTCCAACTCTCCAAGATGCACTATGTCCCATCTGCTTGAGTGGCCAAGGACACAGCAAAACAGGGTGTTAGCAGGGGTGCAGCATGCCCACGTGAGAGTTGGGGACAGTGACTCTCTTTCTACACCAAGGTCTGAAGGCTGCGGTAGTGAGGCTGTGGTGTGGGACCTGCTGGCCACCCTTCTCTCTCCTACCAGAGGCCTGGGCTGTCCTTTCTGTCCCAGGTGCTGGCTGAAGGGTAGAGATCACATGTGTGAACCACATGGCCCTGAGAAGCCAGAGGGTGGTGCAAGATGAGGTCATCTTGGTCTCAGCCCCAGACCAACAGGAGAAAGGCAGCTGGCTTGAATGGGCCTTGTGCTCTGGAGGAATGGCCACCTGCCTGGACATCAGGGTCCATGGAGAGGCCATAGTGCAGGGGGTGCACCTTAGTGGAATCAGAGCAAGGCTGGGACCCAGTTATGTGCCCTGAGTAGTCTCTCTATGGCCAACTTTGGGGACACCCTCTCTGGACTTTGCTCTGAGAAGAGTCGTGTGGCTGTGGGCGAATCTTGTTGAGCACAGACCATGAGAAGGCCAGTCTCAAGTAGCTCTGGTGAAATACAGGCATGAGCTCAAGGACAGCCCAAGCTTGAGAAGGGTGGACGCCCAAGTGGAGAGGGATAGGAGACAAACTCCCAGGGTCCCTGCCGAGGAAGCAGGGGACATCAGGAGCCTTGATGGGGGCCACCTGCTGATCACTCTTCCACCCCCACCTCCATGCCAAGTCCGAGGCTACAGGTCAGACACTGAGGCCGGGAGAGCAGGGGTTGCAGGCACAGAGAAGGGTGTGTGGACATCCTGTAGAGCTTTGCCAACCCTGCTGCTCAGCCTGTCTCCAAACCTGCCCACCAGCTGGAACCTGTACCTTCACATCTGCCTCCTTGTCTCTCATGGCCTGCCTGGTGCCCATGTCCAAATTGTCCCCCCCCACACACACACACCCTGGTCCCATTGATCCTGTGCACCTGCCAACCTTGAAGGTGACTGGACCGGCCTGGGGTTCCATGACTGGTCCTCACTCTGGGCATGGCAGTGCCAGACAGGCTGCTTCTCTAGGCTGAGCTGTCTTGTCACCCTGGGGCCATCTGCTCTCCTCACTGGGCTGGGCAGGGGCGTGCCCCTTTGCCATGTCTTCCCCTGGCACCGAGAATCACCGAGTGGAGATCCATATATCCCCCATCAGGCTCCAGGGCGCGGTCTGCAGCGGGTGGTTATGGCCGCTGCGTGTGCCCTTGCAGGTGGAGCACGGCTTCATCCTGCCTGCTGAGCGGGAGACGTTCATCGAGCAGATGAAGGATGTCATGGACAAGGCAGAGGACATGCTCAGCGAGGACACAGATGCTGACCGTGGCTCTGATGCGGGGGCCAGCCCACCACACCTGGGCTCCTGTGGTCTGGCTGTGGGGGAGGTGAGAGCCTGCGTCCCCAGGAAGCAGTGGAGGGTGCTGTGGGGTGGGAGGGTGGACCCTGCAGTTTAGCGGGAAGCTCTGAAGGAAGTTCTCCCTGAACGCGGGTTGCGCTGACCTCTGATCCCTCTCCCTCATGCAGGAGAGTGGACAGTCCCAAGCAAATGCCCCTGTGTATCAGCAGAACGGTGAGTCTGCCCCCACCTTGGGCCACACCTGTCAGAGCAGATGAGCCTTGGGCTCTGGGAAGAGCCATTCCCTAGTGTCCCTGCCCCCTGCTCTATAGCAGGTGTTTGCTTTGAAGCTTCCAATGAGCATAGTGTCGGGGTCTTGGCATTGCAGTGGGGGTGGGGGTGGGAGTGTGTGGTGACAAGGGTCCCCCATCTGGGAGTGGCCACCCCATCTGATGTTGACTGGTATCACCACCTTCACAGCCGATGCTGCAGGCATCCCAGGAACTAAACATGAACCCAGGGCACTCCTGAGTCTCGGGTTGGCCACCCATCTCCCACCCCTCTGGGTGAGAGAGGATATAGAAGCCCCTCCTCAGGGCCTCTTTTTCAAGGGGACTGGGGACCGTCTGTGTCATGGAGGGAAGCTCTTTTGGACTATGACTGGGAACTTGGGTTCCCTGCCCATGCCCTTCTGAGTAAATCCTGTGGGTGCAAATGTTCTGTGGAGCCCCTGTGGCGGTCCAGTGTGGCAGAGGTGTCACCTGGTCTCAGCATGCTGTTCATGTTCTGTTTCTCAGTCTTGCACACGGGGAAGAGGTGGTTTATTATCTGTCCAGTGGCTGAGCACCCAGCAGCTGATGCCCCCGAATCGTCACCCCCACTTCCTCTAAGCTCCCTGCAGCCAGAAGCCAGCCAAGGTAGGAGCAGCCACAACCCCTACCCTGGGATCCCTCCCCTGCTAACCCACAGGCTTTCTTCTGTACATCCCTTCACTGGTGTGCACTGGGCACCTCGCATGGTGTGCACTGGGCACCTCGCATGGTGCTGGGATGCGAGGGGCCTTCCACACTGTCACCCCAAACTTAGGGCAGCCTACCGGGCTGTTTTCCCTATCCATCCCTGTTTTCTACTGGATCAGCTAAGCATAAGCTTGAACCTGCCCTGTTATCTCCACCACTGCACAGGTGAGGCACAGGTGAGGTGCAGGTGAGGCTCAGGTAAGGTGCAGGTGAGGCTGTGCCACGTGCTGATGGGCTCTGCCCTGCCTCTCTCTGTGCTGCCTCGTGACCTTTGCACCCTTCCTGTTTCATGGGGAAAACACACCCTGGGGTCCTGCTTGGCAAGGAGTGTTAGGTGGGAAAGGCCCTTTTATTTCTGAGCCTGATTCCCAGTGGTCCCCATGGATGGCGATCACTGTTGTGGATCTGCCTACAGAGGACAGTAAGTTTGCCCTCGGGCTATGGGGGAAATCTTGATTTTTATGGTCCTTTGGAAAAACAAAACTAGTCATTTAAGCCAGTTTAAGATTCCCTATCACTTGGCCAAAAAATAATGGCTAAAACTTAACCCACCATTGTGGTACATTGATAAAAAAATATTTGTAAGACAACTTTGATTTCCTGTTGTGTTTCCAGTGCCTTCCATTGTACCTTTGGAGATTTGTTACCACCAGGAAAAAGTCAGCTTAATAGAAAACCCCAAAAGAAGCCAGGCCCTGAGATGGGGTGCCGTCTGGTCATGGCAACTGAGAAGTCAGGGACCAAACAGCCTTATTTGAAAGACTCCCTTTTAAAAGGGGAATTTGACTCTTGACTGTACTGTGCACACTCCCAGGTGAAAGAAAAGCCCCTAAAAATAGGGGTCACGGGACCAAGGGATAGGTGTGGTGTAAAGTCAAGGGTTAGTGTGTGTCGGGTCAAGGGACATTGTGAATAGAGCATTGTGATGTGGGGGTCAAAGGACAGAGTGGTGTAGGGTCAAGGGTCAGCATGCTATAGGGTCAGGGGACATTGTGATGTGAGCCCAGAGTTCAACTGTTGTCCTTCATGTGCATACTGAGAGGCCGACCTCTGGAAACCTTTCAGAGTCAGGGTATTTATGAAGACCGGAAAAGTGAGTGACGTGTGTGGATTTGGATCAAACATCCACTGAAGATGACCAAAGAAGTTTGACAGGTTATGAGAATCACCTGCTCAAGGGCACTGGAAATCTGAATAGAGGGCAGTCACCAGGCTGGGGTCAGCAGAGGCAGAGAACGAGGACAAGGCCCTTTCCCCTGGAGCATGTCCCGTCCACAGGAGAGGCTGAGCACAGCTTCAGCTGCCCCATGGCTAGACAGAGTCCAGGGCCCATGGTGGCCCTGCAGAAGCTGTGCACTAGAGCGCAGGGCCCAATGGAGGAGGCAGGGCTGCAGAGGGAGGAGCCCAGGCAGGACATTTTGGCCCCTCATCAGGAGACCCCAGTGTCCTTTCTGAGGGAGAAAATGTCATTTTGGATTTCAAATGACTTGCACAGACAATTTTTTAAAGTATAATATCTGGCACATGGTAAAAAAAATAACTAGGCAGAGAAACTGGGCTCTGGGTAAGATGGGGCAAGCACACACACCAGCCATTGTCACTACTGAGCTGAGCTATGAATCCTGGACAGACGTGATCCAGCTCTCTGAGCACTCAGGGAAATGTTAGCAGCAGGAAGATGGGGAATGACCAGGATTCAGGTACCACTGAGACTGCTGAGAGTTCAGCACATTTCCCTTCAGTATGTCCCAACCTGAACCTGGCCTTCAGGCCAGAGTTGAGCTCTGTAGTACCAAAGAGAGCTCCCAGGGACACCCTCAAGTTGCAGCTCAGAGAACTGGAAAGGGACTTCCTAAAGCTCAGGAGGGAATCCCCCCCACCCCCACTTTTTCTTTTCCCCTCTTCTCTTGTACCAGTCCCTAGATCAGTCTATGGCGTGGCAGCAGGTGGAACCATGTCAGGGGACAGCCAGGGCTCTAGGGGCTTAGACCCCAAACTGGATGTTTTTTTTCTTTCTGTCACCCTACTTGGCATAGTCACGGCACTGGGTGGTTTCTGGCCAGGGGTTCAGAACAGGAAGTTCCAGGGAACCAGGACACAGAAAGGGAGGAGCTTGGAAAAATAACCCCATCAAGCTGAATTCCTAGATGCACCTCCAGCCTGTGTGTGCATGAATCTGGTCCTAATTAGTGTATAAGAATTTTGAGAACTAAATCAATAGATAAACCTACCTATGTTCCAGACTGGCCTTTAGATGACACAAACCAGTTTCAGATAAGATTAGTCCAGCAAAAGCCCTGATAGCTGAACCAGGGCAGGCTGCAACTTGCAGTCTGCACTTAACCAGGTCATTTGCCTACTAAAGCAAAAATATCAACATTTAGCATAGGATTCAACCAAGACTCAAGGTTTCATAATATCCTTCAAGATGTTCAGAATTGAATACAAAATTATTTGGGAAGTGAAAAATCATGAAAATGTCAACTCAGATGGAAAAAGCCAACACATCCAATAATAAGAAGACATGGATGAGGGAATGATCTGACAACGACTTAAAGCAGCTATTATAAATATGCCTGAACAAGCAATCACAAACATTCTTGAAACAAATGTTAAAGTAGGAAGTATCAGCAGAGAAGTAGAAAATACAAAGAAGAAACAAATGGAAGTTTTAATGCTGAAATTAAAAACACCTAAAATCATCCAACTGGAAGATAGAAAAAGTGAACAGTTTCAAGGACCTGTGGATCTACAACAAAAGGTCTAGTGTTTGTGTCAGATTTCTAGAAGGAGGGGAGATAAGAATGCCAAAAAAAATATTTGAAGATATAATGCTGAAAACTTCCCAACTTTGGTGAAAGGCATAAACGTGGAGATTCAAGAAGCTAAGCAAACTCTAATCAGGTTAAAACAAAGAAATATGTGCCTGTACACATTGCTGAAAACCAAAGCTGCCCCCCACCCCACTGCCAAAACAAAACAAAACAATAACAACAACAAAATAGCAAAAGCAGCCAGGAAAAAAAAAATGACGCACTACCTAGAAGAGACAGGAATTCAGATCACTGCAGATTTCTCACCAGAAACCATGGAGTCCAGCAGGAAGCAGGACGACATTTAGAATGTATCGAAAGAAAAGAACTGACAATCCAGAATTCCGTTTTCAGGGAAAATGCCTTTTAGATGTACAAATGAAATAATGCCATTCTCAAAGAAAATGAAGAGAACTTGCAGCCAGTACCCCTGCTCCAATAGAATTATTAAAGATCTTTAGACACAAGGGAATTGATTCCAGAAAGTAACTTAGAACATTAGGACTGAACCAAGATCATATTGGACGGATATAATAATCTATTCTTCTCTTGAATTCTGTAGAATATTGCTGGCCAAAAAAAAAAAAAAAAACTAAAAAAAACATATCTAACAGTTGAAAGAAAAAAAAAAGATTGTAATGTCTGAGGAGTTTTCAACGTTTGTAGATATAGTATATTAACATAATTATGATAAGGTGGATACAGTGACCTGTACATTTGTGATGTTTCTCCATTCCCATTGAAGTGATAAGGTACTGGTTCTAAGTAGAACTGAAAAGTTAAGTATGTGTTCTGGAACTCCTAGAACAATCATTCAAAGAATTGTCCGAAATTATTGTAGATGAATTCAGATGAATTTTTTTAAACAATCAAATAACCACAAAGGAGGGGAGAAAGAGAAAAAGAGAAAGAAACAGAGTATCAAAAACGAAATCTAACAGAACAGGGGGCAATCCAGTAAACAAACAAAATGGCAGATCTTCATCTAAATATACCAATAACAAAAGGTAAAAAGTTCTCTCATGCCAGGCATGGTGGCACATGCCTGTAATCTCAGCAACTTGAGAGGCCAAAGCAGGAGGATTCCAAGTTCAAGGCTAGCCTGGGCAATTTGTGAGACCCTGTCTTACATATGTGAAGCCCTGGGTTTAGTTACCAGTATTGGCGGGGGCAGGGGGGGGCCAAAAGTCTTACCATATGAATTAAAAGACAGATTATGAGAATGATTAAAAAACCCAACAACTTGCACTGGGGTGGTGGTTTAGTGGTGGAGTGTTCGCCTAGCATGCATGAGGCACTGGATTCGATCCTCAGCATCACATAAATGTAGAATAAAGATATTGTGTCCATCTAAAATTAAAAAACCAAACAACTTGACCTAAGTGTATGCTATCTATTAGAAACTTCTAATAAATTATTTAGATAGGTTTAAAGGAGGATGTTAAACAATAGACTGTGCAAATCCTTCTCCAAAGAATGCCGGAGTAGCTGTTTTTATTTCTGACACAATATACTTCAGAGAAAAGAGATGATATTATGTATTTATAAGGTGATCAATTCATATAGTAAAGTCTTAAGTATATGTGCACCTAATAACAGAGCTTCAAAATTAACAAGTAAAAGCAGAAACAGACAAATCCATAACTATTCTTGGAGACTTCAACACCTCTCTCTCAGTAATAGATGAAACAGAAAGTCATCGAGGATATAGAAGATCTGAACAACACTAGCAACCATCTTGACCTAACTAACACACTGAAAATAACAGAATATACTTTATTTTCTAGTACATGTAGAGCAATCACCCTATCTTGAATTGTGAAACAAAACCTGACAAATTTAAGTATAATTGATATTATACCAGATATAGTCTCTGATAATAATGAAGAATTAAATAACACTTATAAATTATCCATGGGTGAAAGAAATAGTCTCAAGTATTTAGAAATATTTTTGAGTGAATATGAAAATATACCATCATCCAAACATTTAAAAAAGATATGTTACTAATTGTACAAAATCTTTTCCAAAGAATACATGAAGAAGGAACATTTTCCAAATCATTTTAAGAGGCTAGCATTACCCTGATTTAAAACCAGACAAAGGCAGTATCAAAAGAGAGAGCAATAGACCAATATCTATCATGAACATAAAGGGGAAATTTTCTCAATAAAACTTTAGAGAGTCAAATCTGGCAATATATAAAAAGAACAATACACCATGAGAAAATGGGTATATTCCTGGAAAGCAACAGTCAAGATTCAATTAACCTGCCCTATTAATAGTCTAATGAAGGAGAAAAACTGACATCATTATATTAGTGGATATAGCAAAAACATTTAACCAAATACAGCATCCATTTGTGATAAAAATTCTCAGCAGTTTAAGAAAGGAGCTTGCTCAACCTGATAAAGGTCATCAACACAAACATAAAAACAAACCTCCAGCTAACATCATATTTTTTTGTGAAAGACCAATGTGTTCTCCCGCCCTAAGAATGTAAGAAGGCAAGGGTGCCATTTTCACCATTCTTATTCAACATTGAACCAAAGTCCTAACTGTTAGACTTCAAGACAGGCAAGAAGCAAATAAAAGACATGTGAATTAAAAGGAAGAAATAAAACTCCCTATTATCAGATAATATGATCTTATATTTAGATAATCCCATGAATTCCGCAGCAACAACAAACAGCTTCTACTAAGTGAGTTTAGCAAAACCACAGGCTTCATAGTCAACATCCAAAAATAACTATTTCGTGATCCTTGCAGCGAACAATGGAAAACCAAAACTTTGAAAACAGACCATTTCCTATAGCAAAATAAATAAGTAATAAAAAGAAGAAATGCATAGGTACAAATTTAAGACATTATATGCAGAAATTACAAAGTACCGTCGAAATGAATCAACGATGACGTAGATAAGTGGAGAAGTACACTTCGTACATGGGCTGGAAGATTCGACATAGTAAAAATGTCAGTTGATCTATAAAGATTAATGCAATATAAATAAAACTAAAACTAAAGCAATATTTTTGTAGATATGGACGAGCTGATTATTAAGTTTATATGGACATACAAAGGAAACAGAAATAGCCGAAACAATTTTTTAATAGAAGATCAAGTTAGAATGATAACACTACCCGTATTAAGACTTACTATAAAGTTATGTAGTATGGCAAAGGCATTGACACACAGATCAATGGGATAGAATAGAGAGCCCTGAAATGACCCCTACATTTTGATTTTTTAAAAAAAACAAGGATGCTAATTTGATTCGATGGAGAAAGGATAGTCTTTTCAATAAGTGATGTTGAATAGTGGCTCATTCATATGCAAAAAATGAACCTTGACCCTATGCTTCTCATCTTATAGAAAAATTAATTCACACTAGGCCAAATGTAAAATGCAAAACTTATGTGACTTTTAGAAGAAAACTTTTGTGACCTGTGGCCAGAATTCTTAGACATGATATCAAAGGTATATTCCATAAAAGAAAAAAAATGGATAAATTGGATGTTGTCAAAATCTTCTACCCTGTGAAAACACACTATCAAGGGAATAAAAAGACAACTTACACTCTGGGAGAAAATAACTGCAAATCACATATCCAACTTGGTATTTCTACAAGGAATATATAAAGAATTCATAAAACTCAACAGTAAGAAAACAATGATAAATAAAGAAAAAAATCCGTACAATCATGTCAATAAATGCAGAAAAGCTATTTGACAAAACTGAACAACTATAAACATCCTCAGAAAACTTGGAATAGAAAGGAACTTTGTCAACTTGAAGAATAGAACATAAAATCCTACGACTAATATCATACATAATGGTGAATGACTGAATGCTTCCTCCAACTATCAGGAAGAAGACAAAGATGTCTGCTCTCACCACTTAATTCATCACGTTACTGGAGAGTCTAAGCAGTTTAGTAAGTCTGGAAAAGAGAGGAAAAAGCATCTGGATTGAAAAGAAATAAACAGTCTTATATTCACAGAAAACATTTTTATAGCAAATGCAATGGAATATCTAAAACTACTAGAACCAGTAACCGAGCTGGGTTGTAGTATATCGGAGCAATATGCAAAATTTCTGTGTACTAGCAACGATCAAAAACTGAAATTCTAACAAACTATTCTTTACAGCCTATGAACTATTTAGGGCTTATCTGACAAAATGTGTATAAGGTCTTTACAATGAAAACTACAAAACAGTCCTGAAGGAAACTAAAGAAAATCTAATAATTCCTCAGGATTTTCGATGTCTACTCCTTGAGAGATACTAGGAAAATGAAAATACTAGCCAGATTAGGAGGAAATATGTTTGTAAGGTTTGTATGTGATGAAGGACTTTCACCCAGGTAATACCAGGAACTATCAAAATGCGGTGGTAGAAAAATAAGCTAATGAAAAGATCTATACAGACAGTTCACCTAAGATCTGTCTATCAAGTATATGAAAAGGTCATTGTTCAGTTGGGAACGACAGAGTAAAAGCGCCACGAAAGATCACTTATGCTTATTAAAATAACTAGAATTCAAAAGATCAAGTGTTATTGAGGTGTAATGGAGCTATAATTCTTTATTTTTTTAGTAGATGGACACAATACCTTCATTTTTTTTTTATTTCATTTATTTTCATGTGCTGCTGAGGATTGAACCCAAGCCTCACACAGGCTAGGCAAGTGTTCTACCACTGAGCTACAACCCCAGCCCCAGGGAACTAGAATTCTTATGCACTGTACGGAGTGCTATAACAACTTCAAAAAACAGTCCTAATTTAAAAAAAAATATATATATATATATATATGTGTGTGTGTGTGTGTGTGTGTGTGTGTTGTAGATAGACACAATTATTTTGTTTACTTAGTTTTTGCTGTGGTGCTGGGAATCAAACCCAGTGCCTTGTGTGTTCTAGGCAAGTACTTTACCACTGAGCTACAACCCCAGCCCAATGCTAATTTTTTAAAATGTAAATATATAGCTGCCATATGATCCAAACATTCCGTGTCCAAGTACTGTCAACTTTCTGTATCTGCAGGGGATCGGTTCCAAGGCCCCTCTTTTGGCCACCAAAATCTGTAGATTATGTAAAATGGTGTAGTATTTGCATATAACCTAAACACAACCCCTGTATGCTTAATTTATTTAGCAGTACTGAGGATTGAACTCAGGGATGGTTTACCACTGGACTTTTTTATTTTTTGTTTTGAGACAGTCTTGCTAAGTTGTACAGGCTGACCTTGAACTTGGTTCCTCCTGCCTCGGCTTCCCAAGTGTAACCACTGTGCCCATCTATACTTTAAATAATATCCACATTATTGATAGGTACAATGTAGGTACTCTGTAATGGTTGGTATACTGATACTGTATTGTTTAGGGAATAATGACAAGAAAAAAAGATAGTACATGTTCAGTAAGGAAGCAATTAAAAAAAAAACATTTTCAACTGATGACTGGTTGAAAACATGGATGGGAAACACATAGATTCAGAGGGGGGACTCTACTTACCCAAGAAAAAATAAAAGCAGATGTCTGTACAAAGATTTTTACAGAAATGTTCATAGCAGCTTTATTTGTAACGGCACAACCTTGAAAGCCCAGATCCCCATCAGCAAGGGGACACATCATGATTTAGCCACACAGCATAACACTACTCTGCCACAAAAAGAAATCAACTAATGGTATTTATTTCAGCATGCATGATTCTCAAAATAATTGTGCTGAACCAAAGATTACAGACAAAAGAATACATACTATGTGGTTGCATTTATGTAAAATACCAGAAAATGCACACTGATCTCTAGGGACTGAAAGCAGGCCACTAGTTGTCTGGGAACAAGAATATGACAGGGAAGAGAGGAAAGGAAAGACACAAGGTTCATAAGGAAAACGTGTGATAGCCAGGTAGTGCTGTGCACACCTGGCATCCCAGCCATCTGGAAGGCCAAGGCAGCAGGACCACAAGTTCAAGGCTAGCCTCAGCAACTTAGCAAGACCCTGTCTCAAAATAAAATAAAAAGGGCCGGGGTGTGTAGCTCAGTGGTAGAGTGCTTGCCTAGTATGTTTGAGGATCTGGGTTCAGTCTCCAGTAGTACATAATAAAAAAAAAAAAAAAAAAAAAAATAAGGCAAGGAAGGAGAGAAAAAGCAACACTGAACATGGACATATAGAAATCCTTAGTAAGATGATAGTTTTTAACCCAAGTAGGTCAGTACTTAAAAGGTAAATGGGCTAAATCTCAATGCTTGTTAAAAGTAGACAAAAACAGCTGGACTCTGTGGTGTTCACACCTGTGATCCCAGTGGCTTGGGAGGCTGAGGCAGGAGGATCAGGAGCGCAAAGCCAGCCTCAGCAACTTAGAGAGGCCTTGTCCCTAAACAAAATATTTTAAAAGGGCTTGGGATATGGCTCAGTAGTTAAGTGCCCCTGGGTTTAGTCCCTGGTACCGAAAAAAAAAAAAAATAGATTTTCAGCCAAAAGTATATGGTTGAAAGAGTCTTACCAGGAAGATAGGATATTTCAGTATTTGCATACGTTTAATAAAATAACCTCAAAATACATCACAATTAACAGAAATAAAGAAATAAATTTATCACCACTGTGGGAGATTTGTACTTTTAGAACAGAAATAGAAAATCAATAAGGACGTAGAAGATATCGACCAAAGAACTAGCAGTCAGTCTCATTATATACACAGAAGGTTTTTAATGACTGATTTAATTGTACAAAGTAATAGTGAATAGATTTAAGTGGAACCTTAAAAGAATATGGCAGTGACTAAATTGTGTTGATTTCAGAGTTCAAGGTTGGTTTAACTTAATTTGAATTAAGAATGTGGTGAATTTGTTAAAGCATGTGATCATTTCAATAGATGGATAATTCTATTTTTAAAAAAGAAAAAAAAAAAACCCCAGCTAGTGTTCTAATTGGTGAAATACTGAATACCTTCTCCATGAGATGGGGAGCAAGATAAGGATGTCCACTCCTGCCACTCCTGCTTGGTATCCTAAATCCTAGGTAGTACCATATTGGGGGAGGGGAAGGAGGGAGGAGAAGGAGACAGGCAGGTCTGACATAGCCCCAGACACTGCCCATACAGTTCAATCAGGATTTCTGGACTTGGTAGGCAGTATCATTCTGTTTCGAACCCTCCAGATGATTCCATTCTGAAGCCAAGTTCAAGAGCCAGTGGCCTGATCACTTGTGAATACATAGGAAGAGTTGGGGTCACAGCGTAATAGCTTTATTTTTCATTTGAAGAAAATGCTTTTCATCTCAAAAGAAGTTTTTTTTTGTTGTTGTTGTTGTTGTTATTGTTTTGAGTAGTGCTAAGGATCAAACCCAGGGCCTCACATATACTAGGCCAGCACTCTAACCCTAATCCCCAACCCCTCAAAACAAGGTTTTCCAAAGCAAACATTGGCTTATTTGAGTTGGTACCAACTTGATGTAGCATTTTCTCTCATCCACTCCAGTAGGAATCATCTGTAAATGGAAAAAATACATAGTGTGTTGTAATAGACCCACAGAGCGGGTGATCCTTCTGTGTCTCAGTGCAGCGCCACATTAGTGCTACATAAAAGGTGATTTATAAAATATGACTACTTTTTATTTAAAATTTGGGCAGAGCCAAGCATGGTGGCTCTGGAGGATCGAAAGTTCAAAGTCAGCCTCAGCAACTTAGTGAGGCCCTGTCTCAAAAAATAAAAAGGTTTGGGGCGTGGCTCACTGGTTGAGTGCCTCTAGGTTCAATAGCTGATACCAAAAAAAAAAAAAAAAAAAAATTGGACAGAGCAATATAAGCATCTTTGACTCTAAGTTCTCGTTAGAAGTTACTGGGCTAAACTGCTGTTCCTTCCAAGAAAACCTATTTGTTAAAACTTTCCCATTTTGAAGTAGAAATTATTATTTTGGGGAGTCATATAATTTTGTATTTTTAACCTCTATTTAATAGCATTTTTTAAAATGCTGTTTTAAAAAGTGACAAAGACTGCAATGGAAGAATTATAACAACCACTATTTGTTGATAAAGTGATTATGTACATGGAAATTTGAATTCACAGATAAATTATTAGAATTAAGTGAAATACAGAATGTAATTGTTCTATATATTACCAGCACACAGAAAGTGAGAAACTTTGAAAAGTTCCACTAATAGTAACATGAAAATATTAAGATAACCAACACATGTGTAAGACCTCTATAGCAAAACATGGAGAGAAAATTAAAAAGAAATGAGTGGAAAGATACCTACTATATTCATGTTACTGGAAGATCCAATATTATAAACACTTTACTTCTCCCCAAACAGATCCATAGATTCCATGAGATCCCAATTAAAATTGGAACTATTTTGTTTTGTCTTGTTTTTGTGGCAGTGGGGGTAGAACCCAGGGGCACTTGACCACTGAGCCACATTCTTAGTCCTTTTCTATTTATTTTGAGATAGGGTCTTGCTGAGTTTCCCAGGCTGGTCTCAAATTTGTGACTCTCCTGCCTCAGCCTCCCAAGTAATTGGGATGATAGCTATGCACATTTGCACCTGGCTTGAACCATTTGCAATAGATATCATCAGATATATGATATCTGTGGAAGTAGAAAGGCCAGACAAAACCTAGGTGGTTTCTAGGGGAAGAAGACCATGCTGAATTTTATGACTATTATATAAACCTGCAATCATGGAAACAAACTGATCCTGAAACAGGATAGGAAAATTGAACAATGGAGCAGAAGAGATGCCAAATGTAGCCCGCATATTTGGCCATGTGATTGACAAGAGAGGTCTTACTGCCCAACCGTGGGGACAGGATGGCCACTCAATAAAAGGAGTTGGGACATGGGCCTTTTGCATGGGGGGAGAATAATCCTACTTCCAACCTCAAGTCATATACATATTCAGTAACAAGTGAATGTCAAATCTCAGTGTAAAAGGCAAAACAGTCGATTTCCTAGAAGTAATGAAGGACAATGTCTTATTGGGCCCAATGTAGGACAGACACATCGCAGTTCAACGAAAACTTTAAAGGAAAGACTGGCTACATATTGGTTAAATTTGACTACATTGTGCTGAGGATACACACACACACACACACAAGTCAAGTTTGATGGCATTAAAATGAAGCACTAATGGTCATCAAAAGATATCACTAATTGCCAGGCATGGTGGTGCATGCCTGTAATCCCAGTGACTCTGGATGCTGAGGCAGGAGGGTAGTAGGTTCAAAGCCAGCCTCATCAACTTAACAAAGTCCTAAGCAGCATAGTGAGACCCTAACTCAACATAAAAAGGGCTGGGGATGTGGCTCAGTGGTTAAACACCCTTGAGTTCAATCCCTGGTACCAAAAATAAATAAATAAATAAACAAACAAACAAACAAACACCACTAATAGAGCAAGTAGGCAAATCAGAGAGAGGGTATTTGCAATACGTAAACAACAATGTTTCTTATCTAGCAAATGTGATGCATTCCTATAAATCAAAAAAGAATGAAAACTCAATAGAAAAACCACCTAGACATGGACAGGTGTATCATAAAAGAATATATCTCAGCTTACTCAGGAGGCTAAGGCCAGAGGATCACAACTTCAAAGCCATGCTGGGAAACTTAGAGACCCTATCTCTAAGTAAAACTTTTAAAAGGTTGGGGGTGTAGCTGAGTGCTTGTCTAGCATGTATGATACCCTGGGTTTAATCCCCAGATCCCCCCACCCTCAACATACACACACACATACACACCAGAAGCTAGTCAACTGGCAAAAAAAAATATGAAAATGTATTTAATTATTTGTTAAAGAAATACAAATCAAAACCACAGTGACATACCACCTCACTGTGTTAGGAGTGGCTATTATCTTAAAAAAAAACAGCAAGTACTGATAAGGATATGGAGAAGTGGGAACCTTGTATACAGTTGGAATGTAAATTTGTACAGCCATTATGGAAAGCAGTGTAGAGGTTGCTCAGAAAATTAGGATAGAATTACCATTGGATCCAGCAGTCCCACATCTGGCTAAAGAAAGACCTGGAAGAAATAAATATCTGCTCTCCTGTGTTTATTGCAGTTCTATTCATAATAGCTAAGATACGGAAACTAACTAAATATCTATCAACAGATAAGTGGATAAAGAAAATGTGATATACATGTACATAGAATACTATTCAGCCATTAAAAAGGAAATTCTGCTGTTTACAACAGCACAGATGAAACTGGAAGACAATATGCTAAGTAATAAAGCCAGTCATAGAAAGATAACTGCATGGTTTCACCTCTATGAGGTGTTTCAAATTGACTCAGAGTAGAAGGGAGGTTTCCAGGGATGCAGGGAAGGGAAGTGGAGTTGTTCTTCAGTGGGCAGAAAGGTTCGGTTATACAAGCTTGAGTAAGTTCCAAAGATCCGGCTTATAGTACAGTGCCTGCAGTTAGCTGCGGAGCACTGCAAACTTAAATGTGTGTTAGGAGGGAGATTTCATGCTGTGTTCATTAGAAGTGAAAACAAACCTCAAGGAAACCCTAGCACGCTCTCCCAGGCTGACTTGGGGAAGGCAGGAAGCTCTAGGAGCACCCAGGGACCAACAAGGAGACACAGGCCCCACGTGGGGAGGCCACTTAGCATCCTGTACTGAAGGTCAAAGATGCTTTCTGGGGTGTGTGTGCCTGGCAGGATCTGAGACCTGCACACCAGGCTTCTGTGTCAGTTGAGGTCCCACACCAGCAGCCTCCCGTGTGCACTGACACAAATGTGTGTGTGTGAGTATGTGTGTGTGTGTGTGTGTGTGTGTGTGTGTACAGAACAACATGGGTGTGTCTCCCATGCACCATGGGGAGAGAGAGATAAACACATAGTCGTTCCGTGGATAGCATGTTCCATGCGGGCACAACAGAACTCGGGTTTGGAAGGACTTGAGGCAAAGCCGCGAAGACAAGCAGGAGAGACCACTTGTCGGTCTCCTTGACCTTGGTTGGGGCAGGGGCTTCAGGGTCCGGGAAGCTCCACACCTCCACCTGTTCTTTGTGGTTTTCATTTTTGTTTAGTGTACGTCATTCATGTCATTTTAAAAGACAAAGGTTGATTTCATTTTTTTTAGGTAAGAAAAGCGGGCTAATAGGCCAGGTAGGTTTGGGCAAGACTGCATTGTGTGCTCCTCTGAGGTTGTTCCCACGAGCACCCCAAAGCTCAGGGAAAGAGGCTGTTGGACTGTTTCCTGGTTGGGTTTCCAGGTCCCTTCTCCCCTGGCTCCACGTGGTGGCCTTGCCAAAGCCTGGGTGCCTGGTGGACGGGCAGGTCCCAGGTTCCTGCTCACTCTGGGCCATGGAGGGATATATGGCCTGCCACTCAAACTCCTTAACTAACTAGACTCACTTCTAAGTTGTGCGGAATGGGCCTGGACAAGGGGGTTTGCCAGCCACATTTATGGAGCTCACTCGGCAGGTGAGGATTTGGACAGGTGGAAGAGAGAGGGCAGTGGGAAGTGGCATTTGTGCCACCACCAAAGGGGACACTGTAGGATCAGAGACCAGGAGGTGAGGACAGATGCTGAGAGGTCTGCAGAAGGCCATTCAGGCGGCCAGCAGTGCTGCTGAGACAGCCTGGGCAGGTGGGGACCTGGTGTATGGGGGGATAGGGAGCAGAGTGCGGGGCTGTGGCCAGGTCACCTGAGGAAGGCATCTCTGGACAGGACCAGGTGACTAGGACCAGGGTAAGGCAGAAACAAAGGCACCTGTCCTATTTCTCTAGACGCGGCACCCTTCACAGACCAGCGGACCTTGAAGGAAACAGCCAGCTCCCTTGCTGCTCAGCAGCTCCTGAGCCATCCCAGTGACCCTCCTAGAGGGGCACCAGCCCCCCTGGCCCCACCCTCCCCTCCTGTGACTACTGCACCTCAAGACACAGCAGCACCAGCCGCCAGCACCATGTCAGAGCCAGCACCAGGGACTGCCGTTCAGGCAGGGCGTCCAGGGACCCCTCAGGAGCCAGCCAGTGAGCACGAGGCTCCCCAGCCACTGGCCAAGACTCATGATGCCCAGCGTGCTGCCCAGCCCCTCAGCATGGGCCGAGGACCTTGCGCCCCTGTTCTGGAGGCCTCCCGAAGTTCTGCAGGTCTGGGGGAGCTTGCCTCGGCCAGGGAGGTCAGCATTCCCGCAGAGCCCCTGCCTGCTGTGGCACCAGAGCCCAGCCCTCCCAGTGGGGGCCTGCAACCTGCCCCTGGTCAGCTGCCGCCTCAGCTCTCCACGGCAGTGGGAGCCATCAGCCTGGCTGCCTCCCAGCTCCCCAGCCCACCACTGGGGCCCACTGCCCCTCCACAACCACCCTCAGCCCTGGAGTCCGATGGGGAAGGGCCACCCCCGAGGGTAGGCTTTGTGGACAGCACCATCAAGAGTCTGGATGAGAAACTGCGGACCCTGCTGTATCAGGAGCACGTGCCCACCTCCTCCGCCTCCGCTGGGACTCCCATGGAGGTGAGTGACAGACCTCACCCCACCCCCAGCCCCTGGGAGGAGACCGGCCCCACAGGGAGGCGATGGGGGGTTTCTGGCCCCACCACCGGCACTGAGTGAAGTGGCCCCCAGAGCTCACTATACTGCCTCAGCCCTCAGTGAGCAGCTGCACCCACCCCAGGGAGGCTGTCCTGGGTGGGGGCAGGGGGTGGGCAGGCATCCCAGTTATGCAGGGCCACCCCCAGCCACGGCCTGACCTGACCCATTCTCTTGGTGACCCACCCCTGTAATAAGAGGCCTCTGTTTTGGAGTCTTGCACGAACGTCACCACCCAGCCCAACTGTCTGCACGGAGGCGGAGGCAGGGGCCAGTCCAAGGACTGCCCCAGAGACAGGAGGGGAAGTAGATTTGCAGTTGAGTTGCCAAGATGTCGGCAAGCCAGGCTCACAGCTCTTCCCTTTTGTGTTTCTTTCTTCATTCAGTTGGAAAAGTCAGAAACAGCCCCTGCAGGATGGGGCCCTGTGGAGCAGGAGCCGGAGCGGGAGCAGGAGCCGGAGCGGGAGCAGGGCGCGTCCTCACCAATGACAGGTAGCCGGCTCAAGGTCATGCCTGACCCTGGGCAGGGTCTTAAGTGCCACTTCCTTCCTGGGCCTGGAACCTCCTGCATAGTTAATACCCACTGAATTCTAGAAGAAACTACACAATCACACTCCAAGCAGAGAAAGCCCTTCTTGGAAACCTGAAAGCTTAATGGGTGGGTGCTAAGATATGTAGGGAGCATGTCTCAGGCCCCCAGTGTCCCTGATGACCAATGTCTAAACACGGTGGATGTCCCTGGGCCAAAGGTTTCTCCAGCAGGGTTACCAGATATCCACAAATGGCCATGTGATTTTGGCTAGCGTGTGGGCGGGGCGAGGAGGGGCTTTCCTGAACCCAACGGGGGTTTCCTTGCACCTCTGTGGAAATTCTTTCATTGCCTGAACTCCTGAGTCTCCATCCTAAGTGATCTGGTCTAACCTCGAAGGTGCGAGGTTCCTCCTCAGCCTGGAGCTTCTTGGGGGGATTGGAAGGATGAGAATCAGGATCCAGCTAAGACTGGAAATAAAATGGACGTGTGAGAAGCTGGTGATATTTAGCCCAGAGATGGGGAGGCACAGGCAGAGGCGGGAGAGGTCTGCCCCCACCTCCCGCCAGCTGCCCTACCTGTGAGAGGTGTCCCCCAGACCCCTTCTGCAGATGAGGAGCCTGCAAGCCCTGAAACTTGCACTCCAAGGCAAACTCAGGAGGGAAGCTCTAAGAGGCTGATTCAAGGTGGGAACAAGTGCCTTTGTGGCTGTCAGAGCTGCCCAGAAATAAGAGAGAGCACACCCCTTACTTCTGGTAGTAGCGAGCCCCTCTTCATTCTTGGAGTGTACAGAGGTGGTTGCAGGATGCCCCCCACAGGGATGCAAAGAGGAAAGTCAAGTATGGCCCACAGGTGCATGATGATCAGACACAGAACCTGACATTTAGATGGTAGGGGTGACTGGGGGGGGGGTCCCCAGCCTCCCTGGGGCTGATTGGCTCTTGTGTCCTTCTGTAGCACATTGGTTCAGCTCCAGCCCCAACCTGTCCCTGAGTTTTCTTTGCCACATGGGGTCTTGGCTCTGGCTGGTGCCCATGCATCAGCTCATGGGGCTTCTCTTATTGGCTCCTCATGGCAATCCCAAGAAAGTAGCTGGAAATACCGTGCCATCCTCCACTCCACAGAAGGAGGGCACTGGGGCAGCTGCAGGAGCGGCCGGCGCTCCCTAGGCATCAAGGAGCAGGGTTGGCAGTTGGACCTGTTGACCTGCTTGGTGAGACCCTCCTAAAGCTGAAAGGCACCTGGGGAAGCAGTGCGGGCCATCCAGAGTGCAGAGAGCGTGTCGTGTCGGGTGCTCCTTCCTTCCTCAAGTCTGTTCACCATGTATTTTCAGTCTTAGAACAAGTCAGCTGGGCTAGGGGTGTGGCTCAGGGTTAGAGCACTTGTGTGCGAGACTCTGGGTTCAGTCCCCAGCACTTCAGACCACACACACACGCGCACGCATGCACGCACATACATACACGCATGCACGCACACACACCAGCTGCCTTCCCTGCCCAGCAGTGGCGCTCCCAAGGGACTCAGCATGGCTCTTTCCACCATGAGCCCTTCCTGTCTCTTCCCCTGTCCCACCCCCAGTAATGCTGTCAATGTTCCTACAGCAGAATCGTCTTCCAGCAACACGCTGGGCTGTGACAGTGACGGAGGGCAGGTGGCCTCAGACTCACCTGCAGCACCCAGTGCTCCCCAGGTAAGGGTGGCTTTTATGACGTGATGTTAGGCCAGCTGGTGAGCCCTGCCCTCAGCCGGTATTTTCACGAAATCTCTTCATTTCCGCTTGTATCCAAGGGTGTCCCTGCTTCCGCAAGCCCCGCATTAATGGAGCCCACGGACCGGAAAGGCAGGGTCCCCAGGGAAGCCCCAGCAGAACCCATGCAGAGCTCTCTGGAGACGGACACAGGAGGCAGCCGCCCCAGCCACCCGCCGAGCCAGGAGTCACCTCGGAAGCAGCCAGGACAGGACGGCAGCTCACCGGCCAAGACCGTGGGCCGCTTCTCGGTGGTCAGCACGCAGGATGAGTGGACCCTGGCCTCCCCCCGCGGCACGAGGTACTCCGCCCCGCCCGACGTCTACCTGGACGAGGTCCCCTCCAGCCCTGATGTGAAGCTGGCGGTGCGGCGGGTGCAGACGGCCTCCTCCATCGAGGTCGGTGCAGGCGAGCCTGCGTCCAGTGACTCTGGGGACGAGTGCCCGCGGAGGAGGCCCCCGGTGCAGAAGCAGTCCTCCCTGCCCAGTGGCGGTGGTGTGGCCAGCGACTTAGTGAAGAAGGCCACTGCCTTCCTACACAGGTCCTCCAGGGCCGGTTCACTGGGCCCTGAGACTCCCAGCAGGGCGGGCGTGAAGGTCCCCACCATCAGCGTCACCTCCTTCCACTCCCAGTCATCCTACATCAGCAGCGACAATGACTCTGAGTTTGAGGACGCGGACATAAAGAAGGAACTGCGCAGCCTCCGGGAGAAGTACGTGCCGAGGCCAGCGTGGGCCCTGTGAGCCGTGCTGGATGGAGTTCAGGTCCTGGACGGGCAGGCATTCACTTGCAGCTGCTGGTCAAGGGGACAGGCAGTGACGAGGCCCACTTAGGCCCCTCCCTTTGGCCGGCTGGGTGAGGAAAGTCCCTCTTTCAGGGTGTCCTCCACACTGTACTGGCTTGACCCTGCTGCCTGCCTGGGTTCTGGCTTCTCAGGGGGCCCCGCCTCCCCTCTGGTCCCTTCATCCCTCCAGTCCTCTTCCTCAGTCACCCTCAGGAAGGACATCTCTCATGAGCCACATGCCTGCCTTCCCGCTCTCTCACTGTCTCTCGGCTGATCTCTGTCTCTGTCTCTTATCCAGCAATCATTCATTCTCCCTGTCTCGCGGTTGGGGCTTACTGCCACCCCAAGATGTCCTTTGCGACAGGAGGGGGAGCCTGGACAGTGAAGCTAGTAGGGGTGGCTAATGGGACTCCACAGTGGCTGGAAAGCAGGCTCAGAAATTGCACGTGCCCACAGGAGGAGCTACGCACCTGTCCCAGTGCACAGGGAGTGTTAGAGACCCTGAGGACTCGCTGTGTGTCTACAGGAGCCATGTGGGGGTCGAGGAGGGGCCAGCTGTAGCATGGGAGATCCAGGGCGTAAAGAGTTGCCAGATCCTAGGAATGTTCTAGAAGGCAGCCCCAGCAGCTTCATCCCCCAGTGGAGCCAGACAATGGAGGGGCCCAAGCAGCACCACCTGGAACTGGTGGGAGCAGAGCGGGAGGGGCTCCTGGGCACAGCCTTCCCAGGGTCCTAGAGTCAGTGTCATGGAATCAAATGAGGGGTGAGGCCTAGAGGTGGGGCGGGCCTCGTAAGGTGGAAGCCAGGGGAGGGGAAGGGGGAGTTACAGAAGCACCTTGAAGGAAGGGATTCAGGGAAATGGAGAGAGTGGGGATATGGAGCCCAGGGGAAAGGGGTGATCTTTAGAAGTGGGCAGGGTAGAATTTGAGCCTCAATCTAGTATTAAGGGGACTTGGTTACATCTGATAGGAAGTAGCCAGTGGTCCTGAGTCTTTCTTGCCTCAGAACCCCCTGGACCTTGTTAGGATGCAGGTGCCTGAGCCCCAGGGTTTTGATGTGCACATGGGGATTTCTTAAGAAAGACTTTTTCTAAAGCAGACACGGCAGATTTAGAGGATGCAGGAGGTGATGTCAGAGCTTGCTCCCTTGTGTCCAACCACGAAAATCATGTTTCCCCAGCATAAAAGGTGGAGATGGGCCGTGACCCCCTTGTGGGGGCAGCTGGTGGGGTTGGCACCTGACTTCCCAAAGCTCAGCCCAAGGCACGGGAGGGTGGTGGGGAAGGCAGCCACAAGTCCTCAGGGAGACTCCCCAAGGGGCCTCCGCCTCCTTCCCTTCAGCTGTCCTGGAGACTGTCCCAGCTCATGATCGTGACCCAGAACAGTGGACCCAGCAGGGCAGAGTCCACTTAGCAGCCTTATGTGGGGCAGATAACTCACGATAAACTAAGGCAGCCTCTTTCTCTTCACCTATGCTAATGCTCTGGGCTTTTGTCACCAGCCTCAGCCTACGTGTCTATATGGAGTCCTCTGTGCCACCCTGGCCATCAAGGCAAAGGCAGTGTTTAGGATTCTGGATATCTGAAAACTTCAAGTTGCTTGGTTCCCCTGCATCAATGCTGGGGGCCCCTTGCCTTGGCCTGGCTTATATAAACAGTGCCATTGAAAGCCCCATGTGGCCCTCCAGTGGTCCAAGGTAGAGACACAGGCACTGCCACCCCACGTCACCTCTTCTCCCCCCACCCCGCCCACGGGCCACCTCCTGCAGGGGAAGCCCACCTGCCCTGCCTCTCTCCCTCCTCCAGGCACCTGAAGGAGATCTCGGAGCTGCAGAGCCAGCAGAAACAGGAGATCGAGGCTCTGTACCGCCGCCTGGGCAAGCCACTTCCGCCCAACGTGGGCTTCTTCCATACGGCGCCCCCGACTGGCCGCCGGAGGAAAACCAGCAAGAGCAAGCTGAAGGCGGGCAAGCTGCTGAACCCCTTAGTACAGCAGCTCAAGGTCGTGGCCTCCAGCACAGGTCGGCCTCTGGGGGGAGGGCTGCTGTGGGCCTGGGAGGGAGGGAGCTGGGGGACTCCCGAGTAAGCCTTGGGAGGCAGACTCGGTGCAACTGCCACACCACCAGACCTGGAAGGACATTTGGGGTTCTCTTCTTTCCTGATCGCCTTTCACTGGAGAAAGGAAGTTGTTGCGGGACCAGGGGGACCACCCTCACCTCCCCGGCCTCTGTGCTTGGTGCAGAGTGGTGAGATCCGTGTGGAGGCAGGGGCTGCTTGGAGCTAGACCTTAGCCCCAGGTGATAGACGGCCAGAAGCCCAAGGTGGCTCTTCCCACCTGATCCTCCCTGCAGGAAGCTGCCTAAGACAGCAGGCTGCTTCCTCTGACCCCATCTGAGGCTGATGTCAGTCTGCTCCCTGGGTGTGAAGCGGCTGCCTTTGGGAAAGGTGGAAGGATGGGGATGTCCTCCTGGCCTGGACAGGGTAGCAGCCAGTCTCTGGGGCTACACTGGTCTGGCTCCAAGGCAGTGTCCTTGCATGTCAGGGGTTCCTCTGAGGCATCCTGAATGGCGTTCTGGGACAGAGATCCCACGAACCCAAATCCCCAAGCATGCCCTGTGGGAAGGCATGGCAAACTAACCAACCACACACCGTTGGTTCATTGCCAGATCCCAAAGCCCAGGGGAGACTTGTTTGAGTGAGAGGTACACAGGCTGCTTTGGGCGCAGATGTGTCTCCTGCCAATTATTTGCACAGCACAGGTCCGGCATGGCACTGGGGACTGGGGGAGATGGGGCACTTTCTTTGTCCCCCAACATTCCATCCAGGAGATGAGCCATGTGCCCGTTTTCTGCAGGAGTCTCTGAGCTTCCCCAAGGTCACCCAGCAAAGAGCTGAGAGCAGACCCAGCCCACCACACCCTCCCCTCTCCAGTGGCACCTCATGGTGCCTGTCACCTCTTCTCCCCCCGCCCAGGTCACTTGTCTGACTCCAGCAGAGGCCCTCCCTCTAAGGACCCTGCCCACGCCAGCACAGCCCCGTGCGCGAAGGCAGTTCAGACCCAGCAGCCCTGCTCCGTCCGAGCCTCCTTGTCCACAGACATCTGCTCCGGCTTAGCCAGTGACGGAGGCGGAGCGCGTGGCCAAGGTGATTTCCAGCTTGCCTGTCTCCGAGCATGTGCCAGCCACATAGGGCCTCAGTGGTGTCCCAGGGGTACGCCCATATGTGTAGAGGGGACCAGAGCCGCAGCCAAGGCTGCTGAGCAGCTTGGTAAAGAAAAAGGGGCAGGTGGGGGGGGGGAGAGAAAAAAAGAAGATATAGTCTGTGGATGCCAAAAATGTCACTGTCCCCCATCACCAGGTCTTGCTGTAAGGTGCTCAGAGGCAGGTGATGGCTTTGCTAGATGGGCCTCTGGGGAGTGGCCAGAACTGGAAGGGGTCAGCCCGATGACAGGGAAAGGACAGGGCTTGGCGTCTTGCTGTGTTCTGCCGCGCCCGTTCCTAGGCACCGGCTGCCCTGCCCCTGTCCGCTCCCTACAGCGGAGCCCAACGGTGCTAAACACCGGGTCCTTCCAAAGTCCACGGGACGGCTGGGGGACGAGGGCTCAGCTCTCAAGCTGGGAATTTGGCCCTGAGGAGGAAATGCTGTCTCGTCAACGCTGCCGTGGACGGCAGCAGCTGCTCGATAAGGCGCTCTCCTGTCCTCACCATCTCTGTCCAGAGAAATCATGGTGACCGACGCAGGTGCCCCGCCCCTCCCCCCACCTGCCCCTCTCCTCTGGGCCTCTTCTCTTCTGCTCCTACCGTTGCCTCCTTCCCCTCCCATGGTCAGTGGCTTTGGTGCTCGGGCTGGGCTAGGTGGAGCCGTGGATGTTAAGTTCCAAGGCTGGTGTGGCTGTTGGTGTGGAGGAGGAATCGCAGCAACCTGTACTTGATGCGTGTCTCTCTGTTTTCTTCCCTTTATATTCATTTGCAGGCTGGACGGTTTACCACCCAACGTCTGAAAGAGGGGCCTATAAGTCTAGTAGCAAGCCTCGTGCTCGATTCCTCAGTGGACCCGTATCTGTGTCCATCTGTCTGTATTTGTTCTTTTGTATTTTCCCACCTCTTGGCCCTTGGTTTGTCCCTTCCCCGCCCCCGTCTTCATTACCTCTCATACATTTCATAGGATGCCTCCCCTACCCCTTGCAGTCACCTCCTCAGTTTGAAAGGTGGACCCCATGAGCCCTTCCCGTTGAACACCACCATCTGCCCCACCCCCAGCCCCCAGAAGGCCGTGTGCATGCTCTTGGCTGCGCCTGGGCACCAGAAGCACGTGCAGCGGCACCCCCGCCCTGCCACAGGCCCCTCCGCCCCTCACGTGCCAGGGCACTCTGCATTTCTTCCGTCACCTCATTTATTTGATTTATTTTTCTTACGTTGGATGTAGTTTTCTTTTCTGTTGCAATTGTGGCCAGTATACGTGTCTGCTGTCCCCCAGTTCCAGCAACAACAAAAAGATAACCCCCAACCTGCTCTAGGTGCACGGTGTGTTGCACACGTGTCTAAACTCTGAAGACGTGCATGTAGCAGGCCGGTGCCGTCCCAAAGGTCCCTGGAGGTTGTGACCTCTGCCCAGGGGCTACAGCCCAACACCCAGCTCTGCGTCTGCCCACTGTCCTCGCCCCGCATGTGGAGATGCTAAGAACCTGCTACAGGGGCTGAGGTTACAGCTCAGTGGTAGAGCGCTTGCCCGGCATGCGCAACACCCTGGGTGCAGTCCCCAGCACCACAGAAAATGAAAGTTACAATTTAAAAAGCATTTGCTCCAGCGAGGGCTTCCTGAGACTCCATACACACCCACACAGGGAAGTCTGATCCCCTGCACTGCTCCTCGCCCCCTCTTCAACTCAGAGACATGAGACTGACATCTGTCCCTCAGCTCTTCCTTGGGAGCCTGCGTCCTGCTTGGCCCCTTTTTCTTCTCTACCCAGCTGGAGCGCTTTGCTGGATGTGCCTTCCTGACACCCCATCCCCACCCCGAAACCTCAGGGATGAAGTCATTGACGCAGCTCCTTGACCTCCAACAAACCAAACCCTAGTTCCAGCTTCTCTCACACACCCTAGGACACACCCCAAGTGCCCAGGAGTGCACACCTGCTTGGGCCACACGATGGTGCGGCTTATTTTTAACCCTCATGATGATTGGCAAATGAATCAAAAATTGTGCACTTTTTAGGTTTTTTGTCTTTTTTAACAGAAAAATTGAACTTTTTGACAATTGGATTGGAGATGCTGGTTTGGGGCACATGACTTTTTGCTTGTACAATAAAGATACATTGTGCTTGTGGGGACCCAGAGGCCATGTTTGCAGTAAGTAACCATTGCCATTGCCACCCCATCAGAGGCCCGTACGGATCATCATTTTCCAGGTGGGGTCAGGCCGAGGGCACTAGGCCACTGTGGGAATGCCAGTGGCTTCCTGTTAGCCTTTTGTCTGTTTGATGGGCTGCCCTGTTTGAGCCACGGTGGTGCCCAGCTGGCGGCACATCTGTGTGGCTTCTGGTCAGTTGCTGAAGCGGAGGTGGACCTGGGCTGGGTGGCCTCCCTGGTGCATCTCTCCCTGTCCCTGTTCCCAGCCTTGTCCGGGCCCTGCTCCCCTGGTGCCTCTCTTGCTTCCCTGGTACAAATGTAGCTCACACTGGGGTGGTCCCCAGGGTTGAAGGCACCTGGGTATCTGGGTGTCTCTTGTCCCCTGAATGGCTGCCGTTGGTCTTGGGAATCGAGCAGAGCACACGGTGGCTTTCCCAGTGTGTTGGGTGAAGCAGTGCAGCGACAGTGGCGTGACTGTACCCCTGAGATTGGCACTGCTTTTCTACACCAGGTTGTGTTTTTAAAGGGTTTAAGAAGTGAGACAACATGGATGGACAAAGGCCACGGAATAGAGTGTGGAATGTCTGAGGCAGGAGAGGCTGGTCGGCCTCGGGTGCGGTGGCTGCTGCCTGCCCTGGCCTTGAGCATGTGCTAGTGTTTGTCCACAGCCCGCCCCTTTCAGGTACACTTGGCTGTTTCTGCCTTTTCAGATGATCACACAGCCCCATGTGCTCTCGGGTAGCTGGGCAGGCAGAGCCCAGATGGGCACCAGCTCTGGGTACTTCTTAGTGTAGAACCTGGTCTGGGAGAGTGCCGGCTCAGCAGCCAGGGTGGGCTGGAGGCCACCAGCCTCCCCTGGTGCTCTGCAGGATATAGCGGAGAGGCCTCCTGGCCGGTGTGCTGCTGGCCCCTGGGTTATAGAGCTTAGGGCTTCTCACTGAGCTCTCCATCTGTGTGTCTGCTGGCTCCTGAGTAACCACAGGAGTGACCAAGAGAAGGATGCACTTGGAGGTCTGTGAGGACTGAGGGGCTAGAGGGAAGGTCAAAGTCTCAGGAGCACATGAGGCCCAGGGTAGTCAGACTAAGTGGGTCTGGAGGCCTGGAGGAGGGATGGGCCCTCCGGGTAGGGGCAGCCTGAACAAATGTCGAGGAAGATGCCAGAATGTGCCCAGCTCTGTGGGGTTGTGGGGTCAGGGGTGATGCTACAAGGAGAGGAGGAGCTGAAGCTTAGGGACAGGTGTGGCCAGGGAGGAGGCATCTGGCCCAGCCCAGCGCTTGCTTGAGGAAACCTAGGGAAGTTTCTGTTCACTGCCTTCCTTAGTGTGGGACAGCCCTCACTTCCTAGAAAAGAAAAGCCTTCGGGATCATAAAAGGTGCATTATATTTTAGCATATGGAAAGGTCTTGGCTTCCATGAAGCTCAGTGAAGATGCTACCCAAACAGGGTTTGTTGAGGTCAGCAGATGGGCTGGGGGACCATTTAGGGCAAAGCCAAGTGGAGCAGCAGGTAGATCCAGAGGTGGGTGCTGACCCCAGGAGGAGGAGCAGGGAATGGGTTCGTGGCTGCAGTGAGTGGGCAGGCCCTAGGGGAGTGTGGACCCTGTGTCAGACACCCCCATCGGCACTGGCCCAGTACCCAGCTGCTCACCCACCAGGCCCTTCCTTGTGGTAGCTGGAGGAGCTTGGGAAACTATGTCCTCAAGGATGGTGGCTGTGGAACCAAGGAAGAGGGGCCCAGGTGTTGAGGTTCTGTTGGTCAGAAGCTCTGGTCACACACTGCTGACCAACCTCCTTTTGCATCCTCCCACCTGACCAGGCAGGCACTGGTACCTTGAGGCCTTGGTCTGCACACAGGGACCACAGAGTCGCATGTCGCATTGTTCCGTCATCATCCATTGGCTACATCATGTTGGGCTAAGGGATCCTTCCACAGCTCCCAGTTCTCCTTACCCTGGAAGTCTTCATCCCTCCCTGTAGAGGGGGGAGCTGAGTGGGGCCCCCAGCAGAGGGCACTGGGTGAGCGGGCCCACTGTGCCCACGAGGCTTCAGCCTTGGCAGCCGTGGATCAGGGTGGCTTGACAACAGTGGCTATCTAGGGACAAGATGTATGCTCCAGGGCTTGTGGGACCTGGGGTCATGCTGCTCAGGTGGAGTAAAAATGTCCCCAGACCACCCTGAGCAGAACCAAGGCACATCCTTGGTTCTGACTTGGCACTTCCTGGGTAGATCTTGGTGATTTTCTCAGCTTGAGAATATGGTTCTTGATGTAGAGACAGCCCAAAGGGTGTTTTGACCTTGGACACCAGCACAGGGCATCTGATGCTACTCGGTTGAGTAAGACAGACCCTTTGGAGGTTGTGCCAGGGTTGAGGTGCGGTGCCAGGGACAGCCGGCAGTGAGGAGTACGGGAGGGCTTACCCTTTGGAGTCTCTCTGCTTCTGCAATTTTTGTGGACATTGTCAATATTTGATCACTGACATAGAAAAAGCACGTGTGAGGAGCTGCTCCAGGCCTGACCCACTTTTTATGCCATCTGTCCTGGTCAGACATCCTCAGCTTTGAAAGCTTCGTGCCTGAGGCATCCTCTGTGCCGCCAGCCAAGGTCTGGATGGATGGTGGTGGGTGCTGGGAAGTGGACTGTCCGCCTGTGAGCAGCATGTTTTGTTTCAGAGGACTCTGCAGGGCAGAGCAGGGCTGGGGTCTCACAGGTGTCCCCAGAGACCAAGACGGGGTCTGGTTTCAACCATCACGCTCTGGCTGGCTGTGTCTGCTCTCTCACTGCTACTTTGGGGACAGGAGCCCATGGGTGTCTATCCTGACGCAGCAAAACGTGGGGGATCTGGTGGGGACTTGTCCATCAGATGCCCTCTAGTGGGCACAAGAAGGGCAGGGCCCAGGGCAGAGATGCTTTGGGGAGGTAGATTCCACTCCACCTAAAAGAGGGAGCTGCTCCCCTGAGAATTGACACCCTATGCTGAGAGCAGGGATGTCAAGGGACAGGCAATGAGTTTGTCCAGAGGGTCAGAACCATCTGTGCCCCTGTCATCTGGGGACAGGGTTCAGGAAGGCCATGGAGGGCTAGGCCATCTGTGTTCTGGTTACTGCAGTTCATGTCAAGGAGGGATATGGAAGGTGGGAGCTATCTGTGTTGTAGCCACCTGGGGCCTGAGTTGAGAAAGGCTGACCAGCAATTGCCCTGTCTAGTGTTTGTCCCAGTATGACAAGAGCCAGGAATTAGTCCAGGGTGCAGGGCCACCAGCCACATTGAGGGTCACACTGCTGCAGCCGGGGAAGGGGTCCAGATGTGACATATCCCTCTCTCTTAGGCTGTCTGGATGGTTGCAGCCTACACAGAGCTACAACCCCACACAGAACCCTAGGGGACATTGGTGATTTGCTGATCGAACCCTTCATTTTGGGTTTGAGCCCAACCAGCAGCTACAGACCTCAGGTTCTCTCCCTCACTTAGGAAACAGCCCTTTTGCCTCTGAAAATGCTCCCTCCTCCAGAGGGGATCTGTCTGGATCCCCTGCTCACCTCTCTCCTTCTCATCTGAACAGTGGGGACTTCAGCAAAGCACCTACCCTTTTTCCCGCAGAGACCACACAGAATGGACTAAAAGAATCAAGTTGCCAGGCCCAACACACAAAGCCCGGGCTGGGCTCATGCCTGGGAGCCCAGCTGGCATTTGCCTGCTGTCCCTTAAAGTAAAAGGTGCAGCCTTTTTTAGAAGGAAGTCTGAGGTTGCCAGAAGTTCCAGTCCCTGGATTTTCTAGAGTCTTGGGAAACAGCGTTAAGCAGGCCTCTGTGAGGAGGGTGTCCCTGAAGGGGAGGGGTGTGAGCTTTGGCAAGGGGGGTCCTACTGGCTGGAGTGTAGATCCTCTATGTTAGCATGGCTGTGTCAAGTGACCTTGGGGAAGTCTGAGCTCATCCTGGCCAGTCCCAGTTCCCTGGGACACTGTAGGATAAGCCATAATGGCAGCACCTCCTGGCATAGCTCCTGGGCCAGCCCCGGGTGCCCCCACCCCGCCAGGCCCTGCCGGACATTCAGTTGTGATGCCTGCCTGACCAGCACCAGACAGTGAGGACAGATCCACTTGGTGGTGGTCCAAAAACAAGGCCTCACCCTGCCCCTTGGGGAGTGGACTTAGAAAAAAGGCAACAGTGTCCTCCCAAGTCAGGGTCAGCCCTGACACAGAGACCCTCCTCCTTCCCTACTTGATGCCCATCCGGCCTCATCCAGGGCAGCCCTCTGGGATCAGGAAGTGGCCTCAAACCTGCAAAACAATGTATCTTTTTGCACTTGGAAAACCTTCAATGGCTTCAGTGGCCAGTTAGCCCAGGCTGTGCCCAGCTCCATTTGCGGACCCCATGGCTGACTTTTAGCGGGTTTTCCTGCCTCAACCAGTGGGGCTCCCAAAAGCCTGGTGACTGAAAGAAAGCCAAGCCGTGTGCTTTGTTTTTCTTTTTCTTTTTCTTTTTTTTTTCCTTTTTTTTCTCTCTCCCTCTCTCTTTTTTTTTTTCCTTTGCTTTTTCTTTTTCTGGAATATGCTTCTAGAGACAAACACTTCTCCCTGAAGCTTGGGGGCTTGCTCTGGCACCTCTGCCTCCTCGGTGAAGCCCGTGAGAGCCTGCACACTAACTCTGGGGATGCCACCCCCAGACCCCAGGCCGGGTCGGCCCTCCTCTCTGAACTGCTGCCTGTGTCTGTCCCTCCCTGCACACTGACGACTTTGGCTTAAGTGTGGTGGCGTGACCGGTGTGTGCTGTTCTGCCTAACCCTGTGGTCTTGTGTCGTTTGTTTTTCCCTTACAGGGTCAGCCCTGAAGCGCCTCTGCCTAGGCAAAGAACACAGCAGTAGTAATTATCCGGGTTTTTTACCCCCTTTGTCCCCTCTCATCGCATGGGCTTTACTGTGGCTAGTGCGCATCCAGGTGTCCCGCGGCCGGGAGGCGAGGCCTGCTCTGTGCCCGCCCCGCCGGGCCCCGCTTTGCTTCTGCCTGGCAGGATAGCTGCCCTCGGCTCCCCTTTGTGTCTCCATGGCTCCTAGAGCTTGTGCGGTCTCGCCAGTTCACATCTAACAGGCTTGTCCTTCTCCAGAATGTCCACAAATTACCCATCATTAATTGGCTCCTTTTCCAAAACCGTAGGAATCAGTATTTCCTTGAAGTGCTAAAGATGAGTGCTCCCCCGAGGAGAGATACCAGGACTGAATGGGTATTCGTCTACCTGGGCCACTCACACCTCTCTCTCTCATTCTCTCTCTCTCTCTATCTCTCTCTCTATCTCTATCTCTCCCCTTCTCCTTTTTTATTTTTTTTAAGTTTTCTTTCATCTTTTCTGGCTGAAATTTTCATGTAGAAATAGCTTCATGTGTGTGAAATCTCATCACTAATTTTCGACTGTTTGTGTCTGTGCTCTGTCATTGCTAGCCACTAAAGTACACTGTATTTCGGAACAGCTTGTTTGAAGAGATGGTCATTACCTTTTTTTTTTTTTTTGGTGGGGGAGAGGGAGAGGGGTTGTTTTATTTTATAGCACAGAAAGATTTTTAAATTGGCTCATCGGAAGTTGCCAACTAGAAATTATGTGTGAAGGGGGGAAAAGGGAGGCGAAAGTTTAAAAACTTAAAAAGTCCAACATTGATAATTAAAAAAAAAAAAATCTTCCCAGGAAGCAGCCAAGCTCTCTGGTTAGCAGAGAGGCTCCTGGTTCCCCCTGGCTCATAGCATCACCCCGACTGTGGCTTGGAGCATAGGGCACCCATGTCAGGGAGCTCTGGGTATTAGTGCCTTTTATTACTCCCTTCTTCAAATGCTCTGGTAAGGAAAGTTACCATTTCTTTTTTTTTTTGAATTCCAAACAACCAAACCATTAAAATTCACAGGAATGCAAAAAATGCAGCCTGTGTAGGGGTCGCTTTAGGGTGGCAATGGAAACAGATGCCCGGCCTTCTGCCAAGTCTTCCAGCCTCCACCCTGTGTCCTCCTGTTACACTGAGGACGCTGAGGCCAGGACCCTAAGAATCTGACCCTAGCTTCTGTGACCCTAGCTCCTGTGACACTGAAGCTGACGTGTCTGGTTGTGCTAGGAATTTCCCACACTCTCACATGTGAGCCTAGTGGGGTGGGCATCTGTGGTCACAGAGTGACCTCTGAGTGGAGGCTGCCAGCTTTGCGGGGGCCTGTCCCCTGGCCTGGCTTATGGTATTGGTGACGGCTGCCTGTCTCAGCCGGGTCACTCAATTTATGTAATTGCCCCACCATGTCTAAAACTGGGCAGCGAGGCCCCTTGATCCAGACCGCCTCTTGAAGCAAGGTGTTGTCCGACTGAAATGAGGCCGTTACCTGGGCCTTCACGTAAGAATGACTGCAGCCAGCCCCCCAGTGGTGCTGGGCGTGTGTGTGGCGTCACCAATCCTGGCCTGTATGTGACTCCCCAGGGTCCTCCACCAGCAGCCTGGCCCCAGGCCCCGAGCCGGGTCCCCAGTCCACCCTGCACGTCCAGGCGCAGGTCAACAACAGCAACAACAAGAAAGGCACCTTCACAGACGACCTGCACAAGCTGGTGGACCAGTGGACGACCAAGACGGTGGGGGCGGCACAACTGAAGCCGACGCTCAACCAGCTGAAGCAGACGCAGAAGCTCCACGACATGGAGGCCCCCGGCGAGGCGCGGGCTGTGAGTGCAGGGCGGGTGCGGGCCCTCCCAGGGCAGGGGCGTGTGACAGGGCGATGGCAGCCATGCCTAGTAGGTGCTAGTACCCTCTGTGTCAGATGTGCATCGTGTTAAGCACTTGGCTCTTGTGAGCCAGAAGTTAGGCTTCCCCTTTTACAGGTCAGGAGGTAAGTGACTGGCCTGTGGTCCTGTGGTCACACGTGGAAGGGACAGGCTGGGCTTGCGCTGGACTCCTGAGCATGGCTGCAGGAGCAGCCTCAGCCTGGCCAGCCTAAGCCCCCCACCCCCAGCCTAGAGCTGGTGGGTGTGGCCTCACCTCAGCAGCCTGACCTCCACCTGCATTCTGCCCATCCCCAGGCTAGAGGAGGGGGCAAGTATGCACATCATCCTTGAGTGACAGCCAGCATTAGACCTTAGCTCACATGCACCCAGGCCGACTTGGGGCAGGGCATGGAGTCACTCTCTGAGGTCTTGGCATGTGATACATTTTGGGGTGAGGACTAGTTGGAGGAGGATTTCCTCTCTTCCACTTTTTGCGAGGAGTTTGTTAAGGTTGGTGTTATTTCTACCTTAAATGTTTGGGCTGCAGTATTTTGTTGCTGTTTTAGTGTAGGAAACACCCCTCTAGGAACCTGTGCTTTGAAAAAATTTAAACACACAGAAGCATTGTAAAGTCTGTGGTGAACACCCACCTGCCACCACTCACACTCTGATTGACATTTTACTGTATTTACCACATATCTGTCCATCCGTTGAGGGTGAGGCCTGTGTTACGGATCCAGGGTTTTCTACAGTTTTGATACCATTTAGATTTTCTATTTCTTCTTGGCAGTCTTGCTTTCCTGGCAAATTTCTACCTTTCCACTAAATTTATCTAAATTTTCAAATCAATTGCCATGGAATTGCTGATAATATCTGTTGTTTTTACAGTTTGCAAGATTTATAGTGATGCCCTGTTTTTAATTCCTGATATTGGTGATTTCTGCTTGCTCTTGTGTGATCTCTCTCTCTCTCTCTCTCTCTCTCTCTCTCTCTCTCTCTCTGCCTCCTCCTTCTCTTTCCCCTTTCCTTATCTCCTTAGAGAGCTCATTTTATCTTTGATGTTATTCGTTATTACAAGCTTCATTGATTTCTTCCTTGTACATTATTTTTTATTTCTGTCTCTGGCCTTATTCCATCCTAGAAATCTTAAGATGTAGAGTTTGTTGATTTCTAGCCTTCCTTTGATAATGTAAGCATCCAAGGCTATAAAAATTCCCTCTAATGGTTTGGCTGCCTCCCTAAAGTTTTGATATGTACCATTTTCACTAACCTTCATTCCAAAATAGTTCCTCATTTCCACTGTGATCTGAAGTGTGGGTGATTATTTTCTAACAACCTTCTTGCCAGTCTTTTCTAGTTTAGCTATGCTCTGAGATGCTTCCAGTTCTTTGAAGTTTTCTGAGACTTGCGTTTGATCCACGTTGTCAACCTTTGTCTCTGTCCCTCGTACACTTGAGCTGGATCTGTTTCTTTCCCTCTCCACATCCACACCCCCCAGGCTGCACTACCCTTATTTCTTTTCTGAATGGCAGCAAAGCCCTTGGGACCAGGCTCTCTATCAGTCCCACCCCCTCTAATCCATTTTCTGTGGAATCACATTCTAGGACAAAGTGGGTGATTCTGAATAGGTTCCAGGGCCTGGAGGGGTCTGCACCTGAGCCTGAGCAGGCCCAGCTCTGGGCTCCAGTCACATCAGCTAATCCTGCTGGTCAAACACTCTGCATTCTTAATAAGTTTTTTAAAATTGTGATAAAATATATTTAACATAAAATCTACCACTTTTACCATTTTCAAGTAGATGAAGGGTTTCACTGGCATTAAGTCCATTCATATTGTTGTATAATGTCGCCTTCCAGCCACAGAACATTTCCATCTTCTCAAACAGAAATTCTGTCCCCATTGGAACCCTAACTCCCCATTTCCTCTCCCCAGTCCCTGGCACCTGCCTTTCTAGTTTCTGAGTTTGACTATGTTTGGGACCTTACATGAGTGGAATCATACAATACGTGGTCTTTGGTGACTGGCTTATTTCACTTAGCACACTTTCAAGGTCCATCTGCACTGTGGCATATATCAGAACTCCATCCCTTTTTTCCCCATTATTATATTGTGGCAAAGCTCACGTAACATAAAACTGACCATCTTAAACATTTTTTTAAACATTTATTTTTTAGTTGTCGGTGGACACAATACCTTTATTCCATTTTTAGGTGGTGCTGAGGATCAAACCCAATGGCCCACACATGCTAAGTGAGCGCTCTCCCTCTGAGCCACAACCCCAGCCCTTCCAACTTAAACATTTTTAAGTACACACTTCAGTGGTGCAACCATCACCATCATCTTTCATCTCCAGAATTCTTTTCATCTTCCAAAACGGAAATTCTGTCCCTGTTAAACAACAGCTCTTCGTTGCTCCCTTCTCTACCCCTGGAAACTACCTTTCTGCCTTTTGTCTGTTGACCCCTCTAGGTAGCTCCTGTGAGTGGAATCGTACAGCATTTGTCTAACTGGCTTATTTCACCTACATCATGTGTCTCAATTTCCTTCCTTTTTGTCTGTCCATTCATCCAAGCACTGCCATTGCTTCTGCATGTTAGCTGTTGTGAATAATGCCGGGGTGAACAAATACCCCTTCTGATCCCTGCTTTTGATTGTTTCAAGTATATACCCAAAAGGAGAATTGCTGGATTGTGTGGTAACTCTATTTTTAATTTTTTGAGGAGCCTCCATACTGTTTTCAACAGCAGCTACACTATTTTACATTCCCAGCAACAGGGCAGAAGGATTCAGTTTTCCCACATCTCAACCAACAGTGATTATTTTCTGTTTTTTTGTTTGTTTGGTTTTGATAGTGGTCTTCCTGAGAGGTGGTATCTTGTGGTTTTGCATCTATTTCTGTGCTTATTAGCCATTCGTAACATCTTCTTTGGAGAAATGTCTATTTGAATCCTTTGCTCATTTTCAAATGGGGTGGTTTGGTTTCTTGTTATAGTTTTAAGAATCATTCATGTATTCTGGACATTAATTCCCTATGAGATAGGAGATTTGCAAATATTTTCTCCCATTCTGTCCCTTTGCTTTTTACTCTGTTGATAGTATCTTTTAATGCATAGAAGTTTTTACATTTGTCTTTTTTTTTTTTCTTTTGTTTCCTTTACCTTTGGGGACATATCCAAGAAATCTCATCACATTTAACATCACGAAGTTTTCCCTTTATGATTTCTCCTAAGAGTTTTTTAGTTTCAAATTTACATTTAGATCTTTGCTCCATGTGAGTTAATTTTTGGATATGGTATTAGGTAAGGATCCAGCTTCATCATTTTGCACATGGATATCATTTTCCCTGTAGCATGTTTGAAGAGACTTTCATTTCCTCACTGAATTGGCTTATTATTATGCTTGTCATTACATTTTAACATTTTGAAAACACTAGCTTACAATTCTTTTTTTAAAATATTTTTTAGTTGTCAATGGACCTTTATTTTATTTAGTGGTGCTGAGAATCGAACTCAGTGCCTCACACATGCTAGTCAAGGACTCTACCACTGAGCCACAGCCCAGCCCCAGTCTTACAATTCTTGAACATGGGATTTCTTTCCATTTTTATGTCTTCTTTAATCTCTTGAACTTCCTTCCCCTTTTTGTTAATACTATTTCATTTTATGGGTACGCCACATAGTGTTCATACATTCATTAAGTGATGAGAGGAAAAGAGGAGAGAAACTAAAAATATAATAATACTCATTTATTTTCTTATGTGACTATTTCTTCCTATGGCTTTGCGTTACTGTCTGTTGTCACTTCATTTTAGCTTAGAGGACTCCCTTTTATATTTCTTGTGGGAAATATCTATTAGTAACAACAGTTATTAGCTTTTGGTTTTCCAGAAGGGTTAAGTTCTCTTTTACTAATGAAGGATTGTTTTTCTGGATGTAGACTTCTTGGATGACAGTTTGTTCTTCCTGCACTAAATACATCATCCTCTGTGTCTGACCTCCGGGGTTTCTGTTAAGAAACCAACTGTTAAGCTTATTGAGGATCCCTCATAAGAGACACCTCTCTTCTCTCTTGCTGCTTTCAAGATTTTCTATTTCTCTTTGGCTTTTGATAATTTGACTATGATATATATCTCAGTGTGGATCTCTCTAATTTGTCCTGCTTGGAGTTCATGAGCTTTTGAGATGTGTAGATTCATGTCTTCATGCAATTTGGGAGTTTTTTGGGCCATTACTTCTTCAAATATTGTTTTTGCACATCTCTTTCTCTCTTCTTCTGTGACTCCCCTAAGGCAGTAATTGGTCCACTTAGTGGAGCTCCCCTTGAGACCTCTTAGGCTCTGTTCACTTTTCTTCATTCTTTTTCTGTTTCTGTTCCTTAAACCTGGTCATTTCAATGGCAGTATCTCAAGCTTCATGGTTCTTTTTTCTCTACCTCAAATTCTGTTCTGCCTCTCTAGTGAATTTTAAAATTTCATTTATGCTCTTTAGCTGTTATATTTCTATTTAAGTCCTTTTTTAATTTCTATCTGTTGATATACTCATTTTATTTACATATCATTTTCCTGTTTCCTTCAGTTCTCTGCCAGTGGTTTCCTTTAGCTCTTTCAACATATTTAATATAGTTCATTTAAAGTCTTTGTCTGGTGAGTTCAACCTCCTCAGGGACAGTTTCCATCAGTTAATTTTTTTCTTCTGAGTGGAACATTGTTTCCTGATTTCTTTTCTTTTAGCTCACTAAATTTCCCTTTGTGCCTAAACTAATAAATCTATCCATTGAACTTTTAATTTTGGTTATTGCCTCTTTCCATTGAAGAGCTTCTATTTGTTTTCACACCAACTCGAGCGCGCACACACACACACACACAAAACGGCTGTTTCATTTTTTAAAAAGTTTCCAATTCTGAAAAAATTCTCAATCTTGTAATCTTCTTCACATTGTAATTTATGGTTTCTGCTTTCTCTTTTTCCCTAATTTTTCTCTAAAGTGCCTTGGTCTTTTCTTCTGTGTATTTAAATATTATATATGTTGGACATTGTATTTTAAAATTTATTTGCAAAAAGAATTTGAGGCATAACAGTAGCTTTCTCATTATCATTTTAATTTCCCCTTGAGCACCTTTTCATATTCTTAACAGCTATTTTCTGTAAAGTACCTTGATCAAGGTTATTAACCGCTTAAACATTTACTTGCTTATCTTTTTTATTGATTTGTGGGAGTTCATTATCTTTTGTCATACATGTTGTGGATTTGTTCTGCCAATAGGTGTTTTTTTTTTTTTTTTTCAATTTGTTTTGGCCAAAGTGAAGTGGAAGTTTTAATTTTTTTTTTCTAGAAGCTTCATAGTTTTAGCTATTGCATGTAGGCCTGTGAGTCATCAAAAATCACAAATGTATTCTGGTTTGGTTTGGTTTGGTTTGGTACCAGGGATTGAACTCAGGGCACTTAACCCTGAGCCACATCCCCAGCCCATTTTTCAAAAATATTTATTTTTTAGTTATAGATGGACACGATATCTTTATTTTATTTTTATGTGGTGCTGAGGATTGGACCCAGTGCCTCATGCATGCTAGGTGAGCACTCTACCACTGAGCCACAACCCCAGCACCCTAGCCCATTTTTAAAAAATTTTTTTTTCTTTTTTTTAATTTTGAGACAGGGCCTCACTAAGTTGCCTCACTATTGTTGTTGAGGCTGGCTTTGAATCTGCAGTCCTCCTGCCTTAGCCTCCTGAGCTACGGGAATTCCCGATTTGTACCACTGCACCCAGCTGGAATGTGTCCATCTGTGTGTTTTCCTACATGCCTATCTGCTGGTTTAGCACTTTTCTTTCCAGATGGAACTGCAGACATTTGTCAAAATGCCATATATGTGTAGGTCCTTTGCCGAACTTGTGCTTTTGTTCTGTTGCCTTTATGGCAGTACTACACTCTCTTATTGTATTTTAACTTTATAGCAAGTTTAATGGCTGGTAGGACAAGACCTCCAGTGTTGATCTTCTTTAAGGATGTCTTGATTTTCTTTGATCCTTAATGTTTGAATGTATGTTTTAAATAACCCACTGAGGTTTTGGTTGGAAGTATACAAGTCTGTTGATCAGCTTGGTGAGATTTGACATAATAAACATGTTGAGTAAACTTGGCAGCTGTTTATTTGTATCTTTTTAAAATTTCTTTTCAGTGTGAAGATGTTATACATCTCTGATTAGATTTATCCCAGGGTAGCTGATGTGTGCAATGCTGTGAGAAATTGCATTGTTCTTTAAATTTCATGTTCGGGTTGTGTCTTGCTTGTGTGTAGAAATATGGTTGCTTTTTGTACCCGGTAGTCTACAGTCTTGCTGGATTTGCTTATTAGTTTGAGAAGCTGGTTTGGCTATTCTTGTGGGTTTTCTGTGTACACAATCTTGTCATCTGCAGATAAGATAGTTTTCCTTTTCTTGCCTTGACTGCCCCCCGCCGTCCCCCGCCAAGCATGGGGGACTTGCAGGAAGCAGTCAACATTTCACTAGCAGCAGGACTTGGCTCCTCGCAGGTTGCTGAGCAGACCTCCCACAAGGCATGTGGAAGGTGGTGGTGCCCTCTGCGTCCGTGGAGACCATCCAGTTGGTTTGGTTTGGTGCTTGTTGTTTGGGTTTGGTTTTTCATGCTGAGGATAGAACCCAGGGCCTCAGGCATGCCCTGTGAGCGCTCTGCCACTAAGCTGCAATCTTCAGCCCTTCCCTTGGGTTCTTACTGGACTGAGGTGGAGTGAGTCCCATTGGGTCAGTGGTCTGGCGTTCCCCACCTGGTTATGATGTTTTGTCATATAAAACAGTTGATTTATTCAATTTGCTAGCTTTTTGGTTAGGATATAAAGGCTGTTCACCCTGGATCTCCTTTTTTGAGATAGTCTTGCCAGGTTTCTCTCTCACAAGGTGTTGGTCTTGGGACACCAGCGGCTCCTGTCCCTGTCTTTTAAGCCCTCTGCCCTGGACAGAGAGTGCAGAGGACTGCCCTCGCCAACCCTCCCACACACTTGTTCTGCCCCCGCGCCCACTGGAGTGCCTGCTCCCGCACAGCTCCTGGGCTGTTCTAGTTTCTGGTAATATCACTGACCAGTCTGGTGGGACACCATGGTACCCACTGGTTGGGAGAGTGTGCATTGCTTATGTGCCCTTAGGGCTTGCAGGCCCGTGGGTTCTACTCCAAGGCCCACTGTGGCCCATGGACAACCAGAGTTTGTGTCCCGGAGATGGCCAGGATGCAGCCTTGGGAAGTGAGGAGGGAGAGCAGCTGCTTCCCAGCCCTTGTCATTCTGTCATTCTGGTGTCGTCTTTAGAGGGTGCCCATCCATGGCAAGCCCAGGGATCGCTCTTTCCTAGGACTGAGACACTTCAGGAACCACCAGGCCACGAGAGGAATGCAGCTGATCCCAGCCCCATGCACCTCCCTCTTCTTGTCTTCTTTAGATGGCCACACCTCGAGCAGGAATGGGGACGCCGTGTCTGGCCCCAGTGCCCGGCCCTCCGTGCACCATGGCCATCCCTGGAGCCGCCCCGGTCTTGCCTGTGCCCACACCAGGTACTGCCCACTCCAGCCTTCCAGCCCCACCCTGTGCACTGCCTCTGGGTCAGTACGGAGGCCTGCTCCCAGCTCCAGTGTCCTGGGGGCCTTGGGCAGCCCAGAGGGGCCCGCCGGGGGCTTGGGGCAGCTGGAGCCCTGCCCAGGTGCCTGTGCTGCCAGTGTTCCTGGGGCCACCCGCTGTCGGCCCACCTGGCCCCTGGCTGCACATCACTTAGCCCCTGCCCTGCCACTGGCCAGGTGGTTCACTCTGGACCCCTGGAGGAATCCTGTTGTGTTGTGGCCTCTGGGTGCCTCCACCACTGTGGGCACAGGCCCAGCCTCCAGGAGGCACTCGTGGGTGGCAGGACCCCCCCACCGCTTCAGACCCATTCGCTCTTAGGTCCCCACGGGCTGCACTCACCCACCGTGTTCACACCCACACTGTCTGTCCCTGAGCTGAAGGTAGAGATCCACCTTCGCCCTACAGAAGTGCAGTGCCTTGGATTCCCGTCTTCCCTTCCCTGATGGAAGAGATGTTGGGGGGAAACCCATTTATCAAAAAAGCTGTATTTCATTTACCTTTGGCTTCTGCGTGGAGATCGATACCATGTTCAGATGAAGACATATGAATGGCTTACGAAGCTGAAGCAGAAGCCTTTAGTTTTCTGTTGTAAATTCCTTTTTTATAAGCAAATTGAATTAATGACCTTGAATATTGAGGAGCTACAAATGATAGGTCCTCTGTAGTGGGAAGTCTCCCTGGGCTCATTCAGTGACAGAGGGACCGTCAGGCAGGGTATGTTCAGGGAAGCTGGTCTCTCAGTAAGGAATGTCAGCAACCTTGACCACAAGGAACCTGCCAGAAAACACTAACTGAGCAAATGCCCTGGTAGCCTGCAGGCTGTCCTACCTACAGAGGGCAAGCACCACACCTCGGCTCAGGGCTTCCCCACCCACTTTTCTTTCCTTTTCCATGATTTTCATGGAGGCTGTGATCTGTCCACTCTGACCTCCAAACCCCTCTCCAGGACAGCCCGAGTCCAGCCTGCTCAGGGGAGCATCCTTTGGAGGTTTCAGTGGGACTCCCAGGTGGGAGGTGAAAGCCCCGCCCCCACCCCTCTGTGCAGACATTTTCCACTTTCTGCTGGAAGACAGGCTTCCTGGAGCTGCCCCATGTGAATCGTGCGGTTCTGCTGTTCTTACTAGAACCAGCTGGATTATCTTGGTTTAATATACCATTCCATTAATTCAGTTAGATCTGAATTTCCTAGGGGACTGTGCAGAATCTTCTGCCTGGACTTAACACCGCAGATGGAGATTTCTGTTCTCTGTGTCTGGTCCGAGAATCGCATGGGCCTCTTAGTGAAGTGGAGGCTGCCCTCCACCGCCCTCCCACCCGTCCCCCTCCCTCGCGCCTGAGTCCTTTCCTCCTACAACGACAGTGGTGGCACGGGATCCCCAAGAGCTTGTACATGTGAAGGACAAAAATAAACATTTTTGCTTGAAAACACTGTGAAACACATCTGTTTCTTACCCTCTGTCCACACACAGGCCAAACTGGTCATAGTGGTGGCCCAGGAGGGCCTGACCTGGGCTCTGCCTTGAGCCTGAAGCCCCCTGCCCAAGCTCTGGAGGAGGGTGCTGATGCAGTTGGGAGACTGAGAGCAAGGCCCCCAGCGGAGTCAGCTGCCCCCAGCACTGCTCCTGCCTGATGCAGCCTGGTCCCTGAGGTCATCTGCTGGCCCTAGGCCTAGGTCAACTGTTACTGGGCCACCATCACTCTGCTTCTGAGTCACCTTTAGAAGTACAGACAGAGGTCCTATAGGTGCTGGCCCCAGAAAGCCCAGCTGCAGGCTCATGGACTGTGGTCCCAAGCCCCCATTTCTCTTCCTGGTGGGCTGAACTCAGGGCAGACAGGGGCTCTGCTTCAGGGTCACGGGCTTATGGAGAACAGGCTTGGGGCTAGGTAACATAGGTTACATGAGGGTGCCAGCCTTCCTGATAGGCCTGGGGAGAAGACCTGCCCTGTGTGGTCTCAGCTGGCCCTCTCTCAGTGGCCTTGTGCTAAATGGCTTTTTCCCCCCACCTTTGCGACACAGTTGGGCCTGATCCTGACCAATTGAGGTCTGCAGCATCTCTGGGACCTTCCAGTTAGTGGGGATCGCCTCTGCTGCCCTGCTGCGTTCCCACTGAGATACAGCACCAGGCCTCGTGCCTCTGCTTAGGGGACAAGGGAAGCCCTGTCCCAGACCCAGCACAGAGCCCCACGGCTCAGGCCTGGACCATGCATAGGGTAACACGCCTGGATGCTTGGGCTCAACAGCACTGGGCAGCCCTGTCTGGGCTTGGGAGGTCATTTCATGTGCCTAGATAGTCACAGGAAGATACCTAGACCACAGGCCACCAGGACTCTCCATGGGGCTTGACCATTGTCAGGCTGGCCCCAATCCAGCTTTGCCATTCCACCTTCAATTCAGCAGCCCCCAGGAGAGTGGGACCAGGTGCCCCAGGGCAGAGCCACATTCAAGGACATCAGGGCCTGGCCCTCAGTAAAAGGCCAACACCTCAGAGGCCTGTAACGAGCTGTGGTGGTTTTGTTTTCTAGATCCTGAGAGTGAAAAACCTGACTGACCCAGCCCAGATGCCAGGCCCACCACGCATCGTCTAAGTGAAGAAGTGACAGACCTTCAGGGCCAGCCCACTCCTCGAGTCCAGTTCACGCTGTTTTGTAACCACTTTCTAAGCATTTTTTATTCACAATTGGAAACACAAATGTAATGCAAGAATAAAAAATATTTTGGGGGAGAAAGGACTTTGGTTTTTCAAACTTCTCCTTTCTGGTAGCCCCTCAGCAGGCATGTGATGCCAACGTGAGGGGCAGAGGTGAAGACACAGGAAAGTCTTCATTCCCAGGAGCCTGGCATGCCCTGACAGCCTGTCCTCTGCAGGGCTTTGGGGGCTCATCTCTAAGCTCTCCCTCCTAGTCACAGGCTTGGGGTCCCCTTTGCTCACATGACTCCATGGAGGGTGGACACACACACACACACACACCAGTGGCACAGGCACAAGGGCTGTGGTAGAATTCTAGGGTCCCATGCATCAGAAGTGCATCTTGACGTTCATTAGTTTTCCTCCAGTGATGGACGTGGAGTCGTTAGCAGTCCCCAGGCTAGAGACCCTGAGACTGCCATCACGTGGGTGACTACCAGCATCCCAAAAGGTTGCATCCATCACAACAAAATGCCCAGCCATGTCTGGGGTTCACAGTCTGAGGCCCTAACATGAGAGCCCAGTCTTGACTTATGTTGTTTCTCTAGGAAACAAGAACATGGTGTTTTAGTCAACTTGGGCTGCTGTACAAAATACCATAGACTGGTTAGCTTAGACCATAGAGATTCATTTCTCACAGTTCCAGAGGCTGGGCAGTCCAAGACCAAGCTGACTGAATGGTAGGTTTTATTTTGAGGGCTCTTCTCTTGATGTGGGTAGCTGCCGTCTTGCTGCGTGCCTGCTTGAGCTCTGGGTGCATGGAGAGACTGCTCTGCTTCTCCTCTTATAAGATACCAATCTTACCAGATCGGGCCCCAATCTTGTGTTTTATTTAGCCTTATTTAGGCCCTGTCTCCAGAGAGATTAACGGGGGGGGGGGGTTAGGGCTTCAATGTATGAGTGATGAGGATATGAACATTCAGTGCACAGTGCATGGCTTATTAAAGAGTTCTGCTCATGGTCCATTTATTAGGTAGGAACTAGCTATACTTGTTTCTACTTGCACATGCTTAACTTTAAAACTAAAGTCAGTAGGGGGGGGGTTGGTGGGAAAGGAATCAAGACATCTTTGTGGCAGAAAAATTAAAGATAGAAATAAACCTGCTGCCTTCTTTCCTGGGCCCCTCTTAAGCTCATGAGATAGATCCCATGCAGCCCTTTCAGCCCAAAAACATCAGAATCATGGACTCCAGAAGACAATGGCCAGCAGAGACCACACCAGGCCATCTGCACAAGAACTGGCCAGACAGACAAATGCCAAGGGATACAGAGCTCTTGGTTAGAATTCAAGCACACAGAACACAGAAGAACAAGAAGAACAAAGAAAGAACAGATGAAATAAATAAAAATCAAATAGTAAGAGGATAGACTTAAGCCTAACTATATTTGGTGATGGTATATAAATGGTATAATGACTTTAGTTCAAAGAAGTTGTCAGCCCGGCACAGTGGTGCATGCCTTGTAATCCCAGAGACTCAGGAGGATGAGACATGAGGATCTCAACTTTAAGACCAGGTTCAGCAACTTAGCGAGGCCCTGTCTCAAAACATTTTTTTTTAAAAGGGCTAGACATGTGGCTCAGTGATAAAGCACCCCTGAATTAGATTCCCAGTACCAACCAAAAAAAAAAAAAAAAAAAAAGAAGAAGAAGAAGTTGTCAGATGTGACTTAATGAACAGTAAAATTGAAGTATACATAGGCTGCCTCCAATAAGCATACCTTAAATATAGGAATACAGGATAAGGTAAACCATGAACAAAGATATACTTTCCTAACATTAATCAAAGGAAAGATGAAGTAGCTCCGTTAAAGTCAAACTATGTAGGTTTCAGAGCAAAGTTTATTACCAGAGCAAAGAGGATCATTTCATATTGATAATAGGATCAACTCATCAAGAAAACATACAATTCTAAATATTGGTGTACTTAATAATAGCTTCAAAATATATGAGGAAAACTGATACAACTGCTAAGAAAAATAAACAAACCGTAATTATACTTCAATATCCCTCTCAGTGATTGACAGCCCCTGTAGACACACAATCAAGAGTCTGGCTCCAATATTTTGCTGTTTGACCACTGACAGATTTTAAGCCACCTGTCTGTCTCTCCCCACCCCACTCCCCACCCGGCTTTCTGTTCCACATCCGAACAAGCCGAGAAGAAAGCCTGGGTGCTCTTTCCTTTGGCACCAGTCCATGAACTACTTCATACCATGAATCCCCAACCACCTACCCCGACCCACACAGGCACCTCAACATGCCTCACCCCTGACCACCATAAAAGCCCCAACTCAACCCATTTTGGACCTTCTTGGGTGGAGATCTATCCCGTAAAGTGACCATAATAAATAATCACTGGGAATATAGGAGACTTGATGTCAACCAACTTGGCCTGGATGACAGTTTCAAGAATGCTCCACCCGCAGCAGAATGCATTCTTTTTATATGCACGTAGTTCATGTACCAAAATAGACTATATTCTGGGTAGTAAAAATGAGTGACAATGAATTTTAAAGGATTCAAGAGACAAAATGTTCTCTGACCACAATGGGATTAAATTTGAAATCAATAACACTCCACTGGAGAGTACCTGAATGTTTGGAAATGAAATAACACCCACGGATTGAAGAAGAAATCAAAAAAGAAATTAGAAAAAGAAGTTTGAATGAAAATGGAAAAAAAACTTTCAAAATGTGTGGAATAGTGCTAAAGGAGATTCATAGCATGAAGAGCCTATTTTGGAAAGGAAGGAAAGTTCAGTCGATGACCTCATCTTCCACTTTAAGAAGCTCGCCAAAGAGAAATTAAATCCAAAGCAGACCATATTGGGCAGTAAAAGTCAACAGAACAGAAAAACAATAAGAATATCAATGACACCAAAAATTAGCACTGGAGAAATAATAAAACTGAAAACCACTAGTCAGTTGGGTCAGGAGAAGAAAGAAGTCAAAAGGACACATATTACAAGGGAGGCTAGATCAAGACCGTCCACAGATATTAAAAAAGAATTAGAAGGGAATACTATGAGAACCACATGCCAATAAACTTGACAGCTTAGATGAAATGTGCGAATTACTTTAAAGACACAAATTACCAAAGCTTAGTCAAGAAGCAGATCATTTGATTAATGAGCTAATTAATCATTTGATTAGCTCTATGTCTATGAAATAAAATTTTAAACAATATTTACCCTTTAGTTATGGTTGGTCACAATACCTTTATTTATTTATTATCTGATGCTGAGGATCAAACCCAGGGACTTGCACGGGCTAGGTGAGTGCTCTATCGCTGAGCCACAACCCCAGTCCGAAATAAACTTATTTTGTAGTTAAAACCATCCCACAGTAATGGAAGGACAGGAACTAATCTGACCTAACTTCCCAGTATACATGTGTGACTGTACCACAGTGAATCTCACCATCATGTAAAGCTATAGACACTAATTTAAAAAAAAAAAAAACTATGAATAAATAGAAAGATCAGTAGAGTAGATGATATAGAGGAAAGGACCAAAAGTACTGGGGACTGAATTAGAGCAAGTTATATTCCATAATTTTATAATTATGTCAAGATGAATCCTAATGTTGAGTATAACTCCATTTTAAAAATTCCATAAAGAAAGCTCCAAGTATGGATGGCTTCTTTGGTGAATTCCCTATATCTTTAAAGAAGAAACAATGCCAATTCTGTATAAACTCTTCCAGATAATTCTGCTGCCTTCATTCTATGACAAAGACATTTCAAGGGGGTGAAGTGGGGGGACAAGTCCCAGAGCCCAATGTCCCTCACAAACCTAGATTTTAAAATTCTAAACAAAATATTAGCAAATTGAAGCAACGATACATGAAAAGGTCCATACCTCATGACTAAATGGGATTTGCCGTAGGAATTAGTGGGAGTTTTAACTTTCAAAAATCAATATACTGGGCACAGTGGCACATGACTGTAATCCCAGTCACTAGAGAGGCTGAGGCAGGAGGATGACAAGTTTGAGGCCAAGCTGGGGAACTTAGCAAGATCCTGTCTGAAAATAAAAAGGGCTGGAGATGAACATACTTTATATACAAACAGAGGTATGAAAAAATTGTTCTATATGTATAATAAAAATTGTGTCATGTATTTAAAAATTAAAACAAAACAAAAAAAGGGTAATATCTAAATATGGAAAGATTAGGGGAAAAAAGGGCTGAAGATGTAGTTCAGTGGTAGAACATCTCAGGTTTCAATTACTAGTATGGAAAAAATAATCAAAATTACTATATTTAATTTTAAAAAAAATTTTGGTACTAGAAATTGAACCTAGGGCACTTTACCACTGAGTTACATTCCCCTTTTACATATATCTTTTTCTTTTTTAATTTTTTAAAAATTTTTGAGGCATGATCTCACTAAGTTACCCAGGTTGGCTCGAACTTGAGATCCTCTTGCCTTAGTCTCCCAAATTGCTGGGATGACAGGTATGCACCACCACATCCAGTCAGCATTACCATTTATAATAACACCATGGAGTGTGAAATATTTAGGGCTAAACAGCTAAGAGAAATTTTTAAAAATTTAAATAAATGAAGAGACATGCTGACTTCATGGGTTGGAAAACTCAGCATTGTCCAAATGTCAGTTCTCCCCGAAAACTATCTACAGATTCAATGTAAAACAAACCCAACTCCCAGCAGGCACTTTTGAAGAAATCAGCAAGCTGGTTTTAAAACTCAGAAGAATTTTAAAATGCAGACCTCGAAGAGCTCCAGAAACACTGAGGAAGAGAGAATCTGGAGGAGGGCACTACCTGACTTTGAGGTCACAGTGATCGAGACTGCACAGCAGGGCTGGGGCTGGGGCTCAGTGGTAGAGCACTTGCCTAACTTGTGAGGCACTGGGCTCAATTCTCAGCACCACATATAAATAAATAAAATAAAGTCCATTGATAACTGAAAAAAAAATTTTTAAAAAAGACTGTACAGAAATGGCATCCACAAGGGAGCCGATTAGGGAGGCCAGAAATGACCTCCACACATAAGGGCACCAGATTTCAACAAAAGCACAAAGGAAATTTTGTGAAGAAAAAGATATGATCTTTAACAACAAATTCCACCATTCCGCATTATGATGATGCAGTGATAAAAATGTGGAAGAAAAAATATATACACACAATCTAAAACTGACCTACCTATTTTTAAGTGTATGGTTCAGTGACATTAAGTACATCAGGATTGGTGGGCAGCCATCACCACCATCCAGCCCCAGAACTTTCCATCATCCCAAACTGAGCTGTATCATCAAACAATGACTACCTCACTCCCTCCCTCCAGTCCCTGGGAACCACCAATCTATTTTCTGTTTATATAAATTTTATTTTTATAATTTAAAAAATGGTGCTAGAAGCCAGGTGCAGTGGTGCACACCTGTGATCCCAGCTATGGGGTAGGCTGAGGCAGGAGGACTGCAAGTTAGACACAGCCTGAGCAACGTGGCAAGATCCTGTCTCAAAGTAAAAAATTCTAAAAAAGGGTTGGGGATATAGCTCACTAGTAGAGCATCCTGGGTTCAATCGCCAGTACCATGCACGCATGTGTGCGCATACGCGCGTGCACACACACACACACACACACACACACACAGAGTGCTGGAACAACTGGATTTCCATATGCAAAAAACCAATAATAATAATAAATCTCAATCCATACTTCACACCATATACAAAAATCAAGTCAAAATGGATTGTAGATCCATAAAAACCCCTAAAGTGTAAAACCTTTCAAAAATAAACACAGGAAAACGATCTTTGTCACCTTGAGTTAGGCACAGATTTATTAACAAGAACCCAAAAGCACAATGTGCTTTATAAAAGTGATAACATCCAGGATGTGGCAGACTCTAATAATGCTACCATGCTATCGCCAATGTGTTAAATGGGCAAAGGGTATTTAAAGAGATGCTTCAGCAAACACAATGCAACAGGTAGCGAATGAGCATGAGGAGGATGCAGAGTTGGACCACAGGGGGTGCCACCGCACACCCACAGGAATGGGTACGACTTAAAAGCTGGCCATACCAAGTGCTGCTGAGGATGGGGAGGGACTGGAACTCTCAGCCACTGCTGGAGGGAATGGGAATTGTTGCACGTGCTTGGGAAACAATTTGGCACAACCAAAGAAAAGTTGAGCATATACCAGGCGACCCAGGCTTTCCACTTGTCGCCATTAACCTCAGAGTTGAACACAGACGTCCACACAGATTCTTGCATACTCAGGTTCACATGGGATGTGTCTGTGAGGGTCAAGAATTGGAAACAGTGAAATGTCCATCAGCAGGGAAGGTCATGAGCACACGGCCCTGTCGCCTGACATCCCCATACCACCCAGCAATGGGAAGGGACGACCCACTGACCTGAGCAACAACTTGGGTCAATCTCAAGGGACTTACATCTGAGTGAAAGAAACTCCACACAGAAAGAATCCGTGCCACATGTTCCATTCATGCACAATGATGGAAAATACAAGCTCACTTGTGATGGGGGATGAACTGTGGTGGGCCCAGCGGGGGCTGGGGGAGGATGGGTAGGAAGGAAGCATTTGGAGACAAAGGGTAAGGGCAGTGTCTTTGGTGCTCAAGTTTCCTCCAGTGTGAGTGTGAATCGCTTATCGTGTGCACTTACACCTCAACCAAACTGTCACCCTCCGGCAGCCACACTTACCCGCAGAGTCGAGCCCAGGCCCGTCTTCTCCCTGGCCCGTCTTCTCCCTGTGTCTTCACACAGTCGTCGCTTTGTTCATGTGTGGGTCAGAATCTTTTCATAGAAGGACACTAGTCAGTTGGATTAGGGCCCATGTTAATGGCCTTATTATAACTTAATCACCTCTTTAAAGAACCTATCTCCAAATAGTTCACATTTTGAGGTACAAGGGTGTGGGGATGCCAACCTATTGAATTTGGGAGGACAACTCAGCCGATAACAGATGGGACATGGGCCATGTATATAACAATGTTCTATAACAAGAGACCTGAACTAATCAACTTAAGAAGAGAGAAGATTTCTCTAGACTCACAGTTCTAGAGGTTCCAGTCCATGACAGCGTGGACCTATGTTTTGGGGCCTATGGCAAGGTAGCCTATCATGGTAGGGAGCAAAGTTCTCACTTCATGGTGGCTGGAATGTGAGAGACTAGAAGCACCAGGGTCCCACTATCCCCTCCAAGGGCATACACACAACCAATGACCTAAAATCTTTCATCAGGCCTCATTTGCTGCACCACATCCCCATTGCACCATGGGCTGGGGACCAAGACTTTAACACATGGTCTTTGCGAGATAGTCCAGAGCCAAACTATTAGCCAGTCATGGCTGGGACTGGGTCATACGCCCAGGGGCTCATGATGATGCTATATTTGCTAGTTTGTATATTTTTTAATATTTCCCCTAAAGTAAACATGACATCTCCAGGCCTGTCCCCCTATCTGTTTGCAGGCTGGCTCTGGGCCACAAGCCCACTCATGTGTGGCCTCAGTAGAGAGGACACCATGCTCACCACAGAAACCAGCTTGGCCTGCACATGGGCTAAGCCATCAGACCAGGACTGTATGCATCCTCTCACTTGCCTCCATTGGCCTGAGAGACTCCTCGTTCCTGTACAGAAAAGTCTTTGCTCTCTTTATGTGACCTGAACCCCAAATGCCATAACCCGTGTGTGAACACCCCCACGGCCCTGCCCGCCAGTTTAGGAGGACACGGGAGTGACAAGAGCAGGAAGGCCACCCTCTGAATCTCTCGTCGGGGCTGAGGGACGGGGCCTGTAACTAAAATATCCTCTGGCTCTGATGCCATTTCTTTCCAGAGGTGTTTGGCAAACTCTAAAAATAATTGCAGAGTGTATTTTGAAGACTTCTCAAAAGCCCCGGGATGGGCCTGTAATTATCTCGTTCTCACAAGCCGTCGCTCTCTCTGTGCAATTATGTGGTCAGTGCTCATCAGAGGAAACGATGTGCCTGTGCTCAGGGCCATTGAGCCATGATCCAAAGCAGCCCACCCCCCATGTGAAGAGGCACTAAACCCAAGCAGAACAGTAATCAGAGCCCACTTCCTGTCAGAAGTGGGAGCCAGGCTGCTGAACACCCGGAAGATTCTCCAACCCTCTAGGGGCTGGATTCTTAGGCAACCTGTTCATTTACAGGAGGGGAATCAGAGAGTCTTGTCAGCTCCTGCCATGACAGACATTAGAACACCCGGAAGAAGAGATGTTTTTCCCCTTACATTTAACTTTAAAGGAAGCGGGAGCTGTCTGAGCTGGCAGGATGGATGGGGGGTCAGGCAAAGCAGCAGAGCAGGGAAGTGTGTGGGTGCCTGTGGCCTCAAGGTGCGGGGTGCGTCTTCCCCACCCCAGACACTTGTATTTCCTCTCTCTCTCTCCCTCTCTCTCCCCCTCTTTCCCTCCTTCCCTCTCGTGCGTGTGTGCACATTTATGTGTGTGTATGTGTGTATGTATGTGTGTGTGTGTGTGTGTGTGTGTGTTTCTATCTCTCTCTTTCAGCCCTGGCCCCAGTGAGGATCTCTTTGTGGCTCCTGAACTCAGGCTCTGGAAGGTTCTCAGGAATACAAGTGGCCAGGGACCCTCCAATCTCCCTGATCGTGCCTTGGCATGGGGGTGTCAGCCAAAGCTGTATCTTGGAGCTGGCTGGTATAGAAAGCACAGAGTGGGGCCAAAATAAGGCATTGTCTTAGTGAATTTGTGCCACTATAACAAACTATTGGAGACTGGATACTTTATAAAGAACAAATCAGTTCTGGAGGCTGGAAGTCCAAGATCAATCACCTGTGATCTCCTACCAGCACAAGGGCAATTAAGTTTCAAAGCATGAATTTTGGAGGGGACATAGTCAAGCCATAAAAAAAAAAAAGGCAAGAGGTCTTGATGTACACTCTCCCAGTTTCTAAATGTTGGTTCTCATCCAAACCAACTAGGCTAAGAAGAACCAAGTTCTGTGCACCTGATTTCCTCGGGTGTCCAGTCCGTGATTTTTAGGTTGGGCCATGCTGAACTTTACCAGAGGCCAGTGCTCCCTGAAAACAGCAATGGTTAAGAAATGCCTCTTTCCCGCTCTGTGTTCCAGGATGACCCAGAGGAACCTTGCTGTCCACAGGTCTGTGACTCTCGCTTACCCATGATAAGCCTGCCATGAGAACCTTCTGACACATTGTTCATTCTATTAGAAATTATTTTCTGGGCTGAGAACCATTTATGCCCCTAAAGCAAAGAAAAGATCTTCCTGTGAGGTGGGCTGTCTGACCCCCACCCCCGCCATCGAGTGCCAACTGTCCCATAGGAAATCATCCACTGGGAACCGGCCTGCTTCCCTGCCACATTGGCCTAAATGATACCAAATGAGTCACTTATTGGGTATCTTTGACAGGTTCCAATCTTGCAAAAGGAAAAGGTCAGAAGGGTTGGGATGGAGCTGGCAGATGGCCCAGCCAGGGTCAGATCAGCTACCCCCTGTGCCCTACTCCCCAGCTCACTGGTGTGACTGGCAGGGTGTCTAGGAGAGGTACTTTTGCAGCCAGGCACACGTGCTGAGTCCCCTAGGTGCCAGGGCAGCTGTGGCTCAGATTGCTGGGGCAACTGGACTTCTTGTGCCAGCTCTTTGCCTCTCTTAATAATCACTTTTTAATGTATGTAAGTGGCTGAAGAGGCTACACCTTTGTGAAAATTTTTTCCTGCTGAATCTGTTGCACAATCTTGAACTGAGAGCGCTTTTTATTTTTTAACTTCTGAGAAGCTTTTCATTGCAGATTTTCATAGTGATTCATAAACGTTAATTAAGCCTCCGCCAACTGCCGTGTGATCCAGGAGGATGAGCACGATCCCAAGAGAGGGACTTACAAAGTGGCCGTTCAGAGACTTCGAAGGGGCCCAGCAGATGGATGGCGGGATGCAGCTGTGACAGCTGCCACAGGCACACACCAACGGAGGTGGCTCTGCAGGTGTGAATCGAGGGCTCCTGCTTCAGGACTACCACAGGAGACTCCCACAAGAATGTTGCTTTCAAAGGGACACTTCCTCCCTCGGGGGACTCCAGCAGGTGAGGCCTGAAGGGACCCTGGGAGTGGGCTCAGGGCTGGCCTGGCTGAGGCCAGATCCCTTCATGGGAATTGAAACTCATGGGGGCAGCAGAGCAGGAAGCAGCCACCCCCAAAGTGGGGCAGCAGGGACAGCGCTGAGCGGGAGGCCAGGTGTGGCTGTGGCTTTCCCGATGGCTTAGGAGCTGGCGTGTGCAGGCAGCATACGGTGGCCGGGTTTCCTGTGGGAAGTCAACTTTGGCCAAAGGCCAGCACCCAAATAACACCACCTCAACTTTAGCTCCATCCCTTAGAAGGATAACAAAGCAATCCTGGGCATTTTCCACTAACTTTTCCGTGAGACATATGAGATTTGTTCATTACAACATTGTTTTGGGCTAGCAGTCCCCAGCACAGTACCTTACCCACCTTCAGATCCAAAGAAAAATGCAATAATTAAGTACAATAATCCTCCTTATCCAAGACCCCCAGTGGATGTCAGAAACCATGGGTAGTATCAAACCCTATGTACACAATTTTTTTCCTACCCATTCATAAATACCTATGAAAAAGTTTAATTTACAAATTAAGCACAGCAAGAGATTAACAACAACTAATAATAAAATAGAACAATTAAAATACTCTGTAATGGGGCTGGGGATGTGGCTCAAGTGCTCGCCTGGCATGCGTGCGGCCCAGGTTCGATCCTCAGCACCACATACAAACAAAGATGTTGTGTCCACCGAAAACTAAAAAATAAATAAATAAATAAAAAGAAAGAAATAAAATAAAATACTCTGTAATAATATTTTTAACTTTAGGGCCATTATTAAATAAAATAAGGTTCACTTGAACATAAGCATTTTGATGCCACCACAGTTGATTTGATAACGGGAAGTTTCTAAGTGATCAACGGGTGGGTAGCATATACAGCTTGGATACACTAGACAAAAGGATGATTCACAGTCTGGGTGGGACACTGAAATTTCATCACACTACCCAGAACAGTGCCAATTTAATCTTTTGAATTACTTATTTCTGGAATTTTCCATTTAATATTTTCTAACTATAGTTGACCATGAGTAACTAAAACTGAGAGTGAAATCGTGGAGGGCTACACTGCACAAAGCCAAACTCAAAAGCAACCTGGGAGGCAGCAGGCTGGGACCCTGAAGAATGGGGAATAGACCCGAAGTTCCTGAAGGGATTCACCAACTATGGAATATTGAAAAAGTGTCTTGTGTTTAGACACAGTGTTCTGCTTGCGGCAAACAGAGAGTGGTGAGCTGGGAAAGAGGCTCATCAGGAGCACTCCACAGGGTCCCCTCCTACCTTCCATCTTGTGTGGCCAAGCAACAACCACCAGGAGGCCAACCTCCAGCCAGGGACACAGAGCAGGACCAGCTGACACAGGTCCCCTGGTTGGCAAGCAGGGATCCGTGGGCAGGCTCTAGGCGTCGCCCACGTGCGTCCCAGGTGCCGCCTCTGCTTCTTCTGCCTTCATTGAAAATCACTGAGGCGATGGCCGCAGCTCTCACTGTCTGCCATGCTTGGAGGCTGGGAGGGACTCAGAGCCACAAGAAGACACCAGCACAGAAGAGAGAGCCCAACATGACCTCCACAGAGGAGATCAGATTAATAGAGCAACAAGACCAGGATTTAAAAACAGAGGTAAAATTCTCGGAAAGAATAAAGATGAGAAAGGAAATAAGAACAGACAACTATAAAATAAAAAATAGCTATGACAAAAAGTCAAGTCAGGGGCGTTAGGGAAAAAATTAACAATGTATAATGCTTGGAATTTAAAAATAACCTTATAAAGAAATTCCAGGGCTGGAGTTATGGCTCAGTGGTAGAGTGCCTGCCTGGCATATGTGAGGCCCTGGGTTTTATCCTCAGCATGGCATATAAACAAATAAACAAACAAATACATAAATAAAAGATCCACTGATAAATAAAAAATATTTTTAAAAAAGCAATTCATTTAAGCCAAAGAAGGAAGTAAAAAAAGTCACACACAAGACTACAAAAAATGAGATAAACATTATTATGGTTTTAGTGAATTTTCTACCAAATACAGGTACACACACATACTTTCTAACAAAAAAAAAAACCTGAATTATTTCATATATAATACATATAATGTATATGTGCATATTTATGATCTATATGTACATTTTATGCATGCATATTTTACCTGTTTATGTATACTATATATAAAAAGTTTACATAATATGCATTTATTACTTGTAAGCTCTTGCAGTTAGCAGGGTATTACATACATCTTTCTGTGGATTCAGGCTTCGTTGTGTTCTGTGAGGAAGAAATCGTTGGTACATTAAAAGTGATAAGACTGGCAGAGGAAGTGATTGTAGTGTGACAGTTGGTACATGACCAAGAAAGAGCACCAGAGTTTTGCCAAATAGTTTCTAGACACAGAAGAACTAATTCCGAAAATTTCATAGAAAGAGAGCCTATCTAAATCCACTGCCTTGAGGGAGTGGGAAAGAACTTGAAAAATAAATTAAAACCATCTAATCATGATTTCAGTACAAAATAAACCAACATGGCTAGGCAGAACATCTCTTTAAAAAAAAAAAAAGCTAAATGATAAGAAAAATAATCCTAAAGATGAGCAGAGAGGCTGAGACCAACCAGAGTCCAGCCAGGAAATGGGGCCTGCCCCGAAGTAGGGGTGTAAGGAGGAGGGTTTCCTTACTGTGAAAGAAGAGGAGGAGAAAAGAGAGAGAGGGAGACAGGGAGACAGAGGCAGAGAGAAGAGCCATAGAGAGCGCACACACACGTGCATGCACACGCACACACACCCCTGGTTCTGCCTGGACAGAGGCTAAGTCAGTGGAGAGAGGGGGATGCCAGGCCCCCGACTCTACACCTAGTGTTTTCCTCTGTCAGCGATGAGTCCTTTAGTGCTGTGCACTCCACAAGTTGTTAGGTCTCATAAACCCTTGCCACCCAGCCCAGAACTGCCCTGTCATTATGGAAGCTGAGAGCCACGGGTGGCTATTCACATTTAAATTCATTAAAATCGGATCAAATAAAAAAATTCAGTTCCTCAATTGCACTAGCCACATTTCAAGGGCTCAAAGGGCACGATGAATCAAGGTCACCATCCTGGACAGCAGGAAACACCTCCATCAAAGCTGCAAATTCTGTTGATGATGTGTTTCTCTATAGGGTTATTAAAATAATCCTTTTCTTTTCTTTCCTTCCCCAACCCCCACCCACCCCTGTACTATGGATTGAACCCAGGGTGCTTAACCACCAAGACACATCCCCAGCCCTTTTTTATATTTTGTGTAGACACAGGGTCTCACTAAGTTGCTGAGTCTGGCTCAGAACTCATAATTCTCCCACCCCGGCCTCCCAAGCCACTGGGATTACAGGTGTGCACTCCTGTCCAGGGCAAAAATAATCCATTCTTAAAGTGAGTGATTATGTGAGGATACAAACACATGAGGTCTTATCTTAAATGTGTTCACGCCCCTTCTCCTGCTCACTAGCAGAATTCCGACGTGCCTCATCAGCTCTGCTCAGTCCTGCCCTGACAAACTGAAGCGTGTCCTGGCTTCTGCTGTCCTCTGTGGGCTGAGCACAGGGCAGGGTGGGTTGCTTTCACAGGAAGATGAAGATTAGGGCCCCAGAGAGGGAAAGGAATAGGAGAATAAAGGGAAATGTTTTAAATAACATTTGGATTAAATGAGCATTTTCTAAACTTTAGTCATTAGGCATTCTGCTCAGAAATTTTTGTCCTAAGTGATCTGAGTTCTTGTATTCCTGACATCAATTTTATTTTTTTATTTTTATTTTTTTTAAAGAGAGTGACAGAGGGAGAGAGAGAATTTTAATATTTATTTTTTAGTTATTTTTTTAAGAGAGAGAGAGAGAATTTTTTTTTAATATTTATTTTTTAGTTCTCGGCGGACACAACATCTTTGTTGGTATGTGGTGCTGAGGATCGAACCCGGGCTGCACGCATGCCAGGCGAGCGCGCTACCACTTGAGCCACATCCCCAGCCCCAACTGACATCAATTTTAAATCAACTCATTATTCTCAACAGAGCCTTGTCCCAAACTGCATCAGTCGTATGTTAGCTTAGAATATAATCATTTGTGGGGCTGGGGATAGAGCTCAGTTGGTAGAGTGCTTGCCTCTCATGCACAAGGCCCTGGGTTCAATCCCCAGCACATATATATACATAATCATTTGTGCTGATGATGTTCTCTAATTCACATTAAAACACATATGCTCCCTAACAAGATTCCTAAAGAGCAAGAAATAAAACCAAAAATCAGTAAGTGGGATGGCATCAAATTAAAAAATTTCTGTACAGCAAGGAAACAAGAGTCTGAAGAGAGAGCCTGCAGAATGGGAGATCTCTGCCGATGTCATGCCAGATTCGTGGGACCCCAATAGACCTCTAGGAACCGAATCTGATGCAATCACACAAGAGTCTTTATTTCAAGCTCGAGCCTGGACTCACAGCTGTTTCTGACGCAGCGGTCCCAGGGAGTGAGTCCTGACCCTTATTTAGTTCAGTGAGGATTTATAGGTTTGGAGGGTTACTCTATGTGTCACAACATCACACAGCAAATCATTTCACACCGTGGGAAAATCAAAGAGCAACTTTTAACATTGATGAGCACATCCACTGGCGGGAACAAGTCAAGTAAGGGTGATGGGTGAGTTCAAGTGGTGGATACATTTGAACTGATTGGCTTAAGGGTTGCAAGAGTGTATAGGAAACTGCAGGGTGGCCTAATCATGTTATCAATCACCGAAACCTGGCTTCTCATGCTGATTGGTGGTTGTTAGGGGGTTGTTATGGGTCCTCACCTAGCATAACTGAGTCAGGGACACCTGGCACCGCAGATCTCTCCTGTTGAACAACTCAGCAGGGTGGGTATGTGCCTAGGTGCAGTCTGTGGGTTTTTTCAAGGACAAAGGTCATGCCCCTTCCCTCTGGACAGGCCTTGCGGTAGAAGCTGGTTTCTCATAAATGGAGTCACATCAGTTTCTCACCAGCTACTCCTCTGATAGAGCATTCATATCCAGAATATATAAAGAACTCAAAAATTTAACACCAAAAAACCCCCAAACAACCCAATTAATAAATGGAAAAAAGAACTAAAAATATACTTCTCAAAAGAAGAAATACAAATGGCCAACAAATATATAAGAAAGTGTTCAATATCCCTGACAATCAAAAATGCAAGTTGAAATCATACATAGATTCCATCTCACTCCAGTCAGAAGGATAATTCTCAAGAATATAAATAATAAGTGTTGGTGAGGGTGCGGGAAAAGGTTACACTCATATGTTGTTGGTAGTACTGTAAATTAGTGCAACCCCTCTGGAAAACAGTATGGAGACTCCTCAGAAAAAAAAAATTAGGAATGGAACTACCGTATGACTCAGCTATCCCACTCCTAGGTGTATATCAAAAGATATAAAATCAGCAGGGCACAGTGGCACACGCCTGTAATCCAGTGGCTCGGGAGCCTGAGGCAGGAGGATCATGGATCACGGGTTCTAAGGCAGCCTCAGCAAAAGTGAGGTACTAGGCAACTCAGTGAGACCCTATCTCTAAATGAAATACAAAAAAACATAGGGCTGGGGATGTGGCTCAGTGGCCAAGTGCCCCTGAGTTCAATCTGGGGTACCCTCCTCCCCAAAATCTAAAATCAGCATGTTATAGGATGCAGCCACATCAATGTTTATAGCAGCACAAGTCACAATAGCCAAGTTATAGAACCAACCTAGATGTCCATCAACAAATAAGTGGATAAAGAAAATGTACATATATACAATGGAGTATTACCCAGCCCTAAATAAAATTGGCTTTATGGCATTTACCAGTAAATAGATGGAACTGAGGTCATCATTGCTAAGTGAAATAAGCCAGATCCAGAAAGTCAAAGGTCAAAATTTTCTCTGATATGCAGAAACTAGTCCAAAACAAGAAAAAAGAAAGAATGAAGGAAAGAAAAGAAAAGAAAAGAAGAAAAGAAAAGAAGAAAAGAAAAGAAAAGGGTGAAGTAGAATTCCATCAAAGATCAAGGGAGGGGCTGGGGCTAGGGCTCAGTGGCAGGTGGCTTGCCTAGCACACATGAGGCGCTGGGTTCAATCCTTAGCAGCACATACAAAAATAAGCAAATAAAATTACAACACGCTGTCCATCTACAATCACACACACACACACACACACACACACACACACACACACACACAATTAAAAAATCCAGGGAGAAGAGGAAGGGGATTGGGAGAGGTAGGGGAAGAAAGGACAAGATAATGGGAAAAACAGTGGAGTGACCTAACTTTCCTATGTACTTACATGAATATACCACAGTGACTCTCACCATTATACACAAGACACAAATGAGAAAAAAACATAACCATAAGTAAATAGCAGAAAGATCATTAGAGTAGTGGGAAGGGAGCAGTGGGAGGAGGGGAGAGAAAGGAGAGTACTGGGGACTGAATTAGAGCAGGTTATATCAATCGCTTTTGTAATTATGTCAAGATCAATCCTGTGGGGCTGGGGCTGTCGCTCAGTGTACAGCACTTGCCCCTCACATGAGAGGCACTGGGTTTGGTCCTCAGCACCATATAAAGGTATTGTGTCCATCTACCACAACAGAGATGAATCCTGATTATGTGTAATTAAAAAGAACCATCTAAAGAAAGAATCTCATACAATTCAGTTCGGTGTAGATGGCATGTCACATCAATGCCACTAGCACCAGAGTCTAGGTTCAATGAATTATTCAATGCATGTTTATAAATGAAAAAAAACCTGAGTGTTAATGTGTACATAAACATGAAGCACTGCATGTTGCATAAAACTTTCTCATGGTCACTTTTAATGGCTCAGTTGTTGGAGTGGATGCCCTTCAGGCTGCGCCTGTGAGTCCTGGTTTTGCAGAGTGACAGCGTATGGCCAGGCTGTGAAAATGGCACATGCACCATCTCTTTTAATCCTTGAGATGGCCTGATTTTCCCTTCAGTGAGGTGACATGGAGACCCTGAAGCTCAAAGAGGTGGAAGGGCTTGCTGCAGGTTCTGAGGTGGCAGCTGGCACTGAGGTCTGTGGACAGGGACTGGCTCCCCTGAATGCCTGATGCTCCCGGTGCCTGTCTGTGGACAAGATGAATGGAGGGGAGCTGTGGTCTCACGTGTGCCCTATGTGCCATGGTATTAATCCTGTGTTCCATTTGAAATGTCCTGACTCCGGATGGGGCTGAGTGTGTCACATGACTTTTTTTAACTTCATTCTTGGATTTTTTTGTTTGTTTGTTTCAGTCCAAAAGTGATTTTCCCCTCTCTTACAGCCTCTCCTGCTCCTTCCCTCCCTCAACTCCCCACTCCCACATTTAAAATGTCAGACTTGAAAGGAGAATGTAAACCAGGACATGTTGGTCGGTTTCTAAGGGGAAAAAAGAGTTATCTGCAAATGGAAAGGAGTCCAGAAAGTCAAAGGTCAGTAACGAAGGATGCTCACAAAGGATGTCTCAGAGGTCCCACCTTCAAATCCTCAGGGCTTAGGCCTCATCTTCCACATTACAGCTCCCAGACTCAGGCTAGAACATGGGAGGGATGACCAGTGACAGGGACTGGCCAGTGAGACTAAGCAGTGAGAGAGGTTGACCTGCATTCCAGGCCCGTTCCTGCCCCGCTTAGTGCACCTGACCCGTGACTTTGCCTCTCTGATCTCAGATTCTCTTGCTGAAGTTGGCTGATCATGGGCTAAAGAAACCTCTGAAACCATGGACCCACAACAGCCTTTGATATCATCTATTAATCACCTGTCTGTCTCCATCTGTCATTTATTTGCTATTTTAGAGGAAAAGGTAGGTCTGATCCCTGTTTTTCCACAGTAGCCAACAGAGCGAGTCTTTGGTACAGGGTCCTCTGTGGCATGCCAGGACAGCCAACACCCTGGTAGCCGTGTAACCGTCAGAATCCAGCTTCACAGTGGGCCCTTATCTAGGGAACTGCCTCCCCTTTGGGTCCTCTGGGTCCTGGAGGTACCAGTAGCAGGTACCTTTGCACAAATGGCCACTGTCCAAAGGCCTAATTGAGAGGCCTTGAGAGGTGTGTGCCCTGTCCTCTGAGCCTGGTTTTCCATGTCCAGATTTCTAATCTCAGGATATTGGCCCCTCTCTCTCTGAGCCTCAGGCTGCTCTTCCATAAAACAGGAAATGTCACCTCTTCCTGCAATGCTGTTGAGAGCTTTGAATAAGACAAAGTACACCGAGCATTAGCCCAGTGCTTGGTGACCTGACCACTGATCCCATCACCACGATTCTAGAAAACTTTTCCTGTCAGGACATGTAGTCTTGGAGCAGAGGGTTCATTCATCAAAGCCCGAGACGACAATCCATTATAGAATAAATGCTGCTCACTAGTTCTGAACTCGTCCTTGTCCCCACCCCTGCACCAGGCCTGGCTCCTCTAATCCTGGGAAAGGCAGCATTACTTGGAGTAGAGGACCCAGAGCCAAGAGCAAGGAGTGTCCCCTACCACAGGGCAGAGGCCAGAGCTGGCCAGAAGCAAAAAGCAAGAACATAGGGTCAGCCAGCAGCAGACATCAGTGTGACGGCCCAGTGCCAGCTGAGGTGCAGACCTGGGGGTCACAGAGGGTGGGCGAGGCAGGGGAAGGCTGCCCGGGGGGCCCACAAGCTTCCATTTCTTCTGGGAAGCTTCCTCCTGCTTCCTTCTCTCAGAGAAAGGAAGACCTTGGGGAGTGGGGCCCACCCTGTGGAGTAAAGCCAGTGCCCGTGGGCTCCCGTGGGCTGGAGGTCAGAGTGACCCCTTTCACAAAAGCCTCAGCCTCCCACTGGCTACAGAGCTTCAGGCAAGTCACTGAACCGCCCTGAGCCTTGGTTTTCCCCTAAGTTGTTATTAAGGGGGGCATGAAACTAAGTCCCACATGCTGATTTAATCAAGGAAGTTTACTGTCTCACGGTTCTGGGGGACAGAAGTCCAAGGTAAAGTTTGGTTCCTCCTGATGAGAAACTGATGTGACTCTTTTTTTGAAACAACAGCCTGTACTTCAGAGCAGGGTCTGTCCAAAGTGGGAGGTGACCTTGTCCTTGGAAAACCCCTTCTGAGTCACACAGCTACCCTGCTGAGTCATTTGTCCTTGACTCAGCAAATGCAAGCTCCTGGAAAGACCGAAAGAATGCTGGAGGCCTAATTTGGACCACAGCAACAACGAATCAGTGAGACAGGGAACACACCTGAAGTACCAGTTGGCCCTCCCAGTAGTTTAGGCCACCAATCAGTTCAAATGCATCCACCACTTGAACTCACCAGTCACCCCGACCCAACTTGTTCCCGCCAGTGAATGTGCTCATCAATGCTAAGAGTTGTTGTTTGACTTTCTCGCGGTATGAAATGATTTGCTGTGTGATGTTGTGATGCATAGAGTGTCCCCCAAACCGATAAAATCTCACTGAACAAAGGACCGGGACTCACTCCCTGGGACCGCTGCGTTGGGAACGGCTGTGAGTCCAGGCTGGAGCTTGCAATAAAGACTCTTGTGTGATTGCATCGGATTCGGCTCCTGGAGGACTATTGGGGTCCCACGAATCTGGCATTTCATTCAGTGTGCGGTGGCCCCACAGCAAGGGTGTGGGTAAGCTGTAGGGACAAGACAGTGCTCCTGGATGCACTGAATCAGGTGAGGACAGCACAGCTGAGCAAGGAAGAACTAGAAGATTCTGCCTGGAGGCAGCAGGCACTGGCAGGGACAATGAGAGGGAGTGCAGGTCCCGGAGGACCTTGAAACACCTATGGGGCAGGGAGAAGCCTGGCCAGAGGGGCCTAGGACGTGGGCCACCAGAGCCACTGCCGGAAGCCCTGTCCACAGGGCATCTGTGGGGTCTCTGTTCTGCCTGCTGGCCACCAACCCCTGTGGAGTCCCTTTGCCTGCTGTGCCTCTGCACCACTCCAGCTCCATCCAGGTGACCCAAGTCCAGCATGACGAGTGCCCTGCGGCCTCCTCCATGCACTGCTTCCTGAGTGGTCCTGATGCCCTCTGGTCGCTGCCCACTGACCCATGGCCTCTACTGCTTCTCCATGAGGTCAGAGCGGGAAGGAGCAGGCAAGAGAGCTCCGATACGAGAGGGTAAGCCAAATGTGAGTGCGCCAGGCATGTGTGGGGGGCTTCCTCCTGTCCCTGGTGCCCTGGGCCATCAGGCTCGGAGGTGGGGATACCACCAGACGTGCAGGAAGAGCCCCACGTCACCCGCACTGGCCTCCTGAGGGGTCCATGCAACTTGGAGTGCCAGGCCCCACCTGGATCCGTGAGCCCTTCAGGTTTCTCCTCATCACTCTGTCCCATGGGTCTCTGGCCAAACCACCAGGGGAGGTGGCACTGCCCTGGGCCCTTGGGACACAAAATCATCCAGGTCCTTCAGGCACGTGCGACACACAACAAAAATGTGTGCCTAACCTCCCACAGTGTGCAGTGACAAGGTCACACTGCCAAGGTTGATGTGTATGTGTGTGTGTGGGGGGTGTGTCTCTGTGTGTGTATGCCTGTGTGTGCCTATTTGTGAGTCTGTATACATGCCTCTGTGTGTGTACCTGAGTGTGTGCATGTGTGTGTGCCTGTATGTGTGTGTGTGCCTCTGTGTGTGTGCATGTGGGTGTACCTGTCTGTGTGCATGTGTGCGTGCCTCTGTGTGTCTGTGTATGTGCCTGTGTGTGTATGCCTGTGTGCCTATGTGTGTGTCTGTGTGTGTGCATGCCTCTCTGTGTGTGTCTGTGTATGTGTCTGTGTGTCTGTGCACTTGAAAAGCCAGCCTGTACCTCAGAGCAAAGCCTGTCCAAGGAAGGGGGTGTGACCCTTGTCCTTGGAAAGACCCACAGAGCACTCCTAGGCACATACCCACCCTGCTGAGTTGTTTATCTACAAATAACAGGAGAGATCTGCTGCGCCAGGTGTCCCTGACTCAGTCAGGCTAGGTGGGGACCTACAGCAACCCCCTAGCAGCCACCAATCAGCATGAGACAGGGAAATACCTGGGATGCCAGATGACCCCCCAGTAGTTTATGGTGGTTGATAACATGTTGGGAAACCATGTAGTTCAGCAGGAACACCCCTCTTGGCTTAAACCAATCAGTTTAAATAAATCCCCCTCTTGTACTAGCCAATCACCCCTACCCAACTTGTTCCCGCCAGCGAATGTGCTAATCATGTTATTTGATTTTCCCGTGGTGTGTGACGATTTGCTAAGAGATGCTATGATGTACATGGGGGTCCCTGCCTTCCCCAAAGAGTGTATAAAACTGCTGCAAACTGTGGGCTCGGGGCCTCTCAGCGTCACCAGTTGCTGTGTGTGCGCAGAGGACAGAGCTAGCTCGCAATAAACACCTCTTTGCTGCTTACATCCATCTTGGTCTCTGGTGGTCTTTTGGGGGTCCCGAATTCGAGCATGTGTGTGTGTGCATGTGTATGTGTCTATGTATGTGCCTGTGTGTATGTGTGTGTGTGTGTGTGTGTCTGTGTGTGTGCCTCTGTGTGTCTGTGTTGTTTGATGGGTGGCCAAGTCCAAGGTGACAGTGTTCTTCTTTAGGACTCACAAAGACCTCTTGTGCCCTTTCCTTCTTGCAGCTTCCCCTCCCTCTCTCCCAGAGGCCTGTTAGACTCGCTGTGAAGGCCCCTGAACAGAGACTGCAGGTCTGGGTGGGCAGAGCACTGGCGTCAGTATGAACAGGGGGACCTGGGCCTGACCACATGCCACTACTGGCACCCAGGGCCTCGAGTCCTGGGGAAGCCTTAACTCACAGGCCCCTGAAGGGCCAACCAGATGGCACTGGACAGGAGAGCCACAGTGGTCTCTCCAGCAGAGCAGCTTTGGGCACCATGCCATGATTCCTCCCACAGCTGGAGCTGAGAGGTTCAGTCGCTCGGTGACCCCACACCAGGCCAGCTAGTGACTGCTCTGGGCCTGCCCCTTCCAGGGCCTGGAAGAGGAGGAGATTTTCTGTGCCTTTGTCTGCTGCCTCTTGGGCCAAAGTTTCCATTCACTTAATTTTATTTCTTATGCTCCATTAAAATTCCATTACAGCTACTTTACTATCAGCAGCATGTATGGAAATTTCTGTGGCTGGGTGAACACAGATTGTGTTAGAAGTTCAAGCTCACGTTTTAAAGAGTCAACATTTTATGTCACGCAGGTGATATAACCAGAACTTAAATTGGATTTCTTTTTTCTAATTCACACCTTTTTAAAAATTCCTTTATTTTAAGAATTCTTATTATAGAAAATGGCAAATACACATAGAGAGGTAATGTAATGACTCCCCACATTCCCATACCCTGCCCCAAAGTGATTCACTTTTTTCTAACCACGTTCCGTCTCCCTCTCATTCTTTCTGCTTTTCCTTTTCTTTTTCCATCGCTTTTGAAAGGAACCCACAGATTCTGTGTCAGTCCACTTAGAATGTATGCAATGTATGTGAATCTCTAACAAAAATAACGTTGGTTGCTTGATATCATTTTACCTTCAGTTCATATTCTAATTTCCCAATTGTCTCAACATTTTCTTTTTACAGATGCTTTGTTTGAATTGGAATCAGAACCAAGTCCACAGGTTGCATTTGACTCAGGTCTTTTCTCATCCGTAGGAGTTTTTTATATTTTTTTTAGTTGTAGATGAACACAATGTCTTCACTTTTATTTATTCTTTTGTGGTGCTGAGGATCGAACCCAGGGCCTCACGCATTCGAGGCAAGCACTCTGCCACTGAGCCACAACTCCAGCCCCCCTGCCCCACCGCCGTAGGAGTTTTTTAGTACAGAGGTTCCTCAAAAGACTAGGCATAGAACCACCATATGACCCAGCTCTACCACACCTTGGTATGTATCCTAAAGAAACGAAGTCATCATATGATAGTGACACAGCCATATCGGTGTTTATAGCAACACAGCTCACAATAGCCAAGCTATGGAACCACCTTGGGTGCCCATCAATGAATAAATGGATGAAGAAAATATGGTACGTACACACAATGGAGTTTCATTCAGCCATAAACAAAAATCAGGTGCTGGGGCTGTGGCTCAGTGGTAGCGCACTTGCCTGGCATGTGTGAGGCACTGGGTTTGATTCTCAGCACCACATATAAATAAATAAAAGAAAGGTTTATTAACAACCAAAAAAATATTTAAAAGAAAAAGAAAATTATCATTTGTAGGAAAATGGATGGAACTAGAGACCATTATGTGAAGTGAAATAAATAAACTTAGAAGGTCAAGGGTCATATATTTCCTCTCATAAGCAGAAGCTAGAGAGAAAAAAAAGGAAAAGAAAGGTGGGGGGTGATTCACATGAAAATCAAGGGGAGATCAGTAGAAGAAGATCAGGAAAGGGCCCAGGGGGTGGGAGATGGGAAGGAAGGCGGGAAGCCCTGGGGGGGGGGGTGATATTGGCCAAATTATATTGTTATACTGTGTGCATGTGTGAATATGGAAAAAAAATCCCATCACTATGTACAACTACAATGCACCAATAAAAAGATGTGGAAAGACAAAAAGAAAAGAAAAAAAAAAAAAACCAACAGGTCATTTTTGTCCTGTAGAAAGACTCATGTAGAGTAAGCTGTTTCCTCATGTTGTCATTTTGCCTGTTTTTTTTAGTCAGCTTTTTTGTTGCTGTGACCAAAAGACCTGACAAGAACAATTTTAGAGGAGGAACATTTTATTTGGGGCTCACAGTTTGAGAGGTCTGCGTCCATAGACAGCCGGTTCCATTCGTAGGGACCCTAGGTGAGGCAGGACATCGTGGCAGAAGAGTATGGTCGAGGAAAGCAGCTCACATGGTGATCAGAAGAAGAGAAATCAAGATCTCTGCTCAACCAGGACAAAATATGTACCCCAAAGACATGTCCCTGGACCCACCTCCTCCAGCCACACCCTACCCCCTAATGTTACCACTCAGTTAACCCCTATCAGGGATTAATGCACTGATTGGGTTAAGGCTCTCAGAACCCAATCATTTTACCTCCAAACCTTCTTGCACTGTCTCATACATGAGTTTTTTGGGGACACCTCACATCTAAACCATAACATCTGTCTCTATATGTCCTTGATTAGATTTATGTGACTACAGTTTCTGTGTATATGCAATAGCTCCACCAGGGGCACATGATGTCCCATGTTTAGGGATGTCAATACGTTGTCACTCTGATTCAGGTCATTATAAAGTTCCCCATCAATCTTCCACCTAAAAGTGACTTTCAAACTAGACACCACCACAACCCACTAGTTAGCTATGAAATCAATTTGATGGATCACCACAGCATTTTTTTGAAAAAAAAAAAAAAAGGAAATAGAAGGGGATAGAAAATAGGGTTAATGACTGACAACCAGGGTTGGTCTTGTTTCTTGGCCTTTAGTTTCAGTGTTCGTAGTAGGTCATGATATAAAATATGTTTCTTCTATTTTATAAGGGCCATGGGGTCAAAAACACCTTGGAAGACCACACGTCTAATCTGTGTTCTCAGTAGCCTCCAGGTAAGATTTATTGTCGCAGGATGTGAATAGAGTGGAAGTCAGGGCAGTTTGGAAATCCGTCAGCGTGCGTGACATTGCAGCTGTCATGTGGGGTCAGAATAATCTAATACAGTGCAGTGTGAAGCCAGGACATGGCCAGGCTTCTGGGCAGCCGAGAGTGTGCCACATCCAGCTCTCCTCCGCAGCTACTTTGTCAGAGCTGCACATGGGGTGGCCCCATGTCCCTGGGACCCAGTACACTCTTGCCACTAATGATACCACCTGGTCAACTTGCCACAGGCCATCTATATTCTTCATGGGGCCAGGACTTACTGAGTCTTTGCTGAGACCCAGGTCCCTTTGCTGCCAAGGGCATTATTGGGACAACTGGTAAAACACGAATGGATTCTCAGAATTGGGTAGCAGTGATTTATCACTGTGCACCTCTGCATTCTGATTGTTGTTTTGCGTGTGTGTAGAAACCACCTCAGATATTCAGGGGTATCAGGTTGGCAACTAATTCTCAAGTGCTTCAGGAAAAACATTTTTATTCTGCTTTTAACTTTTCTGTGAGTTTGTGATTATTTCAAAAGTTCAAAAAACTATTTTCAATGCAATCCATGTAAGCAAAAGCACATTTGTACACTCAAATTTGTAGACATTAAGGTGATAACATGGAAGAATATTGATGCAGAGAATTGGTCACAGAACCAAAAATGAAAAAAAAAAAAAAAAGCAAGCAACAAAACCACATTTGTAGTATGATCCTGTCTCTATTTAAGAAATTCTATTTACTTGTATGCATAAAAGGAAAAAGCTACAAAGAAATCTACTGAAATGTTAACGGTTATCATTTCTTAATCTAAGGATTATAGGTGATTTTTTTTGCTTATCTTTCATATTTTCTAATTTTTCATAATGAACAAATTATCTGATTAAATGATTAATTTTTTTTCAGTTCTGAGGGTTGAACCCAGCGCCTCCCACATGCTACACAAGCACTGATGGATAGCCCCAACTATTAGTAACTTTTTAAAAAGCAATCTTATTTACTGAAATTGAATTTGCAGCCCAATAGCATAGCATGAAACACTTTTTTTTTAAATTAGGGGGACTATATTTAAAAATTGGGGAAAAATTTTAAGGATGGGGCTGGGGATGTGGCTCAAGCGGTAGTGCGCTCACCTGGCATGCGTGCGGCCCAGGTTCGATCCTCAACACCACATACAAAGATGTTGTGTCTGCCGAAAACTAAAAAAAAAAGAATTAAAAAAAATTAAGGATGGAATTTTAGAGTTGAACTAAATACTTATTTATCCATTTAAAATCCCACAATAAGATGGTATGACTTCCTTTTGTTTCCTTTATTTCTTCTACCGTCTATTCTGGTGACTTGCTGTGCTTGTGATGTCTTTGGGCCTTCTCTGTGTTGAAGTAGGGCCTGGGTGTGGCTGGCAGTCCTGGGTAGCTGCTCACAGTCCCCATGGGATGCTCTTAGCACTTGCTCCCTCTATTTATTGCCCCGAATGCAAGCTGTGTGGCTGGCACGTGATTTCACAGTTGGTGGCACTTGTAAAAATAAGCCAAGCCTGCTGTGCCATCCAGGCAGAGACAAGCTGCAAGCCACGCACATCTCAGACCCAGGGGAGCCAGGGCTGATTCCACACCTTCTGAAGGCCTGATGCTCAAGGGAGTTGGGCAGGGAGGGCCGTTCGCTGGGGTGAGAGGTGAGGTCATGCTCTAATGGCGCATCCTCAGCATTGGGGCTGGGGCAGGGAGGGGTGGCAAGGCACAGAGAGTGGTGCGGCCCAGAAGCAAGCCCACCAGATGGAAGACACACGCCATGCAGCATCTCAGAGGGACTAACGGTGCTTTGTGCACACACCAGGTTGGCATTAGGAATGTGACATTCATTTACCTGTAGTTGTGGACCTAGCCCCCCGCCCCATGCCAAGAGAGAACTAATACCATGGCATTCACAGACTGCTGTGTCTCCATGTTTATCTTTCCTCCAAACTTCCTCTCTCTCCTCCTGCATCAGGGTTGCTGGGGGGATGCCAGAGACCTTGACCTTTAGGATCATGCACTTAGTAAAGAAGAACGTCACTCACTCCCCTTCACTTCAGGAAGCAGATGGCTTTCAGTGCTTCCTCTTTGGAGCTGAGGATCAATTTTTATGGTGTGCAGCCCCAGAAAATGCCACTCATTAGCGGAAATACCCTCCTTCCTCCCCTCTTCAGTGAGACATCATGGGGCTTGATTAGGGGCCAGTGTGCAGCTCTAAGGAAAGGAGGTGTGTGCTCTGGGGAGTCTGTCGCGGGTGGGCTGGGCGGGCTCCATGTGTCTCGCCAGTGCATGTGGCCACATCTCATGTTCCCAGTTACCTGCCTGAGCTCTCCCAGCCTTACCTGTGAGAAAGGCATTGTTCCCCCACTTAAATGCTCCTTCTGCCTCACTAGGAACCCTGCAGCACACCAATTGGAGGAGTCTGGCTTCTCACCCATGTGAGAAAGTCCAGCCAATGACCATCACCCTGTCATCCATCACCACAGCAACTGGCCAGCTGGTCGACCATGGTGCCCGAATCCGGTGCCATGCGTTCTGATGCCAAGATGGCCACTCTTAGTGCTTAGTTCTCTTGGACCTGTTCTTGGGCCTAGCAGGATCCCAGCCGACCTGGGGAGTCCAACCGGGTCTCCTTCCAGCAGATCAATATGAAGAACAATATTTCCAGTCCTAGTGGTCATTAGCACAATGAAGGAAAGAGATCTCTGACAGAGAGGAACCCAAGATGCTGAGCCCTGCCTGGCATTGGCTTACTCCCCCCCAAGACAGTGTCCAGGCAGCAAGCAGCAGGGGCAGGAGGGCCTCAGCAGAGCCCAGAGCCTCTGGAGTGGGGCTGGAATTGAAAGTCCAGGGAGCACAAGGAAAATGGAGGACAGAGTTCAGCAGAGAAGTCAGAGGAAAGGCCAGATCTATGCAGGGCCCCTGAACATCAAGTGAGCAATAGTGCCTGTTCCCACCAGCCTGACAGGAAGGCACCCTCATTCAGAGGACATTGCATAGGCCCCTCAGGGAGAGGTTGCCTCAGCTGTAGGGAACAGCGAGTCCAAACTCGGCCCTTTCCTGGATCATAAAAGCAAGACCAGAAAGGATCAAATGACTCACAGGTAACTGCAACCCAGAAAAGGCTCCAGAATATGTACAGGAAAACAGAAATACTCAGCATTCAACTCGATAAAATCCACTATTGCTGAAATCCAACAAAAACTCACCAAGCAAAGATGAAGGAACGCAAGGTTCTGCAATGAAAAGACTAGCCAGTCACAAGTGGCCCCAAACCATCACCTCTGTTAGAAAAAAGCAGATAGGATATTAAATCAGTGACTGTATCCTGCAAGTTTAAAATGTTAAGTAGAGATGAGGAAGATGTAAAGACCAATTGAACTATTAGGGATGAAAACAAAAAAATGTGTGAGATAAAAATATGATGAATTGAAGCTGGAATTTTAGCTCAGCAGTGGAGCACTTGCCTCATATCTGTGAGGCACTGGGTTTGATTCCTAGCACCACATATAAATAAGCAAATAAAATAAAGGTCCATCAACAACTAAAAAATAATAAATAAATAAATAAATAGGTTGGATTAGTGCTGGGCATGGTGGCACATGCCTGTAATCCCAGCAGCTCAGGAGGCTGAGGCAGGAGGATTGCAAGTTCAAAGCCAACCTCAGGAATTTAGCGAGGCACTTAGCAACTCAGCGTGCCCTGTCACTAAATAAAATATAAAAAGGGCTGGGGATGTGGCTCAGTGGTTAAGCACCCCTGGATTCAATCCTCAGTACCAAAAAAAAAAAAAGTTGGATTAGATTCATACCACATAAGAAGTTGTAGGGGGAGAAAGATTATGGAGCATAAAGACAGAGCTACACAAATTATTTAAAATAATAATGCAAAAGATTTTTAAAAAACAAAGTATTAGCAATCCGGGAGAAAACTTGAAGTAGTCTAATTTCTATGTAAATGCAATCCCCAAAGATTGGGGGAACACAAGTTTAAGATACCCAGTGCTGGGTGCAGGGGAGAAAGTAAACAAAGGCAAGACTTCTAGTTTCCTGTTTGATATGTAAGGGGCTTGGAAATCATCACTCTATCTTAACAACAGAGAAAAAACTGAAGACCAACAACTCTTTGATCTATCAGAGAACTGACTCACAGGGCAAACGACTGCTTCTCGGATGGGGGAGACGGACACTGAGAATCACAACAGAGGCGGCTTTGAAACCCCAGGGTGAGAGACTCTGAAGGAGCCCAGAGCTGCGGGAGAGCCAGAACTCTGCCGGAATTCTGGAGCCTCAAGGTTGACAGGCCGGGAGCTAGAAACTCCAAGGGCACCAGTCACAGGGGACCTTGTACTTTTATGAGATTTATCTCCTGGAGCCTTACCAGGTTCTTATGGTGAATATCAGAAAAATTCCTTCTTACCTCAGCAGGAGGAGAAGAAAGGGACCTGCCTTTAAAAAACATTTTTAAAATACGAGAGCATTCTACTCTCATCAAGGCCTCACCCTTGAGAGAAACCTAACCTGCTGTGGTTTTTATCAGAGCTAAAGCCAAATGACTCCCAAGGAGGGAAATACACACAACTCCAGCGCCCCCACCATTCTGTCTCACCTAAGTGGGGAGTTGGGCTGAGAAGCACCTTGAAGTTCAGTAACTGAGACTCATCCTAGGACAACAGAATTCCTCCCTTTTCATTGGGTCTCTGCACCACGTAACTGAAGAACTGTTCCCTTTTGCTCAGACACACAACAACAACAACAACAAATGCTCACATCAAGAAACGGACCAATGAACAATCTGTCTCTCAGATGTATTCAGTGAAACAATTTGTTCCTAGGTATTTGTACTAAACCCAAAAGTTGGAACATTGTTATTAGTTAACAGGAATTTGTTCTGGTCTAAGTAATAAAAGGAAATTGAAATCATTAATTCCAGATCGATCAAACCATGAGAATTTTAAGTTTTTAACATTGTGTGTATATGTGTGTGTGTGTGTGTGTGAGAGAGAGAGAGAGAGAGAGAGAGAGAGAGAGAGAGAGAGAGAGATACAGAGAGAGAGAGAGAGAGAGAGAGAGAGAGAGAGAGAGATTTCTTTTGAAGAGAGACTCGTGACCACTGGCAATTGTGGTGAGCACATTTCTACAAATGGCTCTTTGCATGGTGGGTACCACCCACTGTATTGGCTGGTGATGTGAGGAACATTCAGGAGCCACCCAAGACTCCTTCAACAGTCAACAGCTGGTAAGTTTCAATCATTGACAATAATAGACTGCAGTGTATCTGGAGATTAAAAAAACATCTAGCCATTGGGAGAGGTAAAAGGAAAATTTTCTCAAACATAATAATCACTAAAAAAAAAAAAAAAAGAAAAGAAAAGAATTTGTCAAGCAGGGTTGGATCACCGTGGAAGAATTTGAGCCTCAGGGATTATTTGTTCAATTGATGGATCTCCCAAGATTACAGGATGTAATGAAAGACAAGCAACACAATTTAAAGAGGTGGAACGATCATGGGAAGCAGAGCCGGCAGGGTTACTGGAGTTCAATACCACTCTGAAGCATGTGCGTCAAATGAACAAGTAGAGCACTCCAGAACAGACGGGTGATGTAAGCAGAGAGATGTGTCGAAGGGAAATGATGACTCTGCTTTAAAGCAGATAAGATATTCTGAGCCAAACCCGAGTGACCATGGCCTTGAAACACAGATTCAAGTTGTCCTAAAAGAGTGCTCCAAAGAAAAAGAAGTCATAACAAGTTTTACAGGCAGAGAACAGGGTGGCCATAAATTAATACGTTCAGTGAATACACGGGTCAGGGGGTCACGTAGGCAGGTTATAGGAAGTGAGCAAATCTGACCACTGAACTGAGATGGCCCCTTCCTGCGTTCTTGAGATCAGTTAAGTCAGAGGTCCATTCTTTGTCAACCTATGAGGGTTAATCATACACCCCGGAAAGTCTACCTCACAGTCATGACAATGACAGGTCTGATACAGAAGGTCGGATGTAATTACTGGTTTCCCAAAAGCCCAAAGAAGCGGTTACCTCCTGGCCTGCCTGCCCTATCTCCTTCTGAGAAGCAGCTGTCCGTCTGGTATTTAAAGAATTCTATTGTAATACAGTTTCTATGAAAATGCTTAATTTCACTGATGGGAATTCAAAGAAAAAGGAAATGCTAGAAATCCCAACAATTATAATAAAAATGAAGAATGCTTTTAATGGGCTTATCAGAAGAGTGGACATGTGAGTTTGCTGGCTGCGGTGGTGTGTGCCTGTGATCCCAGCTACTTGGGAGGCTGAAACAGGAGGATCCCAAGTTTGAGGCCAGCCTCAGAACCTTAGTGAGACTTATCTCAAAATAAAGTATTAAAAAGGGCTGGGAGTGTGGCTCAGAGGTAGAGCACCCCTTGGTTAAATCCCCAGTACTGCCAAAAAATAAATAAATAGTAATAACAATACCAACATGATGAGGATACTTATGGCTAAGTTTGATGATCACTATTCCAAGGAAAGGAAAGAAGGAACTGGAGTATAGATCGGGCCCCATATGGCTATAGTTAGGCTCCCTCACCACAGCATCTGGTGGGCTGTGTTTTCAGTGTGGAGCCAAGGTCAGTAACTCTGACTCAGCTACATATTCAAGGTCGTAAACATCTCCTAGTGAATATGCACCCACGATGTGACCTGTTGGCAGTGTGCCTTCTGCGTCTGACCTGCATATAAAAAAGGCCTGTGGAAAAGACTCAGAGGGCTGAACAGAACTTGCTAGAGGCTGAAGTTGGAGCTGCAGGCTGACTAGGGGCCTCAATAAAGGCTTCTGCATAAAGGATGACCACTATTCCAACTGTGTCTTGCACTTAGTCCACCTGCTGAGCTCCCAAATCTGTTTATTGGGTCCAAGTCTCCACCTCGTGGGGGCTACTCTGTTCAGAGGTATCTGTACTACCAATGTGGTGGCTCAGTGATACTTCAAAGTAGACAGAGATAAGCCATAAATGGAGATTAAGTCTTAGAAAATTGTCAAAATGTAATATAAATGATAAGAGAAGAGAACGGAATTACATAAACTGCTTGTCATGGCTTGGACCTGAAATGGCCCCCAAAGCTGGTGTGATGAAGGCTTGGTTCTCAATGTGGCAATGTTCAGAGGTGAAGCTTTGAAGAAGTGATTGGATCATGAAAACTCTGAGCTCCCCAAAGGGTGAACCCATTGATGATTTCATAGTGGAAGGACCTGTTGGGGGGTTATGGCCTCCAAAGGCAAAGCTGTAAAGGCTTGCTGCCTGCCCCCCAAATGTTTCCTCAGATGCTTCTGGATCAGCTTGCTCTACTAGTGATGTGTGAAAGCCTGAGACGAGTCTGGGAGCCCTTGGGTTCTCCCGGGAGTTCCTGGGTGCACTGCGGTGATGTCACCTTTGACATCATGAGACCAGAGGAGATCCACGCGGTGGAAAGGCACTGTTCAGACCTCTAGAAGAGTCTGATTTTTAATTTCTCCTTCCCCTGGCCTACATTGTGCTAGCAGGCATTTCATACTGAGTATAGGAAGGTGCTGACGTGGATGGAGAACGCAGGATCCATTTCACCATAGGAGTTGATATCAGTCAACTCATCAAACCAAACAACCAACCTCTGCTTCTGGGCACAGGAAACTGGACAAAGGTCACAGGAAGGGAGGGTAGTGTGTGGAGAGCATAGGAAATGTCCCTGTGTAGTGAGGGTTCTGGGGGCCAGGAGGGGAGGGCAGAACCTGGAGGCAGAGCTGAGGTTCACTGCTGCCACTTATTTTCTCAAAGTTCCTGGGGCCACTTGGTGGCTGGGCTCAGACACTGGGCTTGTTGTTCTCTATTCCCAAAACGTCTTGTGCCCAGTGTTCTACCTTCAGACTCCCTCTCTCTCTCTCTCCATGTGCATACCATATGCCCTTCCCTGGACCACTGTTTTTCCTAGAAGAGTCCCTCTTCCTGGGAACCACTTCATTCCCATCCTTCCCATTTCTCTCCTTGTGGCACCAGATTGGACCCTTTATTATTCTTACTATTGTTTTCTTTTGTGGTTCTGAGAATGGAACCTGGGAGCATTCTGCCTATGAACTACATCCCTACTCCCTTTTTAAAATTTTCGATTTTGAGACAGGGTCTTGCTAAGTTGCCCAGGTGGGCCTCAAACTTGAGATCCTCCTGCCTCAGCCTCCCGAGCAACAGCATGGACCCGTTAACCAAAGACTTGAGCATTATCAGGTATCACGCCAGACCTTGTCAGAACCCCTGTTCTGACCTGTCTCATGAATCTGGATCATAAACAACAAATGTCCTGGTATGAAATGGACAGGCTGGGTTGAGGTTTGTTTTATACCGAAAGTGTTATTAAGAGCTCCTCTTTTCGCTCTCAAAGTTATTCTACTTAGGACAATAAATAATAAAGGCACACAATGATAGTCCACTTGGGTTCAATTCTTTCCAGGAGAATTTCAACATTTTAATAAACCATAAAAGCTCAGGAGCAGGGTGGATAGCATGAGTTAAATCTGTCTAAATGCATCCATGGGGCTGGGGCTGTAGCTCAGTGGGAGAGCGCTTGCCTAGCACATGTGAGGCACTGGGTTCCATCCTCAGCACTACATAAAAATAAGTAAATAAAATAAAGGTATTGTCAACACACACACACACACACACACACACACGTATACACACACATCCATGGACAAAGGAATAAGTTTTTTTTTTTTTTGCCAACTTAAGCATCATGCGGACATCACATTTTAAAGTTAAGATCATTCTATTTAATTGAAGGGTCAGTATAAGCTATTTTAGTTTTGAGGAAATCCTAATAAAATCTGGATAATATTCAAAATGAACATCACCTGAGCCTCCTTGGGTTAAAGTAAGTTTCTTTGTTAGTCAGTCTTTCATTGTTGTGACCAAAATACCTGACAAGAACAATTTAAAGGAGAAAAAATTCTTCTGGGCTCTTGGTTTCGGAAGTTTAGTCCCTGGTCAGCCAACTCCATTGCTCTGGACCAAGGTCATGGCAGAGGTTGTGGCAGAGGAGAGCTCCTGGCAGTCAGGAAGTAGAGAGAAGTGTGTGTGGGGGGGGAGCAGGGACAGATACAGCCCAAGGCCATGTCCCCAGTGATGTACCTCCTCCAGCCCAACCACGCCCCACCTGTCTACACCCACAGTCCATTCAAATTATTAATTCATCAAGTGGATTAATCCATTGATGTGGTTATAGTGGTTATAGTCTTAATCATTTCTGAACCTCACTGCATTGGGCTCATGCATTCAAAAAACTCGTTCTTCAGGACATTCCATACTAAGCCATAACAGGTTCTTCCACTTTCTCTTGGAATTGGAAGAGACTACAAATCTTTCGAAATCTTTTCATAAAAGCCCCTGATGGTACAAAGTTCGTGTGATGCAATGTCCATTTTAACTGTAGACAAATGCTTCATGTCACAGACTCAGATTCAAGGAATTTTTTTTTATGTTGAAGTGAAACATTGCTTCTCAAGATATGAAGTTATGACTCCAGATGTAAAAGCACTATCGAGAGAATGAGCAAAGAGGACAGTGCCAGGGTGAACACTCACCTTCTGGGTCCTGCCTAGAAGTCTCTGATGCATTGCTCTGGGGGGCGCCTGGATCTAGACATATTTCCAAGTTCCTCTTATGCTTCCAATGTCCAGTGAAGCTGGGGACCACTGAAATGGGATGTCCATCAACCACAGACTTACAGAGAAGAGACCTGTGTCTTTCACCTACACCCAGGCATACCATAGCCAAGCTGCAGGAAAGGCAAGATAAAGGAAAAGTCCTGTGGCTAAGGGGAAGGAGCTGAACGACAGGGAACAAAAATAATAGTTCCATCTGACTTCTCCTCAGAAACCATGAGAGCAAGAAGAGAGTGGGGTGGAATATTTAAAGTGTTGAGAGAAAAAAAATTCCACCCACCAGAATTCTGTAGCCTGAGGAATTATTCTTCAAAAGTGGAAGAAACAGAGAATCTGAGAAGACGTGAGAGTGGGAAGTACCAGGGATCTCTCTCTCCACTGAGATATCGATAGCAGCACCAGAAGAATCTGTTGGGCGTTAACTGTTTTAGAACTATGGAGTCGGTTACTAGCTTAGAACTTTCAGGAGTAGGCTTGGGTGGTTACATTGTAGTTAATTTCAATTTTGGCTCTTGTGCAGTAGCATCTACATGTCCCCTGTCCCCAGGCCTTGTTGGGTTTCTATGCACATGTCCCTGGAGTGATTTCATGCAGCTTGTGGGAGAATCAGCCTGTCCTCCTCCAGATTCCAGGGATCTGTGTTCTGGTCACCGGCTGTTGCTTCTGAGCACAGAGGCTGGAGGTCACTGTTGGGCTTGTCCCCACTGTTGCAAGCCTCTTCCCTCCTGCTGAAGTGACTTCCGGGATATTTGAAATGCTAGCACGTTCTCCTCCCCACTTCATTTTCTTCTTCTTCTCCATTTGGGAGCCAGACATTAAAGACTAGAACATTCAAAACTAATTGCATATGCAGGGAAAATCAGAAAGGGACTTCACAAACCAGGGGAAAATGAAGGCTCAGAAAAGACTTAAGAAGTATTTAAGTTTGTAGCTCAGACTGGTCCTTGGCACACAGACAACCTACCACACCTACCACATTTTAAAAAAACAAAAACAATAAACAAAAGCAAGCAGCTGTGCATGCCTGGAATCCCAGAGGCTCAGGAGGCTGAGAGGAGGATCCCAAGTTCAAAGCCAGCCTCAGCAAAGGTGAGGCGCTAAGAGTGAGAACCTACCTCTGAATAGTGTGGGAAGCCATTCTCCCACGTGATTGGGCACCTCCCTGATTGGGTGTGAGGCGTTCTGGCCAAACTGTGTTGGAGCTATCCCCACCCTCTCCAGGTGCGAGAGCCTGTCCGTGTGGGGGTGTGACTGACCACTGACCCTGAGACCAATCACTGACCATGACCTTGGAATGCTGCCCCCCCTCGACCTTCATTGGATGGAATTTTCCCCTGAATTTCTTGTTCCCCAATAAAAGGCCACTCCCTGGCGTGCTCTCTCTCTCTCTCCTGCTAGCCCTGAGTAATCCTTGCTGCCCCACCGGGTGGTTCGAGGTGAAAGCCAGAGAGGGGAGAGCCGTCTAGGACCTGGTCAGAGAAAAAGGTAATTGAGTCTGTGTGTTTTATTTTGATCTCACTAGTTAACTTCTATGCTATGAACGTCTTTAATGAAACCAGTGTGCTGGTCGCCTGGTGGAGAATAGAATACAAAATAGGGCTGGAGGATGTGTCTCAGTGGTGGAGTGCCCCTGAGTTCAATCCCTGGTACACTCCCCCGCCAAAAAAAGAAAGTCCTGAGGAACAGAGTGAATCTGTTGTGCAGCGTTACCATGTTGGTAGATTAAAATGTTCAATTATGACCCATTCAAAGGGAAAAAAATAAATCAACACAAATGGTCTCTGAAGAAGATCTGATGGCAGGATCAAAGGCATAAAACTTTATAACAACTATCTTAAAAATGATCGAAAAACTGATGTGTTGATAAAGTGATGCATGAGCTAGGTAGGACTATGGGGGAAGAGAGAGAGAGAGGGGGAGGGAGAGAGAGAGAGAGAGAGAGAGAGAGAGAGAGAGATTCTAAAAGGCAGCAAAAAATAAATGAATATTCAGTAAAGGGACCCAACAGCATAAGAAAGAACTGGTAAATCTGAAGATAGGACAATAGAAATTATTAAGTCTGAGGAACAGAAAGGAAAAAATTAAAAAAATACCAAATGGAGCCCATTAAAAGACCAACCTATCCACTGTCAAAGTCCTACAGGGAAAATGGAGGAAGGAGAGAATATTTGAAGTAATCATGGCAGAAAAGTCCCCAAATTTGTTGAGACATTAATGTCAACATCAAATGAATGCCGAGTAAGATGAAATCCAAGAGACAAAGCAAGATGCATCATAACTAGACTGTAAAAAGCCAGACACAAAGGAGACTCTCAAGGGCAGCAGGAGAGAGGTGACCCCTCACCTACAAGGCTCTTCAATAAGAGGCGCGACACATTTCTCATCTGAAATTTTGGAAGGCAGAAGACAGTGGGCTGATATATCCAAAGTGATAACAGAGAAAAACTGTCACCCTAGCATCCTGTGTCTGGCAAAACCGTCCTACAAAACAGTGAGGGAGAAGCACAGAGAGTCCCAGATGACAAAAGAGTTCATTATCTAAACTGGCCCCTGAAAAAGTGCTCAAGGCGTCCTGAAGGATGAAATGAAAGGACCTGAGACAGTAGCTTGGAGCTGTATGAAAAAATAAATGCCCCGATAAGGAAAATACAACCGCAATCACAAAAACTCATATTGTAGCAATAGATGGTAACTTTGATTCATGTTTCCTACAGAAGATGAATGTATTTTTTAGATTTAACAGTCTGAAAGATGCTGTTATTGTGATTTTAGTTTGTAACTCAACACTTTCTTCCACATAATTTAAGCAGTGTGTGGGGGGGTGCATTTAAAAGAATTATTAGTTTCTGTTTAGGGGCATAATATATTTAAAAAATGTAATTTTGTGACATCGCCAATTAAAAGGAGGGGAAAAGGAGCTGTAAGGTAGCAGAGTTTTTATGCGCTATTGAAGTGAATCTGGCATAAAGTCAAATTAGAGTGTGACAGCCTTAGGATGGTAAATGTAATCCCCATGGTAACCAGAAAGAAAGTGGTTATAGAATATGTGTTAGAGGAAATGCAAAAGGAATTTTTTAAAATTCACTATAAAAAATCAACTAAACATAAAAGAAGACAGTAATGCAGGATATGAGGGATAGACGGGGTATTAGGCATACAGAAAAAGATTTTTAAATGACAGAAATAAATCTCTTCTCAGTGCTTTATAAGTAAACAGATGAACCTTTCTGGTGAAAAGTCAAAATTGGAAGAATGGGTGAAAGCACAGGATCTACACTGTCCCCAAGAGACTCACTTTAGATCTACAGTCACAAAGAAAAAAATTAAAGGGTCTGAAAAGGTACTCCATGCAAAGAGCTACCAAATAGAGCAGGGAAGGCGTCCCAGACACCAGACAAAAGAGACTTTAAATAAGAAAAGATTACAAGAGACAAAGAAGGACTTTATATAGAGGAATACAATTTCAATCCGGCCAGATGTAACAGTTTTAAACATTTATGCATCTGGTGACAGACCATCAAAACAGATGAAGCCAAGACTGACAGAATGGAATGGAGAAGTCCTTTCACAGAAACAGGTGAATGCTCAATACCCCACTCAAAATGGATACAAAGTGACAGAAGATAACTAGGAAATTAAGGGACTTAACACAAGGAATCATCTAGATCTAGCAAACATGTACCAAGCTCTTCCCAGAAGCAGCAATATATATGTTCTTCTCAAGTGTACATGGGGTGTTTTGCAGCATAGATTATAAAGTAGGCTGAAATTTTTATTTTATTTTATTTCTTAGTGGCTGAACACAATATTTGTTTGTTTATTTATTTTACAAACTCTAAGATATTCCTGTTGAGTAATTTCCCCATTGGGTGACAGCTATAACAGGCACCTATGGAGCTAATTCTTTTTATTTTTTCACATTGTTATTGGTACATCATAATTGTACATAATATGGCGTTTATTGCTATATATTTGTACATGCACATGACATAACGATATCATTCGGCCAGTGTCACTCCCCAGCACTGGCCCCCTCCATCCCCTCCTCACATCCCTTGTCCCTTTCCTCTACTGAGCTTTCTTTGATTTTCATGAGATCCTCCACTTTTCTTCTCCTTTGTCCTCTCGAGCTTCTGCATATGAGAGAAAAATATGTGACCCTTGACCTTCTGGGCTTGACTTATTTCACTTAACATGATAGTCTCTAGTTCCACCCATTTTCTTACAAAGGTCATAATTTCATTTTTCTTCATGGCTGAGTAAAACTCCACTGTGAATATTTTACCTCATTTTTTTATCCATTCATCCATTGATGCACATCCAGACTGGTTCCATAGTTTGGCTATTGTTAGGCTGCAAATTCTCAGTAGACTTTAAAAAATATACACATTATACAAAATATCCTCTCTATCAACAATGGAATGAAGTTAAAAATCAATAACAGAAATAAAACTGGAAAATATACATATTTGTGGAAGCTAAACATGCGATTTATTTATTTATTTATTTAAATATTTGTTTTAATTGTAGGTGGACACAATAATCTTTATTTTATTTTTATGTGGTACTAAGGATCGGACCCAGGGCCCCACACATGCTAGGCAAGTGCTCTACTGCTGAGCCACAACCCCAGCCCTAAACAAGCAATTTCAAATAACCAGTGGGTTATTTGAAAAACTCACATGAGAAGTTAATACTCAGAGATGAATGAAAAACAAATCACAATGTGCTGAAATGTATGGGACACAGCAAAAGCTGTTTTAAGGGGGAAATTCATAGCCATAAATACTTTAAAACCCAAGAAAGATTGGAAAATCAACAACCAAACTCTACAATTTAAGGAACTAGCAAAAGAACAAACCCAAACCAAAGATAGTAGAAGAAAGGATATGATAAAGATTAGAGTAAGCTGGGCCTGGTAGCACATGCCTTTATCCTAGCTAGTTGAGGGACTAAGGTGGGAGGATTACAAGTTCAAGACCAGCTTGGGAAACTTAGTGAGAACTTGTCTCAAAAAATAAAATAAAAGATGACTCAGTGGTAGAGCACTTCTCTGGCATGTAAGGGGCTTCAATCCCAGTATCTCTCTCTCTCTCTCTCTCTCTCTCTCTCACACACACACACACACACACACACACACACACACTCATGTGTTCACACATGAGCAAAATGATTAGAGATCAATGAAATAGAAAAAATCAATGTAACAGAAGTTTAATTCTTTGAAAACATTGACAAAATTGTTAATCCCTTAGCTATTTGGACTAAAAAATTAAAGACCAAAATTCCTAAAATCAGAAATGAAAAATGGGACATTAGTACTGATTCTAGGGAAATCAAAAGGATTTTAGCAAGACACTATGTACAACTTATACTAAATGAAATGCACAAATTTCTAGAAACATAATACCTATTAAGACTAAATCATAAATTTAAAAAATCTGAATAGACCCATAACCAGTAAGGTGATTGAATCTTAATTTAAGATCTCCTGATCCATCCATTTTCTGGCAAATGTCATAAAGTCATTCTTCTTTAGAGCTGAGTAATATTCCATTGTGTACATATACCACAATTCCTTTTTCCATTCATCTGTTCAAGGGCACCTAGGATGGCTACATAGCTTAGCTATTGTGACTTGTGCTGCTATAAACATGGATGTGGCTGTGTCACTGTAATATGTTAATTTTAAATCCTTTGGATATCATGCTAAATAAAATAAGTTAATCCCCCCCAAACAAAAGTCAAATGTTTTCACTGACATGTGGAAGCCACAATAAAGATGGAGGGAGAAGAGATGTTAATAGATTAGACAAAGGGAAATAAAGGGAAGGAGAGGGGTAGAAATAGGAAAGACAGTAGAATGAATCTAATGTAATTTTCCTATGTACATATATGAAAATACTTAAGTGAATCCCACCATCAAGTACACCCAGAAGAAAGGGGTCCTAATTAGAATGAGATATATTCCATGCTTGTATAATTATATCATAAAGTATTTTATTGTCTATATCCTTTCATGATTAAAAAAGTCAACAAAGTAGGAATAGACAGAAACTACTTCAACACAATAAAACCATATATGAAGAATCCACAGAAAACATCATACTTAATGGTTAAAGACTGAAAGCCTTTCTTCAAGACCAACAAAAACATAAAAATGACCATTTTTCCACTCCTATTCAACATAGTACTAGAAGTTCTAGCCAGAGAAATTGTTTAAGGAAAAGATATAAACTTATCCAAATTGTAAAGAAATGAGTAAAATTATCTCTCTTCATGGAAAACATGAATGCAATATATATGATTTAGGTATGCAATTCTATTACACACACACACACAAACACAGTAACTGATATAAAAATTGTTTGCATTTACATATACTACCAATGAACAACCAGATCCATTTAAAACAGCATCAACAAAACAAAATACTAAAGAATTAATCAAAGAGATGAAAGTCTTGTATTAAAAAATTATAAAATATTACTGAAATAAATCTGAAATTGCATAAATTAATGGAAATAAACCCCATGTTCACATATTAGAAAACTTAGTATTAAGATATCAGTGCTACCCAAGGCATTCTGCAGATTCAATGCCATAACTTTCAAAATACTAATGACATTTTTTTGCAGTAATAGAAAAACCCAGGCTAAAACTCATATGGAATATCTAGGGACCCATCAATAGCCAAAACAACCTTTAAAAAGAAGACCAGAACTTCAGGATTCACAAGTCTTGAGTTCAAATCTTGCTATAAAGCTATAGCAATCAAAACTGTTGTACTAGAATAAGGAAAAATACATAAAACAACAGAGTTTAATAGAGAACTCCAAAATATGACTTCACACATACGGTAAAATGATTTTTGACAAGGGTAGCAAGAGCAGAAAATGGAGACGGACAGTCTTCTCAATAAATGGTGCTTAGAGAACTGAATATCCACATGCAAAGAGAAGAAGAAGAAGAAGAAGAAGAAGAAGAAGAAGAAGAAGAAGAAGAAGAAGAAGAAGAAGAAGTTGTTGTTGTTGGACACTTACCTAACATCACATGAAAATTAGCTCAAAATATATCAAATATATAAAACTTTACAACTCTTAGAAGACAACATAATGACAGCATTTCACAATGTTGGATTTGGCAATGATTTCTAGGATATGACATGGATTATATCAATGGTTACGCAGGCAACAAAATTAAAAATTGGCAAATTTGACTTCATAAATATTTAAAATTTTTGAATCAAAAAAAAATCATACAAACCAAGTAACAATAAACCCACAGAATGGGAGAAAATATTTGCAAATAATATATCTTTCTTTTCTGCAGTGCTGAACCCAGAGTCTTGAGCACACTAGGCAAGGGCTCTACTTCTAAGTTATACCCCCAGACCCAAATCATACATCCAATAAGGGATTAATATCCAGAATATACAAAGAACTCTAAACTCAGCAAAATAAACCCCACACAACCCAATTCAAAAATGGGCCAAGGACCTGGATAGGTGCTTCCCTAAAGAAGATATACAAATTGATAACAAGCACATAAAAAGATGTTCATCGTTATGAATCACTAGAGAAATGCAGATCAAAACTGGAATGAGATATTACACCCACTGGGATGGCTACTACTAAAATAAAGCGTTGGTGAAAATGTGGAGAAATTGAAGGTCTTATGCACTGTTGGTGGGAGTGTAAGATTCTCTCTCCTTGGGGGGGCCATACAGTCAGACTTTTCAGGAGCTGCCCAAAGGATGAGTATATGGCTTGCCTGATGCAATGAGCACTGACCGGAAAGAGCGCAGATTGGGAGGTGCTGAAAATAAAGGCACTCTTTGCAGTAGTGTTTGCTTACTGGCTGCAACCTTTCTTCCACACTCAGTGTGGAATGAGCTAGTGAAACCCCAAATCCTAGCCTCTCTCTGGGGATGGTCGATATGGGCACATCCAGTTGGCAGTCTGGCCTTTGTGGGGTACTTCCCGAAGAACTGGCTTTTGTTTTGTTCATCTCATAGTATTGATAGAACCAGGCATATTCTAAATAAGGAGGGAGCAGTCGGAAACCTCCCACCCTTGGCTAAGTGCAACAGGATTGGGAAAATTCACAGCCCCTAGCTTCTCCCTGGAGAGAGAAAGAGAAGACTGCAACACGGCAGATGTTCAAATTCTGAGGTTCTGCCTGAAGAAATGGTTTTTGCCTCCTGTGGCAGACCCAGCTGTAGCTGAGGATTGCTGGAAAAAACACAAACAAGAGAGGGCCCTGGGTTGCTGCTCCAGAACACCTGCTGTGCAGCAGCTGGCACCAGGCACCAGAGAAGGTGAGAGATTATGACCTGGAAAAGGGAGCCTGCAAATTCTTTTCTTTTTAAAAATTTGTTCTTTTTAGTTATGCATAAAAGTAGATTGTATTTTGACATATCATATATACATGGAGTATAATTTCCCATTCTTGTGGTTGTACGTATTGTGAAGTTACATTGGTCATGTATTCGTACATGAACATAGGAAAGTGATGTCTGATTCATTCTACTGACTTTCCCATTCCCATTTCCCCTCCTATCCGCCTTCTCCCCTGTCCAATCCAGTGAACCTCCACTCCTCCCCCTCCCAGCTTATTGTGAGTCAGCATCCACATATCATTGTTTTTTGGGGTGATTGGCTTATTTCATTTAACATGATAGTCTCCAGTTCCATCCATTTACCCACAAATGCCGTAATTTCACTCTTCTTTATAGCTGAGAAATATTCCATTGTGTATATATACCACAATTTCTTCATTCATTCATCTGTTGAAGGGCATCTTGGTTTGTTCCATAGCTTAGCTATTGTGAATTGAGCTGCTATGAACATTGGTGTGGCTGTGTCACTATAGTATTCTGATTTTAAGTCTTTGGGGTATATGCCAAAGAATGGGATAACTGGGTCAAATGGTGGTTTCATTCCAAGTTTTCTAAGGAAGGATACTGCAAATTCTAACAAGCTGATTGGTGGAGGTTGTCCCCTGTGAAAAGCCCAGTTCATAAGGAATGAGGGGTGGCTGTCTCTTTAAGTATGCAGACACCAACACAACATATCAAAGAACATGAAGAAGTGGGGAAGCATGACCCAAGCAAAGGAAAAACATAAATTTCCAGAAAATAACCAAAAAGAAGTAGAGCCACATGAATTATCTGACAAAGAGTCCAAATCGACTGTCATAAAGATGCTCAATAAGCTCAGGAAAGGAATGCACAAGTAAGTATTCCAACAAAGAAACAATGAAAAGCCCAGTCTCAGATGACTTGTACCAAGCATTTTTTAAAATCAACATTAATCTCTGCCACCCCCCTTTCTTTGCAGTCCCAAGGGATTGAATCCAGGGCTTCACACATGCAAGGCAGGTACTCTACCACTGGGTTACATCCCTCCATTGAATGCTAATATTTTAAAAACTTTTCCAAAAATTCAAAGGAGAGAACACTTCCAAACTCATTTTATGAGGCTAGCATTGCACTGATACTGAATCCAGGAAAAGATACTACTAGTAAACTTTAAGCTAGGATCACTAGTGAATAATAGATCAAAAATCCTCAACAGAATATTAGAAAACTACACCGAACAGGGCATTCAAAGGATCATGAACCAATACTAAAAGAGTTTTATTCCTGGGATGTAAAGATGAAAATCTATCAGTGTAATACACCACATTGACAGAAAGAAGGGGAGAAACACATGATTTGTCTCAGTAGGTAGAGGGAAAAAGCAGGTAACAAAATTCAATTCCCTTTCACGATAAAAACACTCAGCAATTGAGAATAGGATACATTTACCTCAAGATAATAAAGGCCATAATCGAAAAGCCCCTCACTAATATATAAAATGGTGAAAAACAAAACACTTTTCCTCAAAATCAGGAACAAAGCAAGGATACTGTCTTTCATCACTTCTTTTAAATGTAGTACTAGAAGTCCTAGCCAAAGCAATCAGTCAAGGAAAAGATATAAAAGTGATTTAAGTCAGAAAGGAATAAATAAAATTATCTCTATTTGAAGATGACATGATATTTATATAGAAAATACTAAAGGTTCCACAAAAAAAGGATTATAACTACTAAACAAATTTAGTAAAATTTCAGAGGCAAAATCCACATTTAGAAATCAGCTGTGTTTCTGTATACTAATAAGTAGAATGAAAATAAATTGATAAAATAATCACATTTACAGTAGTATCAAAAAGATTAAAATGGTCACAAACTTAATCAAAGAGGCAAAATACTTGTACCCTAAAACAACAAAATAGTGCTGAAATTAATGAAAACACAGACATGTATGTATTCATGGATTGGAAATTTTAATATGTTAGTATAAACATTCATACTACCCCAAAATAGTCTTCAGATTCAAAACAACCCCTATCACAATTTCAATGGATTTTTTTTTGTATCAGGGATTGAATTTAGGGGCATTTAACCACATCCCCAGTGCTATTTCGTATTTTATTTAGAGACAGTGTCTCACTGAATTTCTTAACACCTCTCCATGGCTGAGGCTGGCTTTGAACTTGCAATCCTCCTGCCCCAAGTTCAAATCCTGCTGGGATTACAGGAGTCAATGGATTTTTTACAGAAATACAAAAGATAATTTTTAAATTGATATGGAAACACAAATGACCTGAAATAACCAAAATGAAGAAGAATTAAACTGGAGACATGAACTTCTGATTTTAAAACACATTATAAAGATATGATTTTAAAAGTGTGGTACTGGACTATGGATAGGCATATAGACCAATGGAACAGAATAGAGAGCCCAGAAATGAACCCATGCATACACGGTGAACTGACCCTTCGAGTGTTCAATCCTCAGTACCACATAAAAATAAATATACTGTTTTTTTTTTTTTAAATTATTTAGTTGTGTGGATGAACACAACTAAATAATTAAAAAAATACATAAGTTGACAGATTGGATTAATAAACAAAAAGTGGGTCAAGAATACAAGAATAGGGGAGATGAGGAAGATTAATGTAATGTAAGGGGTGAATTCAGGGAGAAAATACAAGAAGTGAAAGATCACTTCAATAAAGAGAGAGAGATTTTTAAAAAGAATCAAATAGAAATCTCAAAATGAAGGAATCAATAAATCAAATTAAAACTTCATTGGAAATCTTCATCAATAGATTAGACCACTTTGAGGACAGATTTTTCAGGCCTCAAAGACAAAGTATACAATCTTGAAAATAAAATTGACTATAGAATTTAAGTTGACCATAGATATTAAGAGACCACAACAGAATATTTAAGAAATCTGGGATAACATTAAAAGGCCAAATCTAAGATTCACTGGGATAGATGGAGGGTCTGAAACAGTAACTAGAGGAATACACAATCTTTTCAATTAAATCATATCAGAAAAATTTACAAACCTTGAGAATGAAACAGAAATTTAAATACAGGAGGCATACAGGACTCCAAACATACAAAATCACAATAGATCTACCACAAGACACATTTTTGTGTGTGTGTGTGATAATGCCTAACATATGGAAAAAGGATAGAAGTTTTAAAGCTACAAGAGAGAAACAGCTGGTCACATTTAGAGGTAAACCAATCTGGATTTCAGTCAATTTCCCAACCCAGACCTTAAAAGCAAGGAGGGTTTGGAATAATATGTACCAAGCTCTGAAAGATAATGGATGCCAACCAAGAATACTATACCCAGAAAAATTAAGCTTCAAAATTTAAGATGAAATTTTTAAAAACCTTCCATGATAAATGAAAGCTGAAAGAATGCATAACTAGAAAGGCTGCACTACAAAACATGCACAGTAAAATATTTCATGAAGAAGAAATGAAAAATAAAAAAGAAAATCAGCACAGGAGACATCTTCTATTATAAAGAAGAATAGCTAATGAAGAATCAAATCCAACATAAACATTAGAAAAAAATCAAACTGGCAGGAAATAAAAATTGTCTCTCAATAATAACATTGAATGCATATGATCTAAAGTCTTCAATCAAAAGACATAGGTAGGGGCTGGGGCTGTAGCTCAGTGGCAAAGTGCTTGCCTCGCATGTGTGAGGCACTGGGTTTGATCCTCAGTACCCCATAAAGATAAATAAAGACATTGTGTGTTCATCTACAACTAAATAAATCTTTTTTAAAAAGACATAGGTTGACAGATTGGATTAATAAACAACAGCAATAATCACAGGCATAGACATCCACAGACTGAAGGTGGTAAAAGGATGGGAAAAAATCTCACATGGATCTTTTGTTTAAAAGGGTCACCATTCTCATATGAGACAAAGTAGACTCCAAGCCAAAATTAACTAGAAGAGAAAAAGAAGGACATTTCATACTGCTTAAGGAAATAATGCATCAACAAGTTATAATAATTATAAATATTTATGCCCCCAAAATAGAGCATCTCAATATTAAGAATCAAATAGGACCACACATGGTGGCACACACCTCACCTCAGGAGGCTGAGGAAGGAGGATTGTGAGTTCAAAGCCAGCCTCAGCAAAAGCAAGGCACTAAGCAACTCACTGAGACCCAGTCTCTTAAAAAAAAAAAATAGGGCTAGGGATGTGGCTTAGTGGTCAAGTGCCTCTGAATTCAATCCCCAGTACAAAAAAAAATCAAATAGACCACAATACAATAATACTGGGTGACTTTACCATGCCTCTCTCATCACTAGGGTAGATCATCTAGAAAAAAGTAAGTACAGATTCTATAGAACTAAAAAGTACAAATTAGAACCTAACAGCCATCTTTAGGATAGTTCATCCATCAATGACAGAATTCATTTTCTTCTCAGTAGCACATGCAACAATTTCCAAAATAGACCAAATTTTAATTCACAAAGCAAATCTTAGCAAATATAAAAAGAATAGAGATAATATCTTGCAGTCTATCAAATCATATAGCATCAGGCTTCTTTAACTTAGCATAATGTCCTTTATGTTCATGTATGTTGTTGGAAAAATAGGATTTCCTTCTTTCTAAAGGATGAAAAATATTCCATTGCCAATATGAAGTCAGATTTTTTAATCTAATTCATTTACCCACAGATGTTTCTGCATATTTTTTTTTGTTCTTCCTAGTATTGGGGATTGAACCCAGGGGTGCTCTACTATTCCTTCTTTTAGATTAGTTGAATAATTTTTTTTAGATTAGTTGTGATCCTATTTTCTCATCTTTCTGCCTTATTATATACAATTCTGTTGTATCCTTCACTGGTTGCTCCAGGTTTTGCAACATGGGCTTTCCATCTACAACAGTCGGCCTTGAGATGGTATCATGTCACTTTGCTTACATCTTACAAGGGTGGACTTCCATTTCCTGTCTCCTGGGCTCTTGGATAATGCTGTCATGCTTTTGTTCCCCCTACATATGTAATAAACATCATACTGCATTATTTTTAGTTTTATTTTAAACAGCCAATTCTATTATAAAGAGAACTTTTTAACAAAGTGGGGAAAGTCACATATTTACCAATTTCTTTCTTTTTTTTTTTTTTTGAGAATTTTCCAACATTTATTTTCTAGTTCTCGGCGGACACAACATCTTCGTTGGTATGTGGTGCTGAGGATCGAACCTGGGCCGCACGCATGCCAGGTGAGCGCGCTACGGCTTGAGCCACATCCCCAGCCCATATTTACCAATTTCTTTGCTCTTTATGACTTTGTGTTCATCTGGGTTAGCTTCTGGCATTTGTTTCCCTCTTTGGGGATGTAGAAAACCACATTTCTAGTAGTACATGTCTGCTGCTGATGAAGTCTCTGTTTATGTGTGTCTTGAAAACTCTTAATTATGTCTTCATTTATGCAAGATATTTTCATGAGCTACAGATTCCTAGGTTGAAAGGTTCTTTCCTTCCTTTCTCCTCTTTCTTTCTTTCTTTCCTTCTCTTCTCTTCTCTCTCTCTCCCCTCCCCCCCCTTCTCTCTTTTTTCCCCTCCTTCCTTTAAAGATATTGCTCCATTATACTCAGACCAGGTTTCTCTGGGGTGGGGAACCCTGGGTGTTGTCCCCACCTATGTTCCTCTTATGTGACTTGTCTTGGTTTATTCTGCTGCTCCCTATTAGTTCCTCATTGTCACTGGTTTTAAGTAATTTGACGGTGATGTGATTTGGTTTTGTTTTCTTCATGTCTCTTGTCCTTGGGATTTGTTGAGTTTTCTAGGTCTGAGAGTTTATATTTTCATCAAATTTGGAAAGTTTTTGTTTGCTATTTCTTCCAATGTTTTGTGCATTCCTCTCCGTGGGGGACTCCAGTTACACGTGCATTAGGACACTTGAAGTAGTTTTGCTATTCATTGATGTTCTGTTCATTTTTATTCTAATATTCTCCTATGGTTTATTTGTCGACAGTGTCAAGTTCACTGTAATTGGCTATTGTTCCATTCCACTGTGATTTCACTTCGGACTTTGATTTTGGGTCCTTTTTATCATCTTCTCTTTCATGTTATCTTCTATGTCTTTATTTAACATGCTCAATCTTTCCTCTATCTTCTTGAACATGTTGACTATAATTTACACTTAACATTATTATTGAATAGATGACTTTTGAATGTCTACTACTGATTCTATCATCTGTGTTATTTCTCTTTTTATTGGTTTACTTCTTCTTATTATTATGAGTCCTATTTTCCTGATTCTTTCTGTGCTTGGTAACTTTTGGCTATACGCCAGACATTATGAATTTTTACATTTTTGGGTGCTCAATGTTTTTGTATTCCAATAAACATTCTTGAACTGTTTCCTTGGATGCAGTTAATTTACTTGAAGCACATTGACTCTTTGGAAGCCTGCTTTAAGTTTTGTTAAGCAGCAGCAGAACAGCCTTAACTGCAGAGTGGTGATTCTCAACAGGACATGATTTCTTCCTCTGGGAGAATTTTTGCCATGTCTACAGATATTTAGTTGTTCTAAGCTGGGCAGAGGGTGGGGAGACAGGTGCTGCTGCTGGTATCCAGTGAGTAGAGGCCGGGGCTGCTACTAAATATCTACAGTGTATAGGACAGCCCCCACTGCAAGGAATTACCCAGGGCTGGGGACATGGCTCAGTGTAGAGCACTTGCCTAGCATGTACAAAGCCCTGGGTTGGATTCCCAGTGCTGCATTAAAAAAAATTATCTAGAACAAAACACCATAGTTGTAAGGTCAAGAAACCTTGAGAAAAAAAGAGTTAATTTTTCTTTATTACCAAATGCTTCATGGGCTATGAAGGTTTCCAGTTTGACTGGTTGGAACAGAAAGTATTCTCAGCCCTGCGTGAGCTCTCAGATTGTTTCCTGTGTTCCTTTTAGAGGGTTCTTTCCACAATGTCCCATAGGTACCTGTGTATGTGAGGGGTGTGTGTGTGCGTGTGTGTGTGTGTGTGTGTGTGTGTGTGAGAGAGAGAGAGAGAGAGAGAGAGAGAGAACACTCACTTATGATCTACCTTGTTAGCAAATTTCTGATAAACAATATGTTATTATTTACTATAGTCACTGTATGTTATGTCTCTAGAACTTATTCATCTTACAACCACATGTACCGTTTGATCAACATCCCATTTCCTCTCATCTGCAATCCCAGGTAACCACCCTTCCATTCTGTTTGTATAAAGTCAATATTTTTAGGTTTTACATATAAATGAGCTCATACAGTATTTTTTTTTTAGCATCTGGCTTTTTTTCACTTAACATAGTGCCCTTTAGGTTCATCTATGATGTTGGAAATAAGAGGATTTCCTTCTTTCTCAAAGATGAAAAATATTCCATTGCATATATGAAGTCAGATTTTTAAAATCCACTCATCTATCCACAGATGCTTAGGTTGTTTATCACTTTTTTTTTCTTCCTAGTACTGGGGATTGAACCCCTACCACTGAGCTACATTTTACTTTTTATTTGAGACAGGATCCTGCTAAGTTGCCCAGGCTGGCCTTGAACTTGCCATCCTCTTGCCTCAGGCTCCCAAATTGCTGGGATTACAGGCATATGCCACCAGGCCTGGCAGTTATTTCTACATCTTAACTATCGTGAATAGTCCTGCAATGAATACCAGAGTGTACATCTCTCCTTAAGGTAGTAATTTTATTTCCTTTGGATATGTACCTAGAATTGAGATTGCTGTGTCATACTGAAATTCTATTTTTAATTTTTTAAAAGTTTTTAGTTGTAGATGGTCACAATACCATTATTATATTTATTTTTTTTGTGGTGCTGAGGATCAAACCCAATGCCTCACATGTGATAGGCAAGCTCTCTGTGCTAGGCAAGCTCTTTGCCACTGAGCTACAACCCCAGCCCTATTCTTAATTTTTTGACAAACCTCGAAGAGTGTAGGAGTTCCCTTTCCTCCACAACCTCTTCACCACTTCTGTCTTTTGACTTTTTTTTAATTTTTAATATTTATTTTTCAGTTTTCGGCGGACACACATCTTTGTTTGTATGTGGTGCTGAGGATCGAACCCGGGCCGAATGCATGCCAGGCTTGAGCCACATCCCCAGCGCGTGTCTTTTGACTTTTTGATAATAGCCACTCTAACAGGTGTGAGGTGATATCTCATTGCAATTTAGCTTGGCATTTTCCTAATGATTAGTGATGTGTAGCACCATTTGAAGTATAGGTTGGACATTTGTATGTCTTCGAGAAATGTCTAATTAGACCCTTTTCCCATTTTTAATAGTCATTAGGGTTTTTTATTTTTTGCTATTGCATGAATTCTGTATAGATTTTGAATTTTAACCCCTTGTTGGGACACGGTTTACAAACATTTTCTCCCATTCTGTGGGCTGTCTTTATTTTGTTGATTGTTTCCTTTGCTGTGCAGAACATTTTAGTTCATCATAGCTCCACTTATTTACTTTTGCTTTTCTTGCCTGTGTTTTTAGTCTAAAAAAAAAAATTATTGTTAAGGTCAATGTCATGGAACTTTCCCCTGTGTTTCCTTCGAGGAGTGTTAAACCTTTTTTTTTTTTTTTTTTTTATGCCAGGACCACAGTGTTCTGAATACCATAGCTATAGCTCTGTGTACATTGAAATCAGGGAGTGTGAGTCCTCTAGTTTTGGTCTTCTTACTCAAGATCATGTTAGCTATTTGATCCTTTTTTGGTTTAACATAAATTTTAGAAATTTTTTCTCTATTTCTATGAAAAAAAAATGCAGTTGGAATTTTGGCAGGGATTGCATTGAATCTGTAGCTTGCTTTGGCTGATATAGACATTTTAACAATGCTCATTCTTCCGATTCATAGCACTTTCTACTTACCTGTTTCCTTTTCAATTTTATCCATGTTTTATCCTTTCAGTATTGATTTTTTGCCTCCCTTTGATATTATTATAAATAAATTTTTTTCTTAGCTTATCTTTTGAATTGTTGATAGTCAGTACATAAAAATGTAATTGATTTTCTCTTAAATTTTTTTAGTTGTAGATGGATACATTTATTTATTTATTTATTTTTATGTGGTACTAAGGATCAAACCCACTGCCTCACATGTGCTAGGCAAGTGCCACAACCCCAGCCCTACAACTGATTTTTTTTGTATGTTAATTTTTATCTTGCAACTTTACTCACTTATTTATCAGCTTTAACAGGTTTTGGGGGGCGTCTTTGGGGTTTTCTTTATGTGAGATTTGCAATGACTGAAAATGTACTTCTTGCAGGAAAGTGATTTGGATACTACTTATATATTTTTCTTGTCTAACTGTTCTTGTTAGTACTTCTCATTCTATGATGCATAGAAATGGGCAACCTTAGCCAGGTATAGTGGCATGCACCTTCAGGAGGCTGAAGCAGGAGGATCACTTCATCTCAGGAGTTGGGGGCCAGCATGGGTGATGTAATGAATCTCTATCTTAAAAATAAATAAATAAATAGACAAAAAAAAGTATGAAAGAAAAGAGTACCTTGCTTTGTTTCTGATCTTAGAGGAAAATTGTCCAAGTGTTCACCATTACGTATGATGCTAATCATGGACTTTTCACACACATCCTTTATTATGTCAAGGTACATTCTTTCTATGCACAATTTATTGAAAGGTTATATAATGAAAGAGAGTTTGGGCTATAATCCTGAAAGACACTATTTCAAATGCCTTAATCCTTAATTCTGAAGCCCTGAAAGATCAAAATCCCTAAATTCTAAAGTGCCTTAAGATCAAAATCCCAAGAAAAAATAATTTGAAAAATTATATAAGGGGAATTTGCTTTTATTTTTTATGAAAGGATTTATTTAATAAACATACAAAATGCAATAGGACAGTTTATAGGCCACTTTTACCATAAATAACTGTAATAACATACATATTTTTGCAAGTATAAATACTCAGGATGCAAGTATAAATATTCAGGGGTACATGATATGGTCACATATCTAAACAGATATACCATATAATAAAGAAATAGGTAAAATCCAAAAATATATAAATACATACAACTTGGTTGGTAACAAACTGCATTCAGCTTTATAACTATGGTCATCTGAAATACTGTGATGTACAACTTAAGGCTTTTGACAAAGTTGATCGAAAACAACATTGGTCACTACCACACATGTTGTCCAAAGAGTCAAGATCTCAAACAATTAGATGTGTTGCAAATACAGATGTACAAGAAGAACATTTCTTCCTATACTGAGGAAGGGTCAACATTTTTCTGTACATGCAATGGTTACTCTCAAAGTCAGTACTGCAATAATGCATTTTCAGCGTCATCTTGCAAAAAAAAAAAATTGCAGAAAACTACCTAGAATTCTGTAAAAATCTTCACACAATTTATACCTTCAGTGTTGAAAATAATGGGAAGATGAACTACACACTATAATGAATTGAAAAAAAAAAGTAATGCTAACAACTCAAGACAGTAGGGGAAGTCTTAAAATGAAAAAAAAAAAAGGCTAAAATGAAATGAAAATTTGACATGAAAAAGTGTATTACAGGGATAGTTTTTAGGAGTGGTTGAATGGAAGGAGTCCATAAGAGATGGTAGACTTTCACAACCTGTTATGGTTTAGATGCGGTTTCCCCTCAAAACTCACATGTGAGACAACATAAGAAGGTTTGGAGGAGAAATGATCGGGTTGTGAGAGTCTTAATCTAACCAGTGAATTGATCCACGGTGAGGTTTACTGAGTGGTAACTGCAGGCAGGTGGGAATGAGGCTGGAGGAAGTGGTTCATTGGGGGTGTGGCTATGGGGCATATATTTTGTATCTGGAGAGAGGAGTCTCTCTCTCTCTGCTGTGTGATCATCAGGTGAGCTGCTTCCTTTGGCCACACTCTTCTGCCATGATATCCTGCCTCACCTGAATGCAGAGGAATGAAGCCAGCCACTTATGGACCAAGACCTCTGAAACTGTGAGCCTCTAAACAAATCTTTCCTCCTCTACAATTGTTCTGGTAGGGTCTTTTAGTTGCAGCAGCAAAAAATAATAATAATAATAATAATAATAATAATAATAATAATAATAAAACACAACAATTAGCTGAGCTTGCAGTCTTGCATTGTAGTGAATACGTTTTTGGGGGGTGGGGCGGGGGAAGAGGGACATGGCTCTCCTTGGAGAATACATTCTCATTCATTTTCTGTGTGATGCTACCCTTCTTGAAATACATTTGTGTTGCCGTGTATTCTGACATGATCATTGTCTCTTCCACCTCCTTGTTCTGTGCTGTGCTTCTATGCTCTCTGGGGCAGGTGGAAATCCATTCCACATGCAATCACAGAGAGACCACAAATTTAGTGGAGACAATACTGGGATCCAAGAGCAGCACTGTTACATATTTTCTTATCCTACCATGCACATGACATTCTTGGAACAATCAATGACTCCACTGGCTTTTTGTAGGCCTGTCCAACTCTAATTCATTGAAAACCTCCAGAATTTCATCAGTGGGAAGGAGTGCCAGTGCAGACCAAGAACACATTTTTAAATGAACGTTTTCACTGTTGCCACATCACTGGGCCATCTCTTTCCCCAGAGTTTGGTTCTCTACTCCTCTTACATAGCTCCCCCATCATGAGAATTGCATTTTTCAAGATTCCAGCTTCAGAATTTCAACATTATGGATTTCGGTTTTTCAAGGTTGTGAATTTCAGGATTTTAGAATTTGAAGAAGGAATTTTAGATGTGAGGGGACTTGATCTTTCAGGATCTCAGAATTTGGGATTATGGCATTCAGGATTGTGTCTTTTGAAATAATGATTGGCACTGAATGTTCAAATTTGTCAAATGATCCCTGCGCCTATTGAGATGATCTTATGATTTTATCTTTCATTCTGTTATTGTGGTTATCAAATTTAATGATTTGCCTACATTGAAAGATCCGTGCATCCCAGGAAAAAATGTCACACCAGCGCAGTGGATGATCTTTCTAATATGCTGTTGAATTTGGTTTGCTGGTATATTGTTGAGGATTTCTGCATCATTGTTCATCAGGGGTGTAGGCCTGTAATTTTGTTCACTAGTCTGGCTTTGGTGCCAGGGTAATACTGGACTCAGATGAATTTGGGTAACTGGGCATGGTGGCACACATCTGTAATCCCAGCAGCTCAGGAAGATGAGGCAGGAGGATTTCAAGTTTGAGGTCAGCCTCAGCAAATTAGCAAGGCCCTAAGTAACTTAGCGAGAATCTGTCTCAAAATTTAAAAATAAATAAAAAGGACTGGAGATGTGACTCAGTGGTTAAGTAACCCCAAGTTCTATCCCTGGTACCATGAAAAATCTGGAATTGTTTCCTCTTCTACAATGTTTTGGAAAAGATTGAGACCAATTGGTATTCTTTAAATGTTTAGTAGAATTCATCCATGAAACATCTGGACCTCAGCTTCTCTTTGTTGAGAGATCTTTATTTTGTTTGTTTAAATTTTTTTTTTTTTTAATGTGGTGCTGGTCTGGAGGTCAAACCCAGTGCCTCACATGTGCTAGGCAACTGCTCTACCAATGAGCCACACCCCTAGCCCTTGTTGGGAGATTTTAATGACTATTTTAAGATCTTCACTCATAATCATTCTTTTTTATATCATATTTCTTTGTGATTTGGTCTTGGTTGATTATATGTTTCAAGGGATTTGTCCATCATTTTTTTTCTATGTTCTCTAATTTGTTGAGATGATCATATGATTTTATTTTTATGTAGTTGTTCATAGTAGTCTCTTATAATCCTGTGTATTTTTGTGGAATCAATTGTAATGTCATTTATTTCATTTCATAATTTATTTGTTTCTTTTTTCTTAGTGGATCTAATGAAAGGTTTGTCAATTTTATTTTTTCAAAATTCCAAAATCTTGGTTTATACAATTTTTCTAGTACTTTGAGTCTATAGTTATTTCTGCTCTAATTTTTGTTATTTCCTTCTGTATACTAACTTGAGCCTTAGTTTGTTCTTTTTCTCTAGTTTTTTGAAGTGTGAAGTTAGGTTATTTGAAATCTTTCTTCTTCTTCTTCTTCTTCTTCTTCTTCTTCTTCTTCTTTTTTTTTTTTTTTTTTTTAACTGTAGGCACTCACTGCTATGAACTTTCCTCTTAGAATTGCTCTGGCTGCATTACACAGGTTTTGGTATGTTGTATTTCCATTTTTGTTGCAAAATTGATTTTTACTTCCCTTTTTATTTCTTCTTTGACCTATTAATCTGGAAATGTGTTGTTTAATTTATACATATTTGTGAATTTCCCCCAAATTTCTTCTGCTATTTATTTCTAGTTTTATGCTAGTTTTCCATTATGTTTGGAAAAGATATTTGCTGTTATTTTAATTTCCTTAAAAATTTTAAGGCATGTTTTGTGGATACAGATGAGGAATCCTGGAAGGAGTTCTGTGTACATTTTGAGAAGAATGAGTATTCTGCTGCTTTTTGATGTAATGTTTTGTATATGGCTGCTAGGTCTACTTGGTTAAAGTGAAGTTCAAGTCTATCCTGTTCTTAGTGCTATTCTGTCCAAATGGGCTGTCCATCAACAAAAATTGTGAAGTTTCCTATTACATTATACTGCAGTCTATCACTGCCTTCATCTGTAGGGTTTACTTTATATATTTAGGTGGTCCTATGTTAGATGCATATATGTTTACAATAGTTATAGCTTCTTGATAAGTCGACCTTTTATGATTATATAATGTCCTTCTTTGTCTTATTTTACAGTTTTCCACTGAAGATTTATTTTATCTATTGTCCCCTCACTTTCAGCCTATGTGTGTCCTGAAATATAAAGTGAGGTATTTATAAATAGCATACAGTTGCATCTCATTTTTGTTTATATTCATTTAGTCACTCTTTTAATTGGAGAATTTAATCCATTTATATTTAAAGTTGTTATTGATACATAAGTAGATATTATTGTCATTTTACTTTCTGGCCATTTCACAGTTTCTCTTTTCTTTTCTTTTTTTCATTCTCTCTTGTTGTCTTTCTTGGTCATTTGGTTGTTTTCTATAGTAGTATGCTGTAACTGTTGTAAACCTATGTGCATCTAACAAGTGACCACCTAAATATATAAAGCCAACACTACAGATGAAGGGAGAGATAGACTGCAGTACAATGTAATATGGAATTTCAGACTCAATTTTTGTTGATGGACAGGTCATTTGGACAGAAAAGCAGAAAGGTAGATGGTTCCATCATCATTCCTGGGCCTGTGATAAAGCAGAACCGCAAAGTGGAAGCACATGGCAGAGGAAAGCTCTCATCTAATAGGTCCAGAAAGCAAAAAGAGAACAAAAAAGAGATAAGGCTGGGGACAAAATATACTATTCAAAGTCATGCCTTTAATGACTTACTACCTCCAGTGAGGCCTCACCTCCTAAAGTTTTTACCACTTCCCCATGGTCCATTAAGTTATGAATCCAGCCAGGCATGATGTCATCTGCCTGTAATCCCAGTAACTTGGTAGCTGAGGCAGGAAGATAGCAAGGCCAAAGCCAGCCTTAGCAACTTAGCCAGAAACTGTCTCAAAATTAAAAAAAAAAAAAAAAAGAGGGATGTGGCTCAGTGGTTAAGGACCCTTGAATTCAATTCCTGATACAAAAAAAAAAAAAAGGTTATGAATCCATGAATGGATTAATTCATATGTGAGGGCAGACCCCTCATGATTCAATCACTACCCAAATGCCTGTATTACAGTTGAGCTGAACTGGAGCTGCTTACAGGTCTAGGTTCACAGTTGGATCTGTGGTTGGCAGATCTGTTACTATGGATATAGATGGATGTGGGTCATGCCAGAACCCCTGGTGGACATGACTTCCTCCAGGACCATAGTTCAGCAGGGTTATAGCCATGTCACAGAGCTATTTCCAGTCTACAGTCAAGGCCATAGTCAGGGGGCCTGCTACCAGAGGCACAGATAGGTATGGCTCCCACCAAGTCCCTGTATGGGCAAAGCTGTCTCTAGGACTGGAAGGGCAGGGCTGGAACTGAGTCACAAGGATGCTTCCAGGCATCACATTGAGCCCTATATTAGTGATCCTGCTCTTGGTGGCTCACACAGCTTGTCTGCTGCCGGTTTCCTGGGTGAGCAGGACTACCCCCAGACCCAGCTAAGATGGGTACCAAGTATCAAAGCCATTTCAGGGTCCAGAGCCACGACTGAAATTGTTGAGCTACTAGTAAAGGTATAAAGGAATGTCCCTAGGTCTCTGGCTAGGTAGGATTGAGAGCAGGGCTGGACCATGTCACAGGGGTACTTCAGATCCACTTGGTTCCATGGCTTGGGTGCCTTTTATTGGAATATGGATGGGCATGTCTCCTCTTGGTGGATGGTGCTGGTTACTGGGCTGTGGCAAAGTGGGACAGGAGCAGAGCCCTTAGGGACATGGAGTTTTGCAACCTCCTACCTGGATCCTGAAACTTCCACCAACACACTCTAGTCCATGAATGGTTGCTCCCTCATTGTTTTTGTGAACCTCCTATTCCACAATCTCGCTGCTGTCCAAGGAAATTCTTTTAGTAATTCTTGCAAAGCAAGAATTATTAGCTGGCAAGTTATCTCAAATCTTGTTTGTCTTAGAAATCCTTTTTTTTTTCTTTTTTTCCCATTAATTATTTGGATTTAAAATTTTTTTCTTTATTTCATAACTTAAAAAAAGACATTCACTTTTGGAGTGATTTTAAGTTCACAGCAAAATAAAGAAGGTGCAGATGATATGTCAAGATCATTGTACTGTCATGTGTAACTAATTAAAACAAATTAAAAAAAAGAAGGTGCAGAGACTTCTGGTACTTCTCACATAATGCACAGCCTCCCCCATTATCAACATCCTCTGCCAAAGCCATACATTCATTACAATGGATGAGTCTATATTGATACATTGTTATCACACAAAGTCCTACCTTTATATTATGGATTACTCTATGTTACATATTATATGAATTTGGGCAAATGTATAATCATGTATATCTATTATTATACTATTATAGTGTTAGTCACTGCCTTAAATTCTTTGCTCTCCATCCTCCCCCACCCAAGCCCCTTGCAACCACTGATCTTTTTACTATTGCCATAGTATTATAGAATGTCATAGAGTTAGAGTCATCCAGTAAATAGCCTTTTCAGATTCGCTTCTTTCACTTAACATTAAGCATTTAAGTGTCCTCTATGTCTTTTCATAACCTGATAGCTGATTTCTTCCTTTTTTTTTTTTTTTTTTTTTTTTGTACTGGAGATCAAACTCAGGGGTACTTAACCACTGAGCCACATCCCCAGCCCTATTTTATATTTTATTTAGAGACAGGATCTCACCAAGTTGCTTAGGGCCTTGCTAAGTTGCTGAGGCTCGCTTTGAACTTGTGATCCTCCTTCCTCAGCCTCCCAAGCCACTGAGATTACAGGCATGCACCACCACTCCCGGCCGATTTCTTTGTAGTGTTGAGATATTCCATTGTCTATTATATACACATTTTATCCATTCACTACTGAAGGGCATCTTGGTTGCTTCTAAGTTTGGGCAATTATGAATAAAGCTGCTATAAAAATCCATGTGCACTTATTTTTGTAGACATAAATTTTAAATACATGAGCTATTTTGAATACATAAAAGAAGTCTCCATTTTGCAAAATAAAAAGTTATTTGGTTGGAGGATGGTGATGGTAGCAGGTTAATGTGAACATGCTGAATGTCACTTAAAAATATTAACTTGGTAAATTTTGTTATATATAGTTCACCACATTTTTTTTAAAGATAAGAACACATGAAAAAATCTACTATCTTGGTTTCTTGGTAAAATTCCTTTAGCAAAATGTTAACATTAGCAGGAATCAAGATATGAACATCCTTTAATCCAGCAATTCCATCTCCAGAGATATGTTCTAAAAATTCAGACAAGTGAATAATATTGTATATATTCACATATTTGCCATCTATTTTTTCCATAAAGAAAAGTGATAGAACACTTACCTAGCATGCACAAGTATGTACATGAAACCACAAAAACAAAACAAATAAAAAACAAAGGAGAAGGAGGAGGAGGAGGAGCAACAGAAGAAATCCCTTAACTATCCCCAAATAGACAATTTATTAACATGTCTCTAACACCAGGCAATGTGGCTACTTTAGAATTATTATCTAGATATATCATTTTGACATGAAATTTTTCTTCCCAAATTTTGTCATGTTGAAAAAATGCAGATTGCAAAACAGCATACATAGTGTGTGTGTGAGTGCATGTGTGGCTATATATTGGTTTCCAAGTGATGGATCTGGACAATTAGCTGACAAGCTCTGGAGATCATATCAAAGCTGCCTGATAAGCTGGGGATCTTGCCCAACCCTGTGTCACACAGAAGAGCACAGTGGCCACCTCCTGAGTGTGCGCTCTGGGCCGGGCTCACCAAACCCTCAGACAGCCCTTCATGGTAGGCACTTCCTTTCCTCCTGTTTCATAGATAAGGACTCAGGGAGATTGAGTGCCAGGCCCAGGCTCACAGCCAGTCAACAGCAGGGTGACAAGACTGGAGCCCTGGCTGTGTAATTCTGAGACCCACCTTCCAACTGCTGCCCCAGGGCACCCTCTCTGCACCTGGGCCCCAGTCTAGTTCAAGAAACTGGTTAGGAAAGAAGCTGTGACCACAGGGTGGCAGTCCAACTCACAAAGAGGTCCCTCAGCAGGAGACTGTCAGAGGCTTTGGAAGCTGGGGGAACACCATGCTCAGCAGATAGCAAGGGAGCTTCCAGGAAAAGAGGGAGGGAGAGGGCTTACATGTCTAGGTGATGTCACTCAGCAGCCTGGTGGGGAGAGTCTAGGTCACAGAGTCCCCAAGGGCAGGAGGGTCTTAGGGTTTTCAGAGCGAGCATTTAATTTTATCTATGACCAGTGGATGTTGGACAGGGTATGCAAAGCAGGCAAGCTCTAATGGACTTAAAATAAGCTTTTTGGGGGTATATTTAAAATAGGAGGATGTGTGAAAATTTGAGCCTGGTATCAGTAGCCATTTGACCAACGAATCTCAGCTTGTTGTGAAGAAATAAAAAACTTAGGGGGCAAAGTGCAAAAGCCATCTTTGGCTTATATGACAGACAAGCTCTTTGAGGGATGAAGTGGTTCTTGAGCTAGGAGTCCAGGCTTGTGGGAGACAGGTTCTGCCTGTCAGGGGAATGGTGGATGGGAAAGCTCTGCTGCTCAAACTGGAGACTTTGTAGATGATTGGGGGGCCTCATACCTTTCTCCTGATGCAACTGGACATGTGGCTCAAGTTAAAGGCAAGGAGTGCCACTGCTGTGGGGCAAGGGAAATATTTTTTAAAAGTCTTTTCTTTATTTTGATAAAATATACGTAACATAAAATTTATCATTTTAACCCTTTTTAAGTATAAAATTCAGTGTCCCTAATTACTTTACCAATGTTATACAACCATTATCATTTCCAGAACACTTTCATTTTTCCCAACTGAAATTCTGTACCCCTTAAACAATAACTGCCCATCCTCCTTCTCCAGATCCTGCTAACCTCTCTATATTTTTTACCTTAATGAATTTGCCAATTCTATAGACTTCAGATAAATTGAGTCATACAGTATTTGCTCCTTGGGGGTCAGGCTTGTTTCACTTAACACGGTGTTTGCACATTTCATCCATGTTATGGTTTGGACCTTCAACGCTGTCCCCAACCCCCGTCCTCCAAAGCTGTTGAAGGCTTGGTTCCCAGCTGGTGGCACTATTAGGAGGTGAAGCCACTGGGAGGAAGTTTGGCTATTAGGGTGTTTTTGAAGGGGATATTGGGACCCTGGCCCCATGCTCACTGGCTCGTGCGCACTCTCGCACACGCTCTCTCCTTCCTGGTTGCAGAGCTTCTCCACCATGTGCTTTCACCACAGGCCCATATCAAAAGGGCCAAGCAACATGGACTGAAATCTGAAACTGTGAGCCAAAATAATTTTTCCCTCGTTTCATGGTGACTTTCTCTAATATTTTGCCAAAGTGATGGAAAACTAACACAATCCACGTAGTAACATGTGTGAAAATGTCATTTTTTTATCATTAAATAATATTCCATTTTATGTATATGACCCATTTTGTTGATAGTACAAATCTGTATTTTTTTTCTATCTTTTGATTATTAGGAAGACAAGGAAAAAAGTGTTTTTTTCCCATCTTTTGGCAAACGGGAATAACACTGCACTGAACACTGGCAGACAGGCATCAGACTATCTGCTTTCAATTATTTTGGGTAAATATTTAGAAGTGGAATCACTGGGCTAAATGATAATTCTATGTTTGGCTTTTTGAGGAACCACCAAACTCGTTTTCCACAGCAGCGACACCATTTTACATTGCAATCAACAATGCACAAGGGTTCCAATTTCTCTGCATCCTCACTCACCACCGTGCTGTGGTTTGGATGTGATTTGAGTGTGTCCCTCATGTTTGGGGAGCTTGGTGACCAGCTGGCAATGTGTGAGGTGGCTCTATCTTTAAGAGGGAGGTCCTTAGGTCATCAGTGGGGTCTCAGAAAGGATTAAGCTAGCTCTTGTGAGATTCAGAGTTATTTCTCAGGAAAGCAAATTGTTTTGCAAAGAGCCTCTTCCTACTCTCTGGCTTCCTGTCTCCACACATGTTCTCTCCTCTTGTACATGTTCCCACCGTGAAGCCATCTGCCATGATCTGATGCGGGCTGGGATATGACTCTATGCTATGTTGTTTGGACTCAGCCTCGAAAACTAAATAAACCTCTTTTATTTATAAAGTACCCAGCCTCAGGCATCTGTTATAGAAATCGAAAGTGGACAATAATCTGTCATTTGATCTTTTTATTGGTGTGTTTTTGACAAGAGCCATGGTAACAAATGTGAAGTGATACTTACTTGTACTTTCAATTCACATTTCCCTAACTAATGATGCTGAGCATTTTTTCGTGTGCTTTATTGGCCATTTGTATATTTTCTTTGGAGAAAAATCTATTCTTTTTTGGGGGGTGGAGGGCACTGGGGATTGAGCCCAGGGATACTTTTACCTCTGAGAAGCAACTTTAGTCCTTTTTAAAAATTTTTATTTTGAGACAAGTTCTTGCTAAGTTGCTGAGGATAGCCTCAAACTTTCCATCCTCCTGCCTCAGCCTCCCGAGTGGCTGGAATTACAAGTATATGCCACACACCTGGGCCGTTTGTTTTTTTGATTGCTGAGTTGTGGGCATTTTTTATATATTCCAGATATTGATCCCTTATCAGATATATGATATTTTCTCCTATTCCTCATATTGCCTTTTCCCTCTATTAAATATGTCCTTTAACGCACAAAAGGTTTTTTTTTTTTATTTTGAAGACCAATTATCTGTTTTTATTTGTTTGTTTGTGTTTTGGTGCCTATGCTTTGGGTATCAAGAAATCTTTGCCAAATCCAATGTCACAAAGCTTTTCCCTCATGTTTTTTTTTTTTTCTTAAATAACTTTGTGGTTTTAGGTCTTATGTGTAAATCTTTTATCTATTTTAATTTTTGTATGTAGGGCTTCATAAGGGTCCACCTTCATTCCTTTATAATTAATATCTGGTTTTCTTGGCACTATTAATTGAATAGACTCCTCTCCCCATTGAATGGCCCCTGTACATGTGTCAAGAGTCAATTTTCCATATATGTGAGACCTCATTTCTGGAATCTATGCTCTATTTCATTGATCCACGTGTCTGCTTTATTGCTTTGATTTCTGAAACTTTGTAGTAAGTTTTGAAATCAGAAAGTAAGTCCTCCAGCTTTGGTCTTTTCTAAAATTGTTGTGGTATTTGGAAATTAGGGTGAGTTTTTTTCTTTTTTTTTTTGCGGGAAAAAAAAAGTCATGGTGTTTTGATAGGAACTAAGTTGAATCTGTATATCACTTTGAGTTGTATTGCCTTAGTGAAGTTAAGTCTGACAATCTATGAAAATGGAATATCTCTCCATTAATTTTTTCTTCTATAATTTGTGTTGGCAATATTTTGTAGTTTTCAGTATATAAGTCTTTCAACTCCTTGGTTATGTTTACCCCTAAGTATTATATTCTTTTATATGCTATTATACTTGAAATTGTTTTCTTCATTTCCCTTTCAAATTCTTCCTTGTTAGTGTATAGATTGTTATTATTATGTATAGATGCAGCTGATTTTGTGGGCCAATGTGTGCCCTTCAACTTTTCTGAATTCATTTAATAATTATAATGTTTTTTTTTCCATGGACTCCTTTGAGTTTTCTTTAATTTTGTTTTGTTAATATATAATATCATATCATATACAAATAGATTTATTTTACTTCATTCTTTCCAATTTGGATGTCTTTTACTCATTTTTCTGATTACTCTGGCAAGCTCCTCTGACACATGTTGAGTAGAAGTGGAGAAAGCCTTCCTGCATGTCTTATTTCTGAATTTAGGGGGAATATTCACTCTGTTTCTCCAAAGAATATAGTGTTAGCTGGGTGGAGATCTTAAAGAATTGTTTTAGATTTTGCCTGCCACAAGAAGATGCAGGGTCTGACATAAAACTCTATTTAAACAATTACCTACAACACTTCCTGGTCTCTTGTATCTTCCCTCCAGGTCCTTGCTCTGCCCCCTCCCCCTTGCTCTGTGCCCCCACAGGGCTGCTGCCCCTGTGGACTCTACCCATGTACTCCTTTGTCCTCTGGCTTCCTCGTAGGTTGTAGGCACCAACAAAGGCTAGTGGGTAGGAAGAGAGTGATGAAAGGCATTTATTCCCCTTTCTCCTCCTCTGGGTCAACACAGGTTGACCATATGCCTTTACTGAAGGCCTTTCATATATCCCTTCCTACAGCTGTCCTCTGAAAATTCTGGTAACTATTCTTTCTTTTTTCCTATTCAGTCCTAGGGACGATAATGCTGCTGTATCACCCTTTAAACCCGCCCACACCCGTTTAAATAACCCTCATTACATGCCACCTAATGACCCCACTTGGGCTATTCCATCTGTTTCTTCTTGTGACTCTGCTGATAAGACCTGTGTATACCAACTTCTCCAAACCACCCCTACTCATTTATACATCATGCAACGAATTTTTTTTTATCATCAACTATATGCCGGGCACTGTTCTAAATATAGAGGATAAAATACTTGATAAAAAAATTAAAACCCCATTTCTTTGAAATATAAATTCAGATGGAAGATGAGTAAAATAAAATAAGCAGAGTATATACAATTATTACAAATAAGCAAATATATATTATCACAAACAAATAAAATATATACCTGATCCCAGATGTGATGAGTGCCATGGAGTAGAAGAAGAAAAAAGGTGGCGAGCATGGGCAAGAATTGGAGATAGGGTAGTCAGGAGTGAGGTATCTTAGTAAAGATCTGAAGGACAGGAGAAGTCATGCCACTTGGTTATTTGGGAGAATATCAGATAAAAAGATCTTTTTTTGGACCATGCCAAGCCAGTTCCAGAAACTCAGGGGGCCAATGTGTTTGGAGCAAAGCAAGGGCAAGTAGTAGAAGATGGGGTTGAAGCAATGAAGCCTTCAGAGTGGCTAGACTCCTCCCTAAGACTGAACCTTCAGAATAATGAAGACAAAACTCCATGCATGATCACACGATCAGGTTCCTGAAATCTACATGCTTATCTCTATGTTTGGCTGATTCCAGCTTCGACAGGGACTCTGTCCATAAGGAGGTCAGGAGCTCACTCAACTAGCATTAGGTCAGTCTTGCTTCTCATTCAACACTGGTGCTGATATCTACTATGATAACTAGAATTTTGCCTTAAACTTGTGGGCAAGATCTTGCCTGAAGTCCACACCTGAGAGCAGGTCCCTGGCTTTGACATCACATGGAAGTCCTGGTCTGGCTTCCTCCCATAAGCCCAGTTCCTCCAGTGCTGGAACTCTGCTTTTAGAGAAAAATAGAGCCTTATGTTCCCACTTGAGGCTACTGTTCTCCACTGCCCACTCCCCTGCAGGGTCACACCTCCTGCTCCTGCCCCCTGTGGAGCCTGTCCCTGAACAGAGGTCCACGGAGGTCCCTCCAAAGGAGCATTGGGTCATCAACTCAGGCTGGGCTTGAAAGCAAAGCATAAGCAAGATGTATTTAGTAAAGGTATGTACACACCCAGAGGCAGGATGCGGTTGTCTTGCCTCTCAGAGAGGGGATGAGTGACACCCCCCACCCCAAGTTGAGCTTTCTGATTATAGAAGTGATTTTCCTGGGCAGGGGTGGGGGGGGGGGCAGAACAAGCAGGGTCTCTGGCAAATTTCTTTGAAAATCAAATCCCATGACCATCATTTGATATTTGGGGTTCATAATGTTTCTTTTTGGTTAAGAAGTCTAGTTGTAACTAAGTTATGGGTGTGGCAATTAAGTCTGAATCTGGGGACATTTGTAGTGTGTTTTTGTTCTAGTTGGTCTGTTACAGGCACATGCAGGAAGTTTTGTTCATCTAACTGAAGGCTCAAGCACCACTGGTCATGCTCATAGATCTGGGTCTAGTAAGAGTCTCCTTTTCCCTTTATTGGAGAGCCCCTGATTCAGGTCCTCACCTGTACCTGCTCCAACCCCACACAGCTGTCTGTTTTCTGAGTTCTTGTCCCTCTTATTTGACCCATCCATCAACCAGTCAGGTTCCAACTGCATTATTATTATTATTATTATTATTATTATTATTATTATTAGTTGTAGATGGACATGATAACCTTTGTTTTATTTATTTATTTTTATGTGGTACTGAGGATTGAACCCAGTGCCTCACACGTGCTAGGCAAGTGCTGTACCACTGAGCCACAACCCCAGCCTGGTTCCAACTGTTTGTTTTGTTTTTTAAATATATTTTTTAGTTTCAGATGGACACAATACTTTTATTTTAATGCAGTGCTGAGGATTAAACTCAGTGCCCGACACCTGCTAAGTGAGTACCCTACCACTGAGCCTCAACCCCAGCTCTCCAACTGTTTTTATTCTCTAATTTTTATACGTTTTCACTGCAAAATTTCTCTTTTTTCAAGAAGTATTTTTTTTTTAGTTGTAGTTGGACACAATACCTTTATTTCACTTTTTTATTTTTACGTGGTGCTGAGGATTGAACCCAGGATCTCGCACGTGTGAGGTGAGCACTCTACCGCTGAGTCAAAACCCCAGCCTAAAAATTTCACTTTTTTAAAAAACATTTATTTATTTTTTAGTTGTAGTTGCACACAGTACCTTTATTTATATGTGGTGCTGAGGATTGAACCCAGGGTCTCACACATCCTAGGTGAGCACTCTACCACTGAGCCACAACTCCAGCCTCAAAATTTCACTTTTATTTGATGGTAAAATAAATTTTTAAAAGTATTAATCAGGGAAACTTGAACAATGATTGGATGTTATTTTAGGTAGCAGAGGTATATTTTTAAATTTTTTATTTTATAGTGCTCATATGGAAATACTTACATGTGAAATTATATAATGCCTTAGATTTGCTTTAAAAATATCTGTAATAAGAGGGGAAGTGGATACAGATAAAACACAATTGCCCAGGAGTTGATACTTATTGAACTGGGTGATGGGTACCAGGAAATTAATTACACTGATCCCTTTATTTATATATATGGTTCAATACTCCTTAATTAAAGTTTTTAAGTAAATAAAGGTATTAGTGCACAGGCTAACTTGATGGAAAAAATAAAGTTAGGTACATCATACTTTATATCAGGCACCAAAGTAAGTTCTAGAATAATTCAATGTAAATAACAAGTAAGGCAGAACCAGAGGAAAATGTGGGCAGATATTTAATAAGCTCAAGGAGAAAAATATTATTTTAAGCATAAACTAAAGGAAAATATCAATTGATCTATGAAAAAATTAAATTTCAACATGAAAACAAAAAAGCCCCCTCAACAAGTCAACAAAAAACTGTAAGATAAAGCATTGTTACACTTAATATAAAAGAGCTTTTAGAAAGTGATAAAAGAATAACATCTCAATATAAAAAGTGTCAAAGATCAAAGGAAATGAATGAGAAAAAATATTTATTTATTTATTTATGGTACCAGAGATTGAACTTAGGGGCACTCAGCCACTGAGCCACATCCCTAGTCCTAGTTTGTATTTTATTTATAGACAGGATCTCACTGAGCTGCTTTGCTGAGGCTGATTTGAACTTATGATCCTCTTGCCTCAGCCTCCTGAGCTGCTGGGATTACGGGAAATTTATTTTAAAGTACAAAGAAAATAGGCTGGGGATGTGGCTCAAGCGGTAGCGCGCTTGCCTGGGATGCGTGCGGCCCGGGTTCGATCCTCAGCACCACATACCAACAAAGATGTTGTGTCTGCCGAGAACTAGAAAATAAATATTAAAAAAAAAATTCTCTCTCTCTCTCTCTCTCTCTTTAAAAAAAATTAAAAAAATAAAGTACAAAGAAATGACAAATAAATAAATATGTATGTAATGTATATGTATATATAATTATATAATGCAATCTCAGATCCAAAATGGTTCCTCTTATTTTTACTATCAGATGAACAAATCTTTTAAAATAAATCTTGGAGAAGATGGAGGGAAGGAACCAGGTACACCCATCCATGGTATTACTTGATGATATAATAATACCACCTTTTGGGAAGATAATTTGGCACTGTGCATCAAAAGACCAAGAATGGTTATCTTGTTATTTATGGTACCAGAGATACCATAAATAACAGTTTTATTATTGAAATGTATCCAGAAATGAGTAGAGAGAAATACATTGATGTCTGATGAGGTTTATTAGAGTGCTACTTAGAATAACACACTGAAAACAAATGGAAACCACCCCAAATAATGGTTTAGTCCATTCAAAGAACACCACATGGCACATTCATAGGACAGAATGCTATGCAACCATGACACACAACACAACGAAATCTATATAATACTCAACATAAAAGTGTGACTGTCTCTGTGTATCCTGATGTATTTGTTGGAAATGTGATTATAATGATTACTGAGTATTCTCTCGGATGTATCTCAAGATATTTAACAGTGATTACTGAATTAGCAGTTGGGTCAGTTTTGCCAACTCTCTTCATCATACTTTTCTGCATCTTACAATCAATTTTTTTAACCTTTATTTTATTTACTTATTTTTATGTGGTGCTGAGGATTGAACCCAGGGCCTCGCACATGCTAAGCGAGCATTCTACCGCTGAGCCACAATCCCAGCCCCACATTTTACAAAATTTTTTTAAACAAATTGTTTTCTTTTATATATATATATATTTTAGTTGTAGTTAACAGAATACCTTTATTTTATTTATTTATTTATATGTGGTGCTGAGGGCCTCGCATATGCTAGGTGAGTGCTCTACCACTGAGCTACAACCCCAGCCCCCTTTTTACAAAATTTTGATGAGCATATATAGTCAGATAAATAAGGCCATAACTAACACAAGACAGAAAGACAAAGAAAAAAAATGGGCGAACATTTAATGAATGTTTCCACTGGAAATCAACAGAGCCATTTAGATTTGGGAAAAGATGACCAAAAGGAGTCTGGTATATCCTGCAGACCTCCTCACTCATTTGATAGGTGATGAATCCAAAGCACCAGGGGTGGGTTGATCCGGGTTTGCACAACTGGTCAATCAGCAGTTCAGGCAGTTCAGCCACTGGCTCCAGCATCTGGGCAGTGTCTGCTCCTCTTGAGGGGATCTTTATGGGTGCACATGGAGCTCAGTGGTTTGACAGATGCAGTTTTATTAAGGAACACTCTTGGCAAACTTCTATATTAAGAATCTAACAAATTCTTTATTTTCTTCTCCAAAGCTTGGTGGATATTACAAGGTAACTGAAGTACAAAGAGCAAAAGTGAACTTGTGTGAAGTCCATATTATTATTAGACCTTAAAATGATATCTTCCATACTGGCTGCTGGTGAGCAGCTGAGAAGCCTGCTGGTGATTTTAACCCCCTCAGGGACTCACATAGTACTGCCAACACAGTGGTGCCCATTAAGGTTTTGTTTGGGGTTTTTGTTGTTATTATTTTTTAATATTTTCTTTTGTTGTTATTTTTAAAGAAATATGAATTTTAATGTTTATCATTTTAATTCTGCATATAACTTTAAAACAAGTAGTAATAGTAATAGAAACAAAATAGCATCCCTTGCCCCTCTATCCCTCTTACTCTCTGGTTTTATGCAGTTGTAAGAAGAAACCACATCCAACCTGTCAAGTCATTTCTCTGCCACTTGCCTCCATATTCCTTAGGTGTATGCATATGCTGCTATTCTGCAATCTCTTTACTTTGGATATTATTTTGTGTCTTCCTCTCTTGACAGATGCAGATTTAACCCCTGGGATGACTAGACCACAGCTTTGTGTTTATGTTCTTATTTTGTATCCTGTAGATGCCATTCATATGAACCTGGTGGAGTATGCTTCTTCTTATAACGTGAATTATCACTTTTATTATAAAAATAGGTTAGTTTGCTTTCTTTCTTTCCTTTCTTTTTTCTTTTCTTTCTTTTTTTTTTTTTTTTTTGGTTCTAGGAATTGAACCCAGGGGTGCTTAACCATTGAGCTACACTCCCATTTCTATTTATGTATTTATTTATTTGTTTATTTAATTTTGAGACAGCGTCACACTAAGGTCACACTTAGAGTCTTGCTAAGTTGATAAGGCTGGCTTTGAACTTTCCATCTTCCTGCCTCAGGCCTCAGCCTCTCGAGCTGCTGGGATTACAGGCGTGCATAGTTTAGCTTTCTACACACCGTTCCTTTAGTCGTCTGAGGCTCCATGTGATCTGTCTCTGAAGCAGCACATTTATTGGTTCTGTTACTTCCCATCAGCCCTCCACCTTCCTCTTTTAGGCTGACTTGAGAGCCTCTGGGGCCTGCGGCACCCTTGCTGAGCGCTGTACCTGATGACCCATATCTTCCCTGCTCTTGGCAGACACACTGAAGTTCCTGGAGGGTTTCCTTCCGTAGCATTCAAGGACAGGGCAAAGACCTTAAACTTTTGAATGCTTCTGTCCAAAAAAAAAAAATGTCTTTGGGTTGGCAGGAAGTTTGGCTGAATGTGAACTGCTAGGGTGATTCTTTCTCTTTGGTTTCCTAGAGTGGCTGGGGAAAGTGTGACATCCTCTGGCTTCTTTGTCCTCATAGGAGGGACCATCTGCTTCTCTCCACCCTGCTCTAGGAGATGTGTGACAGGTTACATTGTAGCTGCCTTCAAACGAAATCAATTTTCCTAGTAGCCACCTTGAAGTAGAAATAAACAAGTGAAATTGATTTTAATGACATGTTTTAACTCAGCTAAAAATATGTGATAATTTCAATATGTGGTCCATAATGCACATTATTAGTGAGATATTTGATTTTTTTTCCTTCGGAATCTGGTATCTATTTCACATGTACAGCGCCTCCCAGTTCGGACCAGCCTCATTTCAAATAGTCAAAAGTCGCCTATGACTGCTGACTGTCATTGTGGACGGTGTGGCTTTGCAGGCTGTCAGCATTTTCTCTTGGTCCCTTGTACACTCAAGTTTCAGGTCCATATATGTCTAGATGTGGGTTCTTTGCCTTGTTATGCTCTCTCAACCTAGAGACACACTGCACTTCTGAGACACTACCATCTCCACCCATCCTTTTTCTTAGTTCCTCTTTCTGACATAGGTATTGGTCAGATACCAGACTTCTGGATTGGTTTTCTAAATTAATTCTTCTTTCTCTACTATACTTTTCTTTTCTTTTCTTTTGAGACTGGGTCTTGCTAGGTTGCTTGAGCTGGCTTTGAACTTGTAATCCTCCTCCCTCAACTTCTGTGTCTGGAATTACAGGCATGAACCAGTGTGCCCAGTTCTATTTTATTTTCTTTTTGTTCTGTATCCTGGGAAATTTTTAAAATATTATATTTCAACTCTTTGTTGATGTTTCTAGTTCAGCTGCCATAATTTTAAGTTCCTTGAGTTTTTTCCTTTCCCTCTTACATCATCCAACTGTTCTATTGCATGAATGCAATGTCTTCTTTTGTTTGTCTGAGGCTTTCAAAGGTTTTAAAAGGTTTACGCTGGCCAGGCCTGGTGACGCACAGCTGTAATCCCAGTAGCTTGGGAGGCTGAGACAGGAGGATTGTGAGTTCAAAGTCAGCCTCAGCTGAGGCACTAAGCAACTCAGTGAGACCCTGTCTCTAAATAAAATACAAAAAAGAGCTGGGATGTGGCTCAGTAGTTGAGTGCCCCTGAGTTCAATCCTCTGTACCCACCCCCCCCCCAAAAAAAAAGTCTTACTCAGTTCGTATGCCCACCGTTTCCCCTCGGTTCTGTCTGTCAGCTTTCCTTCACACAAAAGTGATGCTTGTGGCCTTCCCTCAAGGGAAGGGCTTGTCAACTGAAAGACCCCTGAAGTCAGAATTTGGAGACGTTTCCTCGACAGTCTTTTGAGAGTGGCCTCGTGGGCTTTCCCTTTGGGCAGCCAGGAGGCTTGGGGTGTGCTGTAGTTTGACTACCAGAAACAATCCAAGAGCAGCTGAAGGAAGAGGGTGCGGATTTTGTGTTCAGTATGCAGATTTAATTCCACCCTCCGCCTGCTCTTTCCTTGCTCCTGCTCTCTCTCTTTCCTCTTTTTTCATCCACATCCTTTCCTTTAGCTCAGAGACTACCTGTCCTCTGTGTCTGGGGTCCATGTGTGGAGTGCATCCTTCCATGTCTCCATAAATCTGTGGATTCCCTCCTGGGCGAGGGGAGTGGTAACCTGGATGTACAGTTTCGGGGGAGGGATCAGGGCAGCTGGCACCTGTCTGGACCACCACCCAGTCCTGGCTGAGGACCAAAGCTGGCAAGTACCTGTGTCCAGGATCCTGACACTGGAACCCCACAGGCCAAGAGTTCACCCTTCCATTCTGTGAAGACAGTTCTCTCTGCTCTCTGGGGTCCTCCTCTCCAAAAAATAACTAATTGCCATGTCTGTGGATGTTCTCTTTCCTGTTTTATTTATCACTGTAGATTTAATGTATTTTTTATTCGATTTTTCTAATTTTAGTGAGGTCTCTGGAGGAAGAAATGAAGGCAGTTGCTCTGACACAAGGAATTGAACAGCCTCCATTAGATTTTGTGTATAGTCGGTTTCTGATTTTTGGTTAGGAAAAGTAATAATTATAGTGTCCACTATTAAAGCTATGTGTACCCTATTCCAATATAATTTGCAAAATGGTCTATCCTCACATTAGTACAACATAGCAAAACCAGTAAAACATGAAATATTTTATGGAATGTTTTATTCTTCATATTTATGTAATAAGGAATTATTTGCTCATAACACTATCTTTTGACAGATATGAACAATATCAAAAAAGCTAATACAACCAGTTTTTCACCTTCATGATTGCCAACACAATTTGATTGGTTGACAACAAACCTCCCAGGAAAACTTTTCCTTCCTTTACAAAGCAGCAATGAAAATTTGGTTGTCAGCTTGCAATGTCCATCTGGGAAGTAATTTTCTACATTAAATAAATACAAACTAAAATTCTTAGCTTTATCTTATACGAAATTAAATTTGTTTAATTTTATTGACCGATTTAATATTTTGTTATCTTTAACTGTAAATCATTTTTATGTACTTATCAGAATTCTTGGGGGTTGGGGAAATAGCTCAGTTGGTAGAGTGCTTGCCTAGCATGCAAAAAGCCCTGGGTTTGATCCCCAGCACCACCAAAAAATAAATAAATGAATAAACAGAATTCTTCAGAAAATAGAGGGTGTGCTCTGATGATTCAGAAGAGAATCCTGTGGTGGGCTTATTGAGGGAGTCGTGGGTAGGGTTAAGGTTAACAGCAAGGAAAGCTGAGGGACCCTGGGGTCAGAGGCGTGGCCTAAGATAGCAAGAGCAGGAAAGGGCCCTGGGGCTGTTCCCTGACAGGCAGGGAGGAGCCGAGGTAGAAATAACCTGACACCACTTTCTTCTGGCTCTCAGGCCTTCACTGTTAAACAAATTTAGCCAAACACCAGAGAGAAAGTGTGGGACGCAGCCTGCAGGGCTCAGTTACAGGCCCAGAGCTGGGGAAGGCCAAAATGAACAAGGAGACCAGGGGAGGACAAGGGGTAGAGTGAGCTGCCAAAGGGGTGATGTGGGCTTCTTCTGGAGAGAACCTGGAAGCTGTTTGGTAACCATGGACACCTGGGGTAATGGTATCCCCTGTCTCAACTAATATCCAGCTTTTTGCCTCAATGTCCCCACTGGGGTTAGGAATGCCTGTGCCAAGGATACTTGGTCCTGCTTGAAAGGAACTCATAGCTGCACATTCAAGAATTTCTAAAAAGAGATGGAAATTATAGTCTCTTTGCCGCTGAAGTAAAACAGAAATGCTTGTATTTTTCTTTAAATGCTTTCTATAGGATTAACAGTTTAGTTTAAAATTGAAGAGAAAATCCAAGTCTCAAGTCTGTATCAATGCTGACCTTCCCATTTAATTTGGCTGACTAATTTGCAGATGTGAAACCTAATCATCTCAGTGTTGGTGTTTTGTTATGTAAGAAGGTGGTACCTTTAGCAAAGTCTTAAGCCTGTTAATAAAATTCATTTTACCATTTTTTTTTTCATGTTGACTTCAGTGAGCTCTCTTGGGTTAATTTTTCCGCCCTTCAGTGGATGTTATGTGCAGGGAAGAACTTGAGAACTGGGTCTTTGGTTTATTTCTTAACTACTCACTTGAATTGCCTCTGCCTAGTTTTCAAAAGGTGGTTTCCTGGATCTCTATTCATCTGTGCACTGCACCCTCTCTTTCCCTTTGTGATCTGGACAATTCATACCCCTGCTTTCTTTTTGGTGTCCAAAACTCCTAGTCTATGAAGCATTGTTGCTTAGCAACAGTTTAACGGTTCTTCCTCTCTGTGGCTATGACAAAAGAGCTGATCCGCATCTCCACAGCTCTTATTTATCCAGCAAAGATAGTTTCTTATCCTAGTTTACTAACAGTATAATTTTGTCTATCTTGAAGCTGCAACAAGATAAAAAAAAATGTATATTTTTAAATAAAACTTTTTTTTTTAATTGGCTCACTTGTTTGAACTTGATTTTGAAACCATTTTTTTGCTTAAAAAGACTCTTCTCAATGAAATAAGGTAAATATTTTTCCTCTAAATGTAAAGCAAAGAAAATAGATATGATTTTTAAGCTGATTGAAAAACCTCCTCCAAAATATTTTTTCTTAACTCAAATTTGCTTCACATAGTATCTGGAATATACCAGCGGGGGTGGGGTGGGGGGAATCTTCAAATTGTCTTATGTAACATTTGAATATATAGGAGAAGCCAATCTGGGATTCACAAAAACGTAACTGTGACACTTTGGGAAATCAAAAGCTTTTTAAAAACATCTTTAAGGAATTCTAAAGTTCTATGCTATTGATCTCTCTCCCTCTTTCAGCGGATTACATACCTGTGTTATTTCAGAGAATCCCCCTTCCAGGTCTCTCCTCTCCAGAATATTCTGAGACTTCCTGGCTCTCAGGGGGGCCCCCTTTCCTGGTGCTGTGGCTAAATATTACCTCCCTGGAGTCTCCTCTGATTTTCTTTTTTTTCTTTCTTTTTTTTTTTTTTTAAAGAGAGAGTGAGAGAGGAGAGAGAGAGAGAGAGAGAGAGAGAGAGAGAGAGAGAGAGAGAGAGAGAGAGAGAGAGAATTTTTAATATTTATTTTTAGTTCTCGGCAGACACAACATCTTTGTTGGTATGTGGTGCTGAGGATCGAACCCGGGCCACACGCATGCCAGGCAAGCGCACTACCGCTTGAGCCACATCCCCAGCCCCTCCTCTGATTTTCCCAAAGGAACTTCTCCCAGAAGAAAAGGGCAAAAAATAAAAATGGATCCCCTCTGCATTCTTCAGACCACAGGGCCACTTATTCCAATTTCCTATGGCTGGAAAGATCTTTTTTCCCTTCAGATGTGTAGTTCACTTTGCCAATGCTTTGGCCTTGGCAGTACTTCATCATGACTAGGGTTATCAGGACCAAAAGAGAAAAAAACAATTTTAAAAGCACAACAATAACAAAACCCCCAAACAAAACCAAAATAAAACAAAAGCCCAAAAGAAATTATTGCCATGCTCTCTGGTTCGCAGGGACCCCATTTACCAGAACATTTTAAAGCCAGTTCCAGACTCTTTTTCTGCTAGGAATGTCTAAGAGTTCCAGTTCCTCCTCATTCTTCTCAGTACTTGATAATGAACAGTGTTTTAATTTCAGTCACTCTAATAGGCTAATAGGGGTGAAGTAGTTTCTTAGTGATTCCTTTTGTTTTGTTTTTGGTACCAGGGATTGAACTCAGGGGCATCCAACCACTGAACCACATCCCTAGCCCTATTTTGTATTTTATTTAGAGACAGGGGCTCACTGGGTTGCTTAATGCCTCAGCTTTTGCTGAGGCTGGATTTGAACTTGCAATCCTCCTGCCTCAACCTCCCCAGCTGCTGGGATTACAGGCATGTGCCACCATGCCCGGTTTAAAGTGTTTCTTGAACAGTTTTTATTGAGACTCGTTTACACATAGCTCACCCACTTGAAATGCACAGTTTAATATTTTTGTTATATTACCATATTAATTTGTAAATATTGTGGAAAAATATATGTAACATAAAAGTTCCCATTTGACCATCTTTGGATGTGCCATTCAATGGCTTTAATTCCATTCACAGTGTTGCACAACCATCACCACTACACAGCTCCCTAATTGCCACCACTTTAAACAAATTCTGTACAATTACGCAATGACTCCCTATTCTCCCTACCCCAGACCTTAGTAACCACTGACCTACTCTCAGCCTCCATGAATTTGTTTATTCTTGATATCTCACAGAAGGGAATTATATAATATTTGCCCTTTTGTGTCTGGTTTATTTCATTTAACACAATTTTTTTCTAGGTTCATTCATGTTGTAGCATGTGTCAGAATTCATTCCTATCTATGACCAAACAACATTCCCTTGTGTGATATATCATGTTATATTTATTCATTCATCTGTTTACAGGCATTTGGGTTATTTCTAACTTTTATCTATTGTGAATCATGTTGTTATGCACACTGGTGTTTTCATTTGAGTCTTTGCCTTAAATTCCTTTGGGTATACACACCTAGGAAAAAGAAGCTGGGTCACGTAGAATTAAATTTTTATATAAGGAACTAAAAAAAATCTGGTTTCCATAATGGACACAATTAGGAATCCACAATTCCTATGACCCTACCAACAATGTATAAGGGCTCAACTGTCTCTATATCCTCAGCAATGTCTGCCCCCCCCCCCCCATTTTTAGAATTGTAATCATTCTAGTGCATTTATCTCCTGGTTTGAACTGTTTCTCTGATGGCTAATACTAACCTCTCCTCTTTTCCTACAAAGAATTTATTGTTAAATATTTCCTGCTCAGCATTGCCCCAGCTGACTCCTACGCATCTTGGTAGATTCTATTTTCATTTTCGTTCAGCTCCATATCTTTTCAAATTTCTTTTTTTTTTTTAGAGAGAGAGAGTGAGAGAGGGAGAGAGAGAAAGAGAGAGAGAGGGAATTTTTTTAATATTTATTTTTTTTTAGTTATTGGTGGACACAACATCTTTGTTTGTATGTGGTGCTGAGAATCGAACCCGGGCCGCACGCATGCCAGGCGAGCGCGCTACCGCTTGAGCCACATCCCCAGCCCTCAAATTTCTCTTGAGACTTCTTGGACCCATGAATTATTTAGAATGTATAGTTTAGGTTTCGAGTGTATGGAGAATTTCCTATTATCTTTATGTTATTATTTTCCAGTTTGGCCCTACTGTTACCACAAAGCATGTTTTGAAAGTTTTAAATTCTCTTAAAATTGTTGAGGTTTGTTTCACAGCCCAGCTTATGGTTGATTTGGGTTGTATATTCTGTGGGCACTGAGGTGCACATTCTGTTGCTCCAGGGTGAAGTGTTCAATGTTGAGCAGATCTTGTTGCTTGTTGGTGTTGAGTTGTTCTATATCCTTGCTGATTTTCTGTTTAGTCTACCAATTGTCCAGAGTGGGGTCTGTAGTTTCTAACTACAATTTTAGGTTTCTCTGTTTCTTCTATCAGTTCAGTTTTTAAAATTGGTTTTATTAGTGAATTATAGTCATGCATAATAGTGGGGCTAATTTTGGTGAAATCCTACATGCATGGAATTTCATTTGTTCCATTTCACTCCACAGGGCTTCCTCTTTCCCTCTCTTGCTCCTCTTCCTCTACTCTATTGGTCTTCCTTCCATTTATTTATTTATTAAGTTGGTGCTCTGGAGATATAAAAAATGTGGAATTCACTGTAGTATATTCATACACACACACACACACACACACACACACGAACGCATATACAGGGTAATTTTTTAACTTCATTCTGCATTTCCTCCCCTTTTCCCAGCCCTTCTCCCTCCACCTCAATGGCCTTTCTCTGCTCCACTGATCTTCCCTCTATTTTTGTGAAAAATGCCCTTTTCCCCATTTGTCCTTACTTTACTCTAATTTCTGCCATGACTTGCATAGCTGAACCCAAGGAACTAGAGAGAAGCAATGGTGAATTAAGAAACACACACACACACACATACACACACACATACGCACATAAATATTAAGAAAAGCTGGTATCAGGAGGAACATTGCACTCTAATGGAGAAAGAGTGTCTGAAGAGCTGGCCCAGCAGGTTTATTTATATAGGGTCTCATAATGAAGAAGATCAAGAAGTAAAGGATTACAGAGCATTGTTCTTTGGGCACTAGAAAGTTACAGGGCTAGAAACATTCTTGCAGCTATCTCACTGTTGCAATGCTTGGGGCTTCTTGTGACACCCAGGAAGCCCATTTTCTTATGTTACTGTTAAGCCGGCAGGCCCGGAAGTAGTAGTGCTGGTGAAACACTGTAGTTGTCTTGTTCTGCTCAGAATTCCTGTATCCCGGGGAACTATGTGCCTAAGATCAAGGTGGAGACTGATAAGACTCTTGCATAGAGCCTTTTCAGGTGGAGCGTCATCATAGCAACTGTGCACCCTGTTCCTTTGCACAGAAACATTTTCAGGCAGCAGGGGGGCCACAGCCATGAAGCAATCAGGTACTCCCAGTCTCAGTCACCACACTCCACAAACTTATGCATGTGAGAGGAAATATTTGACTGTTGACTTTTGAGTGTCTTATTTCACTTAGCATGATGTTCTCCAGTCCATACATTTCTTGGCAAATGCCATAATCTCATTCTTCTTTATGGATGAGTAAAACTCCATTATGTATATATACCACATTTTCTTAATCCATTCATCTGTTGGCAGGTATCCGGGCTAGTTCCAGTACTTGGCTATTGTGAATTGTGCTGGTCTAAATATTGATGTGACTGTATCACAATAGTGTGCTGATTTTAGTTCTTTTGGATAAATACCAGTGTGTGGGATAGCTGTCCTAGAGTGATTCCATTCCTTTCTTTTAAGGATCTTCCAAAGTGGTTGCACTAATTTGCAGTACCACCAACAATGTATGAGCTTCCTTTTCCCCCCACATCCTCACCAGCATTTATTATAACTTGTATTCTTGATGATTGCCATTCTAACTAGAGTTGGAACAGTGTAGTTTTGATGTGCATTTCCCTCTCAGGGTAGTTTTGTCCAGAGCCATCCGTGGGCTATGTGTGGACTACATTGGCATTGCAGCCTCATGAATAGGAGAATGTGGTGTCTGGGAACTTCCAGTGCACATTTCCTCTGACTGACTGCCCAGACACATTGTGAGCCCTAGACAAGGTCTGCCCCAGGTCCCACATAGCACTGGAGATGGGGTGACCTACTGCAGCCACAGAGCCTCTCAGAGATGGGCATGACCTGCCAAGATGCCAATGAACATGCTGACTTCCAGACACCATGAAACAAGATTCCACCCCTGAAACCTTATCCCTCCCTGCCTTTGATGTACCCCCTTAAATAAACCACCTGAGCCATTTTCTAGTTGTCTAGCTCCAGCTCCTTTGTGGACTGGATCTATCAGGCAGGTCAAATTAAATTTTATTAATTTAAAATTAATTCTGACTTTGTCTTTTGTTATTCACTAATTATTCTAGACTTTAATTTCTTAAGTGGCTTACATCTTCCAAAGCAGGAAGAAGAACATCCTAATGAGGCGCTGGACACCTCTCTCTCTCTCTCTCTCTCTCTCTCTCTCTCTCTCTATATATATATATATATATATATATATATATATATATATATATATAATTATTATTTGTGGTAGTGCTGGGGATTGAACCCAGGGCATTGTGCATTCGAGGCAAGCACTCTGCCAGCTGAGCTATATCCCCAGCCCATCCCCCCTCCACATAGTTTATTTGCATTTCCCTCTAGGTGCAGTTTTTGTTTTAAATATGTATTTTTATTAGTTGTAAGTGGACACAATACCTTCATTTTATTTTTATGTGGTGCTGAGGATCCAACGCAGTGCCTCATGTGCGCCAGGTGAGCACTCGACCACTGAGCCCCAGACCCAGTCCCTCGGTGCAATTTTTGATTCATATATTTTGTAGCTGTTGTTTGTGCATCACACTTAGGATTGCTATATCCTCTTGATTTACTTATCCTTATGTTGTTATATAAAGTCTTTGGTAACTTCCTTTCTGAAATTTACTTCATTCTGATTTTAACATAGACACTCCTGCTTTATTTATGTCCACCTGGTATACCATTTTGTATTCCTTTTCATCCAACCTCTATCATTATATTTATGATGAGTTTCTTGTAGCTACCATATAGTTGGGTCTGTCAATCTCTGTCTTTAATTAGTATATTTAAACCACTTACATGCCATGTAATTACTGAAATATTAGGGCTTAAGTTTGGCATTTTAATTTTTTCTCTTTTATTTTCCTTGCTTGGTTTCTTTGATCAATTTTAGTATTATGTTTTAGTCTATCTACAGTGTTTTTGAGAGTGTCTCTCTGAACCTTCATCAGTGGCCGTCCTACGTGCTACACTGTGCACTTTTCTCTAGTGGTGTCAGTGTTCTACTCATTCAAGTGCAGTGCACAAGTTTTGCTTCTCTGTGTCCCTTTGCCCTCCCCTCTTGATAATGGAATTATCTTAAATATTTCTTCTACAAATGTTTCCTCTACATATGATCATTCATGTTATTTTTGTTTTACTATCATACATAAATTAAAAAGCTCAATATGACCAAGAATATGAGTTGTATTTGCCCCTTCACTTTTTTCATTTTTCTTCCTTCACTTTTTTTTTGGGGGGGGGAGGGTACTAGGGATTGAAATCAGGGGCATGTGACCATTGAGCCATCTCCTCAGTCCCATTTTGTATTTTATTTCGAGACAGGGCCTCACTGAGTTGCTTAGCGCCTTGATGTTGCTGAGGCTGGCTTTGAACTCGTGATCCTCCTGCCTCAGCCTCCCGAGCTGCTTGGATTACAGGCATGCACCACCACACCTGGCATCAGGTCTTTTGATATAGTAGCATTAACACACTGAGACAAGATTCAATTCTGTCAAGTTGTCAGTTTGTTCCAAATTGATCTATGTACTCAATACATAAAATTCTTGGCAAGATTTTTTGTTTTTTTGGGGGGGTAGGGAGTTATTATGGATTGAACTCAGGGGCACTTAACCATTGAGCCACATTCCCAACACTTTTTTGTATTTTATTTAGAGACAGGGTATCACTGAGCTGTTTAGTGCCTCACTTTTGCTGAGGCTACCTTTGAACTTGCCGTCCTCCTGCCTCAGCCTCCTAAGTGCTGGGATTACAGGTGTGCACCACTGCACCCAACTTCCTTCACTTTTTTTAAAAAAATAATTTCTTTTTTCACAATACCTTTATTCTATTTATTTATTTTTATGTGGTGCCAAGGATTGAACCCAAGGCCTCACACATGCTAAGTAAGTGCTCTACCACCGAGCCCCAGCCCCAGCCCTTTCTTCACTTTTAATGGTTTCAATTTTTATTATGACCATCTATTTAGAAAAATTTCAAATTTCCTAAAAGAATAGCTACACATTCTTTTAGTTTACCTTCATCTGTGGATGTCTCGATTCCTCTTTCATTCCTTAAGTCCACTGAATCTGGGTTGATTGTTTTTTCCTTTTTCTTGGCTGGGGGGGGGGCGGTTGCCAGGGATTGAACTCAGAGGCACTTGACCACTGAGCCACATCCCCAGCCCTATTTTGTATTTTATTTAGAGACAGGGTCTCACTGAGTTGCTTAGTGCCTCACTGTTGCTGAGGCTGGCTTTGAACTTGTGATCCTCTGTCTTAGCTTCCCTAGCCCCTGGGATTACAAGCTTGTGCCACTGTGCCTGGCTGACTGTTTTTTTTCCCAATACTGAACATTGAGCCCAGGGGTGCTCAACCACTGAACTCTATCCCAAGTCCTTCTTATTTTTGAGAAAGCATCTAAGTTGCTGAGGCTGGCTTCAAGCTTGCAACCCTGCCTCAATCCCCTAAATCACTGAATTAAAGGCTCACACCACTGCAAACTGCTTTGGTTGATAGTCCTTTTGTCTTTGCATTTGAAAAAAAAAAATGTGTCACTTCCTTCTTCCATGGTTTCTAATGAGAAACCCACTGTCTGTTTTCCTCTTTGCGTCAACTTTCATTTTTCTCCTGCTACTTTCAAAATTGTCTTCCGTTTTCAGAAGTTTAACTAAGCTGAGTTAAACTTTAGTGCAGATTTCTTTGAGTTTATCTTGTTTAGAGTTTGCTCATCTTCTTTGATCCATAGGCTTGAATCTCTTGCCAAATTTGGGGGATTTTCAGCCATTATTTATTCACATATTTTTTTCTTCTCTTCCTTGTTGAACTCTGATGACACAAAGCTTTCTTCTTCTCCTTCTCCACCCCTCCTCTCTCTCTCTCTCTCTCTCTCTCTCTCTCTCTCTCTCTCTCTCTCTCTCTCTTTTTCTCTTTTCCTTTCCAGTCTATTTTCCATGTTTGTTAGTTTGGGTCATTTCTATTGTTCTGTCTTCAAGATCATTGATTGATTTCTGTCTCCCTTATTTTTCTGTTGAGCCCATTCACTGAGTTGTTTTGGTAGCTATGTTTTTCAATTCCATAATTGGTTCTTCATATCTTGTATGAAGATATGAATTCTAGCTCAGACTTTCTAGTTTTCAGGTGTTTTAAGCATTGTTTGAATTCTTCATTGAAGCATTTTCATGCTGGCTGCTTAATATTCATTATCAAATACTTAAGACATTTCAAGCATGTTGGCATCTCTCTTTTTTTTCTAGCACTGGGGACTGAACCCTCATGCATGCTACACACCCTACCACCCTACCCTACATCTGTGATCCTTTAAAAAAAATTTAGAAAATTTTGAGACAGTCCTGCTAAGTTGCTCAGGCTAGTCCTGAACTTGCTGTTCTCGTGCCTCAGCCTCCCAGGTAGCTGGGATTACAGGAGCATGCCATGATGCCTGGCTGGTGTTGGTATCTCTTGATTTTTTTTTCGTTCACATTGAGATTTTTTTTCATTCAAGTTGAGTTTTCCTTGGTGTTTGTACAATGAATGGTATTTCACTGAAATATGAAAAACTTAGGTATTATATTACAAGACCCTTGATCTTATTTAAGTCTTCTGTATTGGTCAACCTGTCTTCGCGTCACTCCAGTCAAGTAGGTCTGGGGCTGTGCTAGCTACAGCCACGAGAGGTGGGAGTGCACAAGTCAAGGGGTGGAAAACGAGTATAATGGCCATGATCATTTGATTTAAGTAAGGAAGAACAGCTTAAAGGTTTCCCATTCAGCTTCCTGGTTCCTAGTAGGGAAACCTGAGGACTCCAGCACCTCACTGGGTTTCCACTGTATTACTCTGGCTGCCCTGGGCAGGAATGCCTCGGTACTGCTTCCCATGGGCCTCTACTCACACAGAAGAAATGAACGCACTATCCCTACCTGCTGACTGTCCAAGAGGCTTTAATACCATCCCAGCGTGGAGGGGGAGGGTTGCCTCATTAGCATAGGGTTGGAGTAGAAGTCCAGGTTGTCCATGTAGTCTCTTACAATACCAGGGGCAGGCCTCTCCTTCTCCTGGCAGGGGTGGAAGTACTGAATCCCAACTTGGACTTCTCTGCAATTGCCCTGAAATGGAGTTGGGGAGATTTATGTGGCATAAGTGAACACTAGGCTCCCCTCTGCGCCTCTCCTGGTGGAGCTGGGGGTCTGGCTGCAGTTTCCTTGGTGGTCCTTGGCTAGAGTAGAGTGATTATTGTGCAAAACCTTTTTTTCTCCCTGCAGGCTGCTCCTTTCCTAGTCCTTTGACTAGAGAGAAAGTTGGTTTTCACTGAAGGTTTTTGTTTTGTTTTTAGATCCCTTGATATTTCATGTTATCAGCTTCTGCAGCACATCTTAGATGCATGAGGCAGAAAGAAAACCCGTCAAATTTATTACTGTGTTGTTCCAAGGGTCTGGAGGGCGGCCCCTAGCCAGTTGTGTTCATCTCCTTAGCTTTCAAAAGCTTATTATGTTTGTTCTATACATAATGTCAAGGATTTTAGTTCTACTTAGCAGGAAGAACAGGAGAAAGTACTTCTATTCCATCTTTCTAGGAACAGATGTTTCAGACAATTTATATCAAAGTGACTATGGACAGGGTTTGATTGAAATCTATTATCCTATTTTTCTATTTGCTGCATATGTCCTTTATTTCTTTTTTCTTCCTTTTTAACCTTTATTTGTAAGTATTTGATATTTTGGTTCAATTTTTTCTACTAGGGGTTGACACCAGAGATGCCTTAACACTGAGATGCCTCACCATTCCTTTTAATTTTTTTTTTTTTTTTTTTACTTTGCTAAATTGCTTAGGGTCTCACTAAGTTGCTAAGGCTGGCCTTGAACTTACAATCCTCCTGCCTCAGCCTCCTGAGTCGTTGGGAATGTGGGTGTGTCACCATGCCCTGCTTCCTTTGTTCTTGTAGCTGCTATTCTTTGATGCTTATTAGGGTTATAGTATTATCTTTAACTCACCTTAAGTCTACTTCAGATGATATAGTATTACTTCACATGAAGTAGTCTTATGACAATATACTTTTCTTTCTCCTCTCTTTGTGCTACTTTTGCCACACGTATGGAGATTTAGTTCCATACGTACTATAAACTCCACAGTCTATAGTGCTACGGACTGAATTGTACCCTAACCCAAATGTGACTGTATTTGAAAATAGAGCCTGTAAGGAGGTTAATAAGGTTAAATGAGATCACAAGGGTAAGACCTTCATAAGACAGGATTAGTATCCATGTAAGAGACACCAGTGTATTCTTTCTCTTCCCATCATGAGAGACACAGTGTGCAGGTGGCCATCTGCACAGGAAAAGAACTTTCATGTGAGTTTGACCATACTGGCACCGTGATCTCAGGCTTCCAGGCTCCAGAATGTGAGAAATATATCTTTACTGTCTAAGTCACCCGGTCCATGGTTATTTTGTTATAGCAGCCTAAGCTAAAATGCGTGGTCATTATTTTGCTTTAAACTTTTGATAAACAATTGATAAACAATGATCCCTGTCCCTGGCAGTACTGGGGATGGACCCCAGGACCTTGTGCATGCTAGGCAAGCAGACTACCACTGAACTACATCCCCAGCCCTTTATTTTGAGACAGGATCTAAGTTGCCCAGGCTTGTCTCAAATTTGCAATCCTCCTCCCTTAGCCTACTAAATAGCTGATTTATAGAACAAAGATCTCCTAAAGACTTTTAAATAATAAGAAATTTTAATCTAGATGGGTAGTTATCATTTCTGCTTCTCTTCATTCATTTGTGTAGACCCAGATTTCCATCTGGTGTCGTTTTCCTTCTGCCGTTAAATAATGTCACTTAACAGTTTCTTATTTAAGCCATCTCCTGCCACAAGTCAAGGGGCGGAAAACAAGTATAATGGCCATGATCATTTGATTCAAGTAAGGAAGAACAGCTTAAAGTCCCATATACTTTTCTAGTTTGTGTGCAGAGTAATGATCCAAACCAGTGCTATGGTCCCTGGTGCTTGGACAATGGTCCAAGTTCTCTTTATTCATCTTCATATTTAGTTGGAAAATAGATTCACATGAGGGTCATGGAGTAAAGTAGCATTACCACCTTCCCCAGGGAAAGGGCTCGGACTCGATGTAAGTTGGGGATAGGTGATGAACTTGAGTCTCTTGTGATATGACTAGATTAGTGTCCATGTAAGAGACACCAATGTATTCTCTCTCTTCCCACCATGAGAGGACACACTGTGAAGGTGGCCATCTGCACGGGAAAAGAACCTGTGTGTTCTGTGATGTGATTTCAGAAAAATATTTCACCATGCTCACTCCCTACCCCTCGGAGTGTAAAAAGTAGGTGAGGGCCTTCCACGTGTGCACTGAGCCTTCTTCTCATAGGGCACTCAACACAGCTGTCCCACCTGTAGGCAGGACTGACCCAGCAGCCAAAAAACCCAGGATGTATATACAACTGCCACGACCACCCGTCATTTAACATTTTTTTTTTTTACATTGGAGAGTCTTCTACCTTTTCTGTTTTAAAAGGTCCTTCTTTTGCCTTCACAATTTTTTTTCCTTACATAAATAGTTCTTGGTTGCCTGGATGTTGCTCCATTTTTCTCCCGGCTGGTATTATTTCTATGAGAAATGCGCTGTCACTCCTATCCTTGTTGCTCTGTACATAATATGCTTTCTGGGCAGGGTTTTCTATAATCATTGTCTCATTTTCACTGCTTTAAAAATTTTATTATGTTGTGCTTTGGCGTGATTTTCTTCACAGTTATTTTACATGGGTTCATGTAGGTTCTCAAATCTGCGGGTTTATGATTTTCATCAAATTTGAAAATGACTTTTTCAGTCCATTCAACTACCCACTTACTATGTTCAATATTTCCTCTAATTTCTTGAACATATGGAATACAATCACAAAAACTGCTGTCAATGTCTGTGTCTAATTTCATCATTTTGTCTCCTCCTGGTAAGCAGAATACTATGCACCCCAAAATGTCCATACTGTAATACTCTGAACCTAAAAATATTATAGGGCAAAAGGGATTTTATGTGATTGAGGATCCTTATAAGAGGCAGGGAGAGTTACAAGAGAGAGACCAGAGTGATGTGGGACCACTAGTCATGGAATGTGGGAAACTTCCAGAAGCTGAAAAAGGTAAGGAAAACATTCTCTTGGGGATCTCGAAGAAGAAACACAGCACTGATCACTCAGTGTAGACTTGTGGCCTCCAGATTTGTACAATAATGTATTCTTTTAAGCTACTACATTTAAAAAGCAATAGGAAATGAACAATTTTCATGAAGAGTTGATTTCCAGTTTCTTTGAGTGTCTGGTAATTTTTGATTGAATAACAGACATTGTTTTATCTTGTCGGGTGCTGTATATTTTTTATATATTGTCAATCTTTGTTAGGCAGGCCTGCAGCTGAATCTTGTCTCGGGTTAATTTATCTCATTCCTGAAGGAAGACTCTTTTTGGTACTGTTAACTTTTGAATGATGTGATTCTCCAATCTTCTGGAAATAGGCACTACTTTTGGCCTGGTGGTAGTTTCAGGCACTATACTCTGTATTTTTTGCTTTGTTGTGTGCAGCTTCCTCGTGTGCACGCACTGATCGGTCCTTACTGAACACTGAAGGAGGGACCTCTGCAGGTCCCCAGTGCCCTCTTTCTGTACACCATTCCCCTTTCCTGCTCTCTGAATTCCAGTGATGCTGCCCAACCCTCAACTCAGGTAGACCGCCAGGATCTGCCTCATTTCCCATCTCTCATATCATGGCCTGGAAACTTTCTCCAGGCAGTGAGTCAATTGTGACTTCATCTTTTTTTTTTTTTTCCCCTAATCTTTCAAGAATCTCTGTTCTGCATTGGCTGATGGTCAAATGTCTCATATATTTTGTCTACCTTTCTTAGTTCTTTCAGGTGGAAGGGTGACCCAGTACCTGTTACTACATCTTGGCTGGAAGTGAAAAGCAGAAGTTTCCATCTAAATTAATCTTAAAATAAAATTTTCTTAAAATTAATTTCATATGATCTCCTAAGGTATATTCTCTAGTCTTTCCACAGGCATTAATGCCTTTCTTGGCAATATAAGTTATACATGCATATGTTTTTATCTTCTTAAAGTAGACTGAGCTTCTGGTAGGAAACATAAAAAAAATTCTGAGTCCTAGTATAGGGCCTTACAAATGTGAGAAGTATGAATACTTAATAAGCATCTACTTAATGGAATAACAATAAATAGGAATCCTATTTGGCCCAGGACTTCAAGATTTGAGATAGAAATGTTGTAGTATTTTCCTAGCAGTAAGGCTATCCATAATCTTATGAGAATCTTTGTGATAAGATGTAGATATAGGGCTGTGGCTGGGGCTTAGTGGTAGCATACTTTCCTAGCATGTGTGAGGTCCTGAGTTTGATTCTCAGTACCACGTATAAATAAATAAAGGTCCATCAACAACTTAAAAAAAATTGGGGCTGAGATGACTGAGGCTTTAAAATTTAAAAAAACGTAGATATTGATTTCTTGGCATAGGTAGGTGTATCTATAGTGTAAAACAAATGGGGGAAAGGGAAAATGAATCAAATCAAAATAGGATAGTTCTTTAGACAAGTAACTTGGCAATCAATCAGTTTCTAATCAGTGGCTTAAGACTTAGAAGGCATAGCTTTATGATTTCTGTATCTTCTAAGGACAAGGTACATAAGAGGCTTATCATGTATGTTCAGCTAAATGTACCCAGATTTTTCTCTGAAGTTCTGATGAGATTGTCATTCAAAGTATCTGCTTCTTCATATTAAAGCCAAAGAGATGTTTGGCCCATTTTACTTTTTCCATGACTTTGAATATTGAGCACGTGACTACAGGATAAGAAAAGACTGCAGTTCCCTGTGTTGTTAGCACCTGGGCTGTATTACATCTACTAGTTCCCACCCCTTTCTAATAATGGTTCTCCCACTTTCATAGATTGATTTTTGAGTTCTTAATCTTTGTAATAAGTTACTTTTTGCTTACATTAGGGAGAGTCATTTTTGCTGCCTATGACCTAAAAGCAAAATACTGTTACAGTAAAATGGAATCGTATATCTCAAGGTAGGGGTTTACATGGTCTTTTCAGTTAATTTGGCTGTCTAACTACACGTTCAAACCTGTGAGAGACATCTGCTGTAATAATTCAGCCTAGTCTGCACTCACAGACCTACCCAGATCTCAAGAAATAATAATTGCACAGTACTGACCAGGCAATAAATTGACAGTTGTGTCTGGTACAAGCAAAGTATTCTTAAGATTATTGAAAAACTGAAAGCTATCCGGTAGAATATATCCCAGGTGGTGAGAACTTTTTGAGTGATGTGATATAAATAGTTGTTTAGGGGGTAAGCCTTAAAATTTCCACATTTATAGAAGTTGGCAGCCATCTAATAAGAGAGTAGAGGAGATTTTGGAAGGAAAGTAATTTATGAAGCATAAAACACTGCAAAAATAAGGTTATAACGAGGTATGACTAATTTATTGAACAAACTAATGAACACTAACATAATCTAATATGGGGTCAACTGGTGTAAGGGCCCTTAGGAATTAAGATCTTCCAATATGGTAGCCATTAGATTCATGAGGTTATTTAAGTTCAATTTAAAAATTTAGTTTTTCAGTTGTTCTAGGCACATAGGGTTAGTGGTTACAAAATTAGTACAAATAATTTCCATAAGAAAAAATTGTTTTGGACAGTGTTCCTCAAGAAAAATGTCAGGATAAGTTTAGTCAATGTATTAGTGACATAGAAATTTTGATTTTTAAACATTTTATTGTTTCCTAGTTTAACAAACTGGAGGTGCCTTTGTATATGATGACCTCACAAATAATTGTGCTGAAATTCTTACTCCTGACTACACTGATGTGGTAGGTGGATGCCCCAGGCTCTCAGCTCCCAGACTGGGCCAGTTCTCTCTGCACCACAAACTGTAGCTGCAGGTTTAGGTGGAGGCAGTTGTGAACAGAAGGGAGCCAGGACTGTCTTCTCTTTCCCAGCACTGGGCTCTCCTAGGCTCAGGGTATAGCACCACACTGAGGCTATTTGCACTTGAGGTAGAACTTTCTCCCCAATCAGGGAGTTTCCACTAATCCCAGGATGACTGTGTTCCTGAATCTGAGACCCCTGAGTACACTGTGATCTGTTTATGCAGCTGTCTCCTGTGCTAGGCTGAGCTGCCTGAAAAATAGACCAATTTCTCTATGTCCATAATCCCAGTAGCTGGCCTACACATAGCAGGTGCTCAGCGAGTGAGTTGTTGTTTTGTTATTGACATCACTGACTGGACATGGCACTTTCCCCTCTCAACCTCCATATTCAGATCTGTGAAATGAGTAGGTGGGTAAAGACTCTTCCATCTTTGAAGAGTGAAATGACACTCAATACTGCTTGTGGTGGCAGTACTGAGAAATGCCCAAAGCACTACTAAATGTCCTGTTCTTCACATCTTTCTTCTTCTTCTTTTTTTTTTTTTTTTTGTACTAGGAATTGGACTCAGGGTCACTCAACCCCTGAGCCACATCCCCAACCCTATTTTGTGTTTTATTTAGAGACAGGGTCTCACTGAGTTGCTTAGTGCCTCACCATTGCTGAGGCTGGCTTTGAACTTGCAATCCTCCTATCTCAGCCTTCCCAGACGCTGGATTACAAGCGCCCTAGGAGAATAGGACTCTTAATCCACACAACTAAAGACAAAAAAAAAAAAAAAAAAAAAAAGAAAGAAAAAAGAAAAAAAAAAAAAAAGAAAAAAACTTTCTAACTTTAGAGTATAAAAACCATCAAAACATGGGGCTGGGGATGTGGCTCAAGTGGTAGCGCGCTCGCCTGGCATGTGTGCGGCCCGGGTTCGATCCTCAGCACCACATACAAACAAAGATGTTGTGTCCACTGAAAACTAAAAAATTAATATTAAAAAATTCTCTCTCTCTCTCTCTCTCTTTAAAAAAAAAAAAAAAACCATCAAAACATCAAAATCCTCAGACTGTAGAGATAAGCCTGTGCTCTTCCAGGTAAATTAAGATGACAATCAATTAACAGATTAGGCCTGGGTCTAGGAAACATTAGGCATTCAAATCCCAAGCATGGATTACTCTATCTTTTCCCTGGTCACAGAGTTTAAGCTTAGCCCCAGTCCAGTTCCTCTATCCTACCGCAAGACCTGGTAGGAGCCAGGTCTCTGTCATCTTACTTGAAAAAGTGAAAACTCACCTGTTATTGCTGGTGAATACAGGACTCAACTTAGTGGAATATAAATTTAGGATATCATTCTACTATAAAACACATTGGTTTGGAAAGAATTGAACAATTAAAACAATTGTTTCCTGCTTTGGGTTATAGATGAATTGACTGAAAGAAACCAACTAGTGAAAATGAAGGAAAAGCTGAAAGAATATCTCCTTGGTTTGCCACATTCTGAACATCCTGGGTTGGCTCTATTAATTATCACTTTTTTCTGAGTTTTCAAAAACATAATTTTTGTGAAGCATCCCCATGTATTTTTTAGCATTTTTCTTTTTTTCCCCCTCACTGGTATGGCAATCTCTTCCTGAATTTTAAAGTTTCTCTTATGATTTCCAAAGATTAAATGGATGGAAACGAAAATCCCCAATCATTAGTTGTTCTATTATAAATTCAAGCACATGTGACTTTTTATTCAACTTTAAATATATTTTCTTTCATTTTGAGATTTAGAAAATGTAAATATCACCCAACCCCTAAATTTTACATAGTGTATCTAAAATGTTTTGTCAGCCATTAATAATGCTACTAAAATTTTTTAAAAATAAAGGTCAACAGTTAAATAGGAAAAGTAAGCATAATTTATGAACATTTTAAACTTTCAAATAGTAAAATAAACGGTCCATGTTCTCAAGCATAAAGTCTACACAATTATAGTATATTGAAAGAGTGGGTATAAAACCCAACACTTATTGAGTATTTGTATAAACTGGGAAGTAAGACCTTTGAGTATCCTTATTTTACAGATGATAAAAACTGCATTCTAAAGGCTTTTAGAGAGAGCACAGAGTTAAGATGAGACAGATTTGGTGGTCTATCTCCAGAATCTTAGCATTTTACACTGTCTGAAGGTGAAAATAATTTCCAGAATCCCAGATAATGGCACTAAGACAATTTTTAAAAATCAAAAGAAATAACATTTTAAAGAAATAAAAATAGGATGGGTATGTAGATCAGTGGTAGAGTGCTGGCCTAGCACGTGGGGTCCAGGCCCAGCAACGTAAAAAAAAAAAAAAAAACCAACAACAACGAATAAATATATGAAACGCAGTGCTACTAACGAGAATAACACGAGTGGTTACAACAGCTGGTCAATCTTACTGACTGTTCTGGGCGTTTTTTATTTAACATGGCTTTAAATAGATTAAAAAAATAACATGTAATTCATCACTATTTTGTGCATGAGTGGCAGGTGAAGTGATAGAGAACTAGTCAGAACACCCAGCGCACTTGAGTTCCATACCTACCACAGTGGCTGCATGAGTTTGGGGTCATCACAGAAATTAAGGTGCGGCTGGCCTCCGCCTGCACTGGCGCGCAGGGTGGAGGCCGGCGCAGGTGCGGGTCACCTGCGCGTCAGGTGCATCCCGCCTCCCCCCCAGGTCTCTCCAGAAAAAAGCAGAGAGTTGAAGGTAAGCCAAAGGCCACGTTAGGCGCCTGGGAAGATTATCAAAGGCATTCGTCTCTTTGAACCTGTGGTGGCGGTCCCACGCACGCAGGTCCCAGCCTCGCCGCAGCAGCGGTCCCTGCGCACCCGGGTCCCGCGGCACCGACGTCGCTCGGCAGCGCAGGTGCCGTGCCTCCGCGGGCGCGCGGCGCCCCCTCTGGAGGCGCGGGTGACAGCGGCCGCGCACGGCCGGCGCCGACCTGCGCGCTCGGGGCGTCCCTCCGGGGCTCCCGCTGTGCGCCTGTGCCGAGCGGCGCGCCCCGCGGCTCTCGCACACCTGCCCCACGGCCGGGCCCGGCCGCGCAGCGCCGCCGCCATCTTGCTGCCGCCGCCCTCCGCAGCGCCGCCCGGCCTCCCAGCGCCCGAGCCCCGCGGGCGGCGCCGGCGGCGGCCGAGGAGGAGGAGCGCGGGGCGCAGGAGGCGCGGCCTCGCCTCTCGGGCCCTCAGGGCCAGCGCGGGCGGGGCGGGGCGGCCCGTGGCCCCGGGACGCGGCCGGCTCCGCCCGGGCGCCTCCTCAGCCCGCCCGACCGCGGCCCCCGAGGCCCGGGAAGCGAGGCCGCGCCTCCCGCTCCTCCTCCTCGGCCGCCGCCGCCGCCCCGGGAGCCGGCCGCGTCCGGCGCCGCCTCTTCCGCCCCGCCGGCGTCCGCGCGGGCGGGCCCGACGTCAGCGCCGCCCCGCCCGGCCCAGCCTCGCCTCGGCCTCGCAGCGCGGCGGCGGCAGGTCCCTCCCCAGACATGGCCCTGGGAGGCGGCAGCACATGGCGGCCGCGGCGGCCGTGAGCGCGCCCCCGGCCCGCCCCAGCCCGCCCTAGAGGCCGCCCGCGCCGGCCCGCCACGGCCCCGCCGCCCCCCGCCCCGCCGCCGCCGGCCCCGCCGCCCGCGCGCGCCCGCCCCGCCGCCGCCATGGGCGTGCAGGGCTTCCAGGACTACATCGAGAAGCACTGCCCGAGCGCCGTGGTGCCGGTGGAGCTGCAGAAGCTGGCCCGGGGCAGCCTGGTGGGCGGCGGGCGGCAGCGGCCCCCGCAGACCCCGCTGCGCCTGCTGGTGGACGCCGACAACTGCCTGCACCGCCTGTACGGCGGCTTCTACACCGACTGGGTCAGCGGCGGCCAGTGGAACCACATGCTCGGCTACCTGGCGGCGCTCGCCAAGGCCTGCTTCGGCGGCAACATCGAGCTCTTCGTCTTCTTCAACGGCGCGCTCGAGAAGGCCCGGCTGCACGAGTGGGTCAAGCGGCAGGGCAACGAGCGCCAGACGGCGCAGCAGATCGTCAGCCATGTCCAGAACAAGGGCACGCCGCCGCCCAAGGTCTGGTTCCTGCCGCCCGTCTGCATGGCCCACTGCATCCGCCTGGCGCTCATCCGCTTCCACGTCAAGGTGCGGCCGGGCCGCGAGGCCGGGGGTCCTCGGGGCTGGGGGCCCCGGGTGGGCCAGGGTCTAGGGGGGCCGAGGACCCTCCGCCTGGGGTCCTTGGTGCCCAGGGTCAGGGCTGGGCCGGAGTCCAGGGAAAGCCTGGACTGGGCCTGGGGTGGTCCTCCCTTTTTGCAAGGACTGGGTAGTAGGCCGCACCGCCTTCCCTCCGTGTCCCAGGCCTCTCTCCCGGGCGCAGCGTGTCGCCAAAGTGGCGCGCGGGGGACTCGGGAGAGCGTGCCTGGAGCCAGCCCCCAGGCGGGCCAGATGGATGTCCGGCAGTTCGGGCCGCGCACTGTTCAAGTCCGCCCGCAGCCGTCCCTCCTCCCTGGCCTGCTCGGGCCTCACCGACGACTGAGGATACCGAGCGTCGGTGAGAGTCCTGCACCAGAACTGGCATTGGTGGTGTCGATACTCATGTCCTTAGTGTTTCCTCTCCTTTTGGAGGTGGGCAGGCTACTCACTCGCGTTTGATTTGAACAGTATATGAGTCTGTGCATTCTTCGGTTTTAGTCCTTCCTTTCCTAGCAACAGGTTTATGCCGGAAGCCTGAAGGATGAGTAGTAATAGTGGGGGCATCGCCAGGGCCATGGGGAGAAGCAGTTGGAAATGGCAGGGCTGCCTCCATAGCTATGGGAGGCGAAACTTGTGTAAGGCCCGCGCATTGGCCTCTAATTCAGAGCGCAGAACCTTGCCCCCGTGCCGTTGAAGATGGAGTGTGCCTTTGGAGAGTGTCTGTGTCTGTGGTGGTGGTTTATTTTATTTTATTTTATTGCGTTTGATTCCCAGGAGTTGTAAAACTTGACAGGATAAGATTTTTGTCAGTTTTGTGACAGACTGTTTTTAAACTAGTTCAGTTTTATGTATCTGATGCAGAAGGAGTTCAAAATTAGAGGTAAAGGTTTGGGGATCAGGCAATTACAGGCCTGAACTTGCAGGATTTATTTTTCTGGTGCATAGTTAAGTGTTCAGTGACCTTCAGCAGTGCCCTGACTGGTGGGTAATCAGAGCTCCACATTGTCAGCCTTCTGCTGTTCCTGTGGCAGAGGGTTGTGAGGCCAAAACTGGGCCAGAGGAACGTGAGGACTCACAATTAACTAGCAAAATAAGTACATAAATGATCATGAACTTAAAGTTTTGATCGCTTGCTTTTTCCTTAAAACAGTTTTTTTTTGGGGGGGGGTATGGTATCGGTTTTTTTAGCACTTGCTCCACTGTCTTCCAACTTGTCCTTTCTATTTCTCTTGAAACTGTGCCCGAGTTCAAAGTTTGTGAAATTCTCCCTCTTCCTGATTTCCCCCACTGCCCGTGATGAGATGGTGGTAGTTAAGCCTAAAATGATAGCGGAAGTCCCACCCAGGATTCTGTTGCAGTTTCACCAGTTGCAATCCCATTGGTGAAATGGTTTTAAGGCTGTAGATAGAAGCGGCTGGAGCAGTGGTGATTGGCCCATGAGCCTGGCAGATACTCTGCCTGCCATTCCTCAGGAAGTTCGGGTGAGAGACAGTGTGTGCTGCTCACATTTTCTCAGAGGCAGCCTGGGCTCTGGGAGAGGGAAAGTGGTGCCATTTCTTTTCCGTGATCCACCTCCAGTGGAGCGTCTAAGTGTTCATAGTTTTGTCTTCAGAGTTGGGAGACACCACTTAGGAGACAGCAGGAGCTTTACTCATTTGCTTTTGGTGATATTACAGGCTGTGGCCTTAACTAGTCAGCGACTTTCAAGGGAACACTAAAAATATTACTTTGGCTTAGAATCAGTCTGTATATATAGGGTTGCTGTATCTTTTGAAAGAACTATCGGATTTTTTTTTAACTGTAAATTCTCTTTATCTTTTGTCCCTTTAAATGCCTCATACACCTAGGACTTGATCAGAATTTTGATCTATGTTTGGAAACTGGATTTAAACCGCATTTAAGATGATCTTTTGCTTAGATTTCTGGTTGCAGAGTAATTTTGTCTAGGTTTTATTTTAGATGAGCTGTTGATTCCTGACACAGAATCACAGCATAGTGTTAATTGCACAGATTGATATTGTCATGACCTCACTATCTGATGGTCCCTTCCCTTGCAACCTCACCTTTTTAAAAAGATGCTTAATAAATTTGCCTCCTAGAAATTTCTCAGCAAGCAAGTGGGTTGTCAGGAAGTTCAGGTATAACAACAGGAAAAAATATCCTTCTCTTTCTTCACTGAAGAACCCTTTAAGCTCTCTCACTTCCAGACTGCCCTCTCCTTTTTAGATGTAATTTAATAAGCTCCGTTATCTATTTTCTCGACTCAGCTTGAGAAGAGGGTGAAGAGGAAAGTCTGCCAGAGGCAGGAGCACCATTAATAGCAAGCAGTGACAAGGGAGAAGATTTTAAAAGCTATAAAAAGCAGACATAATTCTGGGGCTATTTTAGAAAAAGAAGAACAGCCCTATGTATGCACTTCAGTAGTCCCTGAGGGTAGTGCAATGTTTATTCTACAATGATGATTTGAGTGGGTTAGAAAACTGTATCTTCAGTGTTGTCTGTTTAAGGAGTGAGGCAGTGTATGCTGTTATTTTAAAGATACCACTAAAATGGTTAGAAATCTTAAACCATGATGAGATATCCCTGTATGCCTATTAGAAAGGGAAAAATAAAAAGCTGGCAAAACCAAGTGCTAGCAAGAATGCTGAGCATCTGGAATCTATACCTACTTGCTGGTGGTAATACAAAATGAGACCATTTCTCTAGAAAATAGTTTGATGGTTTCTTATGAGATTAAGAATTTTTGTGTGACCCAGCAATCCCACTCCCAAACTGGAACAATCAGAATATCGTTTAGTAAGTGTGTGCAATAAACTAGATCCATTCTGTAGGGTACTACTTAGTAATTAAAAGGAAGGCACTATTGATTGATATGTGAATCAAATAAGAATCTTTTACAGGGGTTTTAGGCTGAGTATAGGAAGCCAGGTTCAAATGAGTGGTTCTCTTTACATGACATTCTTGTGAAGATAAACCGTAACATTGGGGGCCACTCACAGGCATCAGGAGTAGAGAGGAGTAGGTGTGGACATGTGACCAGCAGAAGTGAGCTTCTTGGGTTAGTGGAACTGTTCTGTTTGCTGGAGGTGGTGGTGGTAATGTGTTTTAACATAAGAATTGTACATCAAAAATAAATAAAAATTTTAGTGTGGCAATGACGGTTTTTTAAAAAGAAGGTTAAACACTGGTAAAAGAATTGATAGGAACACTTAACTATTGGATAAAAGGCATTTCTCATACAAAAATTTACCATCTTGTTGGTCTTCTGATGTTTTATGAATGGACAGAAAGGTATAATTTCCTGTTGTCCTTGCTCAGAGAACTCCCTTTTCAGGCAGTAGTGTGCTTGTTTGTTTTCCATGTGGAGAAGGAACCCAGTGATGCTCTGCTACTGAGCTACATTCCTAGCTCTTTTCACATTTGGAGACAAGATCTTGCTAAGTTGCCCAGGCTGACCTAAAACTTGTGATCTTCCTGCCTCAGCCTCCTGAGTTGCTGGGATTACAGGTGTGCATCACTGTGCAGGGACCGAATGTTTCTTTGATGGAGTAAAAACTGTACTTTTTTGTACAGTTATAATTGTATTTCTTTGGCCATTAAAAGTTCACCTTTACTTGAACTAGTTTTGTTTAGAACATTGAACAGCCTAATTTGAACTTGGCTTTAACTTAAATCTGAGAGTATTTCCTCTTGTGCACCGTGAGTCATCATAACCTTTGAAGCTTCAGTGAATGACTGATGTTTATTTTTAAATCTTGGTGGCATTAAATCACCAAAATTTTTGTAAATCTTTCTTCTGTAAGACAGGTGGTAGAGATGGGAGAGTATATCATGAAGTCCTTCAGATTGTACCTTGAATTTGCTTCTATTGGAATTTTGTTAAATCAATTCTTTGATGTGTAACTTAGATCTTATGTAAAATGGTGTTCATGTTTTAAGTCAGTGAAAGAATGTGAGATTAGACCATGCTTTCAGATTTTTCATGGTTAGCATAATAACATGTTTGTTTCTAGAGATGATGATCTCTCGTCCTTGTTGAAGTAACTGGTGTCTGACCAGGTGCTTGCTAGGTCCTTCCTCATACTTGCTAGGTCATTTAGGCCTCAGTGCCTCCCTACCCCATTTTACATGCAGAGAAATAGGATCTGCTGATTCAATGACATCTGTGGACAAGCCATTCATCATCCCTTCAAGAGGGAAGTGCAGTGCTAAAGTCCAAGTTCAGTTTCATTGTGAGAGTACTTTGGGGCATGCCTACCTGCAGTTTGCCCTGTGTCAGTTGGGATAGCAAAACGCCCATGTTCTTTTTCCAGTTATAAAAGGAGCAGCAGGGTTTCTATGTAGAAGAAATCATCCAACAGTAGACCCTGAGAATTAATTGACTATAGTTTTTATTCTTAAGGATCTTTAGTTGACCAGGAAATACTTAGTGTTCAAAATTGATCATGTTATAACTCAAATCAGTCATCGCTTAAAAATGGGTATTTTTCTCCAGTGTATCAGTTTTGTGACTGTAGTAACATGTTGCTTAATGACAGAGAAATATTCTGATGAATGTGATTTCCTGGATACTTAGAGGGTGCAGCCTGTAGGTTGTATGGTAAATGTCCTGCTTCTAAGCTACAAACTTGTAGAGAGTATACTGTAGGCAGCTGTAACACAGTCGTGTTTATGTACCTAAACATAGAGAAGATTCAGTGAAACTGCTAGATGAACAGGAAATTTTCACCCCTATAATAATCATGGAACCATGGTTATTTATGCAGCCCGACCTTGAAATGTTGTTATTTGGCATATGGCTGTAGTTAAATTTGCTTAGATGGCTGACTGTCTTAAGGGTTCAGTCATGTTGTAGCATGTGTTATAATTCCGCCATCTTCTTTACACTAAATAATAATCCATTGTGTATATTACACATTTTTTTTATCCATTTGCCTATTTATGAATATTTGAGTTTCTCCCACTTTTTGACTTGTTTTTTTTTTTTTTAAAGAGAGAGTGAGAGAGGAGAGAGAGAGAGAGAGAGAGAATTTTTTAATATTTATTTATTTTTTAGTTCTCGGCGGACACAACATCTTTGTTGGTATGTGGTGCTGAGGATCGAACCCGGGCCGCACGCACGCCAGGCGAGCGCGCTACCACTTGAGCCACATCCCCAGCCCTTGACTTGTTAATAATGAATAATGCTTCTAAGAACAAAGTATAAAAATTATCTGTTTGAGTGTCCCTGCTTTTAATTCTTTTAGGTATGTACTCAAATGGAATTGCTGGGTTGTATGGTAATTCTGTGTTTGTCCCCCACCCCCTCAATGCTGGGAGCCGAAGTCAGGGCCTCACACTTACTGGGCACTTCTCTACCCCCCTGGGATACATCCACGGTCCTGTGTTTTAACCTTTTGAAAGAGTCTCTACACAGTTTTCACAGGGACTGCATAAGCTATAGGTGCTCTGTCATTCTGTATGTTATCTGATATTACAATATGGTTCTAAGTTTTAACATTAACGTAATCACGGTGTAAGACCTCTTTCCGTTTCTATAGAGAATTCATTCTTTTTAATGCCTGTGTAGTGTTCCATAATTTGTTCAGCCCTCACAGATGGTACACACATTTTGAAAGCCACATGGGACTGTGAGTCCATATTGTCAGATCTTCAGATTTTTTTTTTTTTAAGAAAGCCATAAATCTGGATTTTATTTGAGATTATCCCATTTAAAAAGTACCAAGCCAAGCAGGGCTCCAGGCCACATGCAGTTCTTGAACCATCTCTTTACTATCTGAACACTGATCTTTATCAGCAGTTACCATTCTTGTCTAGATCTAAGTTTGAAGTTAGACCCCTGAAGCCCGCTGTTTCATTTGCCTCCTTGAGTCCTTTTCAAGGATCAGAGCTCTTTCGTGTTTCCTTGGGTTGCTGAAAATGACTTTGAATGCTACAGTCCTCGCCCCTCCCTGTTGTCCACTCTTCCTTCTCACAGTCGCCAGCTCCCCTTTTTGTTGGGTGGGCCCTGTCCACGCCTTATTCAGTATCTGACAGCTCCCAGGCCACTCACTGCAGAGTCTCCAGCACCTGCTTTCACAAGATCACATCTTGTCCCCTCAGCACACCTGTGGCTCCTCTAGTCCCCACCCTGGCCTTCCCTGCTGTCCAGTTCCTCCTCCCACTCTCTGGTTTCACTTTCAGCCCTGACTGGTTTGAGCCCCGTGACCATTCACGCTGGAGTAAGCCCTGCTACCCCAGAGTCCTCTGCCAGTTCAGCCCCATCCCGTGGTCCTGTAGTGAGGTCGAGTCGTGCCATGCCGCTCCAGTCTCCACACTTGTGCTCTCCCTCGTTTCCAACATCCCCAGCACGTGGACTCACCAGAGCAGCCTTGCTGCCCTGCCTGGCTTCTCCAGCGCCACCCTCGCAGAGCAGTCGCCTGCATTTCCAGGGAGGCCCAGCTCTTGTTGAGGCATGCAGACACCTGTAACTGGAACCCATTGCTTCATGTTTCATAATTTCTCTACTTTTTAAATGCTTTCAACCCAACTGCTCACCATTTCCTCAAGAATATTCCAAGCTCTGCTTATGCCATTTCCTGGTTTCTAACTACTACTCAGCTTTGGTTTGTCACAACCTGACTCACGGTTAGCCCATCTCAAACGTCAGCTTCCCTCATGAAGTCCCTCCTGATTTGGGGCAGGGTGTGCCAGAACCGCACACACAGTGTCTGTGCAGTGGGGGTCCCGTCCTGTCCTCGGTGACCTCCTGCTTGCTTTCCTCCCCCACTAAACTGTAAGCTGCCTGAGGCAAGGGATTGTGTCCCACCCCATGGGGGCTCTCCAGCGTGTTCATGAAGGCATCATCTCTATTGGAGTATTTGCTGTGTTCCATTATGTAGCCAGACCATTTTGAGATGATTAATTCTTCTTTCAGTAAATTTCCAAGTGCCTGTGACTGCCTAGGCATGGGTGAGTGAACCAAGCAGGAAGAGGGACACCTCCATGAAGACTACTGCCAGCAGGGGTATGGTGTGGCATGGTGAGGGGGAGTGGCATTTAAATCATTTTTGCATGTTAATGTTTAGAACTTTCTCTGATACCATAAAACAATAAACTCAGTGAAGATCTATGAATGGTTTGCAACTGAGGTTGACAGATGAGACTTGGCAGTGTCTGGCATTTTTGCTTATTAGAGTTGGGGAGTCAGGGCTGTTAACTGTAGGCATTGGGTAGAGGCCAGGGTACTGCTAAGCATTTTGCAATTCATAGAATACTCCCCCCTCAAAGAATTATCTGGCCCCAAATATCAGCAGTGCCAAGGCAAGGAAATCCTGGTATGGGCAAGTCAAAGAACTCTAAGCCTGGGGTCTTCAGAAAGCCATTTAACTGTTTGAAATAGATATTTCCAAGTACACCAGGAAACAAAAAGTACAACTTGTTTTTTGTACCAGGGATTGAACCCAGATGTGCTTAACCACTGAGCCACATCCCAGCCCTTTTTATTTTTTATTTTGAGACAGGATCTTGATAAGTTGATGAGGGCCTTGCTACATTGCTGAGGCTGGCTTTACTTGAGATCCTCCTGCCTCAGCCTCTAGAGCCTCTGGAATTATAGGCATGTGCCACTGTGCCTGGCCAACTTAATTAAAATACATACATATGTGCATCCTATTCCTAAACTACTTTTATACCCACATGCTCTTCATTTTAATTTTCTGAAATTTATGCTAATAGAAAGAGACTAATTAACACACACTATATATCCCAACCTCAGCAGTCGCCATAGGAGTACATGTCAAATACCATGTAATGTGAAGAAGAGATATTTTAGAATTTGAACTACTGGACTATTTAATGTATTTATAGGCGAAAATTTCTAAATAAAATGGTAAATCAGAGTTTAGATAAAAATATTCTTAAATTCTCTGAATTTCTTATATAGCTCATCATTTATTTCAGTTTTGCCTATTTGTATGTTTACCCAAGGAAGTAAGTTCTAAGCAGACCTTGCCTGTTGTCCACTTAGAACAATACCTGACCTGTAACAGGTGTTAAACAGTGTGTGGTGAATGCATGCCTCCGCAGTCACTGTAGTCCCTCACACAGGGCACTGTGGTGGCAGGAAGCGGAGGATTTCAAGGCCAGAGTCAGCTTGGCCACCTGGTGTGGAAGTTTTTGTTTTTGATAAGCCTTTTATCCTTCTTAGGAGGCGTGTGGAAGGTAAGGGAATGATTGCTTGGGTCAACTGCTGCTGCTTCTCTTGATATCCTGCTTCTGAGGTGCATATTGAGGGTGGAGTTGTCACAGCAAGTAGAGATAAGTCTAGGGTATAGTACTGAAGGATCTGCAACTCAGAAATAGCACTTTAGCACATTAGACATTTCTTAGTTGTCTCAGGAATAAATTAGCCTTTGGGGACAGTGGATTTACCTTGTTACTGGCATTTTACCAGTTACAGTTGGGGCAGTAGCTGGAGGGTTCAGAGCTGGAGGGTTGACCTCACAGGTCTGAAGAGCGTGGATTGTCTTCCATCTCCATCGAGAGCCTCAGTGAACTGGTCGATGACATTTTTAGTCAATATTATCAATCTGATGTTCCTTTTTCCTGAATTCTGGAAATTAAATTTTGACATTTTGTATTAAATTTTATTTGTATTATTATTATTAGTCTTTTGAGACAGTGTCTTACTATGTTGCCTAGGCAGGTCTCAAACTCCCAGGCTCAAGCCGTCCTCCTGCCTCAGCCTCCCTGAGTAGCTGGGACTGTTGTCGTGCACTGCCACATGCAGCTTGGAATGAAATCTTAACAAGAATAATCTCACTATGATGTAGCTGAGTCATCAGGAGATTAATATAGCAGACTATTTTAAATAGATTACAAATATAAGAATTCCTTTTTTAAAGTTTATAAAATTTAATTTGCATTTCTTTTATGACATTTGCTCTCCTATTTTTTTTTTTTTTTTTTTTAAGAAGGGAAAGGAAACGGTTTTATTGTTGAATAAGCATTGAACCAGATTGCAGTCATACCACAAGCAATCTGGAAAGGAAAAAAATGTCACCCTTTGATCCAGGCTGGGACACACAATTCATTACATGCATGCAGATTGTCATTATCCAAAGGGAAAATAAAACTTACATATATATTTTTAAATGTTTATATTTCTTTTAGTTGTAGTTGGACACAATATCTTTATTTTATTTATTTATTTTTATGTGGTGCTCAGGATCGAATCCAGGGCCTCGCACGTGCTAGGTGAGTGCTCTACCGCCGGGCCACAATCCCAGCCCAAAACTTGTATCTTTTGATAAGTAGGAGGTTATGTCTTAGAGCCAAGTTATATTTGAGAAGCTAAGCTTTCTGAGAAGACCGGAAGACATAGCAATACCCTTATTATTTTTTAAAATGATAGTAAAATATACATAATATAAAATGTACCATTTTAGCCATTTTTAATCATTCAGTTCAGTGAGATCAGGCACATTCATAGTGTTGTACAGACATCACCACGTCACCATCCAGACTGCTGTCACCCCACATCTTTTCCATCCTCTTGAACTGGAACTTCATCCCCATTAAGCGACAGCCCCTATTCCTCTCACCCAGCTTCGGCAGCCACCGTGTTACCCTCTGACTCTGAGCTGGGCTGTGCTAGGAACTTAATGTAATGAGATCACATAGTTTTTGTCCTTTTATGACTGGCTTATATACCTTTTGTAGTATCTTCAAGGTTTTTTCCATGTTGTAGCATGTGTCAGAATTTCCTTTTTTTTTTTTTTTAAAGGGTGAGTAATATTCCGTTGCATGGAGAGCCACGGTCTACTTATCCATTCATGTGTGGACAGACACTTGGGTCACTTCCACTTTTCCATGATTGTTGATCAGTGCTGCTGTGGACGTGGGTGTGCAGTTGAAACCAGGCTTTCAACCTGGAAGTGGAATTGCAGGATCCTAGGTTGATTCTATTTACCTCGTGAGACTCCACCATGTCATTTGCCACAGTAGCGGCACAGCTGTTACTTTCCCACCTTGGCGCCCAAGAGTTCCATTTCTCCACATGCTCACCAACACTTCTTATCACCTGTTTTTAAATTAAGTTTTGGGGTAGTAGCCACTCTGAGAGTGAGGTGGTGTCTTGGGGTTTTGGTCACTAGCGAAGTTGAGTGTCTTTGCATGCATCATGCCCTTGTTTTAAGAGAACTGCTTTTCTTTGTTTCAGAGCTCACTGCATTCAGTTCTTATGGAATGAAGAAGGTCTGCAAGTTGTGATTGTGCAGCCCTGATTTGAGATTTCTTGAGGGGAGAGACTGCCACATGTATCCTAACAGTAAATTGCCCTTTTAAAGAGAGTCAACCCAAGCATCTCCCATCAGATTGGAATTGACTTTTCTGTTCTCATTCATGAGTTGGATCACAGTAGAGAACAGAAGCCTGAGAGTTAAATTTTACCACCTAATACCTGTTGATTAGGGTTTGGTTGACTAAAGGTCAAAGCCTGGTTTTTTTTTTGTAAGCAATAAGATGGGGTTAATTTATATCTCCTAACTCAGGCAGCTGGCTGGAGGGTATGTCATTTGATTCTTGGAGCTAGTGTAAAATTATTCTGAGGAAAAGCCACATAGGGCATTGCTTCTTTGTGTCAAAAAACTCTGTGACAAGCCCTAGTGAAAAGTATCCAGAGACCTGTTTCATGTAGCTTCCTTAAGAGATAGTAAGTGACATGTATCTAGTGTTCAGTACTCAGAAGGATGCGCGGTGGAGCTACCCTGTGAGGGGAGGAATGCTATTATTTTTGCAGATGAAGAAGTGGAAGTACAGAAAGTGTCACTGAAGTTGGCAGCGGATACCTCATTGTCCTAGTGTCTTCCCTGGGGATCAGGAGTCGGCAACAGTGCTGAGTGTTACTTGTGCAGGACTGTCCCCATTGTCACTTTTTAAGAATTGACAAATAATTAACACTTGCCAAGTAAGGTTGGGAACTTTTTAGCCTTTATTCCTGGTAAAATTGGAGTTTTGATGGTTCTGTCTTTTAAAAATAATGACATTAAAACTATTGATTAGAAAGATTCACCCAGGATTCTGTTGTAATTTATAATAGCATAAAATTATTATCTTAAACTAAATATAAAGTACTTCCTTGGGTCCCAAAATGGGACTTTGCCGCGGCTTTGACTTTTTAGTACTAAGGGTGCTTATCCTTTCCGGGAGAGGCTGGGAGGAGAGGCTGCTTATTTGTGGCACCCTCCTTTGGAGGCAGGCGAGTCAGGCCCACATACAGTGGGGGTGGAGGCCGGCAGGGTTGATCAGCTTCTGTTCTGGAAGGGATTATTTGGACTCCTCTCTAGGGAACATTTGTGTCTTCTCCCCCCTCATTTATCTCATCAGCATATCAGTCCGAAGCAGTTTACTTGGGGCTGTGACCAGTCACATTGTCCACCTGGTTGCTTACATTATAAGGTTGGTTCTGGGACACTCCCTGTCCTTTGGTTTGGGGGCTTTTCCTTGCCTTGGCCCTACAAGATGCCTCAGGTGTGTCGTGTTTCCTGGCATCTGTGCGTCACCAGGGCCTCCAGCAGCTCCACGGTGAATGCCCCTCCCCCACATCTCCAGGCTGGCCCGGTGTGGCCTCTGCCTCCGCTTATCTGTACCCTCTTCCTCTGCCAGGTACCCTTTGCATCTGTCCAGGTGTTCTTACAAAGCAGTTTCAAAATCATTAACAGGGCCCTGGGGGGAGACCTTGCCAAGCAGAGGCGGTGTTTGTCTAGCCTTCGGGCTTCCTCAGTGAGGTTGCTTCACTTCTGTACGATGCAGTGGTCAGTCTGTGTTCCTCTCTGGCACTCCCCTCCCACATCATGGTTGATTTGTTTTTTAATTTGCATACGGGTTTCATTGTTTGTGATGAACAGTTGTTTGAGTTTTGATAAATGCAGGGAGTTGTCTTGTCCCCACATTGTCCCCACCATCTCTGGGTTGTCAACATTTAACTTTTCGCTTCATGTTTTTTGTGGTTTTCTTCTGTAGGTCTTTTTTCCTCCTTAATTGAGTAATTGCTGAAGCAAACTTCCATTATTCACCCATTGAGAAGGTTAAGCAGTTATCCTTGTGGGGTTTTTTGTTTTGTTTTTGGTGCTGAGGATTGAACTCAGAACCTGGCACTTGCTGAATGTGCTTTACCATGAACTACACCCCAGCCTTACCCTTGTGGGTTTTTTTTTTTTTTTTTAATTTTCGTAGTTGTAGGTGGACAGAACGCCTTTATTTGTTTATTTATATGTGATGCTAAGGATCAAGCCCAGTGCCTCACACATACTAGGCAAGTGCTCTGCCACCGAACTACAGCCTCAGCCCCTTCTTGTGTTTTTTAATGTCCTGTTGAGTTTCATTTTCTCAGATAAGGCATAATGAATTTTAACAGGTGGAGGGGTGTATGAGAATTCTAGAAGTTGAAAGATCCTTGAAGAGCCATCAGGTTTTACCTTGGGAATTGTGCAGGTTATCTGGCAGGTTGGGTATGGAGTCTGAGCTGGAGCCAGACATTTCCACGCTTCTTGGAGACTCAGGAGAATGGACCTGCTCCTGCCTTTGCTGTAGGTTGGATGCCTCCCTTCTTGGGAGTGGCTCCTTTATCTTTTGTTTCAGGACATTAGGTCTCATAGTCAGCTATTTGTCTCATGCTCTGTGTACTTTGGGGAGGGTTAAGGTATTGTTAATCATTTGCAAATTAGAGTTGTAGTGAATTATTAATGGTTTATGCACTTTGCTTTTGAATGTCAATCTGAAATTGAATGTTCTGAATGAGCATTCTGTAGGCTGGGGAGAGGAGGTGACTGTGAAGAGCTCCATGTACCATTTTCCTTTAATAAGGTTCTACTGGATTTCCGTCTCTAATAGAAGATTGTCTTATTAATCTTTAGATAATTTAAGAAATCTTCAGAGACCCACAAAAATGTGACAGTTTTTACTTCTTTCAGTTTTTACTGGGTGTCTGCTGTCCATAAAGATGCACTCTGGTCCTTGTCCCCTGGGGAGAGCCAGGTCAGACTGCCCAAAGTGCTGTAGAGTGTGGTGTGCTTTCTAATAGGACACCACCAGCTTTTTAAGCATAATTATGTTCCCGGATACAACTGTGTTGGGTTTTGCTTTTTCCTTTCTACCCTGGTTCCATAAATACAGTTTTACATAGTTGTGAATACATCATCCCGTTGTGGTACAGCCGGAAGTTGATTTAAAGTTGAATTTAATTTTTCATTCAGTACAGTCACCATATTGTATTCTGGAATGATTTGATATTTTATTGTGGCATTTTCCCCACGTTTCTCCACATCCACTGTGGTTGCTGTATGTGCCTGTCTCCGTAGTGTTAATTTGCTTCTTTCCTGTAGAAGTTAATGTGATCATTTTTATGCTTCTAATATTTTATTTGATGGTTTGGTTTTTCAGGCTCTATTTCCTGGAGTGAGGTTACTGGGTCAAAGAGTATGAATGTTTTACAGCTCTTGAGATATAATTGCCACCGTTTTACAGCGCTCACAGCATTATTTGAAAGTAATGGGTTAGACCTCAGCCAACTCTTAGACTTCATCTTTGACGCCAGGCGGAGTTCATTGTGTGTCTGCTGGGCATGTGCACGCCCACTTTGGGGCCGTTGCACTTGCCCCAGGTCTGTGTGGACGGGCTCCTGGAAACCCTCTCAGGGCCTCCTCTTTCTTCAGGTCTTCACTGAAAGCCACCCTGCGTTAGAAGGCTTCATCCCATTCTGGTACAGCACCTGTGGGAGTTCTTCTCCATCCCATGAATTTGTAGCCCAAGGACTGCGAAGAGTAAGCAACTGGGAGATGAGCCCTGGGCAGCTGGACTCCCTCAGCATGGAGGTGGATCTGCTCTCAGTCAGTTTCTTGGAGGAAGGGTGCTAATAAACTACCTCACAGATATAAATCTGGAATATGCATACTCCTGTGTTTTTGTTCTGTACCACCACCTATAAGGTGCATGGATCTAAAGAACCAGTGGTCACCTGCCTTTTCTAGAAGTCCTGGGAGGAGAGGTGGGAGTGGTGACTCACTGTCTCCTCTCATTTTCGGGCCTGTTTATAGAGTACACAGACTTACTATTAAAGATATCTGGAAAACAGCCAGTGATTTCTAGTGATTTTAAAACACTTATAACACCACTCTAAATACAAAGTTCTGTGTAGTAACATTATTTAAGGTAAAGAACTTGAACTTGGAGATTACCATATCTGGAAGTGAGAGAATAAAGCTGGCCTGATTTTAGAATTTTTTTAAGCTGTACTTTTCGGTCATAGCTGGTGTTTAGTGTTTTTAGATTTAGGGATAAAACAGCATCCTCTTATTCTAAGGAAGAAAACTCAGGAAGTTATGTTTGCTTTAAGTAAGCATCTTCCAATAGGCTTTCTTTGCCTCTCAGATTTCATTACAGCTAACATTTCCATAAGATTTAGTAACCACTTGTATTATGAAAGTCACTGAGAACTGAGATTAAGTGCTGTCCAGTGGAATTTTCAGAACTGATGGAAATGTTCTATTCTTTGATATCCAGGTTTTCTGTTAGGTACTGGTCATGTCACTGTCTAATGCTGTAAGTTGATTTTGAGTTTAATTTTTTTTCTTTAGTATAGTCATTTTAGGTTAAGGGCACATGTGTTCCTCCACGAAGGCTCTGTAGAGAGTTAATTTTCCATTGTTAACTGAATCACCTGATTTAGTATAAAAGTTTGTTCTTTAAAATACTTTATCTAGGGGCTGGGGTTGTGGCTCAGTGGTAGAGCACTTGCCTGACATGTGTGAAGCCCTGGGTTCATTCCTCAGCACCACATACAAATAAATAGATAAATGAATAAATAAATAATCCATTTACAACTAAAAATATTTTTAAAACGATACCTTATTTATTGTAGAAACAGTAGATAAACCTTCCAGGATTTTTGTTGGAAAAGTGAGCATAATAAATAGCAGAAAAGAAATCAGTGGCTTTGGACTTGAAATATTTTAGAAGAACATTTTTCCCCAGTTATTTCTGGGACTGTGGCAATTGCAGAGGACTTTCTGCTTTTCAGAGGCGTTGCTTCTCTCTTTCCTCCGCGGTGTCCTAGAAATCTGAGCTGGTATGTATGCTCCACGGTGGGGATTCAATAGAAATAAAGAACATTTGGCTTACATTTTTCATCACTAAAGTGACGATGATTTAGAGCTAGGAGAGGGATAATATTCAGCCTTTGCTTCTTTTAAAAACCCTTCTGATTCTTGTACCTATTTGACACATTTGGTTTATTTTGAAGAAATTGTTTTGTTTGCATGGAAGGCAGATGGCTTCTTTGTCTTCTATACTCTATTTTCCTTCCCTTTTCCCTCCCTCGTTCTGTTTCCCTCTCTTCCTTCCTTCAGAATAGTATCATGGGTCATCCTGCTCTGTATATTTTCAAGCTGGGTGATCTTTGAACTTCACAAAATGGAAACTTAACGTGCAGTCTAGATTGGGATCATAAGTTACTGACAGGAGGTGACTTGAATCTGATTTCCCACAGAGACTTTCTGTCGGAGCAGTGGACTTTTTGACTATTTGGCTTTTTTGGATAGTCTGTAATTTTCCAGCTTCTGTACAGACATGTCTGCTGTTGAACATTCTGCTGCAAGTTTTACCACATCTGATGAAGTTTTCTTCTCTGTGCAGGTTGCACAGAGCATTGAGGATCACCATCAAGAAGTGATTGGTTTCTGCAGAGAGAACGGTTTCCATGGCTTGGTGGCCTACGACTCCGATTATGCACTGTGCAACATCCCCTACTACTTCAGTGCCCATGCCCTCAAGCTGAGCCGAAACGGGAAAAGTCTCACGACAAGCCAATATCTGATGCATGAAGTTGCCAAGCAACTGGACCTGAACCCAAATCGTTTTCCTATTTTTGCTGCTCTGTTAGGTAGGTGGAACATTGTGAAAAAATATACTGTGAGTATTCTGATCTTTGAAATATTTCAGTGCTTGAATCATTTGGTTGTATATCTTAAATTTAAAAGAACCAATGAATAGGCTCTTCCTTAGCATTCTTTACTTCAGATTTTTTGGCATGACTGACAAAGGGGTATTTTTGTTCTTAAGAAATCATTTACGTGGGCTGAGGATATAGCCTTGCATGCACAAGGCACTGGTTTCAATCCCTAGCACCACAAAAAAAAAAAAAAAAAAAAAAAAAAAAAAGAAAAGAAAAAGAAAAAAGAATTTATTTATGTAGTGTTCTATCTGGGCTGAAAACTTACTTTGTGAATAAATTTAAAAGTTTTGGAAAAATAACATTTTTTTAATTACAGGTATGCCTACTATGAATATTAGGGCATTTAAGCCTTTGGCATAAAATATGTTAATAATAGAGGAAAATATGCCATGCAGTTAGCACTGTTATGTTCTCAATCATCTTTAGGATACTCACTACTTAAAAGAAAAACAATTGCCTTAAAAGGAAGAATAAAAATTAAGTAAATTTATAAATTAAAATTCCTTTGGGAGAACTACTTATGTTATAATCAATAAATGTTAAAATCTGTTTTTTTAATATTTATTTTTTAGTTTTAGGTGGACACAGTATCTTTAATTTACATTTATGTGGTGCTGAGGATTGAACCCAGTGTCTTGTGCATGCTAAGCAAATACTCTACCACTGAGCTACAACCCAAGCCTGAAATCTTGTTTTAACTAAGATTTTATATATTAATTTCTTTCCCTTAATAAGTTTCCAAGAGTAATATTTATTCTTTGACTTTGTGTGGTTATTGTTTTTCTTATCTCTTCTGTCAATTATTTTTCTGTGCTTGCTGTGTGAATGTCTCAAGCTCTAATTTGCAGAATGTGTAATAATTGTTTCCACATATAAAGTATATTTAGGAGTGAGGCACTCTTGTGATTAGACTTCCTAATTCTGATGGGACTTGGGGCTTTTTTGGGCACATGGGAGAGACCTTTTGGAAACTGCATGATCTTTTAGTTTGTATTCTATAGAGGTTAGCAGCCTAATGTGGGCTGCTTGAGAGGGAAATTACATTGCAGAATTCATAGAAATTTCTAGTTGTTAGAATGATTTCCAAAACAGTTTTAAGTTTTATTATATAATGGCCAATCAACAAAATTCTGATTTCACAAGTGTGTTTATGTGGATCTAATTTCAAATGTAAATTTTTAGAGAACTTGTGACTTTTGGGATTTGAAGGTTTAAAACTAATCTAAGTGTGTTTGCAAATATTAAAATACAAAAGGATACTTCCTTTGATGTTAAAAGTGAGTATATGGGTAGCATATTTTATGAAAAGTTCTGTATTTGCTTAGGTTATGAAGAATGACTTCTGTATGTTAGTGAACTTTCAAAGGTTATGAAAATTGCATGTTCTTAGAACATGGATACCTGAACTAATTTGAAATGTGAAAGATACTTTTATTATCTTATTTAAGAAATGTTGAATATGTTTTTTGGGAGGTAATGCCAGCTTATACTTTTCTAGCTAACTACATTGTGAACTTTCGAAATAAATGAAAATCAATAATAATATTTCACCTAGTTAATTTGAGTCTTGGAGTCTCTTCAGAAAGGTTAGGCAAGTTACAGGTTAAACTCTTAATTTTAAGAGTGAGGTTTTCTATTTTATTTTATTTTTAAAAACATTTTTTAGTTGTCAATGGACCTTTTTTTTTTTTTTTTTTAATTTATTTATCTAGTGCTGAGAATCGAACCCAATGCCTCACACATGCTAGGCAAGTGCTCTACCACTGAGCTACAACCCCAGCCCGAGGTTTTCTATTTTAGAAAAGAGAAGGCTCATTTTTCTTTTTTCCTCCCATAGTAGAAAGTTTATACTTTGGTTTTAGGAAAGTTGAGTGTAATAATCATTCATATATTTAACTCAAGTTTTCACAGAGTCTGCTGTGGATGTTAGAATTGGCTTAATATTTTTTTTCAATTTAAATCTTCACAAAAGACCTCTGACATTTCATTTCAAAGTAAAATAGTGCAGTCCAGTAACAGCAGGAAGCAACACAAAGCACAGTCAGCCTGAGCAGATCAACGGGACATCCTGCTACTTCATTGCCTGTTTTATGTGGTGATGCATTTGGAATATTATGATGTAGCAGTGTTGCATATGATCTCAGCTTGTTTTTGCTTTCTATTAGCAGCTAATTAATGAATCTGCTGTCTTAATGTGGAGGTGATTAAGTCATGTTAGAAAAATCAAGAGTTATTTAGGAAATTGCTGTTTTTAAGTTGCATAGAGGTAACTAACCTACAGATGTTAGTGTATCAGGCATTCAAGCACTTCTGGACAAACAGTATTCCCTCAAAAATGCAGTTTGTCTCAGTTGAAAGCTATTCTTATTTGGTGACTGACAGCACTCTAGTGATAGGTGGCATGGGTGAGAATTGTTTTAGGATGTGCCTTCTCACATGTAATCGGGTGGTGACCAATAGTCATTGACATTTGTCATTTAATTTTGCTAAGGAAGATTTTATAATTGTGCCGATTCCACATTTGATTGTTGTTCCTGAGTGCACAAAATTTTGAGCCACAGCTGTTTCTCAAAAAGATGAACACTTGGATTTGGCTGGTATTTGGCATCAGGATATTATCAGACTGACTTTTTGCAAATTGGTATTTGTTTAACTCTGGGCTGGAAAGTTGCTTAGGTTTGTAGTTCTATGCAGTCCTTAGTGTGAATGTTGTTGAAACTCTACTGGAAGTTCACATTGTACTTGAGTTGGTTGTATGCTGCTTTATATTAAAAAGTAAAGAAATATTCTCCTTTTCTGTTTGGAAATTTTAGTGATATATTGGCAAGCAAGCATGTAGTGAGTTATTTAGGCATTTCTGTGTCATTTGTTACTATTTTACGTGATTCATGTTTGTATTCTAGGAAATCACATACTACCTGATGAAGATCTGGCTTCCTTTCATTGGAGTTTACTTGGTCCAGAACATCCACTAGCCTCACTGAAGGTACAGACTTCATTTGATCTCCACCATCTATAGCAGTCAACTCTTAACTTTTGCTTTTACGCTAATATTATAAGTCACGCCCTTTATTGTAGAAGGAAATGGCAGTTAGCAGTGTCATGTTTCCCCATCTCAGGAACTGAGCAGCCTTAAAGAACAAAAAGAACAATCCTCCTTTCTTCCCTGTTTCCAACGCCCGTATGTTAGTAAATTATCAATTCCCTGAATTCTCCTGGAGGAATGCTTTGTGCCTACTCAGAAGGAAATCTTTGAGCTAAAGTTTCTGGATATTAATTTTTTTACTTGCAATATTCACTTTCAACAAGTGTTATATCTGCTACTCATATCAATGTCTTTTAGTATAGTCTGAGAAATTTCATAGCTTTCTTACCAATTTTCTGCAGTTATAAAACAGTATAATTTAATGCTTATTGGATGATAAGGGAGACCCAAATTCATTAGAGAACTGGTTCATTTGTTCTTTTTTTTTTAATTAACAATATATTTTCTTACCTTTCGTTCAATTTTCTCCCTATTTATGATAGTAATGAACATCAGACAAGAGGTACTTCACTCTGATTTTCTGAAGTGAGGCAGTTCATGTGTTGATGTGAGCTAATAGTAATGAGTGAGATTGGTAGGAGCCGCCAGGACACTTCATCTTGCTCTCGCTGGTGATTCCTGTGATTGTAATTGTCACTTGTTGGGTATAAGTGCCTTGGAATTAGGAAGACAGGTAGGTGGGCTTTATATCTGTTTCTAGCTCTGAAACTAACTATTTGGTCTAGGCAAGGAGCGTGGAAATGAATGTTTTCTACCGGCAGACTTTCTTGCGAAGTTCTTAGTTCTTCAGAATGGCCCTCTTTCTATAAACAGTTTTCATTGGTGTTGACTTCAAATTGGAGTTTTTCTTCCTATACTTTCATTTATACTTAACTGTTGATTCCTGAAGTTTCAAGCATACTCTGTCTGCTACAGCTTTCATTTTGTTCCTTTTTCATCTTTTGTTGGTGTGCTGCAGAACATTCTCCCTTTATTTATTTATTTATTTATTTATTTTTGGTTATAGATGGTCATAATACCTTTATTTTGTTTATTTAGTTTTTTTTTTTTCCAAATGTGGAGCTGGGGATCGAACCCAGTGCCTCACGCATGCTAGGCAAGTGCTCTACCACTGAGCCACTACCCCAGCCTATGTTCTTCTTTTTACTCTAATAGTTTTAGGTTCAAACTGTTTTCAACTTGTGTTTGAAAGTTGGCTTTCCCGCCCCCTCTTATTAGAAATCACTTGTTTTCTTTCTTTCTTTTTTTTTTTTTTTTTAATCTTTTTTGGTCCTTGAAGGAGAAAAGTTTCTATTTGTTATGGGCAGTAGAGTCCCTCCTATATGTTCTTAGGATTGAAGTGGTAGGGTCTGAAGTGTTGCCCCTCAGCTCTCCGGGATACCATGGCTGACCTGTAGACTGGGAGAGTGCAGTCTGTAATCAGTGGTGCTTCAGAGAGCTGCACCCATGCGCATTGAGGCTGGTAAGCACTGTGCTTTTACAAGTGGAGATACTCATGGAGGCTTGCTTCTCTCTCTCTCTCTCTCTCTCTTTTTTTTAATCTTTTATTGATCTCATTTTTTTAAAATACACGACAGCAGTGGAATGCTTACAATTCTTATTACACATATAGAGCACAATTTGTCATATCTCTGTATATAAAATATATTCACGCCTATTTATGCCTCTATACATGTACTTTGTTTTTTTTTTGCATTACAATTCTTAATACACATATATACCACAATTTTTCATATCTCTGTATATAAAGTATGTTGACACCCAATTCAAGTCTTCAATTTTGGCTCAATAATTGTTGGTATCTTGCAATAAAGTGTGTGTGTGTGTGTGTGTGTGTGTGTGTGTGTATGTATGTATGTGTGTGTGTGTGTGTATGTATGTGTATATGTATGTATGTGTATGTGTGTGTGTGTGTGTGTGTGTGTGTGTGTGTGTATATATATGGCTCTTAGGGTTTAGGTATGAAAAAAGTTCCCAAGCCAGTGCAGAGATATTTAAGAGGTGAAATAATTGTATTATGAGAGCTGTAACCTAGTCACTTGATCCTAGTTTGAATGGGCTAAGCTGGGTAGTGACTGCAGGCAGGTGGGGTGTGGCTGGAGGAGGTGAGACAATGGGGCTGTGCCCAGGAAGTGTTCATCTTCCCTGTGGCTCCTCTGCTTTTTGGCCACAGAGAACAGCAGTGCTCCTCCACCACACCCTTCTGCCATGAGGATCTCCCTCACCTTGAACCCAGAGCAATGGAGTTGGCATTCCATGGACTAACCTTCTGAATACATGAGCCAAAATAAACTTTTCCTTTTGTAAATTGTCTTGTTGGGTATTTTTGTTACAGCAACTCTGGAGATGAGGCATGTTTGAAGCCAGCCTCAGCAACTTAGCGAGACTTTGACTCAAAATAAGACATTAAAAAAAAAAGAAAAAGGCTAGAGATATAGTTCAGTGGTGAAGTGCCCCTGGATGAATCCCCAGGAAACCCCCACTTAAAATAAACTAAAATAAAAAGCTTTGTTTTTACTCAGACTGGAATCAAATTGCAGATACTAAAATGCTCCACCTATGGAGACTTTGGCTTGCATCTCCACCACCTAAAAATAAAGACGTTCTTTCAGTCATTTTGCTATTTATTGCATCAGTTGAATTATTAATAATTCCCTAGAACCATGAATTTGAATATTAAATCCATGTTCAAATTTTTTCAGTTCTCCAAAAGTTATTTATGGTCGTGGTGTATTTTTTTTAAGTCAGGATCCTGTCAAGTGTTATGCATTGTAATTATGTGTATTTTTGAAATTAGCTGGGTATTTTTATGACAAAATGGAGCAGTGGTTCAAAGAAACTTTTCCAGTTACTTGATAAGTTGTAGGATTTTTAGTCACATTCTGAAATACAAGCACTCTGGCTTTGAGATGATTTTAGAAATTGCGTTTCTTGCCACTTCTGTGTTTTGACCTTTTTTGGGGGTGGGGAAGGGCTACCAGGAATTGACCCAGAGGCACTCAACCACTGAGCCACATGCCCAGCCCTATTTTGTATTTTATTTAGAGACAGAGTCTCACTGAGTTGCTTACTACCTCGCTTTTACTGAGACTGGCTTTGAACTCGTGATCTTCCTGCCTCAGCCTACCAAGCCACTGGGATTACAGGCATGTGCCACTGTACCCGGCTCATGTTTTGACCTTTTATACACACTTTCTGTGCGCAACATCATTTTGGTCATCTTAATGTAGATGGAGGGAGTTAGATGAGATTTTTTTTCCACCACGAGCATTACTGGTTTGCAGAATTGCATATATCCCATCTGCTATTTTAGCTATTTTTTTCTGTCAGTTATAAAATGTATCTTTTGAAAATTTATATAGTTGCTTATATTCATAATATTCTTGAGAATTTTAATTGGCATTTTACATTGGAGCTTTTCTTCCTGCATATTAACTTACATTTAAAACTTTGTTGATTCCTGAAGGTATAAGCAGACTTCCTCTGCCCCATCTCTAGTTTTGTTCGTTACTATTTAAAACAGCTTTTCTGAGGCTGGGGTTATGGCTCAGCAGTAGGGCACTCGCCTCACAAGTGCAAGGCCCTGGGTTCAATCCTCAGCACCACATAAAAATGAATAAATAAAGGTGTTGTGTCCAACTACAACTAAAAAATATAAATATTAAAAAAATAATAAAACAGCTTTTCTTTTTCATTTCTTACTGTGTGTTACACATTAAGTGCTCTGAGTTGATTAGGTAATAAATTCATGTAATACCCACCTCTGTAAACAATAATCTAACAGATTGACTTTGGAAAAATGCTGCATAATGTGATAAGAGGCATGGATCAAGAAGGCTCAAACTTAAGGATGCAGAACCAGATAGCCTTAAAATTATCCTACATACCATGTTAAAAAAAAAATAAGCAACTAATAAAATTTCCAAGAAAATTTTGTTTTTTTACCATCTGAGGGGAAAAAAAATCACAAAATACTGTAGATAGGAAGTCATCCGTGGTCTATAATTTACTTAGTTTGGAATCCTCAGTATACTGGCAACGGTGAATTTTAATTTTTTAAAAATTTGTCTTGTAGATAAGTAGCATTCTTAGACTCATCATTTGTTTATTTTATTTTTTTGTGGTGTGGGGATCAAACCCAGCACTTGATGCATACTGGGCATGTGCTCTACTGTTGAGCTACCCGGCTCCCACACCCAGCTCTGAGGTTCATCTTTAAACATGTCTTTTCCCGTTTCACCATGTGCCTTGCCATCACTGAGCTTTCACTCAACCACGTACAACATCTGGAGGCCATGAGGTTCCTTCACTGTCTACAGCTCTGGTTCTGCTAAAAGAATGTTATGTTTACTTTGGGGCTGTATGTGCTGAAATTCTCAAAAATGATCTGAATCGATCAGGAAAGAAAGCTGAAATGTTTAAATCATTGGATAATATTTGCAATGAGTAAAGCTGGGACCGGGAATAAATCCTATTTTGTGCTGCCCTATTAGTTAGTGAATCATGCTTATTATTGGATTGTGAATGAGATGCTGGACATGTTTAGGACCCCAAATTGTGAGAAGGCAATAGGAAATAACGTGGTTATTCAAGTTTTAAGGTTTTTTTCTGAGCTCATTGTAAGTATTAAGAACTGCTAGTAAGCTGGGTGTATTAGTCAGCTTTTTGTTGCTGTGACCAAATAGCCGATAAGAACATCTTAGAGTAGGAAATGTTTATTTGGGGTTCACAGTTTCAGAGGTTCAGTCCATGGTCAGCTGACTCCATTGCTTGGGGCCTGAGAACATTATGGCACAGGGTGTGGCGAAGGAAAGCTGCTCAGTGCCAGGGACAAGATTATAGTGTTCACCCATGCTCCACCTGCCTACAGTTACCACCCAGTGGTCCATTCAAATTATTAACTTGATTCAAGTTAATTAATATATCAATTCAAATTATTAATCCATTAAGTGGATTAATCC